>NC_061796.1:45588890-46188890 GCF_021462225.1 Girardinichthys multiradiatus
AGTCGAAGCTGAGCGCTGCGAGGATCCTCCAGAGCAGATCCATGCCGGTTCCTCTCATGGTAAGATCCAGATTCCAGCGACCTGCTTTCTGACGAGCGTCATGTTGGGGAAAACGCCGCCGAGGCTCTTTAAATGAGGACGCACGACGCTCCCCCCACCTCCCTGAAGAGGTCAAAAATCCTAAACCGCCCCCCCCCCCCCCCTTCCTAATGCTTCCACAGAGAGGAATGAAGAGGATGTTCGCTCATCTTCATCGTCATCTGCTGGTATTTAAAGAGAGGAAAACAAAGCGCCGCTTAGATTCTGAGCCTCCCTGGGCGCCTCTCCTGGCGTCTTCCTCCTGCTCCTCCTCCTCCTCAGCAGCAGCAGAGGGAGGAGGCGAAACTGAGGTGTTTCACTTGCATCACACGTCTCTTACGAATGAGCCCACAGAGCAACAGGAAGCCCATAAAATACTCGGATGTTCCTCATATTTTTACCTAAGCAACATTTTAGTCCCATTTTCAGAACTGCGCCCAGTTATATTTAACCCAGCAACAACTGTGGATTTTTATGATTTTCTAACACAAAAAAACTGCATTTGAAATAAAACCGAACCTGTCTCTTTTAATACATAAAATATCTCAAATCTTCATTTTATTCCAATGGTCTCGAACAGACAAACTTTTCAGAAAATGTTAAACTTTTCTGCTCTTTGGCTGCAGTTTTCCGTCTTGCACCTGACCATGTTCAGAATGCTGTGAACAAAGAATGCTTTCAGGAGATCTGTGGTTAGTTCTCCAAGATATTTGGATCAACCAGCCGAACTTCGTCAAAAACTGTGTGCAAGTGTACCTAGAAGAACAAGGCAAAGGGTGGTCACACCAAATACTCATTTGATTTAGATTTCTCAGTTGTTCATTCACTGCATTTGTTGATATATATATCTATATCTATATATCTATATAAATATATATCTATATCTATATCGATATAGATATATATATATATATATATCTATCTATCTATCTATATAGATATAGATATAGATAGATATATATTTATATAGATATATAGATAGATATATAGATGTATATTTTTTTAATCAGAGGTACAGGGCCATCTGTCACAAATGCAGAGTTTGTTCCAATCACCTCTGTTGAACCTTCGGGAAATCCGAGATCCCAGTCTGACAGACGTTAAATAGGATTTCTGCACCAGTATGGCGATTTCCCATGTTATCTGTAAACTTTGCATACATTAACATCTGATAAATGATGCATCTAAAAAGTCCTGTCAGGTTTTTCTGTTTCTCACACCTGCTAAAGATAGCCCTGACACATATAAAAAGTCAATCTCTGAATGAGGTGAACGGTTCAGAAAATCTTCCCAAGCGTCTGTCCTGACATCATATTTCTCTGTGTATTCATAATAATGCATATAAAACTCAATCATACATTTGAGGTGAAAGACAAATCAGTAATATCTTAAAATACATGTTTTATATCTAAAACGAGAAAGAGTTTATCTGTTCTTTCTTTCTTGGTGAAACGTCTAAAGGAGCTACATCCATTAACATTTACTTTTCTTTCCCATAGAAAGTACTCCTGGATCAGTGCTTCTTTGTTCTCTTTGTGTCTCTGCTCTGTTCTCTCAAACCTCCAGTCGGTCGTGGCAGATGGCCGCTCACACTGAGCCTGGTTCTGGTTCTGCTGGAGGTTTCTTCCTGTTAAAAGGGAGTTTTTCCTCTCCACTGTCGCTACATGCATGCTCAGTATGAGGGATTGCTGCAAAGTCAACACCAGTGACTGTCCACTGTCTCTACATGCTCATCCAGGAGGAGTGAATGCTGCAAGTCACTGACTGGATGCAATCTGCTGGGTTTCCTTAGATAGAAAAACTTTTTATCCAATTTGTATAAAAAGCTAACTCCGACTGCACTGTTCAATGGTTAGGATTAATTGGAATGTATGAACCTGATTGTTGTGAAGTGCCTTGAGACGACATGTGTTGTGAATTGGCGCTATATAAATAAACTGAATTGAATTGAAAAACGTATAGGAAATGTTGGATAAAATGTGAATTAAATCGGGATCTAAGAAATTAATAAGGGGAAGGAGAAGAGAGTGTACGTTTTGTAATAAAGATTTGTGTCCATGATCTGTGACATTTATTTAATTTCGAGTGGCTCATAGAGGGGAAGAAGCTATTTAATCTGACTCCATACAAACTCCAGCCTATTATTAGTATTTTATCCAAGTGACCACTAGATGGCGACAAGCATTTGCCCTCAAAACAACTCAATATAAACTTCAAAGCTGTTTAGGTTCTCAAACGTGTTATTTCTTCACTTCTTCCCAAAGAAACGAGAGCTTTGTCTGTACCTTTAAAGAACAAGAAAGCCTCAGACTGAATGAAGTCCACACTCTGCCTCTGCAGCTGAATGATGAAGAGCTGCTGCCTTTAGCAGTAATTCATCAGTGTTTACAGCAGCAGATAAGGGCATCATTAAACTGGTCCGGATTGTGTTACTTTGTGCAGGAAATTAAACTGCCTCAGAGAGACACGCTGGTGAGCATGAAAGGGCAGCTAAACAGGAAGCTATTATAATACAGGAAAGACTCCATGAAAAGTTAGAGCGATTGTAGAAAAATAACCAGAAGACTCAAACTTTACTGAATCCAGAAAGGACTGATGCACATTTTGAGCGCCACGATGTACAGAAGGCCTAACCAACCAGCTCGTCATCATGATCCATGTGGGCAGTTACCATACTTAGGGGCCAATTATATCATCTTTCATGACATTAGATATTTTAAAGTTTTATAAAACAATGCTCTAAAACCTAATGAAATGAAATACATATACAGCGCTGTAAATAATTGTTTATATATTTGTTCTGTTTTTGCCTTCCAGCAACACCATGATGGCCGAAGGAGATGCTGCATTTGTAAAGGAGCTGAACCACTTCTTCACTTGCTTTGAACTGCAAGGACATGACAGTTGCAGCTCTAACACCATGCTGCGGCAGCTCCAGCAGCTACAGCCTCACGTTGCAGGAGCACCAGGTGAGGCCACACTGGGGGCAGTGAACCCCAAGAAGACCACTGGACCAGATGAAGTGACCGGCGGGGTCCTCAGGGAATGGGCAGACCAACTGGCCGGGGTCTTCATCAATTTAATCCTCAATTTATCACCATCCCAGTCCTTCATCCTACAGTGCCTGAAGACATCCACAATCATCCTGCTGCCCAAAACGACCACCATCAGCAGCCTCAAAGACTACTGACCAGTTGCTCAGACACTTGTCATAATAAAGAAACTGGTCCGAAGTCAAATTATATCCTTCCTCCAACCTAAACTTGGCCCTCAGCAGTTGTCAAACAGAGATAATAGATGAACTGAAGATGCCGTTGTCACAGAGCTGCAATCCACCCAATCACTCCTGGAATACTAGGGATACAATGCAATTTTGTTCTTTGTTGATTTTAAATCAGCTTTAATGCCACACTTCCAGACAGACTGACAGCAAAGCTATTGAACATTTGTCTTTCTTCCACCTCCTGTGGCTGGATCAGACTTTCTGACCGGGTTCAGAAAGTCAGAGTGGGCCACCATCTTTCAACAGCCCTCTGCTTTAACACCTCCACAGGGTGGTGTACTTAGCCACCTACTATACACTCTGTGCCCTTATGACTGTGTCAACAACCACCCTGACAATGGCTTCATCAAGTTTGCTGAAGATACTAACGTAGTTGGGCTTATCTCTAGTGGTGACGAGACAGTATCCAGGGATGAGGTCAGCAGGCTGGTTAGGTGGTGTGCTGACAAAAACTTGGGCATTAATACTTCAAAACCAGTGAGGCGATTGTTGACTTCAGGAGAAGGAAGTCTGACCCTATCACGATCAATGGGTTTAGGGTTAGTTTTCACTTAGAGTTGGTGATAAATAGATTTTTAATAAAAGTTCCTCCATCAGTGACTCATAAGCTGACAGGACTGAGAAAACATAAATTAATGCAACAAAAACACATAAAAAGGCAAAGAAAAGAACTTATAGTAGTGTTTATCATGGAGAATAACATCTTGTTATAGCTCCACCGTACTATATATGCCTGTCACAGTAGACATGATTTAAGGACAAAAAAGGTTTTTAAATTTCATAACTGAGTTTTTTTTTTTTTTTTTACCTCTCTAGGTGTGCTGCACTAATAAGCCAAAAAATAAACTAATCAAACAATCATCTGATGTGTTCTTAGGAACATTAACCACCAGTTTGTGTCTGTTAATGTTTGTGCGTGCCCACCAGATGTGCATGTAGAAATGTTTTATATCCTGCAGGTATATCAGCCTCATCAGAGCTCTGACAACTCATGACTTCACACCCCAGATGACCTTCACTGTCACCAGGAGCGGTCAGATCAGATCAGATGGAGCTCTCAGCGGTTGTTGTCTGTTTGGGGTCATCTCTATTGACTAGTGCCGATTGAAGCAGCTGTTATCAGCAGCAGCATCAGAACCACCAACCTTTGTTCTGCTCAGGGTGGCTGTAGGGAGTGGTGTGTAACTTCTAAAGGCTCCTGGGTGGACATTTTATACAACAGCGTGTATTGTTTGCAGTATTATAATAGTTGGCGGTGTTAGTTTTGTCATCAGTTGTCGTTTTGTTTTGGTTTTTCTACTTTTAGTATCCAAAATATTTTAGAACATTGGGTTAAGACTGGTATAATTTATTAAATGTTTTTATGTCAGCATGTTATTTTTTATTTTTTATTTTTATTTAAAACTGGCAAAATAACTGCTGATTATATTTTTATTGCCCTAGATTTTCCAATATAGAGGCGTGGATTTTTAAAAGGTAAAAGAAACATTAAATAAATAAATAAAATACAAATAAAAATTCAAAAATGCAAATATCCCATTCTGGGTAATATTTGTGTGCCCTACAATAGCTTGGGTGACGAAACTATGAAAAAATATATTAATTCCGATTTTGCTGGGATATTGATTCATTGACACATTAGTGCAATGTCAGGAATCAGCGAGGAGGACCTCTAAAGCCGCAGCTGTAGCTTCTTTGCATCACCTCCTCATAAATTAATAGGCTTTTATTTTTTCCACCAGGGGCCTCCTAGACCGCTAACAGGGCCAATTACAGGCACGGGCCCAAACACGTGCCAGGAGAGGCTCGCCTCGCTTAGATCGCATCACCAAACATTTGGAGCTGAAGCATGGAGACTTCTGTATTTGTCTATAAATATAAGTAAGCTGGACTCTTTATTGGTTGAATCAATCAGGCTGGAAAATGATCAGTTTCATGCAACGCATCCAGCCCTCCCTTCCTGTTTCTGGGAGGATTGTTGAGCACTGGGAGAAGGATGGGAGTGAGCAGAAGGAGAGGGGAGGTATCTCCCTGTAGGAAGATGCTGTGTAGTAGAAAGGGAAGGGGGCGGAAGAGGGAGGAGTGAGCAGCTCCCCTGTCACCACGTCAGTACCCATCACAGAAGCGCACAGGAGCCTCTTTCTGCTGAAGGATCCGGGTGAGTCCCTGCGCCTATATAATCCCTGTCACCCTAAAATGCGCTGACCTTCTCACTCCCAACGGTAGGTTCATTTAATTCCCTGTTTGACTCTTTCCCCAGACCCCAACCACCTCCGTTTTTATTGCACTGCATCCGTTTATTCTCGCTACTGTGACCATTTCATAGCCAAAAATGCGAGCGTTCATGACAGTCTCTTATTAAAAATGGGCCTGGATCGGTGCTTTGCAACGCCGTGACACTTAAATCGGATAAATGATAATACCTAATAATAAAGGATGCATGATCACATGTACTGCTTATTGGTTGAAATTTGATGAAATAGTGCAGGAGGTGTTTCTGGGTGCATTTTCAAGCCAGATGCGCTCTCTGTTCTGGTTCCTGCAGAGTTTATTTGCGCTAAGAACAAACCCATCTTTCACCCCGGCGCAGAGGAAGATGGCTGGGAGGTTACATTATGTTCTGTTTAGTACCAGAAACAGAGCAAACCGTCAGCCACAGATTAATAAGTCCATGTTTGCTAATTAGCGCTGGTTTTGTCACCGATGCCCTTGCCCTTCCTCGTATCCTCCGCTCAATGCACGGTTTTCAATTCCGCCTCAGGTTCACCTTCCTTTGAGAACAAATATCTATAATGTCCCTGATTATCTGTTGTATTATTTGCTGGGTAAGAGGTTAGTTTTAAATGTGCATCCTTGGAGGTGTCCTGCGTCGTGCGCCGAAATGACCTTGTGGAAACCCAGCGGGGAGGATAAGATGGAGAACGAGTGATGAGCAGGTTTTCGGTTCGCTGTTGCTGGACCCTGTGGTAGTAGTTGGACTTTGCTGGTGAAGGTGTTGTTTATCTTCCGATGATGTGGTGTAGAGGCAGAGTACAGCCTCAGAGCTGCTGGATGATTAATTCATGATCCATCCTCAGCATGTGATGCATTTTACAACTTTGCATGTCTGATGTCTGCTCCCTGTGTGGCAGCCATCACTGCTGCTCCGTCAGCCTCTGGGAGATGATGCTGCAGTATCCAGTCACCATGGAGGATTTGTGATTGAAAATGTTGTTTATTTTGCAGACTGTCTTTTTCATAGAATACCTCTTCTTACTGGAACCAAAACGCTCTTGAAGAACGCCAGTCCAACCTGCGTACATTTTTCCTGTTGTAGGTGCAGTATATGTGTTCATTGTTGTCTTCACTTGATCTTTTGGGTGTTGCTTTAGGTGTTTCCTCTTATGCACTAACAGGATGCTCAATGCATTAACCCTCCAATATGTTTTTAATTGGTATCTTTTGCTGAGGTTTCATTGAAGACTAAAGTGTTGCTGCAAATTTTCTTCAAGCTGAAAAACTGAACCCTAAAGTAGGCTGTAAAATTTCAACTGTCATGCCTTCACACTCTGCTTGACCATTATACATGTGCCTATTTGGATGGACTTTGATTCTCTCTTATTCCCACACACAATCTAGATCTTAAGAAATGTTGCATACAGACTTAAAGCCTGAGATTTAGATCATAATTCATAATCTCTTTGCAGATATTGCAACATTGCAGCCCTGTTCAAAAATGTATTTGCAGAAGAATCTATAAATGAATATGGGTGGACTGAACTTAAAGCACTCTTCTAGTTATACTGAAAACTTAAAGTCCAGCTACACTCACAAAGCTAACCGATTTATACATCAATATGACTGATGAGCAACTTGGGGGTAAACACATGGCAGGGACGAAGGCTTGAAATGAACTTACAACGTTCCAAATGCAAGACAACAACTGTTCCCTTTGAACCACAGTGATCATATACATGTCTGGTTCTCCATTTGCATATCAGCCTCACCCCAACGTCTTCATCACATCAATGAAGAAACAGGGCCTCTCTCATCCCTCTTTAATGCTCCCAATAACAAACTGTAAAGCAGTTCTTGATCTCTTTTTTGACAAAACATGTTAGGATTCTGGGTGTGATGATTGTTGACTTAGTGTTGTTTTTTTTAACCCATTCATGTAGTTTTGTGACTGTAATAAAAAGGAAATCAGAAGACAGGTGTTGATTCAAAGATGCACATAAACTGTTTTATAGAGCCAGCACTGGGCCAATACAGGAACAATTCAGGTCCATTGCCCATACCCTCTGCACCATGGACAGGTTGCCTTGTGTATGCATGGTGCTATCTAAACAAACTGGCCTTGCCTGAATGGAAACATGAAGACTGGAATACTGGCTGGAAATGTGGGAGAAAAGCTGGACATTTGGTTTGTTATATTTAGGGCTGCGCAGTGAAGCTAGTGTTGGCACTGTTGCCCTGCATTACGAAGGTCCAATCCCGTCCTGGGATCTTTCTTGCTTGGAGTTTGCATGTTCTCCTGGTGCATTCGTGGGTTCTCTCCGGGTACTCCAGCTTCCTCCCACAGCTCAGAAACATGACTGTTAGGTTAACTGGTTTATCTAAATTGCTTTTAGGTGTGAGTGTGGCATGCACGGTTGTTTGTCCTGTGTGCCTTTGTGTTACTCTGAGATGGACTCTTGATGACCCTGCAAGGACAAGCATGTACAGGTGATGGATGGATGGATGGATGGATGGATGGATGGATGGATGGATGGATGGATGGATGTTGTATACCTGTGATGATGTGTGGAATAGAACCATTACTGACTTTATTGATCTGTTTGATAGCATGTTGGGCCTGTTTCCAGATAACTCAGACTAACTAGAAGATAGAGGTTCTGGTCCGTTTGGTGGCTCCTACAGCTTGCAGGATAATCTTGAGATCCAGACACTGGAAGTTTATGTTAAATTAGGGAATGGAACCCAAGAATGACACAAACTGCCAGATATACATGACATTTCATGTAGCCATGTGTTCTATGTTGTTTGAATAGTTGTTTTCATGTTCTTATCTAGAGAGAACAGTAAACATTTATGTCTTACCTGATGGAAGTTCAGCTGTGATGTGATCTTTACCTATAAAACAAAGGGGAAATGATATCTACATGCTAACTGGTTGTTCAGGAGGCATAGCAGGAACATACCTCTCTGTCCTACCATTTAAACGTGGAGTTTGCAAAACTCAACTGGAACTTCATCTGGATCTCTGTGCTTTGGACAGATGGGACTGAGATTAAGCTTTTCAGCAACAAGCAAAGTGGGCCTGGTGTAAAACAAAGGATGAACACGCAACTAAGGCCGTCTGTAAAATATGGTGGAGGATATGTGATGCTGTGGGCCAAGTTCTCTTCCAGAACACCTGAGAACCTTGTTAGAGTGGATGGCATCATGAACTGTTTAAAGCGCTCTTAGAAATTGTAACGAGTAATAATCCAAAACAAACGGCCAAAATTCACACAGAACAGGATCAACAGACACAAAATCAACTTTCTTCCATGGCCACCTCATTCCCCAGATATTATTCCTATTTTTTTATGGTGAGGTGAAGAGAAGAGAGCATAGGAGAAGAACCAGAACTCTGAATCATCTAGAGATATTAAGTAAAGAGGAGTGACCCACTGTAAGCTCTAACCTTGTGAAATCTTATAGAAGACTAAGTGCTGCTCTTCTGGTAGAAGGCACAAAAATGTGGGGCCAATAATTATCTGGATTTAAAGATTGGATTTGTCTAAAATTGTCAGTGTGAGGTTATGCTACGGTAATAAAATGATTTATGTTAAGGCTTTTCATCTATCTTTACCAGAACTGGCAGTTTGGAGGGTGCTGTTAATGTCTACTGACCAATAAAGGTTTTGATTCTTTTTTATAATGCTTGCTCATAAAAACAGATAATGGATTTAAACCCAATAGTCTGCAGTCTTAGATTTTAAAATGTGTAAAAAAGGCAGAAATATTAAGATTTTAAATACCATGCAGTTTATTTTTTATGTAAATTTTAACAGGATTTCCTTTCAGTTTGTTTCAAGTAAAATGTTTCTGTCCCATTACCCTAATCTGTCTTTGGAATCCATCAAGGACCTTCTCTAACCTGAATAATACGTAGAATAAAATCAAAATTGGCCAAGACCGAATCCTCAACTGGATATCCGAAGTGGCTTGGAGAGCTACAACCAGTCCACAAACATGCAGAAAGAAAACAAACATTAGTTCACACCATATATTTGGTGAAAGGTTTCTGTTTATTGGGGTGAAGAGAGCAGGTGTATTTTCCTGTTGAATGTTGAATTTCCAAGAGTTGTTTTAATTGATGTGTTTTCATGGTACAGTAGAACTACTACTAATATTTAAACTTGATTATATTTATCACATTATTTGAAGTTACGGTGCTGGATGAAACTCATTCGATTCTGGTTCGGTTTTGATGGAGATAGAGTCTGGCGTACTTCCTTCAGGATTAGAAAAATCCATCACATTCCAGCTTCATTCATGATAACGAATCCTGATTTTTTTCATGGTTTTCCACATTATCATCTCTTATTTCCAAGTAGGCCGTTTGCTTAAAGAAAGCTCTGAATTTCTTTTCTCATCAGGTCTCATCGTCCTGTTCTGTGTCGACTCCTGTTTTCTCAGGTCTTTGTTTCTAAGTAAAATCTTCAGTCTTTAGTTGCATTCGTTTTGTTAACGTGAAAAACCCAGATATGGTTTTAGTGAGTTTTTTTGTGGTTGCACTTGTATCTACATTAAGGTTCTCTCTTGAGTCATGGTTCTGTAGCACTCTGTTCTTACACTATTTAAATTAACTTATAAATGGTCTTATTGAAATATTTTTCTTTGTTCTTTTGCACATTAAAAACAAGTTTTAAGCTCATTTACTGATGAGTTATAACTCGGTGGGTCCTGGCTCATGTCCAGGCCTGAAGCACAGTATTTTCATTGAAAACGAGCAGCTGCGGCAGCAGGAGCAGCTCTGTTTGGTGTTCCTATTTTCTGCCTGCTGCCCTGCTGATTGGGCCGTGCTCCTGTCTGTCCTCAGAGATCAGCCCTGTCACACGTTCCAGCTCGCCTCTCACCGGGTGCTGGGAGCAACAGCGTCGGATACAGTAGCAGAACATCATGAAACAAGCTGTAGTGCCTTGGAGGGCAGCTACGCACCTCAACAGCTCCATCTGGGGATGGTCGAGAGCAGCCATTAGCACAGCTGTGTGAACGTTTAGGTGGCTTTTACGGACTGAACCGCTTCATTTGTGATTCTGGAGACATCTGTTTGGACCTCATGCCAGCCATGTCTCTGCTCTGCCATGTTGATGCTGCAAGAGAATTAATCAATGTCCTTTTCTTCAACTGCAGATGAAAGAGGGTTGAAGCTGCAATTAGCGTTGAGCGCACCATGAATAACTCACTGTGCATCTTATCGCTGCCAGAGGAGCTGTCTTGATACTGTCCTCTGGTATAAAAATGTTCAAGACTGATGTCAGGAGGATGTTTGATACATTACTGGACCACATATTGAAACATGTCCTGTATTTTGGAAGAGAAATACAAATTGTAATAATCCTCTCTTCTCTTAGATGAAAAATGTATCTTTCCCAAACATCTAAACACTTTTTGCCTTCTACATAGCTTAGACGCAAACAGAATCATGAGCAGAGCTCGTACTGGCAATGATCGAATTCACACGACCATGAAAAAAACATTGCACTTATTGTTCTCAGAGAGATGTGCTACAGCAGAGTGTCTGCGGAGTGCATGCTGATATATGCATCATAAATCAGGCTTTCACAGGTTTTATGATCATCTCCTTTTAATCCCTGCAGGAGATTTCTGGGTGTCAAGAAGATTTTAGTCGGTTTATTGAAGCAGCAGAAGCCCACATTTGATTGCTCTGTTTCTTTGGGCTAGACTACAAACAGGGATGTTAAACTCAGTGAGGTTTGTGGAGGCAGATAGGACTGTTATCTCTCCAAGCTATACACAGTGTTCTGCAGTAGAATCCATAAACCTTTAACTTTTCTACATTGTCTTAATTCACAACCACAAACTTCAATACATTTTACTTGGATTTTATCGACACCGGGTAATTGTGAAGTAGAATAAAAAGGATGTTTTTTAAGCAGGTAAAGTTGTTGAGTGTGTTTAACTGAGGTTAGTTTAAAGGTGTAACTCAAGCGACAGAACGAGTATGAAACAACTGCAAACCTACAGAGATGTGGATGTCCACCTAAACTAACAGGCCCGGAAAATCATCCATTAATTAGAGAAGCAGCCAAGAGGCCAATGGTTACTGTAGAGGAGCTTCAGGGATCTGCAGCTCAGGTGGGAGAAACCATTGATAGGACAACTATTAGTCATGCACTCCTCAAATCTGACCTTCATGGCCACAGTCGAAACAAAGTCATAAGAAACCCTGCTATCAGTTTCTAATGTCATGCTTGGAACAACGCAAACATGTGGAAGAAGATGCTCTGCTCAGAGTAAACCAACATGTACCTTACTGGTATGCAAACTGGTGCATGTAGAAGAAGATTAACACAGCACATAATCCCAAACACACTGTGTTTCTCCACTGTGAAACACGGTGTTAGCAGCATCAGGCTGTGGGAATGTTTTTTCGTTAGCAGGGACAGGGACGCTGGTCAGAGTTGATAAGAAGATAGAAAGAGCTAAATAAAGGGTCAATCTTAAAAAAAGGATGTTAGAGGCTGCAAAAGATTTGAGGGTGGGGTGGAGGCTCCCCTTCCAACAGGACAATGACCCTAAGGTGGTTATATCAAACCCTATTAATGGATTTGAATGGCCCAGTCAAAGTCCAGACATAAATCCAATTAAAAACCTTTGGTAGGACTTACTTTTAAGCCATTTTGCAAAGAAAAGGGAACATTTTCTGTCTTTAGAGTGTTAAAAGACATGAAAAGACATATTCTGTGAAATATGTCTTTACAGTGTTCAAGGGCTATAAATCCTTTCCCAAGGCACTGTAGACTCATCACAGATGCCCAAGGAAGATACTTAAGCCCACTCAGAAAAGGTATGACCATCTGCAAGAGGAGGTGTTCTAAAATGTGTAAAACATCTCATTAAATTGCTAAGCAAATTCAGATCATCCCTTCTACCATGTATGGCAGTCCTGTTAACGAAGCACATATCTGCTAACACTTATTTGAATTGTGTATTGTTCATATTGTTTTAAGCAGCCTGTGAAGTCTCATGTAAATGTACACATTAGCCAAATGGCTAACTTTCATTAAAAGTTTCTCTGCCTGATTTAAATTGGTGTAAAAAAGCTTTATTATAGAACTGTATCTGTTTCATTTATGATGTCTTGGTTCTCAGCAGTATGATCAACAAACGAAAGCAATTAGCTTGTGGAGTCATTACTTTGTTAGTGAAAGCTAATAGACCTAAATGAGAAAATTATAAACTGCTTTTTCTGCAGCTGTTATCAGAGGTCCAGCAGAATGTTTAAATTCTTCCCTCAGCTGGCCTCTGTATGACTCTTAGTCAGTCTGTTTAGCAGAGACCAAAGCCAAAATGGATGCAGGGGCCTGACGTCACAGTGCTTGACATGGTGTTGCTAGCCGACTTGTTGCCACTGTGGATAAACAGCAGGAGAGCGGCTATGTGACTCATGTTAGGCTGCAGAGACTCCCAGAGGAGACCTGGGTGCTGAGGTGTAGGTCTGACCTCATTGAGCTGAAAACAACCAATCATCATAGATGCCTTTCTGGTTGCCTGTATGTCTGCAGCTCTGAATTGGATTGAGGACATGCAGGAATGTGATGCAGCTGGAAGAGCTGTCATTCGCTGTGTGACTTTGTGCAGATGTCACAGTGCAGTCGGTGCAGATGAGGGAGCATGAGCGAGGCTGGTTTATTGCAACAGTACATCACTGCTGGGGGGTCGAGTCAGGGCTCACACCTCTGTCCCTGGGGCCAGAAAAGAGCCCATAAATAATAGAAGGAACGGAAGAAATTACTCACACAACATCAGGAGAAGCTTGCTGGGTGCTGAGAGCTGACAGAAAAAATGTTGGATAAGATAGATAAGTTGAAGGGAAAATTAATGAAGGGAGGATGAGGAGGCATAGCCAGTGAATGTAAGAGTGTGTCTGTAACCTTGAATTACTTTATCAGTGGTATTTTTCCAAGCCTTTGTAATTTGAAGTGCTGTGAAAATGTATTTGCACCCTACTGCCAGACCTTAAACAACTTAACAATACCTGTTGGACGACATGAAGTAGGCTAAAAGATCTCCAAATGCAACACATCATGCCCCAATCTAAATTCAAGAACAGATAAGAAACAAAGTGACTGACATCAGTCAGTCTTGACAGAATTACAAAAAACTGCAGTGAGAGACATTATCTACAGATGTAGAAAAGATGTAACTGGTGAACGTTCCCAGGAATGGCCGAACTACCAACATTATTCCAAGAGAGTATCAACGACTCCAGGAGGTCACAAAAGAACTGACAACATCTAAAGCTCTGCAGGCCTCACTTGCATCATCTAAGGTCAGAGTTCATGATTGAACTGTCAGAAAGATGTTGGGATTGGCCTAATCAAAACCTGGACTTAAATCTGATTGAGAAGCAGTGGCATACGCTTAAACAGGCTTTTGTTGCTCTATAACCTGAATTAATTGTGAATAATTCTGAACAGTTCTGCAAAGAAGATTTAGTCAAAACAGTCATTGCCAAATATCACAAATGCTACATGGCAGTTGGTCCTGCCAAGAGTTGCACAGTTATTAGGTTTATAGGGAAAATTATGTTTTCACATGGGGTAGGTTTGAATCGATTTTTTCCCATTTACAACTAAAATTATTTAAAAACTGGATTTGTATTTACTAGGGTTGTCTTTGTCTGATATTGAAAACTGTTTGATGATTTCAAATGGTGGTAAAAAAGCTAAAAAAGAAGAAATCTGTGAGGGGGCAGGCAGACTTTCACAGCACCTTACTGGAATACCTGTTTTTGGTCCAATCGGGTTTCAGGTGAATTTGCTGCTTTAATCCTGCACATTCTGAACCTAAAATGACCAAGATAATAACCTAAAGCTTTAAACCTACTGAGAAAAGCTGTACCCTCCTAAGTATATTCTGCAGGATTTGTTTCAGATATAGAACAGTTTGATAAGCAGCTGCCTGCCTCTCTTTTAAGATCTGATATGAAATTAATATACAGCTGCAAATAATTTCCTTTCATGGACTTTATTGGTGGCATTGGTGTTTGGTTAATGAGTCTGCTGGAGTGGTGGTGGTAGTGTGATTTTCAAACAGAGCAGAAATTTTATGTAACATTTGTGATGCGCTTAAGAGAGCAGAAATGTCTCAGTTACGGAGCTCAGAGAGCGAGCAGGCAGATTGGACTGATGTTCTGGGAGGATTCTCACACATCACTGAGCTGTCAGGGGTAATTAGATACATATATTATCACTGCTCTCATCAAGAGTTAAAATCTTTTATAAAGAAAAAGCCTCAAATTTAAAGACATTTGTAATGAGGTCTTCATCACTGAAGTAACTCCTAATCCAAAGCAGTAGCCTGAGATACAGTCTATTCATTATGAATGTCTGCATTTTTTTCTTTCTAAAGATAGTTTCTGAAACATAACTTTTCAGTTATTTTTACCCAGCAGGATGTGAAGCTGATCAGGACTCTGTCGGGCATCGGATATGTCATATTTAAGAGGAAAAAAAAACAAACATCTCTGCATGTGAGAAATGAATCCTGCACTGCATGACATTACCAGCCATCTGCAGCTCGAAAAGAATCACCACTTCCCCACCTCTCTGTTCGGCTCCCGCACACACATGCTGCTGACGGATGACATGAGAGGCAGGTGTGGACAAACAGAAGGCTGGGATGAAAACTCTCTGAAGCAGGACAACTGAAAAAAGTGACAGTTACAGGAAATCCAAATGTGAATGGAGAGAGTATGTAAATAACCAAGGCACATGGGAATACAACAAGCTAAATGAGCAGGTGGAAGAAAGGGGGAAACAATACATTCAGCCGAGGCTGATAGGACAAAGTGAAAATAAAAATAAAAACAGGAAAAACATTTTTCAAAACAGACCAGGATCTAAGATCTCCCCGTTACTCTAGTGAATACTTGTCTTGTGTTTTCAGAGCTTTCAAAGACACAAAGCAACGCCTTTCTCAGATGCATCTGCTACTGTAGCATATAGAATATTCCAGCTAAACCAGGAAGCACAAATGTTTGTGGACATCTTTTGGCTGATGAGCACAGAAGCCTAATTAATTGTTAATAACATAGATGAATAAGTCAGGGCAAAAAGAGAACACCATACAGGCACAATGATTTCTGATGTATATTCATATTGCAATATTGATATTTTACTGAGGTGTGTCTTGTTATGTTAGCATCCAACACGTATTCTGTTTATTTTTCCAGTTTTGCATTTGTTGTGGATCTATAGGCTGCATGATGGAACAGTTTTTAGCAAGAAAGTCCAGGGTTTTAATCTCTCTATGTGGAGCTTACCTGTTCTCCCGAGAATTTGCGAATTTTCTACGGGTTCCTTTTCCCACCATCCAAAAATGTGGATGTGAGCTTAATTGATGATTGTCTGTCCTCTGTGCTGCTTTGTGATGAACATCCAGTTCAGGTTGTGCCATGCCTCTCGCCAGCTGACCTAAAGGCACCAACTCCAGACTGATGTGTGTTTATGTCCTGAAGAGCATTGCTTGTTTGTATGGTTTACTGGATTAGGTTTATATTTTCTAAAGACATAACGTGTGCTGCAGAAAGTTTTTCTTACAATCTGAAACGTTTTCTTTAGCTACTCTACCAAAACAGGTAACAGCATCAACCCAGGAATTAGCACTTCAAATTATTGTCATTTTGTACGTCAGGCTCAAGGGCTCTCTAGAAGAGAGGAACCCGACTGACACCAGAACTTATGAAGGGAAGCAGTTAAACAAACTGATAATTTACAGTGACTCAACAGAACCCAGATCTCAGTGGAAATAAGTATTTTATGTTCTTCTAGTACCTAAAACTTGGGGTTATTTTATTTATTTAATGAATTCCCTTCTTGCAATTTTAAGGTGGTCTGCTATGCCTTAGTGTAATAACTTATAACACTATAAAACATATTTTGTTGTAGCATCTCAGCTTATTCTGTTGCTCCTCTACATGACAAGCTGAGTGAGGCTACACTCTCCTCATAGCATTCATAAGGAGGTCAATCTGAGATCAACCAAACATGCAGCAGCACATTTTCTTAGAATATTAATGTGTCAAAGCCTTCTTTGAAGAGAAAAACAGCAAAAAAAATGTCTCTTTTTGCATCATTTGTTTACATTGCTTAAATAAATTGAGCTGTGAGTATAATTTATTGAGTGGATATGTAAAGTGTACATAGCAATTTACAACTAATGTTAATGGTGTTGTATTTGTTTGCTCTTTTATTAGTTTCTTCTCCGTCATCCATCTTCTCTGGGTGCCTGTCCATTTCCCCACTAAAAGCTGCCTGCTGCTAAATGGATCGTTTATATCCCTGAAGTAAAACATCCTGCTCCTGTCAGAGTGCCAACACCTAATAAAGAGGAAGAAATCTGTTCTGAGGGACTCAATGTGGGAGATTCAAAAGCAGTCCAGTACAATGTAGCCCTTACTGCTGAAGGAACAAAAAGCGATATGAAACGCAGGTTTTTACTTGTGTTGAATGGGCTGAAAGTTCTGTCTTTGGTTATGACGTCTTTAGAAGCAGATGGGAATCTCCACTGCTTCTTTTATATAGTTTAAGGCATCAGAGTAAATTATTTATAGACACGATGTGATCTCAACTGCAAATTAGTATTACACCGGAGGTTTCTGACTCAGTGCTGTCACAAAATAAAAAAATCTACACAATGATTTTCGTCATATTTTCATCCAGTCAGTGACCTTAAACTCGTGGTCTATATTGTCATATTGTGCTGAAGTTGTGCAGAATGAAAGTGCAAGCAGGAGCGTCGGAGCCGCATGGTGAGTTGAAGTTATTTAAGTTATTTAATAAGAACAAAATGTCTCACTTACGCAGAGACGCTGGGCGCAGAACACGGAGTTACAGGCAGGCAAACCGTGACATGGAGCAGGTAAACCAACAGTGGATCCAGTGGCAAGCAATGGAAACCAGAAGGCTTAAATACAAAGGCAGAGAGGAGAAATCTAATCAGATGCAATGTGGAGCAGCTGAAGGAGTGAGGCTAATTGACACAGAAGAGAGCGAACACAGAGAAGTCCAGGGAAGTAACAGAAATATCGAAACACAAGAATGAACTATGAACCTGATCTACAGTGAACTGAAATAACAGCAACTAGAGAACAAAAACATAGAAGAAATAGATCCATAAAGAAACTTAAACACCTTATTCAGTCTAGATTGTCTTTTACAAACCTTTATTTCCTTACTTCATCTTGAATCATCCTTTTTAGTTTATGAAAGTTATTGGAAAATGACCCAGCAGTAAGAGCTTCCTTTACTGTTCCCTTTAGTGCAACATTCACAACAATTAAATTGAGTTATTGCCACTCAGTCATGCTAACAGGGATAGACAGATAGATGCAGTCTAAATGACTGGGGGTCTGGGTAAGTCTATATGTTTGTTTTTATGTCATTTAGAATACTATTAATTTCATGTAAAAATAGAATTAGGATGTATTCTGTCTTGTGGTAATTCGTACCTAAGTGCTTTGTGTTGTATTGTACCGTATGTATCCTACATGTCTTACCACACTGTCTGGTATGGCATCATACCTACAGGGGGGGGGGTTTGTTTTTTTATGGGATTGAACAGCAGGGATCCATATGGTAAATGAAATGCTGCACCGGAAGGTGTTTGACCAGGTTCAAACCACTAATCTGAAACTAATACGAATAGTATGTTTAGGCCTAACAGTCATTGGCAACTATTCCAGTCACTGCTGTAAGGTTTTTTTTGTGGTGTTGCATTATAATGATACTTAGCAATTTCAACCTTAACTTAATGAAAACTGGAATGTTGGAGCTTTGTTTGCATCCTGTAGCTCATCCATCCACACAGGTCCAGATGCAGTTACATTTAAAACGTCTTACTGCAGGTCACTCAGCTGCTTTATTCACCACACTCTTCTAGATCAGGCAACTATGTTGGAAAAAAGAAAGAACGGGCTACTGTTAACTGCACAGCAATAATGTAGTTATTACCTAGAAAACAAATGTTATACAAACCTCATTCAGTGATTATTGGTTAGTTTTAGCAGGGTTGTGTTGGTTGTAGGTAAAATACACCCCCTTTGTGGTAACTTTCATAAAACCTCACTATCATGTACTCTATGTTGTACCAACACCTTAAAGAAAAAGTTATATCCATTTCCACACATTTACTTACCTGTTAGTCCATTAGATAATATGCAATTTGAGTTTTAAACAGTCAGACACAAGTAATTGTATCTGGTTGACAAAGAATGGGTCGGTATCATGTGTAGATTGTGAAATACCATCTGCTGAGTGAGATCAGGGACTGTGAAGTTTCTCAACTGAATCAACCTCTGCCGGTCAGTTAGCAGCCGGACCGGGTCACCTCTAGCTGAACGGATTGAAATCTACATCAAAAGGAATGTAGTTTCTCAGTACAATCAGCAAAGACACTATGCTCCATTAATTCTTAAAGTTATTTGTCTAAAATTGTTAAAAAAATTACATTTGAATTCAGTTAAACCAAGGAACTTTTTTTAAACCAGTGCTGTAATCAGGTTGTGGATAATAAACTTTGTATGTGACTTAATGAAGTTGCTGACGATTAGCCACGGTGGCTAGTGATATTGTGCACTTCGTTTGGCAAATAAACATCCTGCATGTGTTCAGATCTAAAACAACCCTGTATTTGTTTGATGCATGTGCGTACCGAACCGACAGGGCTATTTTCGGCACAAATATGTGGACCCTTACAACCCCCTCCTTTTAAATAGTACCCTAACTAACATCGTACTGTATCAGACCATATTGTATCAGACTGTATTATACTATCAACTATTGCAAGGTATCATACCAAGTTGTACACATCATACCATTAAAGCTCATACCATCTAATTGTATATTGTATTATACTGAGTTGTACCATATGGTATCTTTTTGGTTCAATCCCGTATTGTACTATGACATGCCATATTGCATCATACTGAATCGTACTCTACAGTTTTATGGTACTATATTGTGTTGTGTGGCACATTTGAATGCAGTGCTGGCCTTTAATGACAGAACTGATAAAAAAAGGCTCGTCTGTCAGCAGCTTATTCATTTCTTGGTTTTGAGAGGCTTAAAGGGCATGTTTTCTGCTGGAACAGTGGAAACTCACAAATGAGCTCTCTAGAAAACAACATCCATTGTTTTCCCACATGTTTATCATGCTGTCTTTTGTTAGCACACTGTTGCATGTGTGTACATGTGTGTAGTTGTGTCCTGAGATCGTGCTTCCCATCTCTTCGGCCTCATCTTTGCTTTGTAGAAGAAAATAAAATTACATAATGAAATCTTTCATCAGCTGCCAGTAACAGCTTTTACTTGGTCCCTCTGCCTCACTACTATTAAATTATCAACTCACACTTCATTAAAGATGTCAGAAGCATTTAGAAAAACCACTCTGGGTGTTATTCATCCCTCCTGAGAAGGCATCTCCACTATTCCAGAGTCCAGTGGTGGTGTGATTTACACTACTGCATTCAGCCCTTTGCATTACACTTGGTGATGTAAGGCTTGGAGCTTGCAGCTGCTAAGCCATGAAAACCCATTTCATAAAGCTATCTAAGCGTTGTATTTGACTACATGAAGTTTGGAGGTGTGTGGCTTTGACTCAGCACCTCAGTGTCCACTGACCTTTCTCTGTGATTTTATGAGGGCTACCACTTCGTCGCTAACTTGCTGCCATTCCCAATACCTTCCACTTTGTTGTAATTCCACTAACTGGACCTATTGCACAGGTGGCATTCTATCATGTCACCTGGAACTCACTGAGCTCCTGAGAGTGACCCATTCTTTCATAAATGTTTGTAGAAACAGTCTTCATGCCTTGATGTTGGATTTATACCCCTGTTGCCGTTGAAGTGATTGGAGCAACTAAATTCAATTATTAGGAAAGGTGACCTTTGGCAATATAGTGTATCTCAAGAGTCTGGCTGTAAATGTCATGACCAAACTTACAAAGGTGGATGAGTTACCTGATTGAACCCTGAAAGAGATGGTAAAAATGCCCACGTCACTAGATAGGGGTGGTCAGGTTACAGCTTTGCTGTAGCTACAAGAAATAGTCAGCCTCAGCATCAGGCTCGTGGGTTTTATACGAGAGGGTACTGAGGCTTGAACCTGGAACATAATGATCAGGTCAGTTCCCATTTATGTATTGTAATATGTTTAATATTATTAGTAATCCTTTAATACAGAGCTCTGTGTACATTTTAGCAGTTTTCTGGTGAGGATAAAAACTTCTCCTCCTTTATAGTTTAGTTTATGTGTGAAGTAAACAACAAACAATTGAGATCAACCACAGGTTGTGTCCTGTAGCAGTGATGCATCTGTTGTAGCTAATATATGTAGCAACATATGGATGGATGGATGGATGGATGGATGGATGGAAGCACAGATGGGCATAAGGCTTGCCAGGGGTACTTTGAGCTCCTCTGTTCTGTTCATCTGATAAATGGCAAACCACTGCCTACTACTTGTGCCCAGAGGTTTTGGTGCCACCATTTTGGGGCCAGAGTTGACCACTGTGGCAATCAATGAGTGGGGCCAGCTTGTCCAGCAGGTTTTGGCCAATGAGGAGAGATTCTGTGTCTAATGGATAGACATAGATGGGGTGCACCAGGGTCATGTCCTGGAACCTGATGTCCACCCACACCCAACTAGTGATGCAATATTGGTCTTGGTTGTAGCTGCTGATGTTTACATCGTAAGCCTCAACATGAACCGGTTTACCGAGGGAGAGGATAGGCTTACTCACATCCTCAAATAGGGTTGACCGCGTCAAGCTAATCTCTGAACTTACATCCAGGAGAGCGCTAGCCTTGACACATCCTCCTCTAATGGTTGGGCAGTATGGGTGACATACCTGTTTGTTGAGACTTAATTTACCTAAAAAAGTTTAAAAGAGGTTTGTGGCATTTCTACTGGAAAGGTCCTAAGGAGTTCTTGGTGCGTCCCCTGGTGGTCGTTTGGACCGGAACCATGCCTGGTCATGTAGATGGGGGTTTAAGTGCTTCTAATGGGCGAGGTGGACTCATTGCTTTTGATAAACACCTGCAGATGGCATCTTCCATTTCTAGGAGCTAATCATGCGCCAGTGAGATGGTACCCAGGTGCATGCTGGGAGATGTATTTTTACCAGTCTCATTCTTTGTGCAGTTCAGTTGTTTGTTCTCAAAGTGAAAGGACAGAAAAATGAAGGGTACACACAGCTGTCTGTTTCAGGGGGTTATATCTTAATGTGACACACACACACACACACACACACACACACACACACACAGAAACACACAGAAACACACACTCAAGCTAAATGACAACCCCAAGTCGTTGTGTAAAACATAAATAAAAAATATTATACAATGATTTGCAAATCTTATTCTATCTATATGCTATTAAATGAAGACAATAAATGCAATGTTCAAACTGATAAACTTTATAGATTTTTAGCAAATATTTTTTTTAACATGTCCTGTCCAGCAGAGTATCTCAGATTTGTTGTCCGAGTGCCAAGAAGAAGCCCAACAGATTTACTTTCACAAGTGGAGCATTACAGCTAACGTTTTAAAGCTTTGCTTGATGTTTATAAAAATAACTTTACTAAAAACTGCTTTGGGATTATTTCAGTTGCATTGGGCACGGAGACGGAAACAAAAAGGAAAAAAAAAAGCAAGCAATAGAGAGAGGTGGGGCTAAAAGGAAAGAGGGGAGAAGGAGAAAAGAATGGAGGAGAGAAAGAAGTGTGAAGAGAATAAAAGATAACAGCAGAAAAATTTATACTAACAACAGCAATGTTACAGAAAACTGCATGGTACTCATTTTGAATTTGATGCCTGCAACTTGTTCCAAAAAAGACAGCAAGACTGCAGAAGTTAAGGAATGCTCAAAAAACACTTGTTTGGATTATTCCACATCCATCCATCCATCCATCCATCCATCCATCCATCCATCCATCCATCAGCATCCATCCATCAGATTGGGTTGCTGAGATATCAAGTCCAGGAGGTACAGACCCGACATCCCTCTTCCTAGCTCATTCATAGGGACCCCAAGGTCTTCCCAGGCTAGAAGGGATATATATCGTTCCTCCGTTATCTTCTGGATCTGCCCTAGGCTCTCCTCCAAGTGGGACCCATTCTCTCTGACATAGTAAAGCAATTCTCTTTGAAACTTCTTTCTGGAGTTGTTTTCAGAGTGCTTACATTGGATTTTGGGATCTTTCTGAAATAGATTCTACTCACACTCCACTGACTGCTGCTAACCTGCCCTCTTTCTTTACTTTTCCACAGGGCTTGGTGTGTCAGTGGTGACCAGCTGCAGTGCAAGGAACAGTCCACTGACCTGCCTGGATCAGTCCACAGAAATCTCCAGCACACACTCATGTGCTGATCTCTCCTGTTCTCTGCAGTATCTCTCCACAATCTTCAAGCATCCAAGATGGACGATGATGGGCGTTACCGAGATGGCCGCTCAGACTTCATCCGCGGTGCCAAAGACATTGCCAAAGTTGCCAAGAAGCAGGTTGGCAAGAAGGTAGGACGCGGCGTGGACAAGATGGCGGATGAGTATGTCAAGCGCTCTTACAAGCGCTTTGAAGAGGAAGATGATGACGATGATAATGCAGGTGTGCCGGGCAACGATGGGGGATATTATCGGAATGACAGCCGAGCCAATGATGATGAAGGCCACAGTGACTCCACTGAAGGGCATGATGAGGATGATGAGATTTATGAGGGTGAATACCAAGGCATTCCGAGGGCCGACTCTGGAAAAACTGGTGGCATGGACGGCATGGCAGTCGCTGAGGCGCAGTTCAGGGACCTGTCGGCCTTTGAGGGTGAGGTGAGGAAGGATCGGGAGGAGCTGGCCCAGCAGTACGAGACCATCCTGCAGGAGTGCGGGCACGGGAAGTTCCAGTGGACCCTCTACTTTGTTCTGGGACTGGCCCTGATGGCGGACGGTGTCGAGATCTTCGTGGTTGGCTTCGTGCTGCCCAGCGCCGAGAAGGACATGTGTCTTTCTGAGCCAAACAAAGGCATGCTGGGTAAGCTGACCAGGTTTTGCTTCCAGTTAGACTAAATTATGCACTTCTAGAAGTATTCCTTGGAGAACACTTATATCTCTCTGATCTATTGAGTCTTCTCTGATCTATTGAGCCATCCTGCTCCTTGCACTTCACAATTATCCCCTTGTTAGCTAAGATTAACTTCTCCTCTCCCAGCGGTTGTTCAGCCTGAGGCTGCAACTATTTAGGACCCAACTGCTCGTTCCTGAGCCAAACAGCCAGCTCGTTCTAAATTGAACTCACATGCACACAGTATTATCAACTTCAGTTCACCTGTTTTATTGTGTGTTTGTTTGAATTCTGGATCTGAAAAGGGAGTGTTGGCTTTGTTATTCCTTTGTGTGTGTTGTTTGTCTTTCCCACACTATGTACAGCATGGCTGGTGCTCTGTTTGCATTGAGTGGAAGCTGAAGACTCCAGGATTGTTTTTCCTACCCTGCGGGTTTATGTTTAATCAGAGTCCAGAACCACATCATCTGTCATTAGCTGCACAGGAGGACCCTGAGAACAGGAACCAGATGTATATCTAGCATGATAATTTTAATTCCATCCATCAGTTTAGAAAATTCAATTATTTATATCATTATATCATTTGATAACTTACTTATTTTACTTACTTTAATTTGATGTAACCCTTCTTGTTTTACATTATTGCCTTATTTAGAATTTTGCATCACTTTGGACTTCAGTATGTCTGTTCAAACTAAATAGAGCAATCTATGTCCTTTGTTAATTTTTTTTACCATTGACTCCCATTCAAAATACATTTTTTGAATACATTACTATTACAATTTGATTTTAATTTTTTAGGCTCGAGCAGGAAGCCTGCAAGGCCCTATTGTAATCGTAATATTACTTTCTTTCTTTCCTATGCCGTTCCGTCTTTGTGGGGCAATTTGGGGATTTCGCCAAGCCCCTAGATGCACACGTGAAATGTTTGTTCTTTAATGTCGTCGTCAGGGGGCGTGGCCAAACATCTTAGCCACGCCCCCAAACAGGAGATAGGCTATGGAGATCTGAAATTCGGCACACTGGTAGAGCTCCTCAAACCAAGAATAAACGTCTCTTGGGGGTATGCCCTAAAACGCACAGGAAGTTGGCCATTTTGGATTAAAGGCTAATTTTTGGCCGTTTTTCACTTTTACTCACCTCGAACTTTAATGAACTCCTCCTAGGAATTTTGAGCTATTGGCTTCATATTTCGTCAATATGCAGTTAAGGCATGGGGGATTAAAAAAAAAAATTTGTCAAAATTGTGAGTTTTTGGCCATGTTTAGGGGTTGTGGCCAGGGCCCAAAAATGGCGTTCATGCCCAAAGTGAAAAAATGCAATAACTTTCCCAAAGAAATGCCAAATCACACCAAAGTTGGCATGAAGGAGGACCTTCGGGTTCCCGACGATTCTATGGGGTTGTATGCTGACATCATCTAAGCCCCGCCCCCTCAGACCAGGAAGTCACTTTTTTACTGGGAAAGGTCACTATCTGGCTGTCTACACTCAATCTGCTTCAAACTGTGTCAGGTGACTGATAACTAGTGGGTGTAACTTCGTTTGAAGCACAGTGACTTTTCATAAAAGGGCGTGGCCGTGGTGGCGCGGCGAAGTTTGACGTCATGCCATGGCAATACGTTTGGCTCTAATTTCCACATAGATCGTCTGATCGGCACCAAATTCAATACAATTGATCAGTGGCGTGCACAGAAATTTTGGGGGGCAGGTGCTCAAGTGGGAAAAAAAGGGCACCTTGTGCGGCACATGGAGCTGTCGGCTGCCTTTGTAGTGTGAGATTTATTACAGGCACAGCATGAACATAATTTATATGTATTACTAAGCACCCACAAAACAAGCTGCGTCCTGTGGAATCTAGGGAAATGACCACGCAGGAAAAAAAACTCAAAACAAGAATGCATTTTACAAAATTCTTAAGATTACTAAGGAAATAAATTAGATTGATTAAAAGTTAGATTACTGACTCATAACCAGCCTTTAACCTGAACTTCCTGAGTCAAATTTCTTTCTTCTTACACACTGAGTACATGTTTCTCTTGACTATATCATTCTGTACTTTTATCACAAAATATCTTCTGCACCAAGTAACCTTATGTTGTAGCAAAGCAGGTTACACTGCCAACTTTACCAGGTAGGTCACACTAAAGGAGTTATCTTCAGAAAGGTGAGTAACCAGTGACCATTCTACAGTGTAAAACAACTATACCCAGAAAATGAGTTATAAAATCTTTATAGTCAAAGTGAAGACTGAGAATGATCATAAGAGGAATCATCTATACTTCTGCATGTAGCCAGTGTGATATGACAGAAATTATTCTAGAGAATTAAAATTAATGAGATTACAAGTCCTGAGAAGTGATGTCTGCTATTTAGAAATTAAAATACTCTGATTACATCATAGTTTTTACACACACAGAAGTAGAAAATAACTTAGCCTACATGCCCCACTTTTACTGAAGTTTATTACAGGTATTTTTAGTAGCCCAGTGTATGAATTGGAATGGTAACCAGCTCATTTGGCCGTAATTGCAATTAAAAAAAAACATGAGTCAAACAGAAGTCAGCAGGGACCATTATAGCAAATGTAATACATACATCTATGAGATAGATTAAATTAGAATAAATAAATAAATTCAAATCTAAGAGTTAAATCGTAGACATTCTCCTGGCGCTTGGTGGTGACCATAGAAGACATAGCGGGTAAAGGTATGCCATTGATTGGCCTTTTCTGTTAAGATAAAATGGAGGCAAGTGAAGTTTTAGCTTTTTCATCTGAAGTTTAGGAAGCAAGTATATTCGTTTTGTTTGTTACCTGGATGGTTAGCAGGGCGGGGTGGTAGTTGTCGCTCAAAATTTCAAAAACATGGGGCACTGGTATTATATGCCTTTAAATTCAGAAATGGTACCTTGGGCCCCACACTATACACTGTAAAAAAAAAAAAAAGATTTCAGGAGGGCACTTTTTTGTCCATTGAATAAGAGGGCAGAGGCTCAAGCACCACCTAGTGTCTATCTGTGCATGTTCCTGCGATTGATCGTGGTCCAGTCCCCAACAGAGATCTGATGAGATATTTGGTGAGCGTGGCCTAATTCGTCCACAGCGCCCTCTAGAAAATAAAAAAAAATCAGCCCCAGACCATGCTTTGACCGAGGATTGTTAAATTTGGTACACATATGTATCTTCTCAGGACCTACAAAAAAGTCTCTTGGAGCATTGGTCCAAACCCAACAGGAAGTCGGCCATTTTGGATTGAAGTTGTCATTTTGACCCTGGTTTTGCTGTTTCTAGCCCACATATCTGAGTGTACTCCTCCTACAGCTTTTAACTTAGAGACTTGAAAATTGCTCAGTTTACTGTTAAGGCATTGAGGATCAAAAGTTATCAAAAGCTTTTTGATACGTGAAAGTATGTGGGCGTGGCCATGCCTCAAAATATGACTTCTCGCCATTAAAGATGAAATTGATATAGCTCCTACAAGGAAAGTCACAGACACATAAAACCTTCTGGGATTGATCTGCCTCTAGGCCTGAACTATATTCACTTGTCAGATGCTGACATCATCGAAGCCCCGCCCCCTGAGAACAGGAAGTGCCGTGTTTTAGATGGTACATTTTTGATGTCCTTCACCTAATCAATGTGAAACTCTCCCAAGTGACAGATAACATGATGGTCTAAGACAGTCTCCAGTACTGACTGGTTTGGCTGGAGAGTGTGGCTATGGTGGCGTGGCAAATTCTGATGTCGCACCACGGCCATACGTTTGCCTCTAAATTACACATGCATGGTCCGATTCACTCCAAAATAAATATGGTTAATCTTTGTCAGCGCCCAAACAGCTCTATTGGATTACATTGGAATTTGGATCAACAGCGCCCCCTAGGACATTTCAAGTGCTCTATCTCCCTCATACATCATCGGATCCACTTCAAATGTAGTATACATCATCAGGGATCAATGCTGAACATGTAGCCACAGTCAATTGATGACATCATTTTAGCCCCGCCCACTAACAAACAAGTGAGTGCATCCTCCATCTGGAAGGTCCGATTTGCTCCAAAGTGAATATTGTTGATCTTTGTCAACCTCCAAACACCTCTATTGGATTACATTGGAATTTGGATCAACAGCGCCCTCTAGGACAGTTCAAGTGTTCTGTCTCCCTCATACATCCTCAGATCCACTTCAAATGTAGTATACATCATTATGGGTCAATGCAGAACATGTTGTCACAGTCAATTGATGACATCATTTTAGCCCTGCCCACTAATAAACAAGTGAATGCAGCTTCCATCTGGAACATTGGATTTTCCCCAAATTTTGAATGCTTCTCGCCACAGCAGACCCCTGCATGACAGAACATCGTATGACATGTCGCTCACAGTGCCATCTAGTGGCGAAGTGCGGAATAGCATGGCTGCCCCGTCGGCGGCGTGCAGGCGGCGATGAAATGCTCCCGCGGTCGCTGCACAGGCCGAGTTGCGCTGAGCTGCGAGGGCCTACAATGCTGCTTGCAGCTTTAATTTATATTGTTTTTATGCTTAGATATTGATGTCTTTAAGATTAGTATATTACATCAGACCAATGAAAAAATAACATGGGCTTAATAAGTCAGTCAGTCAGTCATTTTCTACCGCTTATTCCATAGTGGGTCGCAGGGAAGCTGGTGCCTATCTCCAGCAGTCTATGGGCGAGAGGCAGGGTACACCCTGGACAGGTCGCCAGCCCATCACAAGGCAACACACAAACAACCATGCACACACTCATTCATACACCTAAGGGCAATTTAGAGAGACCAATTAACCTAACAGGCATGTCTTTGGACTGTGGGAGGAAGCCAGAGTACCCAGAGAGAACCCATGCATGCACAGGGAGAACATGCAAATTCCATGCAGAAAGACCACCGGCCGGGAATCAAACCCAGGACCTTCTTGCTGCAAGGCAACAGTGCTACCAACTGCGCCACCGTGCAGCCCTGGGCTTAATAAGGAATATGTTTAATGCATGTTTGATGGTTGTTATTTTCTAAAGATGCTTTTAATCTGACAAACAAGCCTTGTCTGAACCCACATCTAAATGTTGAAACTCATGGTGAAACTCCCTAATCAGGTAAGTAAATCAAAGCACCTACAAAGGTTTCTGGAGCCTCTTTATGGTCTCTCAGACTGGGTCAGCGGGAGACACAATCATGTGGACAGATGTCCAGAAGACAGTCGTTACTAAAGAAGCTATTTTTTCACAGACTGCTGTATTCAAGCAGATTCATAGAGAGTTCAGTGGAAGGAAAATATATGGTAGGAAAACCTTGCACCAGCAACAGGGAGAACCGCATCCTTGAGGGGATTGTCAAGCAAAATCCATTCAAGAATTTTGGGGAGCTTCAAAAGAAGTGGACTGAGGCTGGAAACAGAGAATCAAGAGCCACTACACACAGATGTCTCATATCCTGAACCAGAGATAACATTAGAAGCGTCTTACCTGGGCTGAGGTGAAAAAGAACTATATTCTTCCTTAGTGGCCCTGGATTCCGATGAAAAGTACAGTTTCCATTTCATTTAGAAATCAAGGTCCCAGAGTCTGGAGGAAGAGTGGAGAGGCACAGAATCCACGTTGTTTGAAGTCCAGTGTGGAGTTTCCACAGTCAGTGATGATTTAAAGAGCCATGTCATCTGTTGGTTCTGGTCCACTGGGTTTTCTGAAGTCCGCAGTCAACGCAGCCATTTACCAGGACATTCTAAAGAACATAATGCTTCCTTTTGTTAACAAGCTTTGCGGAGATGGTGATTTCATTTTCCAGGAGGACTTAGTACTGTCCCATACTGCCAAAGGTACTGGAAGCTGGTTCAGTGACCATGGTGTTACTGTGCTTGATTGGTCAGTAAACCGTGCTGACCAGAACCCCATAGAGAATCTATGGAGTATTAGAACTAACAATGCAGATGACATGAAGGCAGCTATCAAAACAACCTGGACTTTCATTATACCTCAGGAGAACCACAGGCTGATCTCCTCTATGCCATGCCACGTTGATGCAGTAATTCATGCAAAAGGAGCCCCAGCCAAGTATTGAGTGCATAAATACTTTCAATTCTGGGCTTTCATTATCTGTAGTATCCTTAAATTATGACAATATAAAAAGAGTTCAAATGCCTGAATTGACAATACACAATTTTAGCTGAACTAAGCATCCTACCTTGTCGCTGCACACAAAGAGAAAAAGCTATAAATGCAATAATTTGAAAGCTTAATACCAATATAGACAAGACATATAAGTGTTTTGAGGATTATTGTACAAGCGATGCATGGTGTCACACACTGTTGCCCAGCAACATGAAGGTCCCAGGTTTCCTGACTGTGGATCTTTCTACATGGAGTTGACATGTTCTCCCTGTGCATGTGTGGGCTCTCTCTGCCTCTCGCCCAGTTACTGCTGGAGATAGGCACCAGTCCCTCTGCGATCCTGCAAGGACAAGTGGGTATAGATAATGGACAAATGGATTATTGTACATGATGGATACATAGTTAAACGTTAAATTATGATGATTAATTTTCTAAATCTTTGTTGGATTAAATCAAAGAAACTTAAACCCTTTTACTTCAACAATAGCTGAGGCGCTGACTCGGGTGGAGCCTTCCTGTTTTTTCTGGTTGAGAACATGACCTCAGATTTAGAGGAGTTGATTCTTATCACAGCTGCATCACAATTACTTTGAATCCCTTCAGTGTATGTTGAAGGTCAAAGCTGCAGGATCCCACAGAGCTGCATTATCTGAAAAAAGTAAAGCTCCGAAACTCAGGTGCAATATGGAGGTGTGCAGTGCTTTCCCCTGCAGTACAGCCAATTTTATGTGCAAGAAGCCTGAGCATGGCACAGTATTTATTAGCATAAATGGGATGGATTATTCTGCAGAGTTGCATGGTGAGATTCTGTTAGTGAAAGCCAGAGCAAAGCCAGGTATAATGCATATAGCAACTACAGTGCAAAAAGGATTACAGTAACTTGCTTCCACATGTTTGAAAAATTTTTTGAAGTCCTAGATAATAGATGGACACACCACATGTTGTATGGAGAGGAGAGCACACACAATGATATTTTTTTCAGTTAATTAGACTTTATTTATAGAGCACATTTAGTACAAGCTGAGAGTAACTCAAAGTGCTTTACTGACAAAGAAAAGCCACAAACAGAAAAGAATGATACTTACCAACCTCTGCTAAAAGGATTTTACTCTGGGCAAAGAAAACTAATAAAATAATTATGATTCATATCAAAAAAGGGACAGAAAAAAACAATCAGATGTAAAGAAGGGAATCATAAAACATTACATTCAGAACATCCCAAAGAGATGTGTCACTATAAACATCACTAAATAAAAATAAACTAGAAATATTGTGAGCTTGACTTGAGATTCATTAATTCTCTGTGCTTGTTTCTGGTCCTTTATAGGGCGGTGTCCCAGGGAGAGGTATATCAAGATGTATCATCAGCAATTGTTTTCCAGGATGACTTCCAGATCTGCTGAGGGGGATCTGACAGCATTGATGGGGAAAAGCAAATTTGATAAATAGATAGGACTAAGATAAGACGATAAGATTTTATAAGCTTTCCTAATGCACAGAGACTTCTGAATGCTTTTTTTTTGGCTTTTAATGGCAGTGTTGCAGCTGACATCACCATGATTTTTAGAATTAATGTTAGTTCCTGCAGCATGCTGCAGGGGCAACGAATTGATATAGTTGATAAAAGAGTAACACAAAATCTGAAAATTTCACCTTTAAAAGAAACAGGGGAAAAGAACAAGTATTACTTGGGTATTTATGGGTGAATGTTTCAGTTAGGAGACACAATGGGCCTCATTCCTCTCCTGCGCTTGTTATGCAGCACATCTGACTCATTGCCGAAAAGGCTTTTTTTGCTCCAACTTCTCTGCTGTTCTCTCCCCACACTCCCTCCCTTCTGTGTGCTTTATCAGCACACAGTCTAAACATGGTCTTTAACCTGAAGCACTGTGCTGTATGCAGCACGGCGTACACGTAGTGGAGGAGCCTCTGCACATGTGTGAGCTGGATCAGCGTTTGCAGAATGTTAACACCATTCACAGCATCAGACTTTCAGATGTTCCCAGAGAAAAGAGACTCCCAGGCGAAGAAACAACTCCTTTAAAACCCAGCCGTCTCTTTTTATTGACAGGGATTCCAGAGACATGTTTCCAAGGAACATACAGGGATATTTAATTAAGTAGGAAAACTAACAGCTGGGAATGCAGTGACACCCAAATGAAATCGTGATGCAGCGTTGATGCTCAGTGAGCCAGAGGAACGCACATTGGTTGTCATTGATTTGCCCTTCTCATGAAGCTGCTGGTTGCAGCTGCTGTAGCCAGTTTATTAGAAATAGATGAATGAGGAGTTCTGCTCCAAAGAGGGCGATGTCTGAAACAAAGCTTAAATGTTTTTGATGTCAGGGAAATTTCATGGCGTATATCTGTCCTTCTAGAGGCCCTCTAGCTATGCTGTGTTATGCAGTGCCTGGGTGTAGTCACTGCAGTGAAGATTAGTCTGTTTTTCAAGAAGAAGCTTCAGCTGTACCGTTTTGTTGCAGCATTCAGGAGCCTTGGTGTGTTATAATGTCTATTTTGCCTTTTCATGGATTTAGTAAGTGAAATCATGGATGAAGGGAAACAGATGGGACGAAGACAACATGGCAGATCTAACTAGGCCTGTCTGATTTACTGGTTCCTCTGGGACAAGCTGGCACGAGGAAATTAGATTGCATACTTTTGCTACCTTGCTATAATTAGCAACAAATTTTGATGCACATCAATGCAAGTGAAAATGAGGGTATGAGTCAAAATGATCAGGGAACATAAAATGCAAGCTTGCATCAGATTCAGCTGCATGCTTGCATTTTATCTTTATGTTTAAGTATTTTATTTGTACAAGTGTTTGTTAAAAAAAAATAAAAAAAGGCTCAGTAGGCGATTAGTTTTTGTATTTACCTGAGCTAAAATCTGATTTTCGTATACTTGTATTTTAACTGTCTCACTTGAAGTCATAGAAACTGTATTTTCCACCAGCTATTAATAGTGACCCCTGTCCCCCCACCCCCACTCATCCACACAGACTCAACAATCCTGGAGTGGTGCACAGTTTTTTTCTTTCATTTTCATCCACACACACATCCACATGAATCCACTATCCCTGTGCCTCCGGGAGCTCTGTCATATCGTTGACTCGCCGCTGTCCGCCCCTCCCCTCTCGATTCTTTTACTCCTCTTTTCAAGCTCTTCATCTCCTCCGACTGAGATGCTCAACTTTGCGTAGATCTTTGCTACCTCTCTTTATCACTTTTTTCAACTTCCTTCTCCTCTTTTCTGCGTCACTACTGTTTAGTAAAAGCTTAGTTTATAAAATATAATCCTTTATGTTTATACGCAGATTTCTGCCCTTTTTCGGCGATCTAAATGTTTCACATCATCAGATTTTAACTATTATACAAAGATAGCCTGAGTCAATATAAAAAGTAGTTTTCAAATAATAATTTAATTTAGAAAAGAGCTATCCAAACCAAGGTGGCACTATGTGACAAGCTGTGTTCAATTCCACAGCTGCCTGACCTGCAGAATCAATAAATCTTTTAAATAGGATCTGTCTGGCAACATGAAGTAGGCTAAAAGGTCTCAGGAATCCTTGCATCATGCCTTGATTTAAAGATATTCAAGAACAGATGAGAAACAAAGTCACTGACTTCTATTAGTCTGGAAAGGGTAACAAAGCCAAAGGAACCCCAGCAAAAACCAGTATCCACAAAAAGAAAAAAACCATTGACAAATAGGTCTACCAAAATTACTCCAAGAGCTCATCAACGACTCATCCAGGAGGTCATAGAAGAATCAAGAACATCTAAAGCTCTACAGGCCTTACTTTCCTTGGTTAAGGTCACAATTCAACAGTTAGAAAGAGAGTGAGCAAAAATGGCCTTCATGGAAGAGTTCCAAGGTCCAAACCACTGCTGACCCGAAAGAACACAAGGGCTCATCTCACATTTACCTAAAAACATCTTGATGATCCTCAAGGATTGTAGGAGGATATTCTGTGGAATGGCAAGAGAAAAGATGACCTTTTTGGAAGGTGTGCATCCTGTTACATTTAGTGTAAACTAACTCAGAGTTTTCAGAAAAAGAACTTTATATCGACATTCAAACACGGTGGTGGTAGTGTGATGGTCTGGAGCTGCTTTGCTGCTTCAGGACCTGCATGATTTGCCAGGATTGAACTATATAAATCATAGATGAATCATAAAATCTGCTCTCTACTAGAAAATCCTGAAGGAGAAAGTTAAGCCATGAGTTTGTGGTCTTAAGCTCAAGTGCATTGAGTAATGCAACAGAACATTAACCCATAGCAATCTTAAACAGACCTTTGAAAACCGTCCAATGTGGCAAAATTATACCAATTCTGCACAGAAGAGTGGGTCCAAACTCCCCCACTGTGATAAGTTATGGAGGCGATGGTTTTTTCAGGCTGGGCCAGGTTGGTTTAGATCGATTTTTCTATTAATAAATGAAATAAATGGCTTTGTAAATCTTTCCAGACTGATAGATGTCAATCACTTTGTTTCTCATCTACTCTTGAATTTCTTTAGATTCATATTGTGATAATTTTGAGACCTACAGCCTATTTCAGGGATTTCTTAATTCTACAGATCAGGACGGGTGTTACTTTGGAAATAAAACCAAAGAGAAATATAATTTATCAAAAACAGTAAAATTTGAAATGTGTTTATTTTTCTCTGATTGTCATCAGTCACACTCAAGCCTTACAGCCTGAAGCTGGTTTTTCAGAGTTGCACTGTGACTGAAACTAAATTGCAACCCTATGAGCTGCTGCTCCAGCTTCTTTTCCCCTTCCTTCCTGCTCAGCGCTAATAATATATAAATGTTAGGCCTATTTTTGATTACCTGTCTGGTATATTTTGCATTTAAATCGCAGCCTGACACACCCAAAGCTTCATTTAGTCTCTCAGCAAAAAGATGAGCCTGGCTGCAATTTGGAGGAGTGTGTGCCTCTCTCAACATCACTGGGGGTCATTAAGACAGTGACTGGCCAACCTGAAATATCCATAAGAATAATGTCTATAATCTTCCTTTGTTACATAGCGATGAAGCTGGAAATAGATCCCAGACTTGTTTTAGTGGTGTGTTACGTTGCTGTTTTAATCACATATATATAAATCTCAACTTTGTAAGCACTTTAATGATTCATTTTTGCTTCAGCAATGTCAGATATTTCATGACAAGAGATAACTTTACAATAATATGTCTTCATGTTTACAGGCCTTTCATCACATTTAACCCCTTGGTGCCTGGATTTTATAATCAACTGTGAAGGTGGTTAGCAGATTAAACTACTAAATGATCTTGATGGCAGCAAGTTTCTGAATTCAAACAAACTTTGAACTTAAGTCAGACTCCAATCAAAGATAAACCAAAGCATGTTTTATCTCTGCTGATGGATTCTAATTACACCCAAGGACAACCTCACTCTGGCTAACAGTGACAACAGCAGGACAGATAGTGATCTGGTTCCACTGGCAGGTGAAAGGTTGACGGGTCAGAACTGCAGTGAGTTGCAGCCCACAGCGAGATCCAAACACATTTTATTTTGTGATTGTTGGCTGTTTGGATGCTATCTGGTGTTTCTTTAATTATAGAAAACACAAGCGTGATTCTACAGATCTATTTAAATTTTGTCTGTGTTGATTTATAAATAATGTATGTATGTAATAGTTTTTACTCAAAAATATAAAAAAGCCTTTAAAATGACTCATTTTGTTTATGAAGGCAGGAAGCCTACAATTGATCAAACAAAGAAATTAAAAGCCACCTACTTTGTGAGTTAAGAACTGCAGTTTTCCGCACAGATGCACTGAATGAGTCACACTCGAAAAAATGAGTAATTTAATAAATGCCTTCAAAAGGCTTTTTGTTCTGAAAAGCAAGGGCATCCCTCTTGATATCATTCAGTTCAACAGCTTCTATTCTTGGTGCTCAGCTAAGCTAATCTACCTCAAAGTTGTCAGGCTGACATCTGAATTGCAGCTTGAATGGTGGATAACTGTGTGTGGATGATCTTCCCTGATCCAGTACATACCTTTTACAGGGGCCAGCAGAACTATTCACACCTCTTCCACTTTTCCACACTTGGTTGTGTTTGTCACAGATTTCCAGGTTTGCATTTAAAAGTATAAATGAGTTGTACCTTTAGAATATTTTTTGCTGGAATTACAGTTGCAGGTTGTCTTTAGCAGCTTTAAAATCTAGAGAGTGAAATATTTGGTCCATTCTTCTATCCAGAATTGTTCAAGCTCAGTTAGATTGGATGGAAATCATCTGTGTTTTAAAAAAATGTAAGTTTCTGGTTGTAACAATCTGGAAAAGGTTTCAATCCTTCCCTGCTTATATAGTTGGAAGCTGACATTATTCCAATTAAAATTAAAACTGTGTCTCCTCTTAATTGCCTAATGAAAGACATAGTGAGTAGTTACCTACTGGAGAACTATCTTTTCAACTTTATTGACTCGGTTGTTGATTTTAGGGTGTTTTTTAGTGAAACACAAAGCCTGGTTTAGATACTACAACAAAAAATACTAATGATACTTTAGCTCTCACAATTTCGATAGATAAAGGTTACCTGGTTAGACTGGTGTACTTCATTTAACATCCCTTCTTCCTGCAAACTACAAATAATCAATTGCAGATTATATTCCAGCTGAATGGAAGCTTGTCCTAATGTCTTAGGACAAGCGTAGGGGTGGGTTCCTTTAACATTAAATAGGAGGCATATCCTGCTGTTTCAATTGTCTTGGACTAAAAATAGATATTAGCTCACGGTTTAGTAAACAAAAAAATTCTGAAAGGTTGAGGACAAAAATGAGCTATTTAGTCTTTCCTCATTAGAGGATGGTTGACCTACAAAAGGAGGATAAAAAATGATGTAGACCGATTTACTGGTCTGTCTACGTTCCTACCCTCACCTATGGCCATGAACTTTGGGTCATGACCGAAAGAACGAGATCCCGGATACAAGCGGCTGAAATGAGCTTCCTCCGTAGGGTGGCCAGGCACTCCCTTAGAGATAGGGTGAGGAGCTCGGCCATCCGGGAGGGGCTCGGAGTAGAGCCGCTGCTCCTCCACATCGAGAGGAACCAGTTGAGGTGGCTCGGGCATCTATACCGGATGCCTCCTGGACGCCTTCCTCGGGAGGTGTTCCAGGCACGTCCCACCGGGAGGAGGCCCAGGGGACGGCCCAGGACACGCTGAAGGGCCTATGTCTCTCGGCTGGCCTGGGAACGCCTTGGGCTCCCCCTGGAGGAACTGGAGGAGGTGTCTGGAGAGAGGGACGTCTGGGCGTCTCTGCTGAGTCTGCTGCCCCTGCGGATGACGACAAGTACTAGTACGAGAAAAAATGATGCCTCACCTTGAATTTGACTTTCTTGTCAAATTCAATTGAGTAAAGGACAAATATGTAATAACACTTAATAATTAAATATGTTTGTCCATTGATTTATATTTAAATGACATGCTTTTGTTTTAATTTGCCCTATCACAACTTTATCAGAAGCCAGTGTTGCTTGTAGAATCTGCAGATAAGACTACGATTCAAGCTGTTCAAGGTAAATAATTTTTACAGAAATCTTCAGATTGGTGGAAACAAGGAAAATAAGGAATTTCTTGCACTTCCTACTAGGTTCTACCTTTACAGACAGAATATTTTACATCAACATTACCCAAAGTGTAAATTCTTAAACTAAACACCAGGTTTTCACATTTTGCCCAGGATACCTCTAAATGGCAAGAAAATGCCCAGCTACCCTGCTGATTGTGAAAATTTATTTGGAATAGCATAGATGGAAATTCATATGGAACAGATAAACCCACTGGAACCAATACAGTACCACTAAAACTGATCAAATAAAATAAAATAACCGCAAGTTAAACAAAACGACTCAAAGATCTCGAGTAATTTTTTCAGACTTGGACATTGGATGAAAGCACAGCACTGTGGATTGGTGGAAAGTCACAGTCAAAAAAGAGCTTTTGTTACATGCACTGCTCTTAGAAAACATTATGTAAAATTATAAACTAACCTTTTGTAACATATCACACAAAACCATACTCTGTTCCAAAGTTGGGAGTTGAAAACTAGAGAAAATCTTCTCCTGATTCATATAAAAAGCCTAATTTAACCACGAACGGACCATCCGATCTTCTCATCTCTGATAACACTGGATCTTAAATTGAGATTTAAATATCAGCTGAGAAGAGACAGGCCGTTGTCACCATGTTTTCTCAACAACTGATGCTCCCTTTATTGCAGGAAACATTTCAGAGGATTATGTTGCATAATGATTCATCATCTATGCAAATCTTTTTAGAAGTCCAGTAAGGTTTCCCATGGAGGTCATTTACAGCACATTAGAAATCTAATGAGAATGGATGTAAACTCTTGAAGTAATAGACATGGGTTTATTGAAGAATAATAACTCATCATCATGCCCTCTGCTTATCTTCTCCTCTTCATTATCTCTTCCAGTCATTTCACACTCTCTGTCCTCTTGCTCTTGATCAACTGACTCTCCCCTTTTCCTTCCTCCTTCTCTAAGGTTTGATCGTGTACCTGGGGATGATGGTTGGAGCCTTCGTCTGGGGCGGCCTGGCTGATCGGATCGGTCGGAGACAGACCCTCCTCATTTCGCTCTCTATAAACAGTGTGTTCGCCTTCTTCTCATCCTTCGTCCAGGGCTACAGCTCCTTCCTTTTCTGCCGTTTGGCCTCTGGCGTTGGGTAAGCAGGCAGATGAATCATACGGGGAGTCAAAGCCACTGTGATGCATGAACAGCAGCTGATTTGATGAGCAGCAAAGTGATAAAACTCACCAAATCAAGAAAACACACATAAAATGGTGCTGAAAGAGCATCTCTCATGATGAGATGTACTCGATATGCAGAAAATGTCTGACATATTTTTCACTGACTCTGCCTAAAGTGATCAGTTTACTTCTTCAATATATCAAGCTGTATAACTGAAGTTCAAAGTAAAGAGACCGTCAAATCTAAGAGCATTTCTTTCTAAAATTCTCTGAACTTGTTAAGATGAATGTTAACATTTTCATTAAGAAACTTTTTTCATTGTGTACATTGCTGTAAAACAGGCTATATTTATTAAAAAAATATCCAAAGCAACCTGGCCCTAAAAGAAAAAGTAATCACAGCCCTGTCCACACAGGCCTGATTACTGCCCAACCTGTAGAATAAAATAAAAATCACTTAAATAGGAGCCACTGACAGCATGAAGTAGGATAAAAGATCTAAGAACGCAAGACATAATGACCTAATGTAAAGAAATTCTACAACAGATGAGGAACAAAGTTACTGACATTTTTCAGTTACAAAGCCATTTCTAGTGCTTAAACAGGTCATTCATGCTTGAAAAACCTTCTATGTGGCTGAATAAAAACAATTCTGCAAAGAAGAGTGGGTGAAAATGACTTTAGAGGGATGCAAAAGATTCACTTCAAAGAATTGTAAATGCTAAATGGCAGTTCTGAAATTGCACAACCAGTTATTGGGTTTAGGGGTCAGTTACTTTTCACACAGAGCCAGGTAGGTTTGGAAACATTTATTTCCCTTAAAAATGAAATCATTATTTGAAAACTGGTTTTTGCATAAACTCAGGTTATTTTTGTTTGATATCAATTTTTTTTGGGTGATCTGAAACATTTTAATGAGAGAAAAAAAGCAAAGAAAAAAAAAGTCTGGTGTGAAGTACTTTTTTACAGTAATAGATTTAAAATTACAACAATGATATTTTCCAATTATCAATCAGGTGTTTAAATCCTAACCCTCACTTTTAAACCATAGCAATGTAGAGAATCCAAAAGCTGGATTTAAAACCAACCCCCTAAAGTTTTCAACTGAAAAATCCCCATTTCAAAAACGTTCTCTGTATTACTTCCTGATCCTGGTGTTCCTTTTTTCTTATCTTACCTACAGGAGCATAATTCATCTTTTAATTGCCTCCTTCTCTGCATTTCTGCCTCTCTCTGTAACTCCTCAGTATTGGTGGCTCCATCCCGATTGTGTTTTCTTATTACTCTGAGTTCCTCGCCCAGGAGAAGCGTGGAGAGCACCTGAGCTGGCTCTGCATGTTCTGGATGATCGGTGGTATCTATGCCTCTGCCATGGCCTGGGCCATTATCCCACACTATGGTGAGAAAAAACAGGTCTCTGAGTCAGGTTCTGTTTGGGGTGAATCATGTTATTGACGTCATTTCAGAAAAGTCACTCATTTGGGCGATTATCAAACCATGGTCCTCTGAATATCAAAATCAGGTCAAATCTGTTCTAACATCGTCCTCTACTCCATGAGGTTTGGTTTTCCTTGGTTGCAAGTATTACATGACACAGACACCAATTTCTCTTGGCCATGCTGCAAAATGGGAATGACAAGAGAACATACCATTAAAGTGAACTTGCCCCTATCTAATAATTAAAACGTTTAAGCAACTAGAACTGTGACAAACAACACTGGACGAACACCTATTTTCCTCTTGCCACTATCCACTATGAGTAGGATGGTAAAATATCTCCAAAGCTTACTGATAGAGAGCAGATGGTAGCATATTGTGGTCCCCATAGCAACCATTAGATCAATCTTCATGCCGACTGAGTATTTGGGAGACATGAGATGAGAATCCCTCTTCTGTTTGACCATCACAAACAGAATGATATTGTTTCAGCACTAGTGGCCTTTATTTTTGACAGTAGGTAGACAGGAAAGAGGGGTATAGAGACATTTGGCAAATGTCGCCGGGTCTGGGACTCGAACCCGGGACGGCCGCTTCGAAGACTGTAGCCTCCGTATATGGTTGCATGCTTAACCCCTACACCATCAGCGCCACGCCCATTAAGACTGAGCTGTTCAGCAACAACCACTACAAGTGGGTCTGGCATGAAATAAGTGATGGGTATCTGGAAAAGCTCCTCACATCCATTCTTAAGCATGGAGGAGGATCTGTGATGCCATGGGCCTGTTTCTGTCCCCGTCGTGAACATTTTAGAATGCCAAAACAACTAAGAATGGGTTGTGAGTGGGTCGCCACGCAAGTTAAAAGATCCAAAACATGTGGCCAAATAAACACAGAAACAGTTCATCAGACAGAAAATGAACCATCTTCATTGACCCTCTCAATCCCAGATCTAAGTCCTAGGTCTGTGGGATGAGCTGACGAGAAGAAAGCATAAGAGAGGACCTAGGGCTCTGGATGATCTAGAGACATTGAGTACAGATGAATGGTCTAAGATCCGTCTCTCTGTATGCTCCAAAACTGCAAAATGTAACAGGGGGAAGACTAAGTGCTGTCCTATTAGCAGCAGGGGTTCCAATTATGATTTTATTAAGATATTCTTTAAATAGGATTTTTGTTTCTAAAATTATGTTACAGGAATAAAAGCAGAATTTATTTTAAGGTGTTTTACACATTTTACCAGACTAAGTCTGGAGGGATCGGTATGTAAATTTTGGTTTCGGTTTAACCTGCTTGTCTCTCATTTTAGGCTGGAGTTTTCAGATGGGCTCGGCCTATCAGTTCCACAGCTGGAGAGTCTTTGTGCTGGTGTGTGCCTTCCCATCTGTGGCCGCCATCTCTGCCCTCACGACCATGCCTGAGAGCCCACGCTTCTACCTGGAGGTGAGCTGCCAGCTCGCTCCGTCAAAGCTTAAACCTAATGGAATAATATAGAAATAAATCACAACCCATCATACAGAATAAACAGAAATAATGATTTACACAGCCTACTGTGGACGTTCAGTTTCCATACAGTCTATTATGCCGAGCACAGAACAAAGCCGAGATTGACAGAAACGAAGTTGGTTTTCAATGTTCAGTACATTTGAGTCTATATTTTTCAACTATGTAGAGAAAGATTTGCTCAGTAATGTTGATTTTAAACCGCCTTGGCACTGGGATATCCTAGTGGACACTAATAATATAAACTCCTGATGAAACTGAGCAAAATTAGCTTTTAATTAACTATTTAACTTACAGTAGAGACATTATGCAAAGTCTAGCGAGGTCTCAAAAGGTTTCATTAGATCATTTATATTTTAATGTTTTTTTCAACAATCTTAGTTTACATTGTATGACCAACAGCATTTCCATAAAACTTTTAACTGTAGATTAGGATTTCTTTTCTTTTTAACCACTTTTGTATCCATACTTTTCGGGTTTTTTGTACCATACTTAAAAATGAAGACATTTCTGTCCTATTTCAGTCAATCTTGCTATCAGTATGAAGGGTCTTATCGTTGTCCAGGGTTATGGGTCCCACCAACCCTGTTCACTCCTGCTAGTTCTGATTCTGATCTGGTAAGAAGGAATCTTTGTAACCCAGGGGTCTGCAATTCAATTCAATTCAATTCAAAGATACTTTATTGATCCCCGAGGGGAAATTAGAAGCCTTTGCAGTCTCAACTGATTTTACAATCAAATGAGGATTTTTAGTCCATATGTCACTGGCGGGTCTGCTTGTGCAGACGTTGGCTGTTGACGTTAGATTTTAGTTTTTTCACCTCAGGCAACTGGCCAAATCAAAAAGCATCTTGTTCAAAGATAACTTCAAAACATTAATCCATGCCTTTGTTACAATTTGGCTGGATTACTGTAACTCTGTGTACCCTGGAGTTGGTAGGTCATCCTTAGCGGGCCTTCAGTTGGTGTAAAACGTTGCTGCACAGCGTTTAACTGGAACATGGAGGAGAAGCATTTCACTCCCGTTTTATCCTCTCTGTACATGCTGAGCTACTGCACCTGCACTGCCCTTTTCAGTCACTCAGATCAGGTGTCCAGTTGTAGTGGCTGAAGATGCCAAGGACACACTGCTCAGAGGAGATTAGGCTTTCACAACTGCAGCTCCCAAATTATGGAAGGCTTTGCCGCTGCAAATTAGAAACACATCTCCACCAGCCAGTTTTTCATCTGCTCTTAAGACCCACCTCTTCTCTTTCACTTTTGACCCAGTATATGTTGTTCATTTTAATTTTATTTCTATCATTTTATTTTTTTGAAATTCTAATGTTTTGTTCATTTATCTTAATAATTTATTTTGTCCTGAGCCGCAGGTTGCAGACCACTCCCCTAACCTGTTAGATTTGTATTTGTATAAAAACATCCACGCTTCAGACCACCCTAAGATTTTCCACTTCTGCTTCAAGAATTGTTCTGATTGGACCTTTAGAACTGCTTGTTCCCCACCCCCTGCTTTCTAAAAATAATGCTAGAATCACCACATCCAGCTGAGATCCAGTAGGTTTCTGTTTCTTTTTACATCATGATGGAAGTTGGTGTATGTTTGATCCCCAGGCAGCAGCAACATTTGCTCCATTCAGAGTGTTCTTCGGTAATATTCTAGTTAGTTGTTTTGTTTACCTCCTGCAGAACGGGAAGCATGACGAAGCGTGGATGATTCTGAAGCAGGTCCATGACACCAACATGAGGGCCAAAGGTTACCCAGAAAGGGTCTTCTCTGTAAGTTGTACAAAGCACAAGTAAAACCGAACATCAATTAAAATGAAGTATTAAAGGTCTCATCTCTTGCTGCCAGGTGACCACCATTAAAACAGTGAAGCAGATGGATGAGCTGGTGAACATGAGTGAGAGTGCTGCCTGGCATGAGAAATGGAGGCTAAAGATCTCCTCAGTTTTCCATCAGGTGAAAAAGCCTCATGATTGTTGTTCCATTTCAACAAGTTCTTATTTGAACTCATTACATATTTTGATGAAGAGAAAAAAGGCAATCAAATCTATTTCCCTCTTTCCTTTCCTTTTGCACGCTGGGTATTTATGAGGTTTTTCTGTTGATTGTTTTATTCTCAGCTCTCTTGATTTCTGCTGGAATTTGGATGCTTATTTATTTCAATCGACTGATATTTGTTTTCAGAGATGTATTGTGATTGTTTGCTCTTTTTCTGGCAGCACACCATTATTTCCTCCATTTCATGAGAGTCTCTGTGGGTCTGTGGTCTTTTAGGTGTGGAAGAATTTCCTAACTGTTTTCTCCCCCGAGTACCGCCGCACCACCTACATGATGATGGCTGTGTGGTTCTCCATGTCCTTCAGGTAAGACCAGGTTGAATAACCAGGCTGTTGTAGTCAGTTATCAACATTTAGTCAAAAACTCTTAGCTTGGTGCATTTTGTTGATCTTAACCAAAAGCGATCCTTAGTTAATTATTACATTTAGTTTATTTATATAGAGCCAATTATGCATTTAAATGCATAACTATAGAGATAAATAAGGATAATCTAAGCCAGTCTAACAATAAACTTCATCAAACAGGGGCGTTTCAAGCTTGGTCTTCAAAGTGGACAGGGTGTCTTCCTCATGGACTGAAACTAGGATCTGGAGCCTGATAGCTTGTTGCATTCTGTTGTTGCTTTGTGATAATAGAAATTACAATAATCCAGCCTCAAATAAATAAATTTATGGACTATTTTTTTGTGCCACTCGCACAAATTTTGGCAATAATGCACAGAGAAAAGAAGCTGTTCAAAGAATCCAATTTAACATGTGATTTAAAGGACATATCCTGCTCAAAGATGACATGAAGGTTCCTTAAATAATTACTGGATGCTATAAAGAGAAAATGACTAAGCAGTTTGTTTCTCAGATGCTCAGTTCTAAAGATGACAAATTCACTCTTATTTGAGTTTAAAATCAGTAAAATAAAAGTCATTCAGCTGTTTATGTCTTTAAGAAATGCCTGTAGTCTAATTAATCACTCTTTTACCTGTTCTGAGGTGTGTCTGAGAGCAAGTCGTTTTGGTGCTGTCTCTTTAAATGCTACTGAGGCCCTTCACACCACGCCCCGCCATCAGGTCACAGAGCTTTCCACTCCACCGTGTTCAGCTATTTTTGTAGTTTGATAACAGAGATACAATTATCCAGCTGCAAAGAAACAAGACAAAAATGGCAAAACCAATGCTAAACTGTTAATGTAATAATACTATTCCAATCATGTAGAACGGTTCTGTTCTCAGGAGCTAAAAGCAGCAAACAGCACTGACATAAGCAGAAGGCACGATGCTACTGCTATCAGAACAATGACCAGGAGGTCATATCAACACATAATAAATTCATGTCTAAAATAATGAATTATGTAGGTTAATACACCCAACATCTAAACATTTAGATTTTCCACTTACAGCTTCGACATACTTGAGCTAGGATTAAAATCGCAGTGAGAAATAACAATGGTGGATACGCAAAATTGGTTAGTTGGAAGTCCATAACGTTGTTTAGCTGTTCCGCAGCAAATACTGTGACATAACAGTTAAAAAATCATAATTGTCAATAGAGTAAACTGAACAGCTAAAAATGTGGATTTTGCATGGTATGTCTCCTTTAACCTACTTAAAATTAAAAGTGCACAATAATTTCCCAACCAACATATGATGTTTTTTTTGTCAAAAAGAACAGTAACTTGCAAAGCCATTCAGGTGCATTCAGAAAGCTAACAGTCGTGAGTGTTTTCTACAGCTTGGCTTTTTGTTACTAATTTACTTTCTTTCTTCCAGCTACTACGGCCTGACAGTGTGGTTTCCTGACATGATTAAGTACCTGCAAAAACAGGAGTACGCCTCGCGCACCAAGGTTTTTGTCAAGGAGAAAGTAGAACATGTCACCTTTAACTTCACTCTGGAGAACCAGGTCCACCGTCAGGGGCAGTACTTCAATGACAAGTGAGTCAGCCACACTCTTATTACAGGTTGCAAGTTGAAACTGCAAGGGAGAAGGGTTGTTTGTTTTTTACTGTCAGTAATGATTATATATGAAGGATCCCTGCAGACTAGACTTAATAATCAGAATTTAAAAACACTGCTTGCTTTTTATAACCATTTTCTTACTCCTTATTTGCTCATGTTCTTGCTTGCAGGTTTATGAATATGAAAATGAGATCTATGGTGTTTGAAGATTCGTGGTTTGAAGAGTGTTACTTTGAGGATATCACCTCCAGCAACACTTTTTTCAAGAACTGCACATTTATTGCCACCCTCTTTTACAACACCGGTGAGGAGATTTACTGGTGCTAAATAACCATTAGAAAGAGTTGGAAACTGGTCTTACATTCAATAAGAGTTCGATATATCTAGCGTATTATTATTATTTTATCAATCAATAATGACTATGGAATCTGTTGTGTGTTTTTGCTGTTAGATTTAAATAGTTGTAGATAAAGACCTGATCATTTGTATTATGTTCTGATATGTGAAATTGAATATTTTGTTACCATCAACGTGTTGCTCTTTACTGACAACCCCCCTCCAGCTCTCCTCCTGCTCATCCCCTTCTATCCTTACAGATCTTTTTAAATACCGGCTGATCAACTGTAAGCTCATAAACAGCACTTTCCTGCACAACAAAGAAGGCTGCCTGCTTAGTGACATCAGTGATGAAAATAATGCCTACATGGTCTACTTCGTCAGTTTCCTGGGCACCTTGGCAGTGTTGCCAGGTAACATTGTGTCTGCGCTCCTCATGGACAAGATTGGACGTTTGAGGATGCTTGGTAAGACAGAGAATGGGGCAACAATACGCAACGTTCGGTTAGGTGAATGTGTTGAAAAAGGAGAGCGAGTTGGTGTAAATAAACCTGCTTTTACATAATACATTTTAAATTACGAATACTAATATTTCAAAAAAATACATTTACATTTGTCTTGTGTTTTGCTAAATTAATTAATTAATGTATGGATCCCAATCCTCTGAATCTGCAGAGTGATGTGTTGGTCCTGTTGCTTGATAATGTGAGCAAATCAGAACTTTTCAATTCAACTGCTAACTCAAGCTAAGCAGCCAATCAAATAGCTTGACAGCACAGCAGCTGTTTGCTCACACTAAAATATTGTTTCATTCATGCATTTAGAGGTAAAGTAGCCCTTAAATAACAAATCAAGCAGCAATGCAGTAGTCATCTATAGCCAGTAAATGGCTAAACTTATAGGCCGTAAATATAACATGCAAATGCATTTCAGCTCTCTTAACAAGCAGAAGAAACGGTGAAATTGGAGAAATTGGGGAGCTCCACCAAATTCTTTGGGGGTGAAGGCTTGGAAAAAGTATTGGTTTATTGGTGGATCCCATCAAAGCTGTATGTAAAACATCCAGTTTTATGACTAAATGTTGATGTTGAGACCATGTCATGCTCACAACTTTTCATAGAAATGGTTCCATTACACAGATTTTAGAATTATTTTGACCGAACTTATATGTATATACTTGCAATGTGTTAGAAGAGTTTGTGGACAAGAAGATGTGTCATTTCCAAAAATATTCTGTTCAATGCAATACTGTAGGAGTGGGACTGTGGATCCAAGAGCCACGCTTATAAGTGTTGCTCTGTGTGTGGACCAATTATCAAATCCCTCAACGAAAGCAGGGGTGAGGCTGGGGCCTTAGTATGGGGCCTGTAATTTGGTATCTTATCACCAAAGTGCCGAACCCTTCTTAGCTCACAGACAATTAAATATTTAATTGTGCTCAAAGAGAAAAATGAATCACCCTCTACCCCTTTCCTTTGCAACAAAAAGAAAAGCATATCATGAAAATGCGTCTTTGTAATGCCGCACAAGATGTAGTAACTCCTGGGTGTTGTTAACGGTACATTTGTTCCCCTCTAGTTCATCTCGCTGACTACACAGTGACACAACATAAGCAGAATGCCTTGTTTAGAGAACCTTGGCTGAAACTTCTCTGTTGAGCTCCAAACAGACATAATGCATATCTTTGCAGGATTGTTCTTTCCATATATCACCAGTCAGTCCAATGTCAGTGTCATGCTGTCATTTCAGAATTGTCTGAAATTTTGGTAATAAGAAACAATTATATTTCTTTGCTAGCTCTTCAGGCTCTTCTTCATTTCCCATTTTCTGTCTTTTTATCATTTCATGACTCAATCATTCAAAATAATTGACAGTTTGTTATGGATTATTTTCTGCTTTTTAACTCTGCATTAAATATAATCACAATCAGACAAAATGAGAAAGAAAATAATCCATTTTATTGGAGGTGATATGAGGATGCAGCACCCCCTACTGCCCACTAAATATATAAGGTAAAATTTCACTAAAGTCACATTCGGTACTATCAGGTCACAAAGTTTGGTTCTAGAACATCTGTTAGTTTCTTAAAACTTAGCTGCTTTGCTAGCAAAAACAACTTTAGTCCTAGAGGAAATGTCCCTTTCCATTCCACCCCTAACTCCTTCCATTTTGTACCGATACACCATTAATTTCAAATCCATATAACCGCTAGGTATCAGTTTACTGCTCTTTGTAGTTGTTAATGGAGATAAAGTCATAAAAATACTCTAATTTCACATTTAGTTTAACTGTAAATTACTTTCTTAAAACATTTTATTAAACCCCGTCTTCATGCATTTTTTTTCCCAGCTCCTTTTGGGTTTATTGACCCGTTTATATGTCAAAATAAAACGGTGATAAACCTCGTGCTGGTAGATATTGTTTAATGGAGTTTAGACGAAAATTCAGATGGAAAGATTCACTTTCACCGCCTCCACCTTCCAATGACTTTTCCGTGCGTCGCCCGGCCTTCCAATCAGCATCCTGTCCGCCTGATTCTTCATCCAATCACCTTCCAACGGCTTGCTTTTAAAGGATCTTCAGCTGTGTTCATCCTTGCTTGTCAGCGTAGCTCATCCCTCCTCCACCCCACTTCCACCATCTTCCTTCCCATCTACTCCTGGCTTCCTTGCTCCCTGGCCGCCAATCCACCACCAGTGTCGGATCAGGGGGAAGAAATCTCTAAATCTAAGCCTTACAAATGTTCATCTTAGCTCACATCATTCACAGCATTCATGTCTTCCTCCCAGGTCCGAGCGCCAAAGAAATAACCATGTAATTTCACATCATTAAAACCTTTCTAGTTGCCATCCCTTTTTCCTTGTGAGTCTTTTCAGATTGAATTGAGTTACATAATCACATTTCCTTACAGTAGAACATGAGAAGAATAAATAAAATTACATCAGATCATTTGGCTGTCAAAGCAGGTACAAAACTCACACATCCAGCCCTCAAGGATCTGGATATGACACAAAAAAACTTATAAAAATACTTTAAAGTGAAAGTTGTCAAAATTTATTTTCAATAAAACAAAATACATTTTCAAAGCAAATGAACTCAGTTTCAAACCATTAAATTCTGTTATAATTTAGTGATTAATTTTCAAACCAATGCATTTAATTTCAAATTTTACAAATACAGATTCAATCTGAGCAATTTAAATTGAGTTTCTGCCCATACAAACTGCCCCTCCACTGGTTTAGACACTGATGCATGGCTAGTACAAAACGTTCTGCAGCACATGGCTGCAATAGTAACATGACCATCACCCATTCAGCTCCAACCACTTAAAAACATCAGTTATTTTAAACCCCTTAAAACCGGCTCCCATCTAATTTGTTACCACACAGTAAAGAATGAACACCATTAACAGCTGCATGTGTTTATTTATAAGATGGAAAGAGAAACTAAATATGAAAACAGTTCTTGTTAAGAAATTCAAATAACGGACTTATATCTAAAAGACAAAAAATATGTGTCTGTTAGTAGAGCAACACTCCCTCCCACAATGACTTGTCTACAGTAATCACACAGCGTCTGTCTGTTTGCCTCCTTTCTTAACAGCTGGTTCCAGCGTCATCTCTTGCGTCAGCTGTTTCTTCCTGTCTTTCGGCAACAGTGAGTCAGCCATGATCGCTCTGCTCTGCCTGTTTGGTGGAATCAGCATCGCTTCCTGGAACTCCCTGGATGTGCTGACCGTTGAGCTCTATCCTTCTCACAAGAGGTGGGTGATTTAGGCATGCTCTGAATTCTCTTTGACACCCTGAAGACAGTATTTCTGCTGTTGAATCATGTGCTGAATGATGTCAGAGGAGTTGCCCTTTAGGTGACTGGTTGGCTTTCAGGAATGGATGACATTGTGGGGTGAAATCATTGCTGTTGTTTGGGCTGTAAAGCTCATTTAGCCACTTTTAGAAAATATATTTAATTATTACCTATATAAATCTATAATTGATAGAAAATAAGATGAACCATGAGAGTGGAGCACAGCAAATTTTCTTGCGAAGCAAAATTCTATTTTTGTTATCAGAGATTAACTTCCAGATTTCAAAACAGGAGACATCGTCTGGTTCTAGCTATTCCCTATAGCACCTCCAGAAATGATCAGATGTTCATTAGTTTATTGGATTCAGTTGTTCTCTCCTTAAAAACTGATTAAGTTACCTACACACAACTGACTGCATGTTTGTGCTCTCCTCCTTCTTTAGAACCACAGCGTTTGGTTTCCTCAACGCTCTCTGTAAGTTAGCAGCCGTGCTGGGCATCAGCATCTTCACCTCCTTCGTTGGTATAACCAAGGCCGTGCCCATCCTGTTCGCCTCGGGGGCGCTGGCGGCGGGAAGCTTCCTGGCGCTCAAGCTACCAGAGACGCGGGGTCAGGTGCTGCAATAGCGTGGCACGAGCATCTCTGCAGAGGGCAGCAGAGTTTTAGCCACACTGTGGAGGAAACAGCTCAAATGTCCATCAGATCCTGCCCTCTGACCCCACCCCACACTCACCTACATCCACAGTAAAACGGTAAACTACAACATGAATTTGCTGAGGTGCAACATTTGGCCATGAGAGTGATCCTCCCTTAGTGCTGTTGCTGCATCCTCGTAATTCCAGAAAAGATTTATTTATGTTTGTTGATGTTTACTAAAATCTGGTGAAGATGAAAAAACACAAAACCAACATAGATGTAACTTCATTAAGTTTTGTCCCACGTGGTTTAAAACATCCAGGGTTGGTCAGTGACTTCGATAGTTAGCAACGCAGAGAGACTCATAGAAACGACCACTAGCCATCATTGCAGAGTTGTCTGTATTCACCTTCATTCTTTTGAGCAACATCAACTCACCTTTGAAGTTGTGAGTTTGTCATCCTTGTTGGACATCTGCTCAAAAATGCAACAATTCCTGCCTTGATTGGAAGCATTTTTGACTCTGCGGGGTAACACCAAGACATTCCCGTCTTGGCCTTCCTTACTCTGTCTCTCCTGAGGTCTTGTGTTGGTGTCTAGACTTACTGCCATTTTGTAGATAATAGAACATTCCGGGTTTTCTTTAGTTATTGTTACGAATGGGAGGTTAATCTCCCTCCCTTTATGGCATCACTTTTGATCACACTAGAACAGGGATAAGATCGAGACGAGTTTTCTGTGTCTGTCCATGTAAAGCACAACCATTTGTCATGAAACATTTTCACCAGGCAAATGTTTCAGATCCTCCCAGTTAGACATTATTTCTGTCAAACTGTTTATCCCTGTTTGAGAATTGCCTTCTCCCCTCTCCTTTAAAAATATACAGGATGTTTGTCTTTAAGATGTTTCAGAGGGTGTTATGCATGTCACAAAGTATGAAATGTATGTAAACTTGAAAATCCAAACTATAACATGTAAACAGAATTTTACTACAAATATCGTTCTCTATCAAATGTCTGTAGTATTTTGACAGAACATTGGTTCTTTATTTCCTGATACCTTTAACAAACCTTCCCAGGTGTTTTAGAGAACTCTGCACAAAACTTTGGTAAACTTGAAATGTCTGGAAGAAAATATTGGAAGATGTGGAGGAGTTACAAGAAGACTCATTTTTAGGTTATTTTGGTTTAGTCTTCTCTGAGAACTTGATATTCATATTTATTTCTTCTTCATTGGAATTGGAATATTGAACATTGATGCAATATTGAGAAACTGTTGTTTTTTTTTTAAGGGTGGAACATTTTGCTAATCCATGATTCGGTTCAGTTTGGTTTGGTTCGCTCTCCATAAATACCATACACCAGCTTAAAGAAACTGTTTCCTTCATCTTAAAAGACAGTGCTTGTGCCATATGTAAGACCTTTGGTAGATGTTCACTTCACCAACATTTATATTCTGTTTGGTGTTTTCACCAACTCCTTCACAATTCCTTATATATTTTTTTCATAAACTTCATATATTATCAGGCTTCTGAAATGTAAGATGGAGTGAAGCCAGTTTATACTTTAGTCATGTCTTTGAATCCCACATCCTCCATATTGGCATAAGCCGCCTATCTTTAGCTTAACTCCTAATGATTTATCCAACATTTTTACCTAGAGGCTGTTTAAAAGCTGCATACATGCTATGCATCAATTTATCATGACAACCTACCATATGGGATACGGTAGCTCGAATAGGATAACTGAGATGTCATTTCCTGAAATGATCTAAATCCACCCAGCATACCAAACAATGTTTCTGCTGGTACCATCTAACTCTGAGTATGGCTGCTGCTCTCTGCAGCTTCAAGATGTTGATGCTCCTTTTTGTTGCTAATACGCAGAATCGAACAGTACTCACATGTCCTGAACTGTAACTTGTTTTCAAAGATTTCCTTCAAAACCGTTAACCAATGCAGGATAACATGCTTAGTCTGCATTTTATGAAAGATAATATATCATATTCATATTGCAACACCAATAGGGTTATATCTTTAAACAGTTTTTAATAATTTAGGGTTTACAGGCAGAATTTTTAACAACTCTAAGGATTTATTCTGCTAATTGGGATATTAATTTAATGTGGCTTTATCAATGGCTTTAGCATATGAAGGTAGCAAAATATTCAATTACACTTATCAGAAAAAACTTGCTGCCCAGCAGCAATTATTATAAACCATGTACAAGAAACAGCTCTCTGCATTCCCACATACCCTCTGATCATAAAAAACTTAGATTATTATGTTCACAGTTGCTTGGAAATAAAAGAAAAGCAATCATGCTTGACATGATTGCTTTTCTTTTATTTTCAAGCAACCATTTCCTCTTGTCCAAACTGCCATTTTGTAGGATAGTAGCCATATGTAGTTTCAAGACCATTGAATATATAGCCAAACCACTGCACTAAATGTGCAATGTGCACAAGTTTGAGAGCCTTGACTTGTTTGACACCCACCCTGATGCCCGTTTTGTTGAAAAATAAATGAAGAACCAGGGGAACATTTACTGAAAGCACAACCATAATCTACCAAATTATGATTTTGTGAACGTGAGTACAGTAGTGAACATGCTGAGGGTTTACACAGTCCTGCACAAGTAAAATGACCCCTCGTTTTTTTATTTTATTGTCTGCTGATGTTGATTTATCACCTGATCCATTGTCTATTCGTGTGCCATTAGTACCACCTCTCATGAATTATTGCCAAATATTTTCAGTGGCCTGAGTTTACATGTTATAACATAAGATCTGCTATAGATCTAAATATATATGTAAATAAATTTAACTATAATAGAACTAATAGGATTTTCAAGTGATTTGCCCCCATGATCTTCACATTACTGAAGTCATTTTTCTCTGTTGAGCATGTAGAGCAGGAACACTTACTTTCTCTCTGAAACTGATCCAAAATGTGCAGTTTGACAGTTCAGGTACCCCAGTGATTAAGCTCCGACTTGCAAAAACCTCAGCAGCCAAAACAGTTAGCTGTTACATTGCAAAATGTCCAGCATACCATCTCAGAAGCATACTGATAGAAACTAAATAAACACAAAAACTATACAAGCAAGAAACAAATTCTCTGCAAACTGCCCTATGTCACACATGAATTCAGGAACATCAAAGACAAGATAACTCTATTTAGTAGAGAATGCTGTTAAAATGCTAATATGACAGTTCAAGCTCCAAATCAAAGGCGTCTCTCATACATATCTACGCCTATGTTACAGGGTGTTTTTGTATAATTACCTTGTTGGCTGGGCAACAGTCAATTATGAGTGCAAAAAGTTAACAAAGCAATAAGTGTTTGGGTGTTTGTCTCTTACATGGTTGTTGGAAATTGAAGCGCACTACTACATGCCTGTCATTTCCACTGAAGGGATTGTTCAGCCTAACTGAAGTGAGGCTGTGTAGTGCATGGCCGAGCTATTAGTATCTTACCTGTAGTAGACAACTGTCAGAGGGATCTCAACTTAAGTATTGGGTACTTTGAGCAGGAATGATTAAAGAGACAATTTACACCATCTAAAATAAATGTAATATAAAATATAAACTTTGGCTTTTTTAGATGGAGACAATTAACTCTTCAACAGTTCCGCTTTTTTGAAGTTCTTAGCTTAACCTCGAGAGATTTCCTCCCTGATCCTTTAATCTGAGATCACTCTGACTGCTGTCTTTTTCATGTAAGAAACTGACTGCTCAGAACTACTCTGCACACCTTCACATCAAAAATTAATTAATGAAGACATGAAATATAAAACCTAACATTTTTGTGTGACTCTCTAAAACCACTCTTGGTCTTGAAGCTTCTGTCAATAAAACTGCATCACCATAAATTAAATGTAACAAAGACTTATCACCTTTGTCACTGTACTGTGCTGTAGAAAATGTAGTTGATTGTTTGTAAGTATAGAAACTGTGGAATCAAATATGAAAAACTGATAAAAAAAAAGTGTAAATGAACAATGCTGTATGTTGTCTTTGATTTTGTGTATTTTGTAAATGAGGATGAGATAATACACTAAGTAAAATCATCAATGTCAAACAGCAGTTATGGATCTTAGTTAGATTAAAAGTGGCAGATGCAGTTTTGTTTATTTGTTTAGAGGTGTGTGAGATTTCTCCATGTTGATTTGTGATCAGGATTGCATTTGCTGCGACCTTTTGGAACTATGACAAAAATTTATGAAAACAATGAATAATAAACAAGTGGAAAAGATTGATGGAAAGTCAATATGTTTAATTTGTCAAATATATAGATATATAAATATATCTATATATGTATATATATAGATACAGGGGTTGGACAATGAAACTGAAACACCTGGTTTTAGACTACAATAATTTATTAGTATGGTGTAGGGCCTCCTTTTGCGGCCAATACAGCATCAATTCGTCTTGGGAATGACATATACAAGTCCTGCACAGTGGTCAGAGGGATTTTAAGCCATTCTTCTTGCAGGATAGTGGCCAGGTCACTACGTGATACTGGTGGAGGAAAACGTTTCCTGACTCGCTCCTCCAAAACACCCCAAAGTGGCTCAATAATATTTAGATCTGGTGACTGTGCAGGCCATGGGAGATGTTCATCTTCACTTTCATGTTCATCAAACCAATCTTTCACCAGTCTTGCTGTGTGTATTGGTGCATTGTCATCCTGATACACGACACCTCCTTCAGGATACAATGTTTGAACCATAGGATGCACATGGTCCTCAAGAATGGTTTGGTAGTCCTTGGCAGTGATGCGCCCATCTAGCACAAGTATTGGGCCAAGGGAATGCCATGATATGACAGCCCAAACCATCACTGATCCACCCCCATGCTTCACTCTGGGCATGCAACAGTCTGGGTGGTACGCTTCTTTGGGGCTTCTCCACACCGTAACTCTCCTGGATATGGGGAAAACAGTAAAGGTGGACTCATCAGAGAACAATACATGTTTCACATTGTCCACAGCCCAAGATTTGCGCTCCTTGCACCATTGAAACCGACATTTGGCATTGGCATGATTGACCAAAGGTTTGACTATAGCAGCCTGGCCGTGTATATTGACCCTGTGGAGCTCCTGATGGACAGTTCTGGTGGAAACAGGAGAGTTGAGGTGCACATTTAATTCTGCCGTGATTTGGGCAGCCGTGGTTTTATGTTTTTTGGATACAATCCGGGTTAGCACCTGAACATCCCTTTCAGACAGCTTCCTCTTGCGTCCACAGTTAATCCTGTTGGATGTGGTTCGTCCTTCTTGGTGGTATGCTGACATTACCCTGGATATCGTGGCTCTTAATACATCACAAAGACTTGCTGTCTTGGTCACAGATGCGCCAGCAAGACGTGCACCAACAATTTGTCCTCTTTTGAACTCTGGTATGTCACCCATAATGTTGTGTGCATTTCAATATTTTGAGCAAAACTGTGCTCTTACCCTGCTAATTGAACCTTCACACTCTGCTCTTACTGGTGCAATGTGCAATCAATGAAGACTGGCTACCAGGCTGGTCCAATTTAGCCATGAAACCTCCCACACTAAAATGACAGGTGTTTCAGTTTCATGTTCCAACCCCTGTGTGTGTGTGTGTGTGTGTGTGTGTGTATCTCAGCACTCCACTGCTGAAGAAAAGCATGTTAAAGCTTGTTTAAGACTTGCTGCTGAAGATTTGAACGAGTCAATTAAATACTGGGAGAATATGTTCTGATGAGGACGTAGACCAAACACACCATGTTTGGAGAAGGAATGGTTCTGCACATCACCCCAAAAACACTATAGCAGAAGTGAGGCTTGCAGATGGAAACATTCTGCTGTGGGATTTTTACAGCACATGGTACTAGTAGACTGAATTTAACAGAAGTAAAGATGAATGGAGAATTGTACCGGGACATTCTTCTTAAAATTCTGAACATGAAACAAGTTTGGATTTCAAAACACACAGCCAAGGAAGCTCTTAACTGGATTTAAAGAAAGAAACAAAAAATTATAGAATGAACCTATTATTTACATGAATTCTATCCAATAAATTTAGGCATTAATAATATATTTTTATTGGATTATATAAATAATAAATTATATATCTTTACTGAAAGAAAAAGATGAGTGTGACTTGAAGGAGTTAAGTGTATTGGTGTTCATGTATTATGGTGAGATGAGCAATCTAAGGGTGCTGGTCTGTGCTGTCATGGTGAAGAAAGCATTGAGCCAAAAGCAAAGCTCTTGGTTTATTTGTCCATCAATGATGCAAACATCACCTATGGTCATAAGATATCTATCTTGACAAAATGAGCAGAATCCTGGATACAAGTGGCTAAATTGAGCTTCCTCTGTGGGGTGTCTGTGCTGACCCTTACAGATAACATACAGAGCGCCATCATCTGGGGAGAGCTCTGGACAGAATTGCTGGTCATCTGCATCAAAAGGAATCAGCTAAGAGTGTCCAGACAATTACTTTTTGCAAAAGGCAACTTGGTATGGATAGCTTTATCCCCTTAATAAATTAAATAATCACTTGAAAACTTCATTTTGTATTTACTTGGCTTATCTTTGTCTGATAATAAGATTTGTTGATGAAATATTAAAGTGTGACTAAAAGGCAAAAAAGAAGAAATTAGTAAATATATTTTTCATGACTGTATATTTCTTCTTGGCATAGAACACCTTTGGAATATGGTGAAGAGGTGTCACTAAAGAGAGGAATGTGTGGGTTTTCTATATGGCTCTTGCGATAATGGTCAACAGTGAGAGACAGTCATAATTTGTAGGAGATATGTGGCCTAGGACTGTGGTGAAAAAGGACAAAGATGTGACACCTTGTTGTTTTCAATAAAAGAATGGAAGAATAAGTGGTTCAGCACCATTAGTTAGCCAGTGAGACTAATAGTGATGCTTTGCCCTCTATTTCAAACGAGGCATCAGCCAGAGTTGACGCTGGATGACCCATTTATTTCCAATGAACACCCATTTCAGCTATCAGACTGCAAGAATATCACAAGGTTGTTTGGATGCCAAGCATAAAAAATATCGTCGCCAGTTAATAATAGAAGTTAAAGCGTCTGCTAAATGAATTCCTAGATGTGTATTAATCAGCAGGCGATCTCTAGTAGTTAATCTTTGAACGAATATTCCTTTTTTTAAATTATGTTGCAAAACGCCAGCCTCCAGGTCTCCTTTTTCTTCTCTTCTTCTGCGCGGCTCACCTGCCGGTTGACTGTAAAGGAGTGCACCCAGGGGAATCCAGCAGGTGGCAGCACTGCAGCTAAAAGGGGTTTTATCCGCCATGAAACGGTAAAAGAGGAAGTCCCACGCAGTCTTTCCATGAAAGGTGAGTTTTTAAATAAATGTAGCATTTTCTCTAACTCATATTCTGGTAAATATGATTTGTTCCCTGATGTCAGCGGTTTATATTTTTTATATTCTGTTGCGTGTAGCATACAAGCTAGGTAGCAGCGACTGGCACCAAATAAGCAGCTAAACAAGCTAGGCTAATTTTAGAAAACAAACGAAATTTAGTTAAATAAGAAAATACAAAAACCTGTGGGATTAGATGCTGTCAGCTGCCTACGGTCATAAATACACACAAAGAAACAGTTTATGGTTGTAAATCAGCTGTAAAAGCCTTTACCTTGTATATGAATACAGTTGACTGAGAATGGGATCCGCTGTGTTGTTTTTGTATATTTAAGGCTTTATGTAGTTACTTTTATGTGTTTTTACGGACTATTGCTTTGTTTTAGGATGTCTTTTGTCATAAAGCCCTAAATTCGTATGAGAATATCATTTTAACAAGATCACAACCATCCGAACCTCATGGCTCCCCTGATTTGAGCTCATTAGAGCCAAACTGGGCTTCAGTGGGGCAGGGATGTGAACTGCTGACCACCGCTTAAGGCCATCCTTAAGGTTTTCTATATCCGCTGAATCCCTGGAGGGTAGGATGGCGGCTGGTGCCATCTCCGGCTTTCAATGGGCGAGACACAAGGTGCACTCTGGACAGGTCAGCAGTCCATCACAGGGCAAAGCAGAAACATGAAAGACAACCATGCACACACACACACACACACACACACACACTCTTGCACCTAATTAAGGAGATCAGTTAACCTAAGATGCATGTTTTATGAAGGTAGGAGAAGCCACAAAAATGCAAACTCTACGCACAGAGGCTGTAGCTAGGACCTACTTGGTGAATGGCAAAAATGCTGAGAGCTGCACCACTGTGCAGCACATAGATACTGGAATGCTGCTAATGAAAATAAAACATGCCACATGTTCAGGATCTGTTAATTAAGGTGTTTGTTTGCCTGTGGTTCTCCTAGGTGGTCCCCTCCGAAGTCTCTGATGCTTCCCAGTGTCTCCCGCTGTACTCGGCACATCACCGTCAGTCTTTCTGTAACCCGGTCTTTGGCTCACTTCAGACCACACATGGACCCGGACCCTAACCGGCCTATTGAAAGAACCATCAGAACCAAACTTACTGATAAGTTCAAGCCTGATCACTTGGAGGTCCACAATGAAAGCTACATGCACGCTGTTCCCCCTGGATCTGAGACCCATTTCCGTGTCCTGGTGGTCAGCTCCCAGTTTGCGGGTCTGCCACTGATTCAGCGCCACCGTCTGGTCAATGAGGTATTGAAGGAAGAACTGAGTAGCTGTGTTCATGCGTTGGCTATCCAGGCAAAGGCTCCTGAGCAGTGGGCCATGGACCCCACTCTGGGAAAGAGTCCCCCCTGCATGGGAGGTTCAAAAGGCGATCCCACTGTGGAGGAGAAGTTTAAGGCTGGACGGGATTAACTGTTGGACACTCAGTGTTTGACATTTTCTTTTCATTCTGTCACATCGTTTGTTGGTTCCCATAATTGGTTCATGACTGTCCGTCATGAAATGCATAGTAAAGTTCTCCGAACAATCGGGATCCAGTGAAACTTGTAGGAAATAAAAACAGGATGAATGTAGTGTCATGATTGTCAGGGCTGCCCGGTGTTTATCCTGCTTATTGGAGACGTTTGAATCCTTCAATGAGAATCCATCCAGTTCACAACGTTCTACCGCTAGTTGGTTTTATTTTTTGCGTTGGGACCTTGCAGGTAAAATTGTTTGGAACCTCTTATAAATAAATCACAGTTTGGTTGCAAGAATGAGTCTCTTCACATTAACATTCTTCTACTTAGAACTGTATGATTGCTCTTATGTTGCCATAAAACTGTTAAATACAAATTAAAAATGAATAAATATTGTACCGTGTTTAGTGTTCTGTGCATTTCTGCTGCTGAATGAAAATAAGTGATTCTTCCATTTTAGCATTTGCAAAATATCAGTTTATTATGGGCAAGTTTCTCTGATTTATTTGTAGTTGAGTTAAAAAAACTGTTCCCCAGTGCAAACATAATACTGTCTGTAGTGATGTTAGATGTGCTTTATATAAATTCAACAAACATTTTTTTCATAATGAAACAAGTCTGTCGGATTATTTGGTTTAATGTAATCTGGAATATATTACTATTAAGAAATGTGGAGCCTTTAAAAATCAGCTGGTTTAGCTCCAGTCAGGCACCCCTAATTGATTTCATGACAGCACAACTTCACGCAATGCCTGCAGCGGAAGGATGATTCATTGTTTTTATGGGTCAAACCGAGAATGAAGTGGTACCAGGATTCTGATTCAGATGGGTCACTGTTGGTTGTTCTGGGTAAAAATATGGTCTGAAGGTTATATCATATAGGCTTTAACATTGAAAGTGTTGCATAAGTACTAATAATACTTAATACTGTACAGACGGTATATCTGACATGGCTTATTGTCCATTCTTGGGATGGTATTGTCATGCCACTGGCTCAACACAAGGGGGCAATATGTGCACATCAAATGACCAACTGGGCAGACAAAAAGCTCATCTAATTAAAGACAAACGTTAACAATCACTGCGAGTGCCCTTTTTTATTAGATATGAACAAATCTGTAATAAAATTAAAACCTGGATGTGAGAGGTCAAACCTCAGGTCAACAGGTTCTTTCAAATTCTGTGCCTGAGAGTTCATTTAAGGCACACAAGGAAATGACTGTTTATTTAGGGTGATACGATTAAATACTATTAAAATTGATCATAATGTCCTAACATGTTTTAATGTTGCTTGTATGAGTTTTGAAATAAGTAAACATTTTATTTAAGAAAAGCACAAACAGTCCATGAGTTTGTGCTGGTCTGTTTAATCCAGTCTGACCTGTGGGTGGGCATTTATTTCTGTCTTGTCACTGTGAAGTTCTTCTTGTCCTAACGTTCAAACCACCTTCTCAGCAGACAAGGAGGATAAGACAACAGCCGTGCATCAAAGTATGAGCTTGAATTAATCGGAGAGAGAAATGGACCACAGAGGTTTAAAACAACACAGCTTTTGTGTCAATAAAGCAAATTTTTGTTTCACCACAACAAGCTGCAGGGAGTTAGCTCATAATGTCAGACCTTCAGAGGAATGTGGTGTCACCTCAAGGCAGAGAGTATCTTCTACAATCATCCTGGGCCTGGAACTGACAGCCTGTCAGTCCACACAAAAGGTTCCGGTGAAGAGGGCGAACAACTGGTGTCACTGGTTTAGAAAAAGGCAAACAGTAACACAACCACTTTATGACCCCTGCCATTCATTAGAGCCAGGCCTTTAGGGACCAAGGAGTGATCACAGAGCGATCCCGGGGCTGTGGGAGAACACAGCAAGCCGGGTTGAATCGCCTCCAGACCTGCAGTCTGCCTCTGCCGAGGAGATTTATGTGTTGCGATTCCAGGTGGTGTTATGATCCAACCAGGGAGGGAAAGTCATCAGGCATGATGAGGTGGAGTGCTGGGACTTGTCTTTGCTTTTAACAGGTTGGACTGTTTTGCTTGCGAGCGGTACATCACCCATTCATTAGTAGCAGTTCTACAGTGAAATGACAGGGTCTGTCAGGTCAACCCAATAGATCGTGACCCAGAGGTGCTTTCACTTTGCAGCCAAGCTGTCTAGAAAAACTCAAACTTACATTTGAATTGAGGTAAATATTTTAAACTACAGTCTGAGAAATATTCAGGCCCAAGCTCTGTTTGGACTTCTTTTGTCTTTATTAGTAATTTTTTATTAACTTCTTAAATATTTCATGCCATTCTTATTCTGTTCTATTTGCTCTTTTCCACAAAGATTTTGACTCAAAATAAAATTTGTCATGAGCCACATTATAAACAAAATTTCAAATTAAAAATAGAGGCCATTCATCTATATTTGTCATTAAATAAATTGTAGTTAAATCCAAATAAAGTAAACATTTTTCAATGAGCAAACTCTGAATGTCCAAGTTGAAGTTTATGATACAGATGAATGGCAATCTTTTTACAAATGAAAGAAAATTCTATTAAATTCTAAAATGAGGTTGGGAAGATTCTATTGTTTGTATGTATAACATTTAATGCAGCAGACAAAAAAAGCTAATTATTGCTAATTCATTACATTTATTTTTGATGAATTAATTTCAAACTATTTTTTGCTTTCAATTTGATGCAAAAACATTTCTAAGTTGGACTCTGATTTTTGATCTTTTGAACTACAAGGATTGTGACTTTGTTCATTTTTTTTCTCTGTATCAGCTCATTCTCACAAGCATTCAGACCTGAACCACCGTGCACCATGGCTCCTTTTCCTCCAGAGTCCGGCTCCAGCAGTGATGGATCTGTGTCTGGACCTGGCTCTGGCCCGTGAGGCCTGTGTGGGTGCTGCGGGTCAGTGGGTACCCACCTAGGCAGTACTAGATCTGCGTCACAGGCCCAGGACAGATGGTGCCAGGCTGGTGCTGGGATCCCGAGTGGGACAGGGTTCCCGCTAACGAGAGCAGCCGCTGATTTATGCGGCAGCTCTGAAGCTGACGGCCGGAGTGGGGGCGTAGGAGGAGCGTTCCCTCTGCACAGTTGACCTCTGCTGGTTGAGGGGTCATCCACCAGTAGGGGTAGCTGAAGGGAGTTAGGGTGGTGTGGGGTTTTAGGCACAACAAATGGGTGTCTGAGAAGGGGAGGTTTGGACGTCCCAGGGGACTGGCTTCGTCTTGCGGCCCCTGGGAGCAGCTGCGTGATCTGTGGATCATGTGTGCAAAGGTGCAAAGAAAGCAGCCTGTTAAACACATTTCATTTAAACCCACCTTCAGTTAACTTTATAAACTAAACCTAGTGGACAAAAGTGACAATTTGCAATTCAGAAAACTGATAAAAATATTCCAGTTTGATTAAAGGGCACACAGCTCAAATTCATATTTATCATCAGAGATTCTCCCACACAGCTCTGATAATTAATTTTCAGCTGGTTTCATGTTTTAAAAACAGTTGAGTTAAACCTAAGGTGATGGTAATAGGCTATTAAAGCCCTTTAATTGGAAAGCCTCTATCCCTCCACACAGCCCAGCCCACCACACAGCTGACTAATGAAATCAGTGAATAGCAGCCTTGAAAGAGAGGGACAAAAGCAGAGATAGAGAAAAGACAATATCCTTGTGTGGGAGAATTAGTTACACTCAGTAGTCTAAGTATTCAAAGCATGGAGCAAAATAAAAGGAAAATGAGGTTGGGGGTAAAAGACGGGATTAAGGGAAAAGTCCACACAGGTGGGAGTTAGATGGGGGGTCACATGACAGGACGTTACCTCGTTTGATAAACAGCAGCCATGGCTCACAGGAAGGAGGAAGCGAGGAATTTTATAGGTGGAATTAACTGCTTCAACACATCAGGTATTCATTAGGGTAAATCTCCCAGGTGTGCTGTATGTGTGAAAAAACGGCAAACCAGTCCGAAGCCTGGATCTGATGCACAACAGCGGCATGGTAGCAAGGTGCAGGACAGTTAAATAGGAAGCTGCTTTTTATTATTACTCACAAAAAGGATTAAAGCTCAGCTGGAAACACCAAGATCAGGACTTCCAGATGATGATTTTTTTGTCCTAAAATAGTAATCAGAGGTCCAGAACCCTTAGGAAAAACTTTTGAAGGATCTCTGGGACCAAATGCAACAACTGTGACTTATTCACTCATCAAATTAGCCCTAAAAATGAAAAATAAAGAAATTAAAAGGAAAAGATTTTTCATGCATTCCATCAGTAAGGAAAAACCAACCTCAGTGGATTAAAATATAAACAAGCATAGTTAATTAGCTAAAATTATACCATATTTAAGCTTTATATATGGTCTTAAATGAGAATATTTAATAGAATAATAAGCTGGATATTTGAATCTGGGTGGATACTCTTGGCAGTTTACTAGACTTGAAGGAGGGGTTTGGGAATGCCATTCTAGAAGCTTATTTTCATCCTGCTTTATCCAGTTCAAAACCAGTTTGGATATGTGTTTGGAATCAGTGTCCCAATGTTTTAACCATCTGCTGTTAATTTCTGGTGAGGTTAAAGAATTTGAAGATAAAAAAACATGATTATTTCTTTGTTTTTTCACCATTAATGGTCAGATGTACCCACAGCAGATTCATTTATGCTTATATTTTCCTTGAAATCAGGTGAAACAAATAAGATAGAAAGTGAATTTTACCAGAAATTGACAGCTACTTCTTCACGGACATAAACGTTTTTGTTATTGACTTTATTTTCTTCCTTCAGGAACCAAACCTTTCAACACAACTTAATAAGGCAACAATTTAAAAAAAATGGTCACACTTTTTAGTGATGTAACTTTCTTTATGAAAAATAGTGAAATCAGAGTCATTAGTGTAAACAAACTTCTGCAATGTCAATAGAATCACCAGATTTAGTTTTGGTAATGACATTTTCTTTCTGCAAATTCAATTACCCATTTATTTTCATCAAAGCTGGTATCCCACCTATTTTTTTCACCACCAAACAAGAAAACAACAAACATCTTCAAAAAGTATAAATATATCTAACATTTCTATGAGTATGGGCAGGGAAAGTTATTAAAAAGGTTATTATCTTCATCACACTATTCACAAGTGCCAGACGGTGGTCAGCATGCAGCACAGAAGGTGAGCACTTCTCAGAAACAACAGAATATTAGTTTACTGATTCACGTGAAAGCTGAAGCTTCTATTATTTGTCAGTTTTAACAGTAAATGTTTGAGTTTCTTAAAACGATGCAAACACTGCACCTTTTTCTGTAGTTTCTTCGCTTTCTATGGTGGCATAACAAATTTGATAAATGTTTCCTCAGTGACATCTTTTTTGATGTGACTGACTATTGTTGCTGTGATTATTTTCTACAATCACTTGATCACAGCTGGAAGTCATGGAGTTTTTCCCCAGGGTGTTCTGGCACTGGGCTGGATCAACTGGTTTTTGGGCCAGAGTGCACAGGCTAAGGCCTCAGCCCTGAGCCCTGCACACTTGTCATGCAGCTCCTGTTCCCTCCCCTCCAGGGCTCTAAGCAGAGGAGTGTGCATGTCAAGACAGATAGGTCACAGATAAGTCTCTTTCAAGGCTTCTTCTTTCAACCTTTTTGCTCTGCTGTGTTTGTGATTATGAGCTTTGAACCAGTGCCTCACTCCTGTGACATGTCCTTCATCCTCCCTCACTCTCAATCACAGCATTTTCTGTGCAACTCTCGGTTCAGTTTGCATACCTTGGTCAGCTTCCCTTAACTTCAAGTAGCTTTCTGGTATCTTCTAGTAACATCTAAGTTTAACCAGCAGATTCATGTGGCCTTTCTCTGCAATTGTTCCAAACCTTCTCTCAGTCTTTCAGTGTTATCCATGACTGAACCCTAACAGAGAGTTTTCACTGCCTGATTTCTTTCTATAGCCCTCGCTCTTCAGGAGGATTAGATCCACTTAACCCCCCAGATGTGCTTAAACGCCCTTCTGATCATGTTTATATTTTGTGCACAGCCTGAAGCTATTATCATATCACCATTTCATGTTATCACTTCTCCTCCTGAGCATTGCTCAGTCCTAATGTTTTTAGTTCAGAGGTTGTAAGTTATTCAAACATTAGTGTTTAGAATATTTTAGAGGGTTTGATGGACCTGCAAAGCACATAACATCCACAGAGACACAGCAGTACTCATAAACTTCCACACTATGTTTATCGTTCCAAAAGCAAGATTATAAAAACCTAGATTGGTCAAATTTAATGGATGTGCCTTGAACATAACAAAACAACTGATTACCATCTGGCATCCATTGGAGCCTGTTTTAATCCAGTTTTATTTACACTTTATTAATCAAGAAAGCACTCTTGAAATGTAAAATCTAATTTACAGTATCCTGGCCAAGGTGAGCTCAAAGCAGCTCTAGAAATACAAAACACAGACATAAGAAGTCCTTTTAAATAAATTAGAAAATTAGTTCAAACTTGTGTGGCTTCAAATGGATTACCACAAATGTGAGAAAATCTGTAGAAATTAAAAAAAATCTTCTGAAATCTAAAGTCCAGATCCTGACATTTAACTTAACTTTTAGAATCTTTTGCTTTGAAATGAACAAAAAGTAAATTCTTCGGTTCTGACTGAAATACCTCCAAGCTGTTGGTGTGGGTGCTGCGGACGTGAGGTGTCTCTGGGCTTAGCAGTTGCATCAGGCTTCTCAGCCTTGTACTGGGATGGGGTTTGCTTGTCTGCTGGGTGGTTCCTGGTGGGTGGTGTGTGCTTGGGGTTGGTGGTTTTCACCATGTCTCTACGGACGTATGGAAGGATGTGTAGTGTCCCTGTTGCTGTGGCGTTTGCTCGGGGGGAGCTGTGGCTTGGCTCTATCATGTTGCTGCTGAATTGAATACTGTTGCTCTATTGGGGGGGTGGGTGGCTTGCTGGGCCTGCGTTTTCCCTTGGGTGGGCGGGGTGGTGTGGTGTGTCGTGGTGTCTGGTTGACTGCCTGGCTGGCACTGGTGGTTTCGGTTCATTTGTCTATGGGGGGATGCATGTGCCTATTCTGGCTTGGGGCTTGCATTTGGGTGATCCTGCTGTTTTGGGTCAGGTGTGGCTTATTGGCTGCCTCAGTGTTGGCATGGGGCATGTTTTGTTGCTCTGCTGGCCTGTTTGTGGCTGCGGTCCGATGCCAGGCATTGGGGACTGGGCGCTCTTTTGGCTCTGCCCTGTGGGTTCAGGGGTGGTTGGGCATGTTGGACATGTGCCCTCCTTCTGTGGTGTATTCTTGTTGTGTTGAGCCAGCTGGTCTTTTTTTGGAGTGAGGCCATACTTTTGGTCGTTGCTGCGGGGGGCACTGGGCTCCGGTGGGGGGGGGGGTGGGGGGTGGGGGGGGTCTTGGCCGGGCAGAGTGTGGCAGTGATTGGGATGTGGCTTCGCTTTGGTGGAGGGGCTGGCTGGCCGGCCTGCTTGGTGCGGCGGAGTATGCCGTTCGGGAGTGTGTGTGGCGAGTATGCTGCAGCGCCTCCGGGGTTGAGGTGTGGGGTTGGCAGGCTTTGGCGTGCTGTGGTGCCCTTTCTCCGATGCTGCCTTCTGTGACTCTGGCCCCCGGCCGAGGCTGGGGTGGTTTTGCGCGAGCCCTTGCCTTGCCCTTGTGACACTATGTGTGGTGGAGGGTAGGATGTGTCGGTGGTGCTTGGAGTGGGGGTGTGAGTGAAGCTAGCACTGTGTGGATGTGTCTTCATTGGCTTTTTGTGGGTGGAGCTCATCTGTGGGGGTGTGCCCCTGTGGGGAGGGGAATCATGGTGATTGGGTTCAGGGCCATGTGTTCGATATACGTGCCTGGTTGGGGGTGGCCCCTTGGGAGATTCATGTTGGGGTTCATGGGGGGGGGGTGGGGGGTTTGGGTCTCTGGGTCCATGGCTGGATCTGCTCCAGGGCCAGCGGGCTCGTCGCTGCAGCTTCCTGGTGCTTCTGCGTTGTGGCTGCTGGGTGGTTCCCCTGGGGATCTTCTCTGGCGGTAGTCTGTAGTCCTGGCGGTGGTCCTCCTGGTGTTCCCGCACTCTGGATGTCCGCCTTTGGATGTCTGCGGCTCAGATTTCTGCTGTGTCTGTCTTAGGTCCAGGGGGGCAGGTCTGTGGCTCCTCACACTCATTATTGCATATTTTTATGGAGAAACCTTGAATACACAAGCGTGCTCACACTTAAACCCACAGGTGTTTAGATTCAGGTGTTAACAGATACACAGATATTCAATATCGAACATCAGTTATACATCTTGCATTTATTAGTACCGTGCACCTTTTGGTAAAAATGCTGTTATTCTATGCATGTTACTGCAGGTGTAGAAGCAGTCTTCCAGGGTTATCTTGCATTCTCTTCATCTTTTTTTCTCTCCTCCATTCTTTCTTCTTCTCTCCCTTTTTCCGTTTTGCCCCACCTTTCTCTTGTTCTGGCTTCTTTTTTTTTCTTTTCGTTTCTGTGTCCATGTCCATTGCAATTAAAATGATCCCAAAGCAGTTTCTAATAAAGTTTCTTTTATATATATGAAGCGGAGCATTATAGTGTTACCCATAATCCTCCACTTGTGAAATTAAATCTGTTGGGCTTCTTCTTGGCACTCCGACAACAATTCTTAGTGCTACTCTGCTGGACAGGACACGTAAAAAAAAAAAAAACCCAAAGAACCCAAACAAACTGTTGGGCACTTAGATGATATGCCAGAGGGTTTATCTATATGAGAGATATTTTAGTTACTTATGTGACATTTTCTTTTCTTTGCTGTAATTCTCTGGACAATTTATTGTCATGCTCTATTTTTTTTGATAGGGTTCAATCATGGCACAGAAGCTGTAATAAAAGGGATTTTGAAGTAGGGCTGTGAATTAATCAAATTTAGATTTTGACTCCATACCTTAATGCTGTTGAAAAATGTGTACATTTAGATCAAGTTCTGGTTCAGCTCACCTCCACATATGCACACTGAACTGACAGGGCTGTACCAGATATTTTCGGTATGAATACCACCCCTTCTCCATGGGCTCTACTTTGGGTCCACTCCACTCAACTCAGCTTGTTTTATGACTGTTTCCATTGTTGGCTTTTTTGGTACCTGTATGGCAGAGGATCCCATTGGGGCTGAGCAGGGCCGAAATGTGACGTTATCAGACTGCCGTTCACTGATTGGCTATTTGCATGGTTAGTCGTATGAGTCAGCTCGATGGAGTATGGAAAAATGAGAAGGTGTTCATTAAGGTAGCGGAGAGAATGACTACCTACAGATTGTACAGCACAATGTGGCAGTGTGGGGAAAAGCTAAAAAAACCCCTCAAGAACCACTACAAAAATATTAGGGACCACAATGGCTGGAGTGGGTCAAACTGAAAGCTGTGGTTCAAATTCATGGATGCCATTTATTTCCATCGTCCCACGAGTTGTGGACAGAAGGTGGTCTGGCCTCTGCAGCCTCATTGTTTTAAGAGGACATGCCATGCAACAGTGAGTGTTTATTTTATTTGCACAGCACACAACGCTGACGGCTGGAGGTGTGGCAAGATAGAGCAGAATGGAGCTGTGTGTTGCTGGAACCGTGAATAGAAAAGAGGCACATGTGGACCGTTACACCCTTACGCCCACCCCTTTCTAAAACTGAACCCAAGTGATTAGATTAGTCATATTTAAGAAGGCAAGGAGCAGCAGCAGCATCTCCCTTACAGGTATGAACTGATACATGATTGGTTTGAGACACTGCGCAGAAGGCAACATGTTGTAAAAATACAGCAAGGAAACTACAAAAGCAACCATGGTGGCAGAAGCAGCAGCTTTAGTTCATTTGTACTGAACCACTTTGGGCTCAAAGGCACAGATTAACATAATATGGAAGAGTTGCCACTCGTTGGGACCTGCAAATGGTACCTGAAATTAAAACACAGATGGACTCCACCTGTGATTTATGAGCAACACAGAGGGTTGAAAATTTATTGCATATATTTTAACAAAATTTCAAGGTGTGATTCTCGAAGTGGACACCAAATGCCGACAGCCAAGCAGTAGAAAAAGGTAAAATAAAAAAACGAAAATGAAAACTTACAGCCAGGGAGGAGGTAGCAGAAGCAGGCTTGAACATAGGGAGACATAGCATGAGAGAAACAGTATTCAACAGCCACAAGTTAATAGAACTGAGCAGAATAACTAGTGCAGCACACAGGTAAAAACCGGAAGACCGACTGGCATGAAGCAGGTTTAATGGAGCTGATTATTACGGTGGCCGGGGGGTGCAAAACACTTTTACAAGTACCGAAACAAATTTACATTTCAGAAAACAAATTTACGTTTCAGAAAACACTTTTACATTTCAGAAAATCAACAGGAAAGGGAATGTACCAACGCTGAGGCTGACCCGGAAGTCAGCCTCAGGGGCTGCATCCTTCGAAGGCCGTATTTGTAGGCATTATTATATAATTATCTAAGAACAGCCAGAGGGGATCAAATACTTTATAATTCCCATCTATCTTAAAATTTAAAGTTGTTGTTTATATATATATATATATATATATATATATATATATATATATATATATATATAAAATATGTCGACATACATTAGCCATAAAGTTGCTATCTCTTTGTTTATTGGCTAGTTAAATCAAACATCTTTTTTACCTGAACATGATTGTCTCTGGATTGTACCTGGAATCAGAAATTATAATGCTAACTGAATTATAAATAAACTTTTAAAACATATAGCACATTTCTTCATTAAAAATTCATATTGAAAAGCTTATTTATTCTCAATCACACTCTCCAGCAATACAGTTAGATTACATAAAACTGACCATTTATTCTGATTAACCTTAATATCACCTGAAATGTTAAATCGATTTTCAGTAACAATTAAAATAATAACATAATTATTAATTTATTTATTTGTGTTTATTTATTTTTAATTTTAGATTAATTGCACACTAACTGAAATATTTCAGGTCTTTTATTGTCTTAATACGGATGATTTTGGCATACAGCTCATGAAAACCCAAAATTCCTATATCACAAAATTAGCATATCATTAAAAGGGTCTCTAAACGAGCTATGAACCTAATCATCTGAATCAACGAGTTAACTCTAAACACCTGCAAAAGATTCCTGAGGCCTTTAAAACTCCCAGCCTGGTTCATCACTCAAAACCCCAATCATGGGTAAGACTGCCGACCTGACTGCTGTCCAGAAGGCCACTATTGACACCCTCAAGCAAGAGGGTAAGACACAGAAAGACATTTCTGAACGAATAGGCTGTTCCCAGAGTGCTGTATCAAGGCACCTCAGTGGGAAGTCTGTGGGAAGGAAAAGGTGTGGCAGAAAACGCTGCACAACGAGAAGAGGTGACCGGACCCTGAGGAAGATTGTGGAGAAGGGCCAATTCCAGACCTTGGGGGACCTGCGGAAGCAGTGGACTGAGTCTGGAGTAGAAACATCCAGAGCCACCGTGCACAGGCGTGTGCAGGAAATGGGCTACAGGTGCCGCATTCCCCAGGTCAAGCCACTTTTGAACCAGAAACAGCGGCAGAAGCGCCTGACCTGGGCTACAGAGAAGCAGCACTGGACTGTTGCTCAGTGGTCCAAAGTACTTTTTCAGATGAAAGCAAATTCTGCATGTCATTCAGAAATCAAGGTGCCAGAGTCTGGAGGAAGACTGGGGAGAAGGAAATGACAAAATGCCAGAAGTCCAGTGTCAAGTACCCACAGTCAGTGATGGTCTGGGGTGCTGTGTCAGCTGCTGGTGTTGGTCCACTGTGTTTTATCAAGGGCAGGGTCAATGCAGCTAGCTATCAGGAGATTTTGGAGCACTTCATGCTTCCATCTGCTGAAAAGCTTTAAGGAGATGAAGATTTCATTTTTCAGCACGACCTGGCACCTGCTCACAGTGCCAAAACCACTGGTAAATGGTTTACTGACCATGGTATCACTGTGCTCAATTGGCCTGCCAACTCTCCTGACCTGAACCCCATAGAGAATCTGTGGGATATTGTGAAGAGAACGTTGAGAGACTCAAGACCCAACACTCTGGATGAGCTAAAGGCCGCTATCGAAGCATCCTGGGCCTCCATAAGACCTCAGCAGTGCCACAGACTGATTGCCTCCATGCCACGCCGCATTGAAGCAGTCATTTCTGCAAAAGGATTCCCGACCAAGTATTGAATGCATAACTGTACATGATTATTTGAAGGTTGACGTTTTTTGTATTAAAAACACTTTTCTTTTATTGATCGGATGAAATATGCTAATTTTGTGAGATAGGAATTTTGGGTTTTCATGAGCTGTATGCCACAATCATCCGTATTAAGACAATAAAAGACCTGAAATATTTCAGTTAGTGTGCAATGAATCTAAAATATATGAATGTTAAATTTTCATCATGACATTATGGAAAATAATGAACTTTATCACAATATGCTAATATTTTGAGAAGGACCTGTAGTGCCGATGGCTGAGAGTGGAAACAAAACATGATTGGAACTAAACAGAGACACAAAGAAGTGACAGAATTAAAATGCACCATAAACAGAATATTGTGATAAAAACACAATTCTATTAATACTTATGAACTATTTGTCACTAATTTAGTTTGTCACTATCATTCTGCTACAAAATTATTTTTCCTATCCTAATTTCTCAATTTTTCAGTTTTAAATCCATATGATCTCAATATTTACCAAAATAATTGCGATTATATTTTTTTACAGAATTGAGCAGCCCAAAATTGAAGAAGTTAAAAAAAGTTATATTTTGTTTTGTTTTCAGGAACACAGTTTGTGTATTTTCTAGATGAATTTGCATAAAGCATATCCCATCAATTCACGCAAACTAATGCATTCAGTTGTGCATTTTTATACTGTTGTCTTTGAGTGCACATGTGAAAGAGTCATTAATAAGAATGACAAAGAAAAAAATCCTTGTTTATTTTCTGAGACATCTTCTGAATAGATTTGCAGCATAATATTTTTAGTATTTTCATGTTAATTTAAACAAAAAGCCCTCAGTATTTTCAGTACCTTTCTTTATTTTTTTTTACTGATTTCCCGATGCTCTTCTAAGAGGATGATCCACTGAGACTCCCTCTGTCGGGTATCTCAGTATCCTTCATTAAACCCATAAATTATATTGTTGGGGTTCTGTTTAACCCAGGAAGGTCAGCCATGAGCGAGGACAGTAAACGCTGGGTTAATCTCGTCTCTTCCAGATGTACTCACCAAGTCAAAGGATGTACGAAGGCTCCGCTCGGACTTCCACAGAGTGTGATCTATTGTTCATCTGTCAGCAGCAGCGTGATATATTTTATCCTACCCTCGTGGACAAAACGTACCCCTGCGATTATACAAGTGGGGCCATTCGTCCACAGCAACGGCAGTCTGGTGACTCTGACACCAGGCAGCTTGACCTAGTGGTCTCATGCTTCTTTGTTTCCGTTGACCTCTGTTTCTTTTACCCCCCCCCGAACCTTAAACCTCTGTCCTTCCCCCCTTCCTCTATTCCTAGCCTTCTTCTCCCACACGCTTTTCACACTCATGTGAATAAAGAAATGGGGCCCCCTTCAGTTTATTTTACTAGCAGTTTGAAGGCCAGGCCTTTAACAGATGAGAGGAGGGAAAAATAATAGGAAGGAGCTTTAACTAGGGGAGTTATTTGGACTCAAATAAAACAACAGGGTCAACTGGGAGTGTTTGGTCTTTGATATGAGAACTTACTCATCTTTAGGTTTGACCCTGATATCCATGTAATAGAGGATGAAGAGCTCAGAGTGCTGTTAAGAAATGGAGTTTGTAGAAGTGATGCTTTTATCAATAATCACATGGTTGAATGAGATCTGCTCTTTTCGAAGGGGAATGTCTGAGCAGCAGCTCCAGTTCCAGCTGTGTGTCTGCGCATACACATGTGTTTGTTCAGTGCCAGGTGTGCCCCCCTCTTCCTCTGTGATCAGCCCATCTGTGGATTGTGACATGGAACCCCCTGCAATTTCTCTCTCCTTCACTTCCTCTCTTCCTCTCATCTGGCGAGGGCTGCTCCCTTCGGCTTTCACACTGTTTACCAAACATACCCTCACCCTTTCTCCTCCCTCCCTTTATTTTTGCTTCTGCACATGCATGTCTTTGTTTGCACTCATGAGTACAAAAGGGTTCCCAGCAATCAACAACACTGCAGTGTGAGACAGGAGGCCTTTAGTGGTGCTCGCTGGGGGGGAGAAAAGGAGTCCTGGATCCTGGATGGACCAACGCTCCAGCATGATCCTCTTGAGGTCTACTGGGTTAAAATCTTCCAGAGCAGCCAACTCCAGTTTGCAATTACCTTGAAAACATTCACACTCTTACAGTACTTTAGTGTGTAGAGTGCTATGCAAAAGTATTTGCCCCTTTACCAATTTATTCAGTTTTTGTCTCACTTCAATGTTTTAGATCATCGAACAAATTTCAGTATCAGACAAAGATAACCTGAGGAAATACAAGAAGCAGTTTTTAAGTGATGATTTCACTTATTAAGGGAATAACTGTGTGGCTCTGTTGATGACGCTCAGCAGTTTAAGTTTGGTCACGTCAGACTATAAAATGTTTTCCACAAGGCTGTTGAAGATTTTAGTCATACCTGATGTTTTCTTTGGAGGAAATGCTCCTGCCTCCTTGGTCCTTGTTCCGAACCTATTGAGAATACAGCAGATTGTGATGACATGCAAAACACAACCAGTACTTGCCAGAAATCCCTGCAGCTTCGTCAGCAGTGCTGTCTGCCTCTTGGCAACTTTCTGATCAGTTTCCTTTATTTTATTCAGTTACTGATGACTGTCCTCAGTTTGCCATGGTGTACACTAATATTCAATAAATAAGAGTATGCATGGCTGCACGGTAGCCCAGTTGGTAGCCCAGTTGCCTTCAGCAAATAGGTCTTGGGTTTGAATTCCAGCCTGTGGTCTTTCTGCCTGGAGTTTGCATGTTTTCCCTGTGCATTCATGGGTTTTCTCCAGGTACTCCAACTTCCTTCCACAGTCCAAAAACATGACTGTTCGGTCAATTGGTCTATCTAATTTGCCTTTAGATATGAATGTCTGGGTGGTTGTCTGTCCTGTTTGTCCTACAAGCCGTTCGCAGAAAATCTTCATACTTAACAGAAATAAAGGCTTGAAAACATAAGTCTGGGTGATATTAATCTATATAATGTGTTTCATTTAGTGATCTGAGTTACTGAATTTAATTAATTTGTCAATAATATTCTGTTTTATTGAATGGGTATGTATATATAATATAAAGCAGTGGATTAATATAAACTAATACTAACCAATATTAGTACTATTTTATATTAATAGATATATAAACTAATACATCTATTAGTTTATTAGCAGATTAACTAATAGATGCATTTGTTTATCTGCTGAATTGAACAGGATATACGTCACAAAATGTTATCAAGGGTGTGGACACTTCATCGGTCCACTGTTGGTCTGGGCCTCATTTGGCCTAATGAGTTTAGACTGGATAGAGTAATGGAAATATTTAGTTGAACAGTTTTTGCACTGATAATAAGATGCATCCTGGATAACAGGAGGGACGGAGTTGAATTTGTGTTTCTAAAGTAAAATATGGCAACAGCTGAACCATCATTTGCTCTGCTACACTCAGCTGTTAATGCACTTATACCTTTATAGCCCCTAGGAACACTGAATTTTCAAATGCCGTTTTGTACAAACTGAACCGAACTTTGGACTAGTTCTTATTAAGACATCAAACTATTCATCAATAGCCCAATGTTTTTCTACTGTTTCTACAGAGCTTCAGAGGAGGTCATCTTTATGAGCTGACATGAGCTTTGCAGCCCTTCTGTCCTGTAAAATCATGCAACAGACTCAAAGACAGAGTAAAAAGGATTGACAAGCTGGGCAGATGTACTTTGTAGAATTCTGTGAGGGGTCAATACGAATTTTAGACACAAAGGGATTAAATCTTTATCCCTAAACATTTGCAGAAGTCACAGTCAAAGGCTGCCGCCGAGGAGCCCTGCAGATGTGGTGTTGGGCGTGCTGCTGGCTGAGATGTAGGTATTATAAGTGGCTTGCTCCGGGATGACCAAGTAGGTCAAGAGAATCAAGGAAGGAGTGAAGGGGCTCCCAAAGCTGTGAGGGGAAGGTCAAGCGTGAAATCCCTGCCCCCCTTGCTGCACTGACCCCCCAGGGAGGATCTCTGGACAGGCATTGTGGTTGTCAGTTTTTGATGCACTGCTGGCAGCCATGTGTGGTGCTGGAAAGTTCATGATTAAGATGTAATAGCATCTGAACGGCAAATTTTGGGTTTAAAACATAGGCGAGTAAGGCAACAGTATGCCTATTTGGTGCATTTATAAAGTAAAACAACAACTTTCAGATGGAGGATAACACCTAAGCTTGTGGAACACCCACATTTTAGCTGATCACATTTGAATGTGCATGTTTTTTTGTGTATTCTCTAGATAAATAATCACAATAAAACTCAAATCTCACATATAATTTCATATAATTATATATTATTATCAGAGGATTTTATATTCCCCGATTGAGATTTTGATTGGGACAGTTAACTCTTATTAAATATGAGAGTTCATAACTCTGATTTTATTGTTATGCACTTTGGTCTCCTTATTTGGATGTTTTAAAGCACTTATAAATCATTATATGAGATGAAATTAATAACATAAATAACACATAACACACAGGTGAGTGCAGATTGTTGTGCTAAGTAGTTACGCAAAGAGAAATTACAGCAGCTGCCATAAAAATATATTTTGTTTTCAAAATAAAAGGATTCAGATATGCATTCAAATTGATACATTTTTAGCTTTGTATTTTCCATTGACCATGCTGGACCAGTATCTGAGATTTCAAGGCCAGATATGCCATGGGGGTCCTAAAATCAAATGCAAAGTTATTTATCTAGAGAACTCACCAAAATACCGGCAGAAAATGGTAGGAGGTTAGGAGGAAATGGCATCATGAGGATAAAAAAAGGCAGATTAACCAAGAGATCAATATGCTATGATATCAGTAAGAGTGTGTGCATTTATAATGCTGCTAAGGACTGTTTAAAATCCAGTGTTTGTTGGGTGTAATTTTTAATTGCATGTCATTAAGATATTCAGCCGGCTGGATGGTGTCTTACTGCAGTCGATGCCCAAATCTGACACCAATGATATGACCCTTGATGCTAAAGATCACAGTTAATGTTGAAAGCAATATAATAGCAATCCATGTTTTTTATTATGATGCAGCCCTACTCATAAGTGTTTATTTATTGAAGTCAAAGCTGAAGATGATCTGTTTGTGGAGAACAAACTGCTTGAATTAACACCATCAGGCTAAACATACAGTAACATATAAGAAATAAAATAATATGACGTTTCGAGCGTCAGTATGGATGTTGCATTTATTGTTTAGTTGAGAATACTATTGTTACCAGCAGCCAAATTAAATGTTTAGAGTTTATGAACAAATATTCAGGTTTGGCGAGACGGAGGACCGCAGAACGCAGCCGTCTAGACATCTTGTAAGTAAATGTTTAATTTAAAGCAAAATAAAACTCACTCACAGGTGGAGGCAGAAGCACACAAACAGACTAAACATGAACGGGTGACAGAGAGAAGTGATTCATAATGTTTCCGTGAGGAATAAACAGAACAGCAGTCGGTGTATATATGGAGCATGATGCAGGTGAAACAGGGAAACTGATGCATGGTGCAGGTGGACCGAATGAAGCTGATTACTGGCTGACAAAAACTTGGCTAGAACAAAACAGAAAATCTTGATAAAACGTATGAAACATAACTGTAACAGAACATAAACCAAAAGGCACTATGAACTGAAAACAACCACAAGAAAACAAACCTATAGAACTATGGAAACAATAAACAGAAACAAGATCCCAAAACACAATAACTTAGAAAACATAATGATGAGAAAACCCCAAAACCAAAAACCAAACACCCCAAATCATGACACAGATATTTAATTTCTTCCTCTGTCAGCACATATTTACTGTGGGCTAAAATGTTCCTGACAAAGACACCTCTCCTAAACTAATACTGCAGCTTTTTAGATGTTCCAAGAAATTTCTTAGAAGCCCAGACCTTTGAGATTAAATCTAAATTAAGACCTAAAGGTATCGGTTTAATGAAAACAGACAGCGACTGCACAAAGGTCAGTAATAATTAAACCTCTCCAGTGTCACCAAGTTTGAATTTTTCTCCATTTTGATATAAATGAGATGGTAAGTGAACGTTTAGGAAAAAACAACTTTTGAATATTTCATCATTTTAAACAACATGAACTGATGTATAAAAATCAACCAAGATGCAGGACCTTCTGTAAATTAATGTAATTTTTCTGATCTTTGTTAAGAATCTGGCAAATCACCGACACAAATCTCATCAAAATTCTTTGACTGGTATTCTTTGTGCACATTGTGTCCGGTCTCTGTGGGAGAAAGTGAAAGATTCCTCCATTCGTTCCCGGTAGGCTGAAGGCTTGTGCTGTCACACCCTGTCGCCTTCATGTCATTGCTGCACGGTGGCTGCTTTTCTCACCCTCCCTCCACCTCAGCGCCTGGCAGCGTCCCTCCCACATCCACTAACCACTGCATCTCCAGAGGCTCAGATTGTGTCACCAATTCAAGCACTGCCGCAATAGTGTCAGTTATTACTGCTATTAGAGTGTGTGACCTGTTCACATATGCTGCAACTTAACATTAAGCACTGGAATATCACAACATTAAATTAGGAAGTTAGAAAATCTGAAAAAATACAGGCAATAACAAAAGCAATGAAATAGTTTATACATTTCTATTGATTTCTTGTTGCAAATTTCACTTTAATTTAATTGTTTAATAATGTTATTTAATCTATGTCTATTATTGCATGGTATCAGTATATGATTAAGATTTGTTACATAAAGTTTTATTTTGAGCAAAGAGGCAGAATTGATCTACTTTCTATTCATCTATCTATTATCTAAACCCCCTCGTCCCTGCAGGGTCGGAATACACCCTGGACAAAGTCGCCGGTCCATCACAGGACAACACAGGACAGACCACACCTGAGAGCTATTTTTGAGTTGCCAATCAACTTAACATCTATAGTTTTGATCTGTGTGAGGAAGCCAGAATAACAAGAGAGAAGCAAGAATTTATAGATAATCATTGTTTCTTCAGAGAAAAATTGGAAAAGATTTGCATGTTTCCTTCTCTGCAGAGCAGACGATCATAAAACAATATAAGGACCGCACTTGATAGACCGATAGACCTGATAGAACCACAACGGATAAATTTGGGTTCCTTTGGTCAAGCTTTACAGTAGAATAACAGTACATTCACAAATGCCACTTTAAACTTTAATGTGAAAAAAAGAAGCCTTGTGTTAAACTTGTTCAAAGAGGATGTCCCCTTATCTGGGGGCATCTGGGAAGGACCATCAGACAGGAATGTGGATTGTGTCCATATGGATCAGTATTTAAAATATTTGTAGGAGGAAAAGGAGCATCAGCAGTGTTGTCAACAACCAGACTCTGCAGAGGCCCTGTGATAGCATAGGGTTGAATCTTGGTATCGGGCTGCATTAATGCCATTTTCACAGCTCATTCCCACTTCTGCATTAATTCAAAAATGTTGCAGCAAAGATTTTAGAGCAGAGCCATGACTGAGGAGGAAGAGGGTACAGATGCTGAACAGGATGCATGCAGTTCTGAACTGTCCCCAAAAGAAAATGGCCAAGTTAGAGCCCAAACATGTGGGGATGACAGCTACCTGGTACTGTTGGACACCTGAAGACAGATTTGCAGGAATGTGAAAAAATTAGACCAGAAACTCTTCATTGCTTGATGTCCTCAATGAAGAAAAAGCAAAAATATTAGAAAGTGGACATAATTTTACTGTAAAGTAATTTTTTGAACGTGCTCTTAGGAACGGAAGCATAACAAGAATAGGCTGAACCTTAATAATAATAATATTGACAGTTTTATATTTTTCTGCAAAACAACCACACTACCTGCAAATACACAGTTTTTTAACTTTTGGAATCATGGTGTCAGAATTTAAAGATCTCCACTAAATAATATTAATTGCATATTGATAACAGGTGAAATAAAACAATTTGCAGTGTAACTGTCTGTGGCGTGTCATTCTGACACTTTTATAATTCTGCATAAATGAAACAGTTTTGAATTTAAAGCAAATTAAAAACTTTTACATACATTTTATGCACATATTGTTTAATTTTGCAAACAATATTTGTGTCATTGCATAACCAATGATTTCAGGTATTTTAAACATATGGGAGATTTTGGCTTCTAAAGAAGGTTTCTATCTGACCAGACTAATAGACTGAAGAGAAAATAGTTGGGGAAGGGTTCTTTGGTTCTTGTCCAATTAAATAAATGGATATGTTTACTAGCAAGTCTTTAGAAGTAAGTCCATTCTCACAGTAGGTAGTAGTTTTTTTGGTATTGGTGATGTATGATGTATGTTGTTGCATGTACCTGCAGAATTTCTGTCCTTGTTTGGGTTCTGGTGCGCTAACTAAAACCTAAACATATCTATATTCTATATTTTGAGACCTGGCAGACTTTTATGTTTAGTATATAGTATATAGTGTTTAATAAAAACCTGCTAAAATTTGATTCAGCAGGTCTGAGCAATATTAAAGAAACTGCAGAAGCAGTATCCCAAACATTTTTACCTGAATGTGGCTTTTTAAGTTATGTAGGACTGATTCAGTTTTATTGCTTGATACTCATTTTAAATTGGCATCTGTGGTTTAGCATGATCCCATGGTGTGCTGTAAATTTAGACCTTCCTAAGTTCACAGGATAAGATCTGTGCAACACTCAACAAAGGAAATAATTACTCAGGATTAGAATAGGATCATGACTTCAAGTCATGGGACCAGGATGAATTAGGAAGCGAACGCTGGAGCTGTGAATAGAGGGAAGGAAGTTTCTACTTTTGTGTCTTTACAGATCAGCAGAGTGAAAATTACCAACTTTTATTTTCAATGATTAATAAGACACTCATCACCACTGATAAACTGAATCTTATGTACATAAATTGATGTCATGACTGAGAAAGACATATAACTGCAGACAAAGTGGTTCACACTGTGAGGCTGGGCTGCAGTGCTAAATAATGAACGACCAGCAACCTCTTTGAACCTGTCAGTGACCGCTTTTAAGTGGTCACTGATAGGGTTTCTTTAACTTGTTGTCTGAGTATAATGCAGCTGTCACAGAGGAATGTCCAGCCTATTTTTGGTGTTTCTTTGCCTGAGTTTAGAGTTTGCTGGACTGGTTGTGTTGTGAGCACATCTCATGACCTACTGGATATTGGGAAGGCAAAGAATCAAACTAAAATCAACTAAAGTTCATGGGGTGGGTTTCATCTGTCAACTGCCAAAATACACTTTGAGCTTCGAGTTTGAATAAGGTGAAACTGGTACCATTTTCCTGTGTTTCCCCTTTTTAAACAAATTGTCAGGATGTAGAAAAGAAACAGCAGGTAAGACGTCACTTTAACAATAGTTTCATGTTTAGTGCTTGATTCAGAGAAAGCAGGATGTGACAGTGGGTGTCAATATAATCAATCTTTTGTTTGACCTTAATATAACATCTAAGTAGCTGCTGAAATTAAATTAACATAATTTCTCAAACAAATCTAAGATACAGAAAGTACAGGCTGCATGATGGTGCACTTGTTGTTGGCCATGTTCCCTTTCAGTAAGAAGGTTCTGGATTTGAATTCCGGCCAATGGCTTTCTACATGGAGTTTGCATATGCTCTCTGTAATTTCCTTTTGCCAAAAGATGAACACTAAATCAATTTAGTTGAGTTCATTTCAGTTTATTTATTTTTTCTTTACTTAGTTTTTTTAATTCACTGACTTGGCAGCAGTCACTCCTCCAGAATGAGCACAGTCAAATGCATGGTATTATTAACTTTGCAGCAATCCCTAATAACCCCTTCAGTTGCTTTGTCTAGAAGAGAGAGAGGGTTAAACACAGAAAATCAGAGACATTATGTATGGAAAGAGAATATTAAGGTATTAACATTAATACCTCAGCCAAAGAGTTACTCGGAGCAGTGTGTCACATATACAACTGTGCGATGTGAAGAGTTCTTCCTGCCTGGCAGTTTAATGTGTGACACTGCATATGTAGTCACAAAAATTGAGCTTTGCATGAAAGTCCGCTTTTAGTTGCATTGAGTCCACCTCAAGTATTGGGGGGGGGTTATGTCTATAGCAGCAAAACTACAGAGATAGCTCAGGATCACCTAAGCCTGTCTAACTCTAAGCTTTATCTTTAAGGAAAGTTTTAAGCCTAGTCTTAAAAGTAGACAGGGTGTCTGTCTCACAAACTAAAACTAGGAGTTGATTCCACAGGAGAGGAGCCTGATAACTAAATAATCTGCCTCTGTCACGGTGTGACATTTTGGACTTTGTTTTATGGTTTCTTGTGATGGTTTATTTTGTCTAGATGTTTCTATTAAGTTTATTAGTTTGTTTTGCTCCCTCTACTGCCTCCTGGTGTTTTGATGTTCTCCTCCCTCATTAAGTTCTTTTATGGTTGTTTTCTTATTACTTGGTATGGTTTATTATTATTATTATTATTGTAATTATTATAGTTCTTGGTCTTCCCTGGATTTTCTAGATTTATTTCTCTTTAGTATCTTTGTGTTTAATTGTGTTTTATTATTTGTTCCTTTGCACTCTTCTTGTTTACTGGTTTATTTTCTGTTTCCTTTCCAGTTAATCCAGTCAGTGTGGTTAGGTTTGTTTACTTTTGTATTCAGGTTTTCTTTATGGGTTCTTTGTTTGTTCTCAGGTTGTTATTGTTGTTTCTACTGTCATTCTACTTTACGAAACTCTAGGAACCACCAGTAAACCTGCAGCCTGAGACTGAAAGGTTCTGTTGGGAACATATTGAACGATAAGATCTCTGACACTGGAAGGAGCTTTATTATAAAGGGCTTTATATGAAAGAAAGAAGACTAAATGGGAGCCAGAAGTTTCTTTCAAATTTTTATTTTAAATGTTCATCAGAACCCTTGCCGCAGCATTTTGGAACAGCTAAATGCTTTTCACTGCATTTTTGGATTTCCTGATAGTAAGGAATTACAAGTACAGCTTTAAAGTATCAAATGCAAATCATGTTTTTCTGCATTACTCTGGGAGGATATTTCTACTTTTAGAAATAATGCAGAAGCAAAAGAAGAAAGTCCTGAGAACATGTTTACTATGGAATTTAAATGCCTGGACAAAGATAATGCCAAGGTTCTTTGCTGTATTTCCGGAGAAAACTAATTAGGCAGTTTGTTTCTTCTTCTGAGGCTCTGGTCCAAAGATGACAACTTACATCATCTCTGAAATTAAAAGCAGGAAATTAAAAGTCATCCAGGTACATCTGTCTTCCTGACAAGCCTGTTGTGTACCATAATGGTTAGATTCATCAAGATTTATGGATAAAAATAGCTGAGTATCATCAGTATAACTGTGAAAATGTATTCCATGCTGAATGATAGTTTTACATACAGTCACTGGCGGAGCCAGGAATTTTGGGTCCCATGACAAAAAAATCAAATTCGGGCCCCTAGCGCAGCAGCTGTCACCATATTTCTAGGATCTAAGTGACCCATAAAAAGCTTTACATAACTAACTTTACATAACTAACTTGGAACTGTCTTTACTTCCTGTAGTTCAATGCTAGTGGAAGAACATTTCTCGTAACATTCTAGAAAGAATAAAAAAACAAAGAAACAAACATTTTAAACTGTTTTAACTTTATAAATTATAACATATAACATGTATAACTTTGTATAACTTTCAATCAAAATAAATACAAATTTTTTAACATCATTATCTTAAAATACTGAAAACATTTGACAGCAATTACTGCCCCTGAGGCATGTCAATTAGGGGCCCTTGGAGTTGTCCAATCTTTTCCCCCCTATACAGCGCCACAGCATACAGTAAATAGAATTGGTCCCTGTGAGGAAACCCTGTGTTACTCCACAAGTCACCCTGAAGATATGTCATTAACATGAATAAACAGGATTCTGTTTAAAAATATGAAGTTTTTCAAGGGGGCTACATTGTCTAAAGCAACATGCAATAAGGTAGTAACAAGAACATCAGCTGGTAAGGGGGTAGAAATTAGGTTGTTGCCCTCTGCTGTGCTGGTGTGATACTGAGTAATTCACAATGTAACAATCTTTAAAGATTGTTACAGCATTGTCTGATAAAGAACTACAATAATTCAATTTTCTCTCAGGCGCTGTGTACTCGGTTAGATTAAACTTATTGTTTATTACAAAATGGTTGGACCGAACAGGGTTATGAGGAAATACTGTTATTTGTTCAAACTCGATGCCGTATGTCAGCACAAGGTCCAGAGTATGAAGACAGGAGTGAGTAGGTCTGGCAGTACATATAGGCCGCCATTTAAATTAACATAATCCAACAGATATGTTGAGTTCAATAAAACACATTTAATTCCATTTTTTTGTTGAGTAGAAGTAGTATTTAGAAGTTGTTGGTTTTTTCTTGATAAATCTGTGTATGGTTTTCAAAGCTACCATAGCTCCTATATCTACTGCATATTGCCTCTTTTATTAGACTGTCTGATATTACAGCATTCCTTCAGTTTCAGATTGCCTTTCCCTTCAACTAACGATGCGTTTTGTTTTCTTACACACAGCTCATCTATTTTGGCTTCATCTTTTTTTTAATAATGACAATGAAGAATATGTTCTGTCTTTTGTGTAGACTTAAGAATAGATTGAAATAATTAGAGAACCTCGTAAACACCATCCTCCCATCTATCCATAGTCTATAACTGGTTAGTTCTTGCAGGTTAGCGGAGGGGATGGAGCTGATCTCCAGTAGTCAGTCAATGAGAGGCAGGGTTCACCATGGACAGGTTTTCAAACTTTAGGCTGTTTTTTATGTGCTCTGATATGTAGAACCCCAAAACTAAAAGAGGATGTACTTTTTACTGTGAATGTAATTTAATTGAGATATCAACAAAATGAAAAAATGAGAATAAATGCAAAAATACCATATTTAGCATTTTGTCAAATTTCTAGAAATGTTTAGAATCTGAGTTGACATCTATTGGCTAATGCATGTACACTTGGTACTTTAAAGTGTTTCACACCGTTAAAAATACTGAGTTTTTTTCTTACTTGAAGCCAATTAAATTTAGAGGAATGGAATCCATACTTCACATGACAGCTTCCTACACACATCCAGTCGTTGTAGGAGAGCGAAAGTGTGTTTATTAGTGAGTAGGAGGTCAGTCTGTTGGTAAAGAGGGTTGGCAGACAGAAAGGCAGTGGGCCGAGCTGGGAGCCGCAGCCGCTCCTGGGGGTTTAGGCAAAGAGGATGAAACCTGTCATTAGGGAGGTGAGAGGAAGAAAGCTCTTGGTGTGTGTGTGTGTGTGGGGGGGGGGGGGGGGGGGGGGGCATTGTCCTGGGGGCAGGAGGGTGGGATGGCTCTTTAGTGCATCAAATAACATGGCCCCTGGCAGCCTTTGTTGCAGAGTGAAAGGGTCCAGTGGTGGTGATGGGGGTCAAAGGGGTGAGGGGCTATCCTGAACATTGGTCAGTGGGAGAAAGGACTGTGGTTGAGGAGGGTAGAAGGATGGGGAGTGAATGGGGGTAGAGGGCTTTTATACAGTTGTTTTCCTCTTCTTTGTTGATAGGTCATCCAGAAAAAGCTTGTTTCAGTGTTTGGAAAGTGTTTTCCAAAACGACTAAACATCAACATGCATATTTCTCCCCTTTTGTGCTTTTAAACATATCAGCATCAGTATTTCATTTTTATGTCTTTGTAGATTAATTTGTGCTTCCTCCTGCAGTGGGGGTGTATGGGTGTGCAGGTTAAATGGAAAAGGTTGACATCTATGCTGAAGCTTAGCGCAGAGTCAGGACTTTTCACTCATTCAGAGTATTTTAAGGGGATGGGTCACACAGATAATGGGAAACTGACAAAAAGGACCAAACGTTTTCCTCTTTACTGGAGGTTGTGCATGGCGACTAGATGACAAATACGCCACAATATATTTGGATGACAGCTTCAGTTGTGAACTCGCCACCCATCTCTTTTTTGGCTCCAGGAACAGTTACAAGGAGCATGCGGAAATAAATTAACATATCACTGTTGCTTCTGCAGGAATTGTTACAGATGACAATTTTTTATTAACTAAGGTTTGTTGGACTTTCAGTCATTGAAATCCTAAAAAGACAGGTAGGAAGTTAAAGATGGTGCTTGGATTCAGAGTTCTAACATATAAAGGCCTGCAAATTCTCACCATCCTAAGTATCATTCAGCCACTTCTTTGCTAATAGTGTATGTTTGACTTAATATGTCAAAGCTGTTCTCACAGCCAGAGCAGCTAATAAACTGATAAACCGGACCAATTACTGACTTCATTAGCAGCCTTTCATCCGATCCTAAAGCACTGATGACTTTAAAGCACCAATAAAACAGCCAGGTTGTGACCTTAACGTTATGGGACCTCAGCAAAACAAGAGGGGACAGACGAGGGTCAACAACATCTCACACTTGTCACACCCTAGTGTCAAAGTGTGTTTAAATCTCTGCTTGATGATAAGCCAACAACCAGCCAACGTAAACAGCCTAGAAATTAAAAGTAGACAGAAGTATTAGAAGCACTTCACATTCTATGGGAGATTTGTGTGATGATGCTTCATTTAGAGTAATAAAAATGTACTGGTGGCATAGGTGTACATAGTTCCAGGGTTTCAATCCCAGACAGATTTCTTACATCACAAAAACCTTTTTTTGCCCACTATACTGTCTTTTGCCTTTGGTGTGAAATTGCAATGAACAATTATACCTGTTGCAAGTATAGTTAAACCTGACTGAAACAATTTTTTTACTTATTTTTGTATGGCAAATTCCCAATGACCGGAGTTCCAAAAGGGAATTAACTCTATTTTTGTCACGTTCTGGGTTAGGATCGGACCAATACGCATACAAGAGCTTGGGAGCCGCATGATTACATGAATTAAGAGGTTTATTAAGTGATTTCCAGGTGAAGCAAAAAGTCACTTCAGGTATCACAAGAGTCCAGACAAAAACTCACATGAGAGTTCACTGCTGCAGGCAAGTAGAAAAACACAAGACTAAACCAGGGTGTGACAAGGAATAGTGACGGAGGAACCAGCGGGGAACAAAGAACACAGACCAACTAATATACAGGGAGAAAACAAAGGCAGGTAATCACAGGAACTAAGAACAGGTGTGGCAAGGAGACATGGAGGCATAAGGGACAGGTGGAACTAATTAACAATAAAGGAAAACATAGACCTAAGCACAGTTAACACAAAAACACAAACCAAGTCCAAGGATGTCATACCATGACAGAACACCCCCCCCCCTCAAGGTCGGATTCCAGATGACCACTAGAAAACACAAAGTCCAAAACACAAAAATACTCCAACCAGGGTGGGTGGCGGGGGGTCTCAGAAGGAGGGCCAGAAACAAAAAACAGAGTTCAGGTGGGTGACCGGACCTGCACCACAGAGTTCTGGGCAGTTGGTGGCGAAGCCATGGAGACCTGCGACGAAGTAACCAGCGAAGAGGCCGACGATACGGAGGTCTGCAGCGAAGTAGCCAGCGAAGAGGCCGACGATCCGGAGGACCCCTCAGGAAACTCAGGAACTAGGATGAGAGGCCGTCCGTCCTCGGACCCCTCAGGAAACTCAGGAACTAGGATGAGAGGCCGTCCGTCCTCGGACCCCTCAGGAAACTCAGGAACTAGGATGAGAGGCGGTCCGTCCTCGGACCCCTCAGGAAACTCAGGAACTAGGATGAGAGGCGGTCCGTCCTCGGACCCCTCAGGAAACTCAGGAACTAGGATGAGAGGCGGTCCGTCCTCGGACCCCTCAGGAAACTCAGGAACTAGGATGAGAGGTGGCTCTCCATTGAACCCCTCTCTGGACTCTGGGATCTGTGGCTTGGCTGCGTGCTGAGGGTCTTGTAGCTTGGCAGCGTGCTGAGGCTCTTGTAGCTTGGCTGAAGCTTGACGGCGGTCGGCTGTGGCTCAGAATCCTTGGAGCTCTCTGCTGCTCTAACGGCCACAAGAAGAGGGTCGAAAGGACCTCCAGCAGAAAGAGGAGCGGGAGCGTCGAGCCATCCCTCCGCAATGAATTCGGCCTGTAGAACAGAGTGCACCAGATTCAGATCCTCTGGATGATCCATTAAGTGAAGTACAAAATCACAGCAACGTCCCTTCATGAAATCCTCTTTCATTTTCTCCAGCCTGGCTTGAACCCAATTCAGGGCTGGAGGCTGCACCGGCGGCTGGGGAACTGCAGAGGGCGCTGGACGACCCCCCACCAACTCCGGGGAAGATAGCCGCGAGGAGGCCATGGCGGATGGACCCTCCGTAGAAGGGTTGGAGGCGCCCATCCAAACCTCCCCAATGGCGACTGTTCCGCGGCGACGACGTCGTCTAGGGCGGGAGCCAAAACCAGCGGGGAATTCGGCCGCAGCAGGAGCTGCTGCAGACGTGGATGGCTACGGCGAAGTAGCTGTGGGCAGGTTGAGCTCGGCAGGAGCTGCTGCAGCTGGGGTGGAGCGCTTGCGGCGAGGGCGACGTCGCCTGGAGGAGGAACAAGCTGGAGAGGTATGATTCCGATCCGGTAATACATCCATGGGGACCCGGTCAGATACACCGAAACACTCCATCTCCTCCAGCAACAAAGGCGAAGGTAAAATCTCAACACACTCTCCATACATAGCTTGTAACGTCTCCTCTTGCTGCTTTATCCACATTTTAAATTATTTAGCTCTGTCTGCTTGGTCCTGTTTATGGCTGGTTCCTATTGTCACATTCTGAGTTAGAATCGGACCAATACGCATACAACAGCTTGGGAGCCGCATGATTACATGAATTAAGAGGTTTATTAAGTGATTTCCAGGTGAAGCAAAAAGTCACTTCAGGTATCACAAGAGTTCAGACAAAAACTCACATGAGAGTTCACTGCTGCAGGCAAGTAGAAAAACACAAGACTAAACCAGGGTGTGACAAGGAATAGCGACGGAGGAACCAGCGGGGAACAAAGAACACAGACCAACTAATATACAGGGAGAAAACAAAGGCAGGTAATCACAGGAAGTAAGAACAGGTGTGGCAAGGAGACATGGAGGCATAAGGGACAGGTGGAACTAATTAACAATAAATCTATCTATCTATCTATCTATCTATCTATCTATCTATCTATCTATCTATCTATCTATCTATCTATCTATCTATCTATCTATCTATCTATCTATCTATCTATCTATCTATCTATCTATCTATCTATCTATCTATCTATCTATCTATCTATCTATCTATCTATCTATCTATCTATCTATCTATCTATCTATCTATCTATCTATCTATCTATCTATCTATCTATCTATCTATCTATCTATCTATCTATCTATCTATCTATCTATCTATCTATCTATCTATCTATCTATCTATCTATCTATCTATCTATCTATCTATCTATCTATCTATCTATCTATCTATCTATCTATCTATCTATCTATCTATCTATCTATCTATCTATGTCTAGAACTTTCTATGTCTAGAACTTTCTATGTCTAGAACTTTCTATGTCTAGAACTTTCTATGTCTAGAACTTTCTGCAGTCCATTTAACCAAATTGCTGGTTGTGCCACTGTTTTGTTACAGGTCAGTATGAATAAAAGGTACCAAAGTACTTCCAGCAACCGGTTATTAATTAAGCAGATGGCTGTAAGTCACAAATGCATAATTTTAATTAACTTAAGTTGTGTTTCTGAGATAAAACATGGCATTTTTTTACCATGGCAAAACCATAATTAGCAGCCGCTGGTGGGAAACAAATCAATTAGCTTTTTTAGCCGGTTTGGATGGAGCTGTAAAAAACTGGACATATACATGACTTTTAAGTGTAAAGGGGCATTACTGAGGTGGGCAAATTAGCCTGAGGTCTCAGTGAGAGGCCAAAAAATGGTTACAAGCAGCTTTTAAGGGAAAATGGAGGTAAATATGAAGGAGGGAGGAGAGAGGCAGGGCAAATCACTTTTCCTGCTGACTTCTCAGGAGGGAGGGAGGTAAAGATCACAGCTCCAGCAGAACATTGCAGCCTCCTCTCCTCCCTCCTCTCCTTTTGAAAGGGGACCTAGGGTGCCTGGTTCTCTCCTTTAACCCACTGGCTATTGAAGGTAGTGATGGATGGCTTCATAAGACTAAATGCATCCTTCATTCACTTCACTTTTCACTTGTAGAAAGAGTTTCGTTTATCTGTGAGTTTGATATAACGATGCCAATTTGATATTTTTTCCTTCTCTTTCTTTCTGTCTGTGGATGAAGGAATGTCTCTGTGTCTGTTTGGGGACAGATGTGGCGGTCTTCCTTTCCCAGGATTCCCCAGGGAGGGCGTGGACAGGTTTTAACACCCTGCAGCAGAAGGGAAGAGGCCGAGGGAAGGGCAGCTTTCTGTCCGAAGGGTCACGTATTGGGAGTCAAGTGATGCATAAGTAATGCTTTGTTTGGACGGATCTGAGGGAAGGAAATTTACTTCATTTGTCTGTAATTAAGTTTTTTTTTTTCTTTGAATGGAATTACAAAATGAAGATAAAAGGGTGAAAAAGGCCAGTGACTTCATGGGAAATGTTGTGAAAGTCATAAATGTGTCAAAGACAAAGCATTCCACATCAAAGTCAATTAATCAGCAGATTAATGTAAAATGTTCTAATGACTGAAATTGAGTGTGTGAGAACATCTTAAGCGGAGTGTTTTACACAGACTACTCCAGGACAGGAAGAACAACAAGGTCAGACAAAAAACAGCAGATATGAGGTTGATGTTATTAATCAAACGTCTCTTTGACTGCAACCTTATTTTTATGGAGTGGGAAGAGAAGCCATCTCTTTATTTTCTTCAGCATTTTTGTCCCAGCCTCCATGTTTTGAATGTGTGGTTTAAAAAACAACAACATTCTGCTGAAAGCAGGATTGCCATGTTCTATACTGCCACTTTCTGATGAGCTCTCCTTAGTTTCCAGACTTCACAACCTCTTGTCACAAGAGAATTATGTTGCATAAAGTCAAAAGAGATCTCAGTTTGTCAATAGAAAGCAAAGATTGGCGCTAGGTTCCTTTTTATTAGATTCACACTACAAATAAAGGGTGATGTGATTTTAAATAGGGAACTTTGCTTCTTCAGTCCAAACTGGGTGAAAAAACACCTGGTACAAATATTCTTTGGAGCAAGATTTCCTAAGAGTTTCAAATTTGCATGTACTAATTAGATTTGGAAAGATAAAAATTACAATCTTATGTTACTATGATAAAAAGTCTCACTAAATGCTTGTCTACTGTGAGTGAACGTCTTCACTAAATTTCAGAGCTAAATATTAGGACTTATAAAACATTGCTCACCAGGTGTCTTTTTCTTTTTTGGACAGAAGTTGCCGTGCCTAAATAAGGAGTTCAAAACATTTACTTCCCTGCTGCTAAACTGAGAGAAACCTGCTGGTCATTAACTCTTTTCCTTGTCAGACTGCCGGAGTGGCAGCTCTCTGTGGTCGTGCTCAGAGAGGCCTTTCAGACCTTGTGGCTTTCATAGCATAGGCGTGAAAATCGCCTACATTTAATCAGCCATGGTGGAGAATTTAAAGAAAAGGATCAAGAGAGCTTTGTCCTAATGGATTGGCTACAGTTTGGGGGTCCAGCACACCAAGTTATACCTAGTTAAAGGCATAACACTCTCATAGTATAACTCAAAACACATGCGGTTGCCTTTAAACATCCTCTTTCATTTGGATAAAGGAAGAAAGGTTGATTCTGATATGATTTTGTGGTTCTTTTTGACATTTGAGGGCCAAATTTGTGCAACAGTAATTTCAAATGACTGTCAAGGAAATCGTTTCATCCATGATCCAAAAAAACAGAAAATTAAAGAATAAGCCTGCTTTTGTGTTTTAGAAGTACATCAAGTGACTCACATATACAGTGGGTCAATTCTTTCAGTCTGTCTGTACATTAAAATTTCAAGCTTACGGCCATGGCAATTCTTACCAATACAGTAAGGCCATAGAAGACGTAGGCGACATTCAGAAAAGGGCCTGCGAAGTCAAACAAAGCAGTAAATCAAGTGCCTTGACACATGCTCAGCAGACAGTTTGCCGTTTGTCACAGAGCCTGAAAGGAACTAAAAGCAAAGTTGTGGACGCATCGGGGTGATCGGCATTGCTCACATGCTGCACAAGAGGTCTTTTCAGACAGCTGCAACACTGATTACATTGTGCGAGGTCCAATCAAAGGGGAACATGACGAGAGCGGCCACGCCGGACACACACAATGCACAAATGGCAGCGGTCAGATGGTGGCAGAGAGAGGAGGTGCTCCGGAGGTTTTAAAGGCGTTTTTTGGGATGCAGAAGCTCACAAATAGGAAACTCGCATAAAGAGACATGTAAGCAGCTTTGTAAAGTTGAAATTAAGTAACTTTATGAAAAAGATGAAAAATAACAACCTCTAATTTGTGTACAGCCCTTACAACTGATGAATGGGTTTATGCAAGAGAGAAATGCTAAATAAAAACATAAAATAAGAAAACAGGATTCCTGTAAGAACCACTTAAAACCTATATTACCAAATTCTCTTATTTCTGTTGGGATCTATACTTCATTTTTATCAGCAACAATGTAATTTACTGGTTCATAAAAAACTGTACAGTCTTTTGTGAGGTTCCCATTACATTTAATGGTCTTCATCTTGATTAGTCAGCTGTTCTGCAAAAGAAAGGAAAACTTGGAAATTAGTATTTTAAAACCTCTTAAGTCCCAAGGGATTTTTGTGAAATTTGTGCTCGAAATAACATGCCCAAATTGAATTGAGTTTTTCTCAGAAATTACATACTCTATTTAAAAAATAATTTCTGCGGATACCACATATGTTTTTGTTTAACTAAGGTAACCTACAGTAATTGAAGTAGAAAAACAAGAAAAGTTCAATTCTTCCTCCAATACTGGGGGTTGGAACAAATTATGAGCATTGAAATTTACCAAAAAGAAATAGTGATAATGGTATTTTTAAAAATAAAAAGAATTCAATATATTTTGACTAAGCAAAATCTAAGGAATCAAATAAAAAAAAAAAACACCTATGCTGGTACAGTAAATGGCAATGTTATTGACATGAATGCAATTGAAAACATAAAGGAAGAACCTTCTGGGGAATTTGAATAAGATAGTTACATGTGCTAAATGTGTGCAAACCAGAGGTTGCCAATCTGCTTAATTTTCAACATGCAAACTAAGGAAAGTCTGCTACCAAAACAGTGCTACCATGCAATAGTGGTTTCTGCACTGATGAAGATTGTCCACATTGAATTGAAGGATTACGCATGCATTAAGACGAAAACCTGCCCATATTTATGTATGTTTATGTAAATTACGGCAAGACAATATATCTTTACATTGTGAAAGACAAGACCTGACTGCCTGAAATAAATGTCATATTCTGAAACCTGGAGATATTAACACTAAAGAAAAAATGTACAAAAACAACCTGCCACGCTCCTGACTTAACAGGGAAGGGATGTCTCAGAAGGTGGATTTCATGTTCTTTTCCAGTGTCTGGAGGATATTGTTGCAAAGTACCTGAAGTCTGTTGAGTGGAATTAATTTCCCTCGATACATAGAGATAATTAATGTGATGTGAAGAAAATGTGCAGACTGCTGGTATTGATAGATGTGTTTGTGTTCAAATTATTTAAGTGATCTGTCTTGTGAATCCAATTTAGAGATAAAGTAGAGTGTACACAAGTATGTGCAAAACATGGAGGAAAAAGCTAAGATTTGTATATCTCCCCCAATACGTATTAAATTGTTATGGTTGTAGGCCCCTGGTGTCTGTTACCTCTTATTGACACAGACCTTCGTGCACCATGTACTAGCTAATGTCTTCTTTAGAAATTGTTGGTCAGGTTTCTAGTATCAAGCCCATCTAGAAACGCATTTTAAAAGCAGTAGCTCTGGATATAAATGTTGTCAAACACATTTTTGGAGAGACAATTTCTATTTCACAAGCCACACCAAGGCCCTAATGACGTCCAGGCTTGTAGAATCCATACGTCACCTAAACAGAACACCTCTGACAACATAAAGTCGACTTAAACATCTCAAAACGCCACACATCAAGTTCCTGACATCTATCAGCATAGGAAGGGCTACAGAGCTATTTGTAAAGGTTTGGGATTCCACTGAACCACAGTTAAATTATCCACAACCATCTAAAACCACCGCTAACCAAAAAGAATGCAAAGTACCATCTCACATTTTTTTTAAAAACATCTTGATGATCCCCAAGGCTTCTGGGAAAATATTTTGTGGACTGATGAAACTAACATGGAACATTTTAGAAGGTCACATATACTATAAAACTAATGCAGTATTTCAAAATAAGAACATACCAACAACCAACCATGGTGATAACAGTGCAATGGTCTGGAGCTGATTTCCTGGTTCAGAGCTTGGATTAGCTGGAACCACTGACACCACTGAATTCTGCTTTTCAGCAATATTCCAGTCATTAATTTATGGCCTTAAGCTCAATTGCACTTGGGTTATGCAGTAGGGGAATAATCCAAGGCACTTATGTAGCGCTGTACACTAGAGCCACATTTACCCAATTGCACTCACAAACACCCTCGACTCTATTATCAGGAAGCATGGTGAACACTTCCCCTGCAGATGATATACAGATTTACCTGCCTCTCAGTAGAAAGGGTCCAACACATACAGGATTGCCTTGACGAGGTTTGGGCTTGGATGTCCTTAAGTTTTTCAGTTTCAATGATAAGAAAACTGAAATGATGGTTTTCGGTAGCACCTCTACCTCTATCTCGATCTTGGTGTGTTGCTCACTTTGTAAAGCCAACAAGTAGAAATTCAGGAGTCAAAATTGACAGTGACCTTAAATTAATAGCCAGATAAAGGCAGTGATGAAATCAGAAAAGCCTCTTCAGTAGCTGTTTTTAAACCTTCTCTCAAGACCCATTTATACACTATGACTTCTGCTACCTTTTTATTTGTTGACTTCATGGTTGTTTTTTTCATTTCATCTTAAATTTGTGTTTTACAATAAATGTGTGTTTTAGTTTTTAAAGTTTTTCCCAACACTAGTGGCTTTTCAGACAGCAAGGAAAGGGGTGGAGAGAGGGTGAAGACACACAGGAATCGATCCAGTGACGTATGCGTCGAGGACTGAACATGGGCCGCACACTCTAACCCTGGCACCACTGCCGCGCCCTATCAAATGTGTGCTTTGTATTAAATGCATGTTTTATTATATTTTGTTCTTAGCTCCTATTTTTTTAGTAAACTGTTTTTACTATTATAATAATTTGTGTTGTCTGCTGATTGTTTTGTACTCTCCAGCAATTTGCTCCATTTGAGAAATTTTAAAAGGGCTTTATAGATGAAACTGGGTTGGACTACTTCTTATATAAGGCCAGGCTGATTTCAATAGATCTTTTTCAATTAATATGTAAAATCATTTTAAAACTGCATTTTGTCTTTTGTCTGATCATAAAAATAGTTTCATGTTCTGAAACATTTAGGAGTTACAAAAAAGCAAAACCAAAAAAAACATTATGTCAAGTTTATCAGAGCTCTGTATAAAATTGATCTTTATTGAAAAATCTGGATAAGGCTACCTCAGAGAAAGAAAGGATTATTTTCAAAGAAAAGACCCTGATGATGTATACTACATTTGAAGTGGATCTGATGACGTATGAGGGAAATATAGCCCTTGAAGTGTCCTAGGGGGCGCTATTGATCCAAATTCCAATGTAATCCAATAGGGCTGTTTGGGGGCTGACAAAGATCAACCATAATCAGTTTGGAGTAAATCGGACATTCCTAATGAAAGCTGCACTCACTTGTTTGTATGCGGGTGGGGCTAAAATTATGTCATCAGTTCACTGTGTCAACATATTCATCATGAACTCATGATCATGTATACTACATTTGAAGTGGATCCGATGATGTATGAGGGAGATATAGCCCTTGAAGTGTCCTAGGGGGCTCTACTGATCCAAATTTCAATGTAATCCAATAGAGCTGTTTGGGGGCTGACAAAGATCAACCATATTCAGTTTGGAGTGAATCGGACCATGCATGTGTAATTTAGAACCAAATGTATGGCCGTGGCGTGACATCAGAATTTGCCATGCCGTCATAGCCACACCCTCCAGCCAAACCAGTCAGTACTAGGCACAAATTTAGACGATCATGTTATCTGTTACTTGGGACAGCTTCATGTTGATTAGGAGAAGGACATCAAAACATTACTCCCTAAAGGAAAACATGACACTTCCTGTTCTCAGGGGGGCGGGGCTTCGATGATGTCAGCATCTGATCAGTGAATATTGTTCAGGCCTAGAGGCAGATCAATCTCAGAAGGTTTCATGTCTCTGTGACTTTCCTTGTAGAAACTATAACAGTTTCGTGTTTCATGGCGAGAAGTGAGATTTTGAGGCTTAGCCACACCCACATACTTTCATGTAGCAAAAAGCTTTTGATAACTTTCAATCTCCAATGCCTTAAGACTATACTCATTGATTTTGAAGTCTGTAAGTCAAACGTTGTAGGAGGAGTTCGCTCAGATACGTGGGCTAGAAACAACAAAAATTGGGTCAAAATGGCAACTTCAATCCAAAATGGCTGACTTCCTGTGAGGTTTGAACCAATGCTCCAAGAGACTTTTTTGTAGGTCTTTGACAAGTTACATATGTGTACCAAATTTAACAATCCTCGGTCAAAGCATGGCTTGGGTCTGATTTGTTTTATTTTCTAGGGGGCCCTGTGGACGAATTAGGCCACGCCCACCAAATATGTCATCAGATCTCTGTTGGGTACTGAACTAGGTTCAATCACATTGAATTTGGTGCAGATCAGATGATGTATGTGGAAATTAAAGCCAAACGTATGGCCATGGCGTGACTTTCAACTTCGCCGCACCACCACGGCCACGCCCTTTTATGAAAAGTCACTGTGCTTCAAATGAAGTTAGACCCACTAGTTATCTGTCTTCTGACACAGTTTCAAGTTGATTGGGTCAAGAGGGTCAGAGAGGCACCTTCCCAGGGGGCGTGGCTTTGATGATGTCAGCATATGACCCCATAGGATCGTAGGGAACCAGAAGGTCCTCCTTCCTGCCAACTTTGGTGTGATTTGACGAACGCCGTTTTCGTGCCCCGGCCACGCCAGGAAAATGCAACTGGGTCAACTGGGAATCCGGGTACTGCTGGTCGGTGCACTCAGGAAGAGAGATAAGGGAGTACAGGCGGCTGGAGGTAATGTGTGACTAGAAATGTTTGAGGACAAATCTTACTGTTAGGAAGAAGTGGAGTTTCCAGGGGAAGGTGAGTAATGCCATGAGACGGGGTTTGACAGGTGAGGTGGTGATTGTTCCTTTGGGTTTCCTTCCAGGTGGTGTATGTGAAGTTGGAGGGGGGACAGGAAGGGTCTTGCAGGCAGGTGATCCAGAGGAAAGGTTAGTGCCTTCTTTGGGTTCGCAGGTTCCAGGAAGCTGAAGGAGACTCTTGATTGGGGAAGCACAGTGAAGTGCCTTCAGCCAAATGAAGGAAGAGGTGAGTGAGGAAGCACACACACACACACACACACACACACACACATCCGTGTTTTACTATCTTTATGAGGACTTTTCGATTACTTCCATTGACTTCCATTCATTTTCCTTGATTTTTAGTGCCTAACCCTGACCCTAACACTAACCCAAATCCTAACAATAACTCAATTCATACCCTAGTCCTAAACCTAACCCCTGTCCCAAGAACGGAATTTGAAAAAGTGAGGACCAGAAAAATGTCCTCACTTTGTCAAAATGTCCTCACTTTGCAATACAAATACGAAAAATGGTTCTCTATGGGGTAAGAACGATGTCAAAAACAATGTGTATTTAAAGACGAAATGTGTGCATATTAGTGCATAAGTAAAATCCAAAAGATGTATTGTATATTTTCTCTATAAGAATACAAAATAAAATGTTACAGCTTCAAGAAATTACAAACACAAAGTTCAAGTTTACAGTTGTGATTTATTCTTTATGAATACAATATGCTATAACAGTTTGTGAATACGATTTATTTTCTTTGAGAATACAAATTTACATCAGCGACTTAGTGTCACGTGATCTCAGACTCAGAATATAGTGGCTGGAGTTATACAATGATGTACAGTAGGTGGCAGTATGCACCTCTGAATTTGTTGCGAACCGCCAGCAGAAGAAGAGAAGAAGCAGCAGCACTAGCGCCAAATAAACGGACCAAGGGCATATATTAACGACATTAAGACATATATAAACTTTTTAACATTACCTGGCTTTGTACTGTAGTTTCTTGGCCTGTCATCTTAGCGCTAGTGCTGCTGCTGCTTCTTCTCTTCTTCTGCTGGCGGTTCGCAACAAATTCAGAGGTGCATACTGCCACCTACTGTACATCATTGTATAACTCCACCCATTATAGTCTGAGCCTGAGATCACGTGACACCAAGTCACTGATGTAAATTCGTATTCTCAAAGAAAATAAATTGTATTCACAAACTGTTATAGTATATTGTAGTCAAAAAGAATAAACCACAACTGTAAACTTGAACTTTGTGTTTGTAATTTTTTGAAGATGTAACATTTTATTTTGTATTCTTATAGAGAAAATATACAATACATCTTTTGGATTTTACTTATGCACAACTATTGACTAATATGCACACATTTCCGTCTTTACATACACATTGTTTTTGACAGTGTTCTTACCCCATAGTTCTCACTCAGCAACAAGTACAAGAACACACACACACGCATACAAACCTGCACTCAGCTCCATGGCATGACATCTTCAGCATGTGTTTTAAAGACTCTACACTGGTATTTCATGATTTTCAGATTACATTGTGTGCAGATGACGCAATCATGTATAAAATTATACATATACAAATTTCTGTTTGCCTAAGGATGCCATGAATAGTATTTGTAAATTTGTTCTCAGATGAGATGATATCATCCAGCCAGTCAACTCCTCAGACTATAGAGGCCCTTGAGAGTCCTTCAGCTTTTGGTCAACCTCTTCAGCAGTTCAGGAATATAACATACTTACTGTTCCTGTTCTTGCCATTGTCTAATTTTCTATTTTCAGGTGTATTTTTCTGTGAATTTGTCTTGTAAACTGCACTGACTTTAGTCTCTTTTAACATGTTGTTTTGTAAATCTATTTAAAACAAGTCACTCTTGAAAATGAGACCTGGTGTTTACGTGTAGAAATAGAGGTGAAAAAAAAAAATGTTGCATAAGGAAATAGTCAGAAATAAATCAGGATTCAGAAATGTAATTGATTAATTTTTGGTTGTTAACTGATTGAGCGTTCAGTGCTTTTTATCTCTGCATTATACATTTTTCTTTAAATCTGTGTTTAATTGAGGTTTGTGATTTACCCTCCTTGAGGACTTTACGGAAATTAGCCAGTGGCTAAATCTGCCGCAGTGCATATCTTTTCCTATGTTCCTGTGCATGCTGATGAAAATAAACTTTGATCATATAAATTTTGTTGGAACCATTTTTGTTAACAGCTGTTATTACAAACAGTCAGTCAGTCAGTCATTTTCTACCGCTTATTCCATAGTGGGTCACGGGGGAGCTGGTGCCTATCTCCAGCAGTCTATGGGCGAAAGGCAGAGTACACCCTGGACAGGTCGCCAGTCCATCACAGGGCAACACACATACAACCATACACACACTCATTCATACATATTACAAACATTTTTCTTAAAATGCAAAACAAACCAAACCTCAGGGAGTGATAAAGTGTGCACAACAATGAGAAGATGACCAAACCTGTACAAAAAGAAAGATCCCTAAAAGTCGGTAATGAGGACCAGACATCAGACTGCCGCTGACACATTTGAGCCACTTTTCAATAGTGCAGATTTAAAGTGAGTGTTATTTACAGAGATGCAAAACACATGCTGACACCACAGAAAACAGAGTCAAGGGGCAAACGACAGAAACACATGGCACTGACAATCTGTCACTGTCGAACTCCTCTGTCTCTTCTCTGCTGCTGACGATGTTGATGATGATTACGATGACAACGCAGCTTACTTTGCCTAAACTGAGGCTTTTAAACTTTACCAGCTGGGACAGCCATGTGGAGTCTTTGCCGTGCGAGCGTCCAGCGAAGGGGTTTTAAAAGTCAAAATTCCTCTGGGGAACTCTCCGTCTCTTGTTATAGGTCTCCCGGTAATACAGAAACATGCACGTTTATCTGGTACCTACGTATCAAGAATCAGCTTGATCATGTGCCCCACGGGAACCAGAGAGAGTGTTTGGCCTCAAGGCGTCCGAAATGGGAAGCGGTGTGTGTGTGCGTGCTTTGTGTGTGCCCGTCCATGTGTGGGAGGGCTGCTGGAACAGGGGATTTTTTGTGTTGGGGAAAAGAGAGGCTCGGGCACTTCATCTTCTCTTCTGTGCACTGCCAAAAAGGCCAAAGGTCAAAAGTCAGGGCGATTGGAGAATTCCGCGCTGCATGCCGACAGATCGGGTTTCAGCGCTGGGGGAGGGTCGCGGGTCGCCCTGGAGGGATAGGTGCTTGTGTGTGCATGTGTACATAAATGCATTTGTGCATGCTTGGCCTGCATGCACATGTAAGTGTGTTTATGTGCAAGCTTGTTTGGGCAAACTTTTTTAAAACATCTCATTTCATCTTCAACCCTCAGAGCATTGATGTGTGGAGAATTTGTAGGCAACACCTAACTTCCCTGACCTAAAAGATTTGTTGTCTACAGCTTTAGGACTTCTATTTGGAAAGTTTTAGATCCAGGTTTGGTTCATTGCCTTTAGAGGATCTAAAGCCTTTTTTGAGGGTTGAAAAATAAAAATGTCCACTTAAAAAAAAAAAAAAGTAAAAATAGGTCAGGATGAAATATCTTTTGTTTCTTAGACAATCCTGTATTGTTTGTAACTAAATAGAAGTCTATGCGATGCAGATTAAACCTCCCTTTTAAATTTGCACAATGATTATTTTCTACATCAAAGTTGGTAGAAAAAAGCCCCAAAGCTCCTCAGTCAATAGAAAGCAACAAAGAACCTTTGGAGGAATCCCTGACAGTAGACATTTCTTTATAACTAACTGGGACCTTTAAAGCCTCGCTCAATAAAGGTTTAAACTGTCGACTCCACTGCAATCAATCCACAGCTCGAGCTTAAACATTTAGCGGAAGGTGAAGTGGTTCCAGTAGAGACCTCAGCAAGCAGCAGCTCCCATTGTAGCCTTTTGTAAGTGATCATTAACGAACATGTGCTCCGGGGGCCTCCGGTGGCTCCCGGGCAGCCTGGACTGATCACCACAGCTGTATATCCTTTGTACTCGCCCACAGTGACAAAAAATAACACAGGACCTGGCTATGTGCTGGAATTTATTGTATTTGTTTTCCAGGGCTTAAACATGCAAAGGTTGAAATAAACAGCTGTGATCAGAAAATATAAAGAGGAAGATGAGAGACTTTTTCAATGTGAAAAACAGGTTGCTGACACGTTCAAGCTCTAGCTTCCTGTAGGTCTTGCTTTTCCACGAGAAAAATGAATCAGATCAGAGGGAGAATCTGGACTTTATCAGTTTCCAAAATGATTGAAACACATGACAGATTGCACACTGTCAATTATTTACCAATCAAAGATGAAACCAGAATATAAACGTTTGTGAAAAACTTAAAAACAACCCAAAAATCCCAGATATGTCCACATACTGAAAAATCAAAATTTGCATTTTTTTGGTCTGTAAACACATCAATAAGCAGAATATTTTTTGATGCACTTTTTAGTGAGTTTTCTAATAATTAGATAAAATTTAGGGACATATTCTTCGATGAATAAAGGAGGATGGGTTCTGTCGGGTTCAAACTATTACTATCAAGGAACCTCTTGTTTGTCACATCTAATTGTTGCATTAAAACAAATGAGTGTTATATATATGTGTTATATAACTTAGAAAGAAAACCAGAGTGTGCAAAAATCAGAACTGGCTCACTGCAGCTGATAAAACTTTTTTATATTTTTTATGGTTTGCAAATCTTATGAAGATGAATTTTAAACTCACAATATTCCAGTTTTTAATGCATAAATTTGATCAATTTGTACTTTTTCCATTGAGGGCATAATAGCATGTTTTGTAGTCAGAGGACAGTGTTCAGCAGCATCAAGCGCAACAATCTCTCTTTGTGGATTTAAGAAAGAAATTCATGCTCAAACAATCAAATCATGCACTAAAAACCAACACAAAAATGCAATTTGAATATCATCTAAAGATCTGTAAAAACTGATTCAAGAGATCAGTTTAGACTTTGATTTTCAGTACAGTGAAGAGGGTAACAAGTTTCAACACCAGACAAAGATAACCAAACTGTTTTGAATCAGTCCTAATACCATCGCCTTACTGGGCTGGCATTCACTGGACAACCCTTAACAGACCGAAATATTATTTGATAAAATATTAAAATATTAATATTAAATATTAAATAATAATCTCAGATTCATAATCCCAACAATTTTATTTATTATGGGAAAAAAGCTATCCTAGTCTTGTTTGAAAAAGTAATCACCTAACAATTGATTGTCCCACCCTTGGCACCAACAACTACCATCAAGAATTAGTACCTGACAATGAGTCTTTTCGATCACTATGGAGGAAATCTGGCTCGCTCCTCTAGGCTGAGTTATTTTAACCTCACTCGAGGCTTTTCGAACATGAAAAACATGTTTAAGATTGGGTCAGCTCAACATCTCAATCTGAATTAAGTCTGGACTTTGACTAGGCCACTCCTACTACTTATTTTTTTACAGCTATTCAGAGGCGGACTTGGACTTGCTGTTGTGTTTCAGATAGTTATCGAAGTCAGCTTTATTTTAAGGTCACAAACTGATGGATTGACCTCCTTCGGAATTATTTGCTGTTAGCAAAATGGATGATTTCATTAATTATAGCAAGTCATCTAGGTACTGCAGTAGCAAAGCCGTCCCAGACCATCACACTATCAACACCATGTCTGTCAATTTCTTTATTGAACAGGTAAATCTGTAACCAGGCCAGAGTGTAACTAATAAAATAAAAACGGTATTATTCACGGTTAATTCATGATCTAACAAAGGATGGCAATTATACTTCCACAGAGGTCTGTTTGGACAGCTTGTGTATTAAATTAGGTCCTGGGTGACTTTCAGCAGGAACTTAAAAATCTATTTTAATGGTCAAACATTTTTTTAAAGCCTCCTTGCTTCTGGGAATAAGGGAGGTAATTTACAGATTAAACATTATTTTAAATGTTACAATCATTTAATATAACAAAAATATTTGTAAAAAGTTGGATGTATCACATTGAGAAAACAACAAATAATTCATGTAAGATTAAAAGTTTGAAATATTCTTTGAGTGATGAATGAAACAGCTCAGCACAGCCTGACAGAGAAAGACATGTATGAACTCTGAACAGAAACACTTGGCAGGTCATCTCATGTGGATAGAAACATGTTAGACAAGAAGTCCACATTTCAGCTTCTTCTGGAAATAATGGACATCTTTGATTCCATGAGGCATTTAACTCAACCAGTGTATTCAATAGTGCCTTGAAACAGCTCTTAGTCTGGTAGTACTTGGCTAAGAGCGTGTTTAGAGGCGTATCATGTTTTTGTGTTTCCAAATCTCTGACTGCTTGGTGCTGAGCTAGCTTTTGTATTTTGTAAACTCTTGGAAGACATTTTGTGCTTTCTGCTACAAAATAAATCTGTGTAAACAGAGGAGCTCTGAACCTCAACAAGAATCCTGACAACACCAAGCAAAACTGTATTTTAAAAGAAGGGCTCGTAACATAATTCTCTCTTCCACTTTATTTGGTTGAGATTTATTTCAATCTTAATATCAGTACTGTTTTATAGTGATAAAACGTAAAATCAAATGTTTTGCTTCTGGCTCTATTGGTTTATTTACAGAGGTCTGCAGTGCTCAAGGGCCATTGTACTGAACATTTAGATGTGCTGTTGGTCCAATACACCTGAATTAAATGGCTGAGTTGCCTCCTCATGAAGTTCTATAGAGGGCTGATAACATATTTATTGAATTAATTTTGTTGGACACAAAAAACATCTAAAAGTTACAGGACACTGTCTACAGATGACTGAGGTTTAAGACCCATGACAAATAAAGTGAAAGATAAACTGTCTTTTTGATGCACATTTACCAAATCTGTTAGGAGTTTTTGGTTATAATTCAGAACTTGTACCACTAAATAGGTTTCTGATCTTGTAAAATAGAAAACCTGGGAATTTGCATGAGTAACAAAATAATTTTTGTGTCTCAAACATTCTTAATGTTAAAACGTAAAAGAAAGGAAACTCTGTTTTTCTGGTGATGGTGGTAATCGGGGGGTTCTCTAGTGCTTTTATCTTGTCTCTGTGAAGCTCTGCCTTTCTGCACAGTTAGCAAGATTAGATTCCCTCCAGGTTTAAGTTAAAACCCTGGGAACTTTTGCTCTTTGCATACTTAGTTTGTCAGCATTTGTGGATGTTTTTAACATCTGGGTTCTTTTGCCAGTTTTCTCCCACCTCTTCTTCACTAACCTTAAGTTTCTCTGTTCCGCCAGTCTTCATGCAGTCAAGGGAAAAACAAAGTTTTCATGTCCACGTAGGCATGGTGAAATATAAGTACTACCCCAAGGACCATATAGGTTGTAGAATCACCTTTGATAGAAATAACACCCAGTTGTTGTTTTCTGTCTCACATTATGGTTTGCAACAATTTGTTTCTGCAAAGCTCACTTACAGTCCCACCACAGCCTTTCAATCAGGTTAAGGCCTGAACTTTGACTGGACCACTGCAACACCTTGATTCGATTGTAGTCCACTGTGTTTGGGATCATTTTCCTGTTGATTACCCTGTTTGGACCAAGCTTCAGCTGTCAGACAGATGCATTCACTTTTAACTCTGTAATACTTTGGTATACAGAGGAGATCATGGTCCACTCATTGATTGCAAGTTGCCCGGGTCATGTGGCTGCAGAACAAGCCCAAATCATCAGCCTTCCACCACTATGGTTAACAGGTGGAATGAGGTGTTTGTGTGAATATGCAGTGATTTTCTCCAGCTATGGTGCTGTGCATTACAGCCCAGTTTCTTCACTTTAATCTCACCTGTCCAAATAACATTTTTCCAGAAGTCTTGTGCTTTGTTTAGATGTGATTTTCTTAAACCCCAAGTTAGAAAGAGTCCCATTTTTAGGCATTGTTAATTCTTAAACCTATGCACATCATTTACTAAACCAGATTTGAACTGGAGGAACAGATTTACCTTCATTTTATGATATTTTTCTAGTATTGGCACTATTGACTCCATACAACATCCAGATAAACTAAATCAGACACCATTAATTAAAAGCTCTGTGTGTATGTGAACATGAAATGTAGTTTGCAGCTAGTTCTACGGTTTTCTGCTTCACAGTTGTTGCTGTTGTTGAACTCCACCTAACTCTGTGTGCAGGACCGCTATCATCCTTTCATGCTTCGCTGCAGTCTTTTTTTTCTTTCACATGCCAAGGGATCATGAAGAAGTGCAAACAAGTCATTGATGGATCGGATGGAGCACACCAAACGTGAGGGTTGACCTCCCTGCCGCTCCCCTTTTTAACTCCCCAGGCTGTTTGAGCAGAGTGTTTGGATCAGGACCGGTGTTCGGCTGCTAATGGAGGCAACTAATTTGAAGGGGTCTTGTATCTTTGATGCCGGACCCGTTAACAATGTGTTCTTTATGTGGCTGTGTGAGAATTGGACAGCAGGGTTCCAGCAAGAAGGGAAAATGTAAACGGGGGATTAGCTGGACTAATGGCCTGAACTTGTCATTGATGTTAATTAGTGTTAATTAGGACCTCCTTCATTTCGCAGATGGGACCCAAAAGTTGGGGGCAAATCTCTGGCACTTTTCTACAAATGTTCTACCACATGGTCAGATTCTCATGCACACTTTTTCACACCAAACACAAGTCAGAACTCTTTCTGATTAATTTCAGCCTCTCAACAGTGTGGCACTCAAGCCCTGACGGCTTTGCTTGTTGTCAGAGGCCATTTGCTCTCTCCACAAGGATTCGTTTTTACTGGGTTTGACCTTCACAGCGAACCATCCTCCTTTCCAGTGATCAAGAAAAGAAAGAGAAAAACCTCTTTGCACAGCCTAAAAGCCCTTCCCCCTATTGACCATGTGTTTGTTGGTCTGTCTACTGTTCCAGGGACACAACAGTAGGAGGATCTGAGATCTTTTTGGCTCCTGAGGTTCCTGAACTGAGGCATAATCGGCCACATTATTGGGTCGGTTAACACTGCATTGTTCCAGTGGCCCCTTAGCTTGTTTGGATGGCAGCTTTGTGCAACAAGTACATCTTCTCACACATACCAGGGCATTGACTGACATTTGCAAAGTACTTCCTACCTGCAGCTTGTTTTTACTTTTACATGCACAATCACTCTTGCAACAGCCTTCCCTCTCAGGCTTAAGGTCCCAGCAGGATTCAGTGGTGTGAAATAGGGGGCGCTCAATTTGGTGCTGGTGGGAGGTAAGAGAGAAAAAGTTTGAGGGCAGGATGATGTTTCTGTGGTCAACACCTGGTATCACTTTATTAACCCTCGACTGTCTTGACCCTTAACAGCCAAGAAATACTGGGGCCAAATGGCGCCTCAAGGGAGTTTGATGTAGGAGGGGGTAAAGGAGAAATGGTGCATGGGGTGTAGGACATCGCCACCTTTGAAGGGCTCTTCCATTCAATGCCCAGCGATGACTTTACCAGTACTGTGACCCCCCTTGACCCTGACACCCCAAACCAAATCCTTCCCTCCTTGCAGCTGCTGATTACCATTGGTCTGCTGTGAGCTGCTGTGGCAGACGCAAGAAAGTATGGATGGAAGGAAAGAAGGGAGCGAAGCAAGGAATGGCCAGAAGGAGCTAAGCGAGAGGTCAACTGGTGGTCAAAGGTTTTTATTGGGAGTCCAGAAAGGAGGGAGCTGGAGTGGGAAAATGTGTTAAAGACCACCGTCTGAGATTTTAACTACAGGGAGGGGAATTTAGCTTTTTTTTCCCACCCCTTAGCATTCAGAGGACAGTCTCTGCCTTTGACACGTGAGCAAAGAAGCAAAGTAAAGTAACGATTCAAACTTTAGCTTCTGTAATAGATGGTTTTAAGAACTACAGTCTTGACTTAGCCCTTAATTTCTTTATATTATACCTTACTCGAGCTATTCCTGTGTTTTTCTGTCTGACCATGGTAGCATTCATTAGTCAAAATGTGTTAAACAAAAACGTTGGGTCACCTTCAATTTCTTTATATTTTACCTCCAAGCAGCTGGACTCTCCTGTAATTTGTTAATGAGGTACTGATCAATTGTTCTGCCTTTCTGCCTTTTTTATTTTTACAAATTTTCAGTCCAGGTCAGGATTTTCAGAGGATAGCTTTTTGTTTGTGCTTTAAGCCACTGAACTCTGACCTATGAATCATTCAGGCATAAAAAGACTTCCAAGAGATGAATCCTGTTCTCTCAACACATAACAATCTTATCAAGGATCAATTTTAAAAAGACACATTTTAAAATTGATCTATTTTCTTATTTGATTACAATGTTTGATAGGCAGTACTCAAAATAGCACATGTTGATTGGATTGTGCAGCAAACACACAGCAATTTTCATGGTTCTGAAGATCTCCTGGCCTAGGCCAGTGTAATTCCTACATGGTTCACCTGACTTGGATGTAAATACCCTCAAATTAAAGCTGAAAGTCTGCAGAGGCACACCCTGGTTGTTTAATTTAAAATCTATTGTGGTGGTTTACAGAACCAAAAAGATAAGAACTGAGTTGATGGCTCAAATACAGTGCCTTGCGAAAGTATTCAGCCCCCTTGGAACTTTTCAACCTCTTGCCACATTTCAGGCTTCAAACAAAAAGATATAAAATTCAAATTTTTTGTGAAGAATCAACAACAAGTGGGACACAATCATGAAGTGGAATGAAATTTATTGGATATTTCAAACCTTTTAACAAATAAAAAACTGAAACGTGGGGCGTCCAATATTATTCAGCCCCTTTCCTTTCAGTGCAGCAAACTCTCTCCAGATGTTCAGTGAGGATCTCTGAATGATCCAATGTTGACCTAAATGACTAATGATGATAAATAGAATCCACCTGTGTGTAATCAAGTCTCCGTATAAATGCACCTGCTCTGTGATAGTGTCAGAGGTCCGTTTAAAGCGCAGAGAGCATCATGAAGACCAAGGAACACACCAGGCAGGTCCGAGATACTGTTGTAGAGACGTTTAAAGCTGGATTTGGATACAAAAAGATTTTCCAGGCTTCAAACATCCCAAGGAGCACTGTGCAAGCAATCATATTGAAATGGAAGGAGTATCAGACCACTGCAAATCTACCAAGACCCGGCCGTCCCTCTAAACTTTCATCTCAAACAAGGAGAAGACTGATCAGAGATGCAGCCAAGAGGCCCATGATCACTCTGGATGAACTGCAGAGATCTACAGCTGAGGTGGGAGGGTCTGTCCATAGGACAACAATCAGTTGTACACTGTGCAAATCTGGCCTTTATGGAAGAATGGCAAGAAGAAAGCCATTTCTCAAAGATATCCATAAAAAGTCTTGTTTAAAGTTTGCTACAAGCCACCTGGGAGACACACCAAACATGTGGAAGAAGGTGCTCTGGTCAGATGAAACCAAAATCGAACTGTTTGGCCACAATGCAAAACGATATGTTTGGTGTAAAAGCAACACAGCTCATCACCCTGAACACACCATCCCCACTGTCAAACATGGTGGTGGCACCATCATGGTTTGGACCTGCTTTTCATCAGCAGGGACAGGGAAGATGGTCAAAATTGATGGGAAGATGGATGGGGCCAACTACAGGACCATTCTGGAAGAAAACCTGTTGGAGTCTGCAAGAGACCTGAGACTGGGACGGAGATTTATCTTCCAACAAGACAATGATCCAAAACATAAAGCCAAATCTACAATGGAATGGTTCACAAATCAACGTATCCAGGTGTTGGAATAGCGTCCAGACCTGAATCCAATCGAGAATCTGTGGAAAGAGCTGAAGACTGCTGTTCATGAATGCTCTCCATCCAACCTCACTGAGCTCCAGCTGTTTTACAAGGAAGAATGGGCAAGAATTTCAGTCGATGTGCAAAACTGATAGAGACAAACCCCAAGCGACTTGCAGCTGTAATTGAAGCAAAGGGTGGTGCTACAAAGTATTAATGCAAGGGCGCCAAATAATATTGCATGCCCCACTTTTCAGTTTTTTATTTGTTAAAAACGTTTGACACATCCAATGAATTTCATTCCATTTCACGATTGTGCCCCACTTGTTGTTGATTCTTCACAAAAAATTTGAATTTTATATCTTTATGTTTGAAGCCTGAAATGTGGCAAGAGGTTGAAAAGTTCAAGGGGGCCGAGTACTTTCGCAAGGCACTGTATATGGACCGGACTGTACATTTGTTGGTAAAGAGAAACTTCCCTTTAACTTTTAAAATGCTTTGAATGACTCACTTTGTCACAGTATGTTATGGTGTAACTTTTTTTTTTTTACGTTTTGGAGTAAGAATAAAATAATCACTTTCTTGTTTTCATGACTCTGGAGCACCCAGAGAGACATGCAAGAGGAGAACAAACACCATGCAGGTAGACCAAGGAACCAAGGACCATCTTGCTGCAAGGCAACAGTACTACCAATGAGCTAATCGCTAATTTCTGTCCTTTTTTTAGTCAATCTGGATTTCAATAATTGCTACATTTTATTTGTACTGAAATGTTCTCAGAATGTCCAAGCTCTTTATTGGAAAAAATGGTTGGAAAAAATGTTTCATTTGCACTCTCAACAGTTTGCATCAAAATATCTCAGGGGTATGCATACCACTGCACACCATCTATATGGTGAACATGCCCATTTAGTGTTGGAGCACATAAAATACAAATAAATACTATTATAAAAAGAATATTTTAGCTTTTGTTGCTAACAGTAGTTTGTACTGAACACTAGAATAGAATAGAATAGAATAGAATAGAATAAAATAGACCTTATTTGTCCTTCAGTGGAGAAATTCATGTATATCAGCAGCAAAACGACAGATACACATAAAAATAAGCATTAAAAACAACAAATCAGAAAATGGATCAATGAACACAGCGAGTAAATCAGAAAGGAATGAGGAGCAGCTGGTGGAAGAGGGACTGATGGAAAGTGTCTGATGGGGGGGGGGGGGGGGGGGTTAGTGCAGAAAGTTGTTTAGTTCACAGAGCGAAGTCCATCAAATGCATAGGATACCCCATAAATTAATTATACAACAGCACCAGCACATGGAGTTTGATGCAGGTCACATTTGGATTTGCATGAGGCCAGGATTTGTATCATGCATTTGATGAGTTTGATGGATGCTACAGAAACTGCCTTATAGCAAATGCTCTTTTGTACGTGCAGTCAGGTTTTCTTGTAGTCTTTTAAAGACACCTGATTCTATCCCTTCTCCGGGCTTTCTGTAGGTCTTTCAAGGTTCTCCTGACTTTGGCGGCTTGGTTTTAAATTAATATGTTTTTCATTTATTAAGCCATGTAGTACTGACCTATGTATCACTCTGTGACCAAGTATTGCACATTACAGGCAACTTTAAAAACAACTAATATTAAATGTGGTCTTTAGGCACTCTGCTACCAGTTACCAAATAACAACACATTTTTCTGATTTCTTTTGTTAAATTTATGAAAGTCTCAAAGATGGCACATTTTGACTGACAAAACCTAGAATTTTAGGTCCAACAAAAATAATTCCAAAGCAGTTCGAACTCACTTAAATCGAACCTGTCTGACAACATGTGTCATATTGAGTTTAAAGGATTTGACCCACATGCAGAAAACAATTCAAGAGACGGTATTGTTCGGTAAAGTGTTTATTTGCAACTGGGTGAATAATGCAGGGAACTGGAACCAAGATGCAAACTGTAGAAATAAACAAGAAGGTAAGCAGGGATAACTCTGGGGCTGAACTCATGAAAATAATAAATCTGTCTTACAAAGAATGGTGGAGGGATCCGCCAGAGGGGTAGTGGAGAAACCCAGAGGTTGTTTGCCGGTGAGACTGAAGTTGGTAGCCAGGAGAGTTTGTAATCCACGAGGTGCGATGGAGGGAGGAGGGTGGACAGGGTTCATAGATGGAGGTCCGAGGTACACAGGAATCAGGAGGCTGCCAGCCGGCATGATCCAACGAGGTCATGAGAGACTTGAGTCTTTGTTCATGGAACTGGATTGCTTACTTCCAGAAGACAGTTAATCCTAGGCAGGATTCAATGCAAGAAGATGTGGAAGGACGAGAAGAATTAAAGTCCGAGATCATTGAAGGATCGCAGATAAATGACCGGGGCACCCAAGAACGATCCTCCGGACCATACCCCTCCCAGTCGACGAGATACTGCCATCCGCGACCTCGTCGACGGGAGTCGATGATCCTTTGGACCGTCCAAACAGGGTGCCCTGACCGGTCCAGGGTGGGTGGTGGGGGTTCGACCGGAGAGCAGGATGTGCTGGAGACAAAAGGTTTGACTTGAGAGACATGAAATACAGGGTGGATGTGTAGACTGGAAGGCAGGCGTAGGCGAAGAGCCAATGGACCGATGACAGAGTCAATGGTGTAGGGGCTAATGAAACGAAGAGACAGTTTTTTAGACATAGCCTTCAAGGGTATATCTCGAGAGGACAACCAAACCTTTTGGCCAGGCTGGTACGTAGGAGCTGGCCACTGCTTGTGGTCAGCGTACTCCTTGTTCTGGTCAGCTGTTCGAAGGAGAGCTCTGGTAGCATTTGCCCAGATCCGTTTACAACGGTGTATGTGGTGCCGCACGGATGCTACGCCTATGTCCTTCTCGTCAGCTGAAAACCAAGGAGGTTGAAAACCGAGGGAAATCTCAAATGGTGAGAGGCCAGTAGCAGATGAGGTTTGTGAATTGATAGCATACTCAACCCAGGGGAGATAAACACTCCAGACGAGCAGTTGAGTTGCGTTCATGCATCTGGGGATGGACTCCATCTGTTGGTTCATACGTTCAGTTTGTCCATTAGATTGGGGATGGTAGCCAGAAGTCAAGGAGGCTTTGGCTCCAAGAGCCAAACAAAACTGTTTCCAAACACGAGAGATAAATTGGGAACCACGATCTGACAAGATGTCCTGGGGAATGCCATGAGGGTGAAACACGTGTTGAACCAACAGCTGGGCAGTCTGAACAGCAGAAGGGAGTCTTTTTAGTGACACAAGATGACAGGACTTAGAAAAACGGTCTACTGTAGTGAGGATGACTGTTTTCCCTTTGGATATACAGGTCCTTCTCAAAATATTAGCATATTGTGATAAAGTTCATTATTTTCCATAATGTCATGATGAAAATTTAACATTCATATATTTTAGATTCATGGCACACTAACTGAAATATTTCAGGTCTTTTATTGTCTTAATACAGATGATTTTGGTATACAGCTCATGAAAACCCAAAATTCCTATCTCACAAAATTAGCATATCATTAAAAGGGTCTCTAAACGAGCTATGAACCTAATCATCTGAATCAACGAGTTAACTCTAAACACCTGCAAAAGATTCCTGAGGCCTTTAAAACTCCCAGCCTGGTTCATCACTCAAAACCCCAATCATGGGTAAGACTGCCGACCTGACTGCTGTCCAGAAGGCCACTATTGACACCCTCAAGCAAGAGGGTAAGACACAGAAAGAAATATCTGAACGAATAGGCTGTTCCCAGAGTGCTGTATCAAGGCACCTCAGTGGGAAGTCTGTGGGAAGGAAAAAGTGTGGCAGAAAACGCTGCACAACGAGAAGAGGTGACCGGACCCTGAGGAAGATTGTGGAGAAGGGCCGATTCCAGACCTTGGGGGACCTGCGGAAGCAGTGGACTGAATCTGGAGTAGAAACATCCAGAGCCACCGTGCACAGGCGTGTGCAGGAAATGGGCTACAGGTGCCGCATTCCCCAGGTCAAGCCACTTTTGAACCAGAAACAGCGGCAGATGCGCCTGATCTGGGCTACAGAGAAGCAGCACTGGACTGTTGCTCAGTGGTCCAAAGTACTTTTTTCGAATGAAAGCAAATTCTGCATGTCATTCGGAAATCAAGGTGCCAGAGTCTGTAGGAAGACTGGGGAGAAGGAAATGCCAAAATGCCAGAAGTCCAGTGTAAAGTACCCACAGTCAGTGATGGTCTGGGGTGCTGTGTCAGCTGCTGGTGTTGGTCCACTGTGTTTTATCAAGGGCAGGGTCAATGCAGCTAGCTATCAGGAGATTTTGGAGCACTTCATGCTTCCATCTGCTGAAAAGCTTTATGGAGATGAAGATTTCATTTTTCAGCACAACCTGGCACCTGCTCACAGTGCCAAAACCACTGGTAAATGGTTTACTGACCATGGTATCACTGTGCTCAATTGGCCTGCCAACTCTCCTGACCTGAACCCCATAGAGAATCTGTGGGATATTGTGAAGAGAACGTTGAGAGACTCAAGACCCAACACTCTGGATGAGCTAAAGGCTGCTATCGAAGCATCCTGGGCCTCCATAAGACCTCAGCAGTGCCACAGGCTGATTGCCTCCATGCCACGCCGCATTGAAGCAGTCATTTCTCCAAAGGATTCCCGACCAAGTATTGAGTGCATAACTGTACATGATTATTTGAAGGTTGACGTTTTTTGTATTAAAAACACTTTTCTTTTATTGGTCGGATGAAATATGCTAATTTTGTGAGATAGGAATTTTGGGTTTTCATGAACTGTATGCCAAAATCATCCATATTAAGACAATAAAAGACCTGAAATATTTCAGTTAGTGTGCAATGAATCTAAAATATATGAAAGTTAAATTTTCATCATGACATTATAGAAAATAATGAACTTTATCACAATATGCTAATATTTTGAGAAGGACCTGTAGGTAAACCTGTTACAAAGTCCAGAGCGATATGAGACCAAGGGCGTTTAGGCGCACTGAGCGGCTGGAGTAACCCATAGGGAGGCCGATTGCTCGACTTTTGTCTGGCACAAACCGAACAAGCCTGAACATACTCAGTGACGTCCTAGTGGAGGGACGGCCACCAAAATCTTATAGAGATGAGTGAGATGGTTCTACTGACCCCTGGGTTACCTGAGAATTTAGCTGTGTGAAACCAGAGGATGAGCCTGAACCTCACAGAAGTGGGAACATACTTCTTGTTGGGGGGACCCGTACCTGGGTCCGGTTTGTTTCGTAGGGCATTATTTACAAGGTTCTCCACCTCCTAAACTAGGGCCCCAAAAGTCCAATGTGACGGCACAATGGGTTCTGCCTCCTTCTCAGTGGAGTCCGACGAGTAAAGTTGGGAAAGAGCGTCCGGCTTGCCGTTCTTAGAGCCAGGCCTGTAAGAAATAGAAAGATCAAAACGCGAGAAAAACAGTGACCAACGTGATTGGCGTGGGTTCAGTCTCTTGGCTGATCGTAAGTAGGCCAGATTCCTATGATCGTTCCATACTAAAATAGGATGCTTAGCACCCTCCAGCCAATGTCTCCACTCTTCGAGAGCTAACTTTATAGCTAAGAGCTCTCTGTCCCCCACATCGTAGTTCTGTTCAGTGCTTGTGAGACGACGAGAGAAAAAGGCACATGGGTGGAGTTTTCCATCGGTGGTAGACTGCTGAGAAAGCACCGATCCAACACCTGTATCTTTCTCACAGGAGAAAACCTGACAAAACTCCTCCTCAAACTCACAAAATGTGCAGCCAAAATCTAAACAGTTTGAAAAACGGGCCTCTGCCCACCTCAGGGTTTTTCCTGTTAGCAGCCCAAGTACAAAATAAATTTTTACTGCATCATGAGGAAAAGATTGTGGGGAGCGATTAAATACTAAAGTGCATTGGAGAGGGAAACCCTTACAATCTCCCTTCTCACCGGATAAGTTTTCTGGATTCGGGGAAGTGACCTCACGTGAGTGCGGAAGTTGCTGAGAAACTGGAGAGGCAGCAGTGCCCTCTATTGCCGGGGCAGTGAAACTGCTCAAGGTGTGCTGAAACAAGGAAGTGAGTTGTTCGATCTGCTGATTGGTCTGTTTCTGTTGTTCAAAAAGAGAACGGAGAGAGGAATCATGAGTAGTGATCTGGTGGTGTTGTTCAGATAAAGTTCTCCTGAATGCTTCTGCTGGGTCAGGTTGGCCAGAGCGTTCTGTCATATTGAGTTTAAAGGATTTGACCCACATGCAGAAAGCAATTCAAGAGACGGTATTGTTCGGTAAAGTGTTTATTTACAATTGGGTGAATAATGTAGGGAACTGGAACCAGGATGCAAACTGTAGAAATAAACAAGAAGGTAAGCAGGGATAACTCTGGGGCTGAACTCATGAAAATAATAAATCTGTCTTACAAAGAATGGTGGAGGGATCCTCCAGAGGGGGAATGGAGAAACCAAGTGGGCAACACTCTGGCAGTGAGTTGCTGGCAGCTTCCTCCTTAAATAGTCCTCTGCAGAATAATCAGGGGAATAATGAACACCTGTCACCTCTCCTCCAGATTCCACACCATCTAGGGGCTGAGCACAGTAAAAGCACCAACAGACACACAAAGCACAGATCCTGACAACATGAAGTAGGCTAAAAGATGGCAAAAAGCAATACATCAAGAAATTCAAGAACAGATGGGAAACACAGACATTTCTGAGTCTCTTTGTTATTCAACAATAGTATAGAATGAGAAAGACTCTGGGCAAAAATGGCATCCATGGGAGATTTCCACAGCCAAAACCAAAGCTGAGGAAATGGAACACAAAGGCCTGTCCAACATTTGCAAAAAAAAAAGAAAACCTTTTGTTGTTTTTCAAGACGTTTAGAATGTATACTTTAGAGAAAAAAATAGAACTATCTGGGATAGATAGACTGACTGCAGAAAGTTCTAGAGATAGATAGATAGGTAGATAGGTAGATAGATAGATAGATAGATAGATAGATAGATAGATAGATAGATAGATAGATAGATAGATAGATAGATAGATAGATAGATAGATAGATAGATAGATAGATAGATAGATAGATAGATAGATAGATAGATAGATAGATAGATAGATAGATAGATAGATAGATAGATAGATAGATAGATAGATAGATAGATAGATAGATAGATAGATAGATAGATAGATAGATAGATAGATAGATAGATAGATAGATAGATAGATAGATAGATAGATAGATAGATAGATAGATAGATAGATAGATAGATAGATAGATAGATAGTAGAGGACTATCTATCCATGTTTCATCTGTGTTTCTTTTTCTCTCTGTGTGCATCTTTTTATGGAAATGACATTCCTGGAGTGGTCGAAACAGAAGCCCTTGTTTAGAGGCAAAACCGTCCCGTCCTGTCCCCTTTTTTCATCTTCTTAGTTTTGGAGCCATGGGTCAAAGTTCAAGACCCCCTCCAGCTTCAGAGACATGTCAGGTCATGAAAGCCACATAGCATTCCCTGTATAGCCCCCCACAAACCCACCACATTGCCCTCCTCCCACCCCCACTAAAACGGCCTGTTGCCTCTTAACTCCGACAAGCCCGCTTACAGAAGACATGAGAGTGTGTGCATGTGTGACTTTTTTAAAGATAGTAATTAAGGATATGGCATTATTGAAAGTTGCTTCAGTGATCTTGTCTGATTTGACAAAAGAAATGTGTTTAAAGATGGAATGAGGGGAAAGGAGCAAATTTCATTAGATGAAGAAACATTTCTCTCCTGTGATGAATCTCAACACTAAAATAAATAAACATACAGATGTCCTGTTTGAAAATAAATTAGTAATGTGAATGGATTATGTTTTTTAAAAATATTTTCCTGTGTGAAATGAGCATCTCATTTTTTTTATCTTCTCTTTCCTTCAAGAAAACTACGCAAGCGCTTCATTGAAATCAGACAAAAATAGGAAATAAGATGCAATAAATTCAACCGAGGCTGAATCAAAACTGTCAGGAAGCAATTAGGAAAACACCATAATTCCTCCAAATGGGGCCAAAGTTGAACTGATAGCAAAATGTGTTAAGTGAAAATAACCAATTTTGGGAGTGTATCGCTGCTCGGATGCAAAAGGTCGCGAGACTCGTTGGGGCCTTCGCTTGTGTCCTCTTCGCTTAGTCAGCAAACAGAGCCAGCGTCACTGTCCCACCAAGAAACATGATGAAAAATGGGTTTGAGACACACAAACAAGCCTGGGATGTAGTGCAGAGAAAAAGGTTGACCTCTTCCAACAGATAAACAAATAACTAAATAAATCCTGGGGACACTGGGGGTGAGGGAAGCTACCCCCAAGGGGTCAGAACAGGAACAGATAAATCTCCCTTAAAGACGCCATGCCTCTCCATGGCTAACCTCTTAATCAACCCCAATCGGCCAAAGGAAACAGTGCTGACTCTCAGAAACTCAGCTCTCTCATCTAATCCACACTTTCTGCTTGGTTTATAGGAAAGATTTTGTTTTTGTTTAAATTTGGTTTCAAGAAATAGTTACCTGTAATTATATTTTGTTGGCTCAGTTTGTACTAGAGCTGGTAGTTTATCACCAAATCTCTTCAGTGCTTTATGCTCACTTTTTGAACCCCACCACAGCAAAGGGACTGTGTTGGTAAAGGTTTAAATGATGTTGGTCTTAACAGGGATGAATATAATGTACATGTACAATGACCAATGAAGATGATTATATAAAATATCTGTATTAGTGTTACTGTCTCAATGCTGTAGTTGATACAGTTGATCAAAATGATTATAACTGACAGATAAGAAAAGGTTGGACTGTGTGGTACTGTGCCATTCTGTTTCAGGTCTTATTTGGCTTACTAGGACTATTTTGTGTCATTTTGCAATTGTAAACCTGAGGGAACAAAAAATCACATGTGAGGATCCTCTAGGCTCCATCCTAAGACTACTCTTATTCAATATCTATATGCTCCCCCTAGCTCAGATTCTAGAGTACTACAGCATTTCTTACCATACATATGCTTTTGACACACAACTTAAAATTTATTTCACGCAGTTTGCAGTTACTGTATCAGTGTGTCCATAAGAACAAAAGGGGGTGGGTCGGCCTACTACTGCCTTAAAAGCGTCACCAGAATAAAGGTTTTCTTGTCCAAACAGGACACAGAAAGACTTCTACATCCTTTTATGTCAATAGGTTAGAATATTAATAATGATGTTTTACTGGTCTTTGTAAAAAAAAAAAAAAAAAAAAATGAATAGAAATAGAAAAGATGAATCAGGCAGCTGAAGACCAGCCCCAACACTGTAGCTGTTAGACTCCTAACAAACCCCAGTGAAATAAATCACAGCAGTTAGAAATCACTGCATTGACAAAATCTTTTGTAAAATGAATGACTGAATCTTATTTGTCTATAATGCTATGAATGGCATTGAGCCTAAATAGATTTCAGAGTTGTTTGTAAGATGTGAACCATCTGGACCCCCTAGGTCATCAGAAGCCTCTTCACTCCCCAGGTCAAGAACAAACAAGGACAAGCAGCATTTAGTTTTTATGCTCCTCAGCTCTGGAACAAACTGCCTGAAAACCTCGAATTTTAGAAACAGATTCTTTAATTAAGACCTGAAGACTTTTCTGCGCTGCACTGCTTTTCTGTAAAGGTCAAAGATTATTTTATCAGCGATTTGTGCACAATTTCTTAGCTTCTTATTTATTTTATTTCATTGTATATGATTCATAAATTCTATTATTACTGTTTTAATATATTTATTTTTTATGTAATTTTCTTTAAATCTATTATTGCATTTTCCTGTAAAGCGCTTTGAATTACCTTGTCTGTGAGTGGCTCTAGACAGATGGACCTGCCTTGCCTTTTTGTTCACAACTAATAAAGATCTTATTGACTGAGATCCTAGAGCTCAGGGGGAGTGGAAGGGACATGGTGATAATGGTTAAGGAGAGTAGTGATAAAAACCTGGGTCAGTCACAATCCATGTTGCTGTTAAGATATTTAACACAATTATTTTTGCAATGTCATGTTTTCTGAAAAGTGTGCAGCCCTAGTTTGTACTAATATTTATTAAAAATATGTTTTTCTTAAATAAGGCACATGGCAGGGCTGCTCCCTTAGTCCAGTGTTGTTTGATCTACTTGTCACACCCCTGAAAATATGCCTCAACCCCTGTAAGCACATCCAGGGAATTCAGAGATGTCACATTGAACTTAATGTATCCCTTTATGCTGATGATTAATTACTGTTGTCCGGATCCTCATATTTCTTTAATGTCTTCGCTGTCACAATTTGTCAGTTTTGTTACCTTTTCCACGTATAAACTAAATTTGCACCAAAGTCCTGGGTCTTTGCTGTGAGGAAAAACACCTTGCACATTTCACACCTCTGCTGCATTTGCACACAGATTCTCTATTTGTTTACAATGATATTTCAGAGTACATTAAAACATGATAAAACCGCTTAATGCTTGTCTTCTGTGTCTCTTGGAAAGCTCAGAGGATAAACTCAACATTAATTTAGCTCCAGTCCTTCTTTTAATGTCATTTTGTTGTACAAACACTGAGGCAAACAATGTCTTCTTCTTCTCTTTCGTCAGTCCATCAGCAGGCTTTTCTGAAGCACTGAAGAGGCAATTAGCCTCCCATGAGTGTAGAACAACCAGATAATATCAGCTCAGAGCTTATGCAAGACATGGGACCTTTTCACAAATATGAGTTCATATTTCCGTATAATGCTCAGGTTGCATACCTGCTCACTTGAAGGCCTCTTCCTCCGTGACAATATTTAGCATCAGCTAAAGAGGAGCACTTCATTGTTGGCAGTGGCGTTGTCAAGACCTATATAAATTTACACGTTAATGTGGCCCCTGCGTTTCCTAGGCCATACGATGCGGTCATGTTTACCCCCCCTGGTTCTGGTGTGACACCCTCATGTGTCAGGACCTCCTGCAACAGTTGGTCCAGTCATCCATCACTGAGAGTCACATGCATGGCTCAAGATACTCGACCGGTTAGTTGTTCAATTTTTTACAAGCAACAGGGCAAAATCTTAGCACGATCAACGTGATCAAACAGCACAGTTTTGTTGAAGATGCAAAATTTATGGTACAGGGTTTTAACCTTCTGTGCTCAGACATGTTACCTTTGCTATACGGTCCTCTGCTCCCACTGGCTAAAGCATGAAACAGAAATAGCAAGGGCAGGCATGCACAGGTTGCAGGTATTATGCTGAAAATTATTGTATTTAAAAACACAAACCCTCTACTTTTAAACTAACCCTAAAATAATATTGACTCAAAGCAGTCTGGGATACTTTATTGATGTTTGGGGCAGAGAGCAGAAATCCGTTTCTCTTGGGGAATAAATGGATAAGCGGGGTGTAAGAAGTTGATGATAAACTTTTTTATAAATGAAGCCAGTTGGTGCAAAGACAGAGAAGCTCAAAAAAGAAAGAAAAATAAAGGTGGAATATTTTACTGTATGTACACCTTGTTTTACAGTGGTTTGCAAAATTCATGCCCCTTGAACATTTCTACATTTTGCAGAATTACAAACACATTCTTTCATGTTTTGATTTTATTGGGATTTTATCATCTAGATTCTTGCTTTATTTAGCTAAGTTTATTAAATGGGGGTGCCAACGTCTGCTTTTTAGCAAGTCACTGGATGTTAGTGGTCTAATTTACTACCAAATTAAATTAAAAAGAAGTTTTTCATTTGACTGTATTCCTTTTAAGGGGGTCCACATCAGTGAAATTATACCTTAACATTTGCTTTAAATATGTATCTGCATCACCCAACTGAGCTGACAAACCAGATTTATGCCATTCTTGAATTCTGGTCCAGGGCTACAAACAAAATCCTTCCGAGAGCTGCAAATGGCCCCCAGGCCGAACTTTGGACACCCCTGAGCTGAACCATTGTAGCACTGGATTTATGTTCAGGGTAATTTACTTGCTGGAAGGTTCACCTCAGCCAGTCTCAGATCTTCTGTAACCTCTAATGGGTTCCTGTATTTAGCACCAACCATCTTTCAATCAACTCTGACTTGCTTCCCTGTTCCTGGTGAAGACGAGCATCCCCACAGAATGATGACGCCTCCACCACGTTTTACTGTGAGGATGATATATTCAGGAGTAATGCTAACTTTTTTGGTGTTACATTGATCTTGACTGACCAGAACACCTTCTTCCACATGGTTCCTGTGTCCCCCAAGTGTCTTGTGGCAAACTGCAATCACGATTGTCACTGATTTCCTTTAACAGTGCTTTCTTCTTGCCTCTCTTTCATTAAGGGCATATGTGTGGAATGCGCAACTAACAGTTATGCTACTTTATCTGCTAATAGGTACAGCTCCTCAAGAGTTACCATGTGCCTCTTAGCTGCTTCTATGATTAATGCTGTTGTTTCCCAGCCAGTCAGATTAGATAGATGTCCATGTCTTGGTAGGTTTGCGGTTGATTCATCCTTCATTTTCAGATGATGGATTGGACAGAGCTCTAGGAGATGTTAAGTTTGGGACATTGTCTAAATCTCAACCTGCTTCAAACTTCCTCCCTGACCTGTCTGCTGTGTTCCTTGGTCTTCATGATGCTGCTTGTTCTCTAACAAACCTCTGAGGCCAGAAACAAAACAGCTGGATTAAACTGACCTTACATTACCTGCAGGTGGACTTGCCTGTGACTTCTGAAGGTAGCTGGTTGCACTAGATTTTATTTAGGGGTGTCAGAGTAATATAGGATGAACCCAATTTTATGGCACATTTGTCAGATTTTATTTTGGGAAAAAAAGAAAACAATGTATAATTTTATTTCCGCCACGCATTTATGTACTACTTTTACTACTTTGTGTTGATTTATTGACTAAAATCCTTAAAATCTTAATTTTTTTTCAGACCTGAAATTTAAAACTTTAAGACCTGAAGATATATGTCTGGACTGTGATTGTCTTTTTTTGGAGATTAATGGGAGAACATCACGCTGATCCTCATTTAATTAGCCTCCTCTGGGTGAACTCTTGGTCAAATTTATCATAAACCTGAAGCTGGATTAAATTACACTCTAATTATCAGCCTCTAATTACCTCCCCAAAAACCCTGAGGTGCCCTTGGTCGCTGGGCCTATGCAGCTAGCAGAAATCTCCTAATAGCGAGGCACGGGCTAATTGGGGGACAGGTAAGGTTACATGTGACAGCAATTAAGCCGAGCGCAGGGCCAACTTTATGGCCCCCGGGAAGTAGGCAAGTTCGGCACTCCTGAGTGAGATTTGGTGCCTTTAGCGCTACGCGTCTTTACAGAGAGAAGCAAAACTAGATAGATAGATAGATAGATAGATAGATAGATAGATAGATAGATAGATAGATAGATAGATAGATAGATAGATAGATAGATAGATAGATAGATAGATAGATAGATAGATAGATAGATAGATAGATAGATAGATAGATAGATAGATAGATAGATAGATAGATAGATAGATAGATAGATAGATAGATAGATAGATAGATAGGGAGGCTCTGGGATGGGGATAAGGAAGTCCCAACCCCTTCCCCCTTCCTCAAACCTTCCACCGACATCAAGGCTTGTCGGATTTGCCCTCACATGACAAATAAGGAGCATATCTGGAAAAATAATCAGGCTCCCGCTGCTTTCAGTGTTAAACCCTCAGTTAAAACACAACAGTGTCGCTGTTAATTACCGCAGCGGCCCGTTTTCTGTGAAGCCACTAAACTCGTAGAGCATCAGGCCTACAAAGTCCCCGTTTTCACTAGTAAACGCTTTGTGCCGCACTTTTAACTATCCTCTATTCACCTGTTAATTTATTTTTAAAAGCAGGAACACCTTCGTAGTCTTAGTTGTGGTGTAAAGCAGGCAGCAAAAATTTTAAACTGTGTGCTGCTTGGCAAATAAGTCTAGAAAAATACAAGAACGTACACCCTGAAAAGTCTATCAATAAATAAATATAGAAAAAAACTACCAATGAAATACAAATGTAAAAAAAGTTAAATAAAGTACCAAAAAATACTTTCATACCACCGGAAAAATTCGTCAGTTTAAATTTCCACGGTCAGATGTGACTGTGGCGAAAGAAGTTTATGTCTTACAGCAATTCAGTCTAAAACTGTTAGCTTTAAAATGTTATTAAATTTCTAGTTATTTTACCGCATTTAAACACCCAGACCCGCCCGAGGTTTAAATAGAAGATGCTGAAGTCTGTCCGCGGGGTGTTGTGGCATCTTTGTGGCCCTCAGATACTTCCGTTAAAAAAACGCTTTAACACACTAAACTGGACCCATGTTCATATATGGACAGGTATATACATATATAAATACAGCTCTCTTTACTCTGATACCCCTAAATAAAACATACTATCATTCACATTATTAAGGTTGGCTATTTAAACTTTTATTAAGCCTGGATCAACTGAAGACAGGAGCAAGCTGCTCAGGACTGAAACTTAGATCTAGGAGTTTCAACTAAACACTTATTAGAATAAAGCCGCACAAATAATCTGCAGATTTTCGTCTCAATGAGACATTCTCGGGGTATCCCACTGAAACCACTCTTGTCAGTCAAATCTGACCCAATCGCCCATCACCCAATCAGAGTGCACCTTGCCCTTTTTACAAGACTTATCCGGCCAATCGCGGCTGGCGTGTCATGTTCCTCTCCTCACAGAGAGGGGAGGAGAAGCGGCCTTATTTGGCATTTATTCCCTTATATGGAGCACCGGCAGGGGAGGTCTCCTGCCCCTGACACTGTCCCCGAACTGCAGCTTTGACTCTGGAAGACAGGACACCCAGTCTGAGGGCGAACCGTGCTGGTGTTTGGATCTTTTCTTTGATTTAATTCTCCTTCATGGACCAGCATCCTGAATGCACAGAGGAATCTCTGTCTATCTTGAGCTCACTCTGAAATCGTTTTGCAACTCGCTCCGCTGCGCGCAGAAAGAAGAGGGACCAGGAATCCCCGCTCCTCTGGACTTGCATTCTGTGCCGCTGGGACTAATCAAATCCTCACTGAAAATCATGAACACGTGGTCAGAATTTGTTTAAATTTGCGGTTAAAGAATCGATAGAACCCAAACAGAATCGAGGTGAAGGTTGTGCATTTGCCTTGTGTTTGTGCAGTTTTTTCCAGTTCAGGATAATAAAAAATAAAAAAAACTCGGTAGGATTCCTGACAGTATTTCCGTCTGACAGCCAACCTGCTCAATTGTTGGACTGACTTTCCCGAGAGGTTCCACTTTGAAGAACAACGTGTTTATGGATCACTGCGCAGAGAAAAACTCCGGGAGTTGTAGGCTCTGCAGTTCTACATCGACCATGTTGATTCCGCGCTGTTGCTTTGCCCTATAATAGATGTTTACATAAAATATTAAGTCATATTTTAAAATTTACTTGGTTTAGCTCAGTCCAGCTCACACTGACCTCTAAGGAAAGTGGGAAGCGCCTTTTCACCCTTCCTCCTTATTCCTCTAAGACGTCAGGACGGATCTCTGTCGCGCACTCCGACTTTTTTGTGATTTAAAGGCAAAGTGTTTGGAGATAGCATGGCAATGGTAGTAAACCAGTGGCCAGAGAACATTTCTGCAGATCCGGGCTCCCAGCTCCAGATGTGCGGCCAGGAGCCCGGCGGGGGCCCGGGGACCCCCAACGGTTCCACCCCAGGGAACGACGCGCTTTCCGGTGACAAACTTCCCAACGTGGACTGCATGGTGTGCGGGGACAAGTCCAGCGGGAAGCATTACGGCCAGTTCACCTGCGAGGGCTGCAAGAGCTTCTTTAAGCGCTCGGTGAGGCGAAACCTGACCTACACCTGCCGGGGGAACCGAGACTGTCCCATCGACCAGCACCACCGGAACCAGTGCCAGTACTGCCGGCTGAAGAAGTGTCTCAAAGTCGGCATGAGGAGAGAGGGTAAGCAGGGTATTCTCTTTAAATACTTTTTGAGATAATGGATCGTCTTTCTGTGCGTAAAAATTGTGCTTAGGTTTTATCTCAAACAATTCCAGCAACGCTTTAAGACAGAACTGACATATTTTAGGTCTTAAATGCTAAAATAAGACATTTCTAGCGCAGCACTGATACAGCTGCCCGTGTTGGTCCACTTGAGTCCAAGCGCTCTTCCAGTTTTAGGAAGACACAAGTCATATTGAAAAAGTGCCAGTCAGAACTCCAGTGTGCGCCTTCAAGGTTCTGCGCATCCAAAAGCTTTCTTTCTGCAGATACTGTGGTGGGTAAATAACCAGTCGTCACCTGCGGCACCACACTGCTCATTCCTCATACATGCTCCAAATCCGACGAATGCATTGGTGCTCTGCAAAATCCCCCCTTTGTTTCTGCGCTTAATTATGCTGTTTGTTCAGTGACACCAGAAGCCGCTATAAGAGGATGCCGCTACATTTGTTGCATTGTGTTGGATTAACAACGGGTCAGTTCCTGCCAAAGAGGTTCAGTGGAAACGTGTTGGTGAAGAGGAGCGCTTCGCCCTATTAATTATCATCAAGCTGCGACACTCAGTCCACGAGGCGTGCGCTGGCGCGTATTTAACCAAAATGAAAAAAAAAAAACTGATCTCTGCTTATTGCTGTGCGGCGGTTGGATGAATTTTTGGCGCATGTTTTGGACAGAATCTCGAAATTCTACTCTTTAAATTCATATTTTCTACACTAAATAGGAAGGGGAAGTTGTATGTTAAAGTAATATTTGAACTATCCAGTGGCGAACCAATTTGCGCAGAAATATAAGCAAAACATGCAAGCGTTGCGTATTTTTTCTGCACAGCACTGCTTTTAAGACAACATTTCTGAAATATCTCTATATTTAATGAACAATCTCACACTGCAGTCAAATTCATGTCCCTGTCTGGAGACAGAATAAGGTCAACACCAGTCAACCTTGCTGAAGGACAAGTCCAGTGTCCCCGTCGCCCTTTGTTCTTTACGAAAGCAAAAATGTAATTACAGACAGGTTGGGAACACCCGCCCTGCTCAGGTCTGAGCTGATCCCCCAAGGCTCCCTGCGAGTGAACTCCTGCGCCTCTGTGTGAGTGTGTGTGGACTGTAGGCTGCACTCTGGTATGTAAAGAAACCCGCAAGCCACACCGAGCTGGTCATGCTCCTTTCCGACTGGATGAACTCGAGGAAATCTCCTGATGTGCTGCAGCGTGTTTACAGCTGAAATAAATGCCCATCCTCCTGATCTAGTTTCATAGTGAGGCGTAAAATGCAACATTTAGGCTGTAAGAAGGAATTCTGTCAGAAAAGGAGATGTCTGAGCAAATCCTCCTGAAATAAGCTGCTTGATCATCTTTTAAGCTTTTCATTACATTTTCTGGGACTTAATAGGATTTGGTTTCTTAAATTTCTAGTCAGCTGCTTAATCATTAATTAATTATTTATCTGATTTATCTGATTTGGGTCAGGTATGTGTGTCAAGGTATGCACAAAACGCTTTGGTTCAAAATGTTCTGTGATAAGTTCCTATAATTTAAAGTATTTAAGAAAAATGCCAGAGTGTCTGTAGTTTTCTCAAGCTGTATGAAGATTAGAGTAAGCAGGTACAGCCCGTCCCCAACCTGTTGCTGCCAGTTAGCTGGCTGAAAGAAGGCAACTGCATTTTTACCCTTACAAGAAAGACAAAATGTATATTTATTCAATATTTTTGGTTAAGTCTATGTATCAAAATGAAAATAATAAATAAATGTTATAGATAACATCATATCTACCATAATCAACACATAATAGCAGCAATAGGGACAGTTGTTGTTATTCTGTTTTTGAATAAAAGCATTTAGATCATATTTAGACCTGTGCAACATGTTGAATTCGTCGTCATCACAGCATCAACAGGTTTAAAATCTATTGCAAAAGACTGCTTGGATTGAATATTTTGCAAGCTGTTATATTTCATGAATTAGCATTTGCATGTGAACAATATATTTAGTCTGCTGGATGGATTTTTGCTGCCGCGGACGCTCATATATCTGATATTCTGAATGAAATAGAAAGTGGTGGATTGTAATGATAGAAAGGAAAGAGAAGACTGAAGAATATTTGGGTTCATTGTAACTACTATCATCATAATGTTCAAAAACAAAACAATTTTGGATCTTATTCCGTGTGGCCTGAATCATGTTTTACATTTTTGTGTAAATATAAAACTGAGAATCTCATACTTGTCCATGCATAGTCTGATCTGTGGAAGAGATGCGTGCTTTGTCAGTTCCTCATGACTGAAACACTTCTACACATGGAGCTCTCAGCTAGTTGCTTTTTATGATAACCTTTATTATTATAAATTAATTGGTTTTTAGGGGTAAATTAAGAAGGACGTGAATAAATAAATACCACATTTCTGGAAGGCTGATATGAATATTTAATTAGTGTCTGTTTCCTGGGAATTACAGATAAAATGTTTTAACAGATCTCAGAACTGTTTAGTATATAGCCACCACCACCTCCGCCAGGGTCTGCTATAAGTTACCGAGGTCACCTGAACACATCAATGGGACACTCTCAGTTATGATACGGATTAAACATATTCAACATGTTTGAATCTAGTTTTAACATCCTTCCAAAACTTTCACGATCAGCGAGAGTTTGATGTGGTGGTAAAGTTCAGTTTTTTTCCACAGATGAAGCATGTGTGTACACACAAAGATCATATTTTCAAGTGTTCAGTTTAACTCAACATCTCCTGATTTAAAGAGTTTCCCAAGCAGAAAATCAGTAAGTGAAAATTTGCTCGCTGTCTCTCTTCTGCATGACTCTAGTTCAGGGTAGATTAATATTTAGCTGCATGAGAAGACATTTCAAAGGTTTTACGAGTTGAGGATTTAAAAGTCGCTCTCTCCAGAGGGGACATCTGACCTCTTTTCTGTGTTGAACATAATATCATTTGTTGAAGACTTCAGTGACGCCAAATGTTTCAGCTCCGGTTTTAGTTAGAATCAAATGTCTGAGGCGCTGGCAGCGATAGAGTCATGGTTTTGGTAGGCAGCTACATGGATGCTGCAGTTGTTTCTCTGTCGCTGCAGTTAGCAGGCCGACTGGGAAGCAGAGAGGCAAAAAGAATCAACATGACAGTTCATTTGATCTGCAGGGGGGAGATGTTTTAATTCTGAAAGGACGAGTCACTGAAGACAGAACATGGACTGTAGCTCATTGAATGCGTTTATACACCATGATAAGGTCATACTGTTTGCTGTGTGTGTGTGTGTGTGTGTGCTGAATTAGCTGTGAGCACCCACAGTTTGCAGAATTACTGAAGTGTTCTGATGATAAACAGACCTAACATCTGTTTATAGCACAGAACTCTGTAATTCCCGCACTGAACACACTCTCCTGACCCACATTGCACCCTGACAGAACATTACAGCAGCGGTAAATGTAGGTCAACCAAAACTACAACATTAGCAGCAGACGGGCTGCAGTCAAAGTCCAAATGTGTGAACCTTTTGGGGGGGCTCTCGAGGGGTCAAGTCCAACAGTGTGTATTGACTTGTAAATGTGGCAACTTTCAATCAAAGACTCCTGATTGGTCTGCTTTCCTTCAGAAAACCTGTACTGTCCCAGAAATGTCTTATTTGGCAGTTTTTAATGGTTAAGCCTTGTGCACATTGTTGCAGAGTTAATGATTAAATTCCTCCAACCTGAAAATTTTTCTTGTTAAAGAATGAAAGCAACATGCGAGTGAAAATATGTCTTTATAATGGAAGAAGCCTCATGTTGTAAAGTTCTGACCTTTTTATTTGGTCAAAAGCTGCTAATGTGAAAAAGGTAAATGCAACGTGATCTTCGGGAGCCAAACGTCCCTCTGCAACCTTTCTGGACTCTGTGCTCGGCCTGTATTCACGTGTCAGCTCACTCGCCTGTGATACAAGCCAGCAGCACACAATGTGTTTGTCGTATCAATGAGGAGGATGTTACATAAAAAGGCTTGGTGCGAATATGGTGTAAATTAAAAGGTGTCTAGCTGAGAGTGTTTGTGTAGAATTGGAGTTTTTTTGCAGCTCTAATAGGAATCACGTGTCAAGCAGGTGTTAACAAGCTTCAGGGTGAGATTGTTTGCAGGTTGTTTCAGAAATCTCGGCTCCCAAACGTACTGACGTGATGCCCTCCTCTGTCTCTGTCAGTCTGTGTCACTGCGTTTGTTTCTGCACCGCCCCAGGATCGTCTCTGTTCATGCTCTGTCGCGTCTCTGGCGGCCACTGCTCCATATTTTCTGCTCCTTCATGTCTGACAGATAACTCGGGACAGACCCCTTTTATTGAGCAGGTGCTTCTTTTTTAACAATTCGCCTTCAGAAGACAGAAAAGCGGACAGTGAAGCAGGATAGAAAAAACTTTAGTCACACTCTGAAATATTTATTTGATAAGTTTAAAGACTGCTGATCTTCACAGCACCTGATTTATATGCAAACGACCACAATGTTTAACCATCTTTGGACCTCCTGGTATGACTTGGACTATATATTAGCTGCAAACAAAGTAAATTGTTTGATACACACTGAGCAATATTTGCATGTTTGCACACTCCAAATGTCTTTTCTGATTTTTGCTAACCCCTGAGGGATTACTCCAGTTTAGGAATTGGCCACCAGTAGAATTTCATTGTGCGATAAAACAGAAAATATAAAACGGTTTTACAGGAGCATTAAAAGTTTAAAGCAAAATCAAAATAGTTTTTTTTTTGCCTTTGCTTAAAACAAAAAAGCAACAATTAATCCTTTTGCTGCTAAATAGTATATTATTGTTTATATGATTAAGTGTATGATGATGTATGATATGATTATAACAGTTATATAAATGCAAAAATGTATAATAAATACTGCCTAAATTTAGTAGACTTGTTATGCTTATTTTCTGCAACGATATTCTTGTTATGCTTTTTGCAGAGTAACACTGTCTCTGAGTCTAATAAATTGATTTGATCTGGGTAATTAGTCAAGCTATATGCTGAGGTAGGGAGCCTGCTGTCAGCTGCTTATCAGATATATTGCTCACTGCTTTCTACAGTTAAGCCCAAAATGATTCTTGCTTCTGGCAGGGGTGGGCCCTGGTCAAAGCAGAAAGTTTTGTTGTGTTTCTACTGCTCGTGTACACCGCAACAACATGTGTTTTCTCTGACAATGACACGGTTTAAAAACGGGTTCCAGTTTAAATCATCCCAGTCTCTGTTGTTGTGCACATAGGAAAAACATAATCTTCCTGTATGGGGAAGCCCTGCCACATGCACAGTATGCCTGCAATCAGTAGAATATAGTTTAAAAAACCCATTTACTGGATCCTGCTTCAATCAGAATATATCATATAATGTTTTCTTAACATTTGGTGGTTTTATAATTCAAAATCACTGGAACCTCATCATCTATCATTTACACATTTGAGTCCCTCCCATTCTGAAAATGTATTTAGTGGTGGTCTCCTTTGAAGCAGGAAATGTTTGTTCCCATTGTTTTTGAGTTTTAAAGAATATACCACCTACTAGTGATGTGGCAGGGAAATTACAGTTTTTAAAGTTTCTACTGGTGTGTCATGCACGGAGATAACATTTGATGTAGATCTGTAAACAGAAACAGAAAACAATCACATTGTTGTGTGCACAGGGCCTTAGATTTAAAATGATCTTCATTCAATCAAGAAGTTTGAAACAACCATCTTTCAAAAGATAAAACGTAAATGTTGTATCAAAATGGTACTTGATTGAATATGTTGTTTTAATTTACATTTTATTATAAAATGACAAAAATATTTATGTTTTATTTATTTTTATTAAAGTCTTATTGGCATTACAGCAAACAAACTTTTACGAAAATTGCTTCCCAACCTCTTGCATAATTTCACTGGTGTAATGTTGATTTAAGTGGCAATGAGTTCCAAGTCTTTGAGGTTGGAAGGTCTCCCTGCCATCACCCTAATCTTTAGCTCCCTCCACAGATTCTCTATCAGATTTGAATCAGGACACTAGTTTGGCCACTACAAAACGTTTTAATTAAAACAGCTTACAATATTAAGAGCAATGGGTGCTGCTCTTTAGTTTCCTTGCTGGACATATTTCCAAGCTGACTGGCAATGTGCAGCAACTTGTAGCGGAGGGGACTCTATGCCGTATATAACCAGAGCTCCACTCATTCTGGCATTTCTCTAGCATCTAATAAAAAGTACTTTAAATAGTGAAAACAGCTTTAAAGCCACACCTTCAATATTCAGTCACATAGAACTCCCAATGGGACCAGTTTTTCTTAGAATGCAGGTTTGTATTTTATTTTGAAAGAACTGTGCATCAGGTGGAGGGAAATGTTTTTATAACATATACAGAAAACCACACGTTCTTAGATCCACTTGGTTTAATATGAGGGAGTTTGTGCTCTGGCATGCAGTTGAAACCCACAGACCCGCAGTGTTTCTGATGCAATGTCCATCTTTGATAAAATTAGCACAAATCCTAAAGATAAAGTTTCATAGCCCCAAATGACACAAACGTTTGCCTAAAAAATCATTCAACTCACTCTAAAAAATATCCCTAAGAATACCCAAACAAGGATTATTTGTCCAAACCTTTAATGTTACGTCTGTCAGCCCCTTTGACACACAGGCTCCTTTCTGCTGCGCTCTGACTCTGGTTGCCCTGCTGCACTGACCTGCAGGTCAAAGTTCAGGGCCAAAATAAAACTATGAGAACCGTGGGGATATCACCCCGGTGTCACATCACAAGCTGCCCTCTCAGCTGGATCACACATGTGCATTCACACTCACTCCAAGCAGATAGAGTTACAATTCAGTTTTTTCATAGGGAAGCATTACTTGTTTAGGTCAGGGTGTTAGAGGTTTCTGGGATTCTTTCTCTTTAGATTCATCAGTTACTGCATCTGATCATCCAGCTTTAGTTTTGCTCACAAACGGAAGCTTTAGGGCAGGAAAAAATCCACTTTATTAAACCCAACTCTAAGAATAATCCAAATCCTTAATGCGCCTGTTTTCCCCCATCCGCTCTGACCTTTTAGACCAAATGTTGATAGGCCTTTATTGTGTTTAGCTGCTGTAATTCCACTGACTAACTGACCCAGAGGCTAACCCAGAAGCGCTTTGCCAGCTGCCATTTGCTGAAGTGGCATTTTGAAAGTCACAGCTGAAACGTCCCGTGGTATCTCCATTTTCATGCACTTTTTCTCTTCATCCCTCTCTCATTCCACGTCCCAGGAAGACATGTTTCTGGATTAGATCTGATGGACTGTCAGGCTGCTCACTGTGACTTTTCTTACTTTGAAATGCAACTTTTGTCTAATTGCACAGAATTTAGCTGCAGTTCAGTTACATAAAAGCAGAATAATAGTTTCTGGCATCCCGGTTTTACCTTATGGTCCCATTCCACTGCCTCCCTATATTCTTATCCTCAGACATCTGCTTCTAATCTCGTTTCTGTCTCTTTCTGCCCTCTGCCATGTCAGGATACCACATCGTTCTCTCCTTTCTTTCAAACCGGCTCTCCATCACCCATTTTTCCTGCTTTCTTCCCCCCTTCCTGTCTTTTGGTCTGTCTCTGTAGCTGAGGAATAACAGAGAGTGAAGTGTTTCAGTGGGACGTACTTGAGTGCTCTGCCTCTCAGGCACGAGTGACCTCCACAATGAGGCTTTTGACGAGTCAAGTGGCTCGAGCAGATACGCAGCCGTCCGCAGAATTAACCGCTTATTAATACCAAAGCAGATTAATATCTCTGAATGTTTGAATCAGACTCATGAGAAGCAGGAGGGCCTGAATGTGTATTTCCGAGTCAGCTTCAGGGTTAGTGGTTTAGTTGACAGCAGGATCTAACTTCTAGATGAGCGGTCAGGAAAGAGTCCTTTAAGACTATTGACCTGAGGAAGGAGACTGACAAAGTCCTTTCAGAATCAGTTTACGTTCGTTTGACAGTGCCCTCTAGTGACATAAGGACATACGGCGACTTTCCTATACCGACGTGTTGGAGAGACATTCAAGATGTCCTCTAGAATCACGAGTCACAGGTCCTTCATCAGGCTGCAGCAGGGAAGATTACGGATGGTCAGAAAGGACCTTCTTTAGATTAAAGTAAAATTTTGTGGAAGAATTGTGGTTTTTATACACTGAAGTTTAATAAAATCATGTTAAATTTAACAGCTAAATAACCGTTAAATGAATCAAAATAAATACACTCGTACTTACTTAACAAAGTTATTAAGTATTAAGCTAATTTTCTTAAATTTCTTAATTGAATTACCTAAATCAATTAGATAGTTTTATATATTCTGTTTTATGAATTAGCCTTTATGCACAACAAATGGAATATTTGTCCATTTGTGTTTCAGTAATAAAATGGACATACAATGAGTCACCAACTCATAAACAACATGATAATAGCAAGTTTTATCGATGCAGAGATTCACTCTATCTGAAGAGACACCTCTGCTGCTCCTCCTTAGCGGCAGAATCAAGAACAACAGACACCATCACCGCTTCTTTCTTGAAGCCGTCTGGTATCTCCTCCACGTTAAAAAAGACACAAAGAGGAGGAATTATTTTTTGTGAAGGCATTAAATGTTAATATTTTTCCTCTAAACACTGTCCATGACTACCATAGCTGAGATGTACCATTTATCTGCAACGACTGCCTCTGGGTCCAAGTCCTCAGTAAGGAAAGTTACTATTGGCTGTTCTAAAAGTTGCTAACACCATCATTTGTGTAACTGACTGTATGTTGTAGGAGAGATGAGTAAGATTGTGGGAGTGATACAAAGGAAGTAAAAGACACTTTCAATATGTTTGAACAAGAAATTAACCTTCTGATGATTTTTATTTATTTAACTTTACAATTCCAACCTTCCTCCTTAAGCTGGGCTTGGTACCAGCAAAAGTGACCCAAAAGAGACTCTTGGACAAAGTTATTTATAATCTGCAAAATCTCGCCCTTATGTTTTTAGTTTAACTCTTTAAAGCCTGGTTTGGTTCGTAATCTTATATTTAATTTACAAAGCTACAACTCATAGTTATTTGTGACCAAGAGCAATTAGGATTTCAACTCCATTAGCCACTTTGTTGGTGATTCATTCACCATCTGAACATGAAGAGGGCCACCTCTTGGATTCAGTGCTGCTCAGAGGGAATGGTGGGCGAGGATGTGCCCGACTGTGAGTGTTTGGGCAGTGAGAAGGGCATTGTCATCACCAAAAGGCTACAGTATCACCAGAGAGAGCTGCTAGATTTGTGTCTAGATGCTTATTTGCAAGAAAGAATTGTTAGAAGGGTCTGAATACTTGCTAAATATAGTGAGTTGTATTTTATTTTAATCCCTCACCACATCTTTTATGTTTTTCTTTATCTATCCAAGTTTGAGCAGTTTTTAATAGTGCATCTAACAAAAACTTTAAGATAATGGTTAAAAACCCGGAAAGTAATACCTTTAATTAGCTTTACTTCATGAGATTTAAATATTGATATCACTTACAATAAAATAAGATTTTAAAACATGTTTAAGTTTTTTTTTTTTGGGAAACATTTTTGAACTTCTAATTCTCATAAGTTGTAAGAAAACCCCTGCTGGTGCGGACCAGCCAGTCTTGGGCCGGTTCTGTCTACAGATAGATGTACATGTAGGTAGTTAGAAACTGGGCAGTTTTTAGGGACTAAAACTAGATGATTTTCTTTGGCGTTGCATTTTTTTGGTTATTAGGGTGACATATTAAGTCTGATCTACCAAGTTTTGCAAAAATGTGCAATTTATCACTGACAACCAAGTTTTACCATCATCTTATGCAACCTGTATAACAATGGTTCCTTCAAGTTTCTTCGACTTCTTTGTATGTTAACAACGTTTTCTTGCATTAGACATCTTCCAGATTCCACAGACATTAGTTCTGCAAAAACGTTCAGTAAACAACACGTCTTTTAAAGTGTTTGGATATTTGATTTTATGTGTTAAGTTATATTCTGTTTATTTCATAGTGTGCCAATTCACAACAAATGTTATTTTAAGGTGTTTTACAAGACCAACAGACCTAAATTTATATCCAGTTGCGTAGATTCCAAATAAATCTTACATAGTTGTAGCTTTCAGTCAGTCTGAAGTGACTGAAAACATCTTATCAGGGAATCTTTCTAAAATAAATGCCCTATCTTGGATCATTTTAACAGCTGCAGCTCAGAGTCATTTCGTTTTTTTCTAAAAGTCAGAAATCCAGAAGGCTAATCAGATAGCTGTCCTCTGGAGCTGTTGGAGAGAGAGCAAGTGGAAATTGTGCTACATTTCTTTGTGACAAACAGTTTCCTTTAGCTTATCTACTGTATGCAGTTTGCAGAAGGAGAGTGCATTTTCTCTGGGATCCCAGGTTAACCAGCTCACAGAAAAATTAGTACTTTGTGGTCCACACCTTTTGTGCAGAGGTATTTTTCTTCAGTGGACGGACTCAAATTAAAGGCATTTTTAGCGTGCTCCGGAGTGAGTTGACCTCCAGTTTTTCCAGACGTGTCACGGTGCTTTCGATTGCCACAGCAGCTGTGGGTGAGGCTACAGGTGATATTTAAAAAGCATTTTCCAAACCCTGCCTTCTGTCTGTTCTTTCACCCCCACCTTTCGACCTTCTGCCTTCACCTGTCCCTCTATGTCCACTCCTTATTCAGAGCCCCGTCTCAGACATATATCACCTTTTCTCTCCTTTCCTCCAGCCCTCACTGTGCCCTCAATCTCCCTTTCTCGACTTATCACCTTTCCCTCTCACCCTTTCTACCTTATCTCTCTATTTCAGTCTTTTACGTCATTTTTCACCCCACTCACACATGGCCCCTCTTTGCATTTTCATTGCTTTTCTCCCCTCTCACACTTGCTCTGTGTAACAGTAGATGGAGTTATTAGTCAGACAGTGGGGATGGCTGAACAGGTGTTTTCCAAATGGGCCTTTGAGCATTCACCGCATCATCATCACTCCTCACCCACGGGGGGTTGGAACGTGTGTTTGTTGGAGAGTTTGGCCTCTGTGTGCCCTTTTCGCTTCAGGCTCAGCCATTTGCCTATACGGGGACTGTGTGTGTGTGTTACATGTATTCATGTGCGAGTGCATAACATATGTAGGTGCGAAAAAGTGTTATATCTTTACCAGCTGCTGCTTGTCATTACACACTGATGCACACCAGCAGTGGGGAATGCCCTTGGTCTGGCCGCTGAAAAGACAAGCACTGACACATTTAAGAGTTGGAGAAATGTTTTTTGCCCCCTTGACCTCTTTCAGCAACCCAACACATTTTTTATGCCCAATTTGCTTCCTTTTTCCTTCCCTTTACCTTTAGTTAGGCTTTTAGGACTCTCTTCGTTTTCCAGATACACTTCACATGTACTAAAAGTTTGATAAAACCACTAAAACATACTATAAACACTAGGAAATGATTGCAAAACTCATGCTGTGGCATTTGTCTCTGTGTTTTCTGACAGCTGTACAGAGAGGACGGACATCAAACTCCCAGAGCAGCCCTGGACAGTACCTAACCAATGGCACCGACCCGTACAACAGCCAGCCTTACCTGTCGGGCTTCATCTCCCTGCTGCTGCGCGCCGAGCCCTACCCCACATCCCGTTATGGGGCCCAATGCATGCAGGGAAACAACTTGATGGGCATTGAGAACATCTGTGAGCTGGCGGCTCGGCTGCTGTTCAGTGCTGTGGAGTGGGCCAAGAACATCCCCTTCTTCCCTGACCTGCAGCTCATGGATCAGGTGAGTTTAATGACTCACAAGAAGAAAAACGAGCAGACAAAGGCCGTTCTCATTGCTGACCTGCTTCTAGTTTTTATGCTAGTCAAACAGAAAGAATCCAGGAAACAGCACCTGAAATCATTAGATATTTAACATAAGTTACAGATTTTTGGAGCATTTTTCTGTCTTCCCAGTTTATTAGAAATGTCCATCATATTTCCTGGGTAACTGGTTAGGAGCTAGCTTATTTTGTGAATGTTTGCTGACATTTTCATAAACTAAAATGCAGCTGCTCTGTTTCCTTTCTTTCACCACCTCCCATTTAAGTTTTCATCATGTTCAATCCTGGACGAGCTCTTTATCTACTCCTTGCATCTTATGTTCTAGGTAGCGCTGTTGCGCATGTCATGGAGTGAGCTCTTTGTCCTGAACGCTGCCCAGTGCTCCATGCCGCTCCATGTGGCACCTCTGCTGGCAGCAGCCGGCCTGCACGCCTCGCCCATGTCCGCTGAGCGCGTCGTGGCCTTCATGGACCACATCCGAGTCTTCCAGGAGCAGGTGGAGAAGCTGAAGGCCCTGCAGGTCGACACGGCCGAATATTCCTGCCTCAAATCCATTGTGCTCTTCACGTCAGGTGAGTCTTGAAGAGGTTCCCAATTACAAAACTGCTGGTGGCAGATCTTTGATTAGTTGGTTATGAAAAGTTTGAAAATTATTTTTTCCTCTATATTTGGCTGTTGGCTCTGTATGGATTGGTGTTTTCCTCCCTTCTTCAGTAATTTCATGATATTTTACTTTTACAGACTAGTTTTAGATGAAGGTAGTGTTTCTACTTAATGTATGATATATGATGAAAATGATATACTATATTTCTTATTCATTTATATAACATTATTTCATATGAAATGCAAAAAAGATGTCATGGATACACATTTGTAGCCTAGGCTAATTTGCAATTCCAACCCTGGTTAGGCCCTTCTTGTGAAAGCTATTACTATCAATACGCTTATTAAAAATAAATAAAGTACAAAATGTAGAAATGCTAAACATGTAAAAGACAAAAATAAAAACAGAACCAGTAGGGCAGGAAACTAGGATAGTACAGATGTTTTAAAAGTAAATGTTCACATGTTCAGTTTCAGCCATTGTTTGATGTTTAAAAACCTGGAGCTCTGTTCATGTTTTATTTTGTTGTCATTGTTTCTTCTAAGCATCAGGATACATTAAGTTATCCTGGTGTTAAGTAATGTATTACAGTCTGACTAGCAGAGCCAGACCTTAGAAAGGGTTCGCCCAGGGCCAAGAGTTATGGGTGCCCAAAAAGATTTAGTTTTTTTAATTTTTGAAAACATTGTACTTTATATGAAACTCATATCAGGTGAGGTGTTTTAATTGCTTGGGTTTTTCATTGTTATAAGCAAGACTGAAGTATTATAAAATTCTAACTTTGTAGCCGAGCCTTTGACCACACCCCTGGCAGGTCTGATGTAATAACAGCAAGATGTAAATGCTCATTCCCCACCTTTAAGAAAGGGTGCTGGATAGTTTGTTGTCTTCTGGTGAACAGCATGGAGCCGTCTGCCAGGGGACTTTTTAAACTAATCATTCATTGGTTCCTATGAGCTGATTTGTAGGTCTGCCTAACTATCTTCTGTAATTTGTAAATAAATATGTATTGGAAGGACACCAAAACGGTCTCTAGCCCAGGGGCTTACCTCCTCCTATATCTGGCCCTGCAGGCATGTATATTAAAATCCACCTAGTCTATGTGAAATATTAACCATCCTATTCAACACCATTAAGCAACATAAATAAAAATTAGGTCCAGTCTAAATTAATACACTTAGTCCTAATTTGTACAAGATTTGTTAATGTAAGAATTTAATATTATGGCATTGAGTTGATGACTGTAAAAATTTTGTTTTCTGTAATAGAAAAGATTCATCTTCAGGAAATTTATTTTTTTCAGTTTTACCTAAGAAATGAGCTCAGTATGTATATATAAAAATCCCATTGAATAGGTAATTTCATGTAACGTGATTAGATGCTGTTTCTAATGATGAGGTTTTATCTGGTTTTAAGAGAATCATTTGAAATGTAGTAAAATATTGTAAATATTTGAATGTTCTGCTGAGCTGGGAGTTAAAAATTCACATCCATGACATTTGGTTGTGATTAGACGTCCAGATGGTGTCCTCTGAAAATGTGATGATAACCATATTAATAACATCCATCATCTAAATAAAATGCCATGTGTCAGTTTTATAAGTTTAGATTTTTCTTTCATACTAAAAACAGTGCTTGATTTGTAATGTCAAAATGCTTACATTTGTCAATTTAATAAAATGTCTAATTTACACAGATTTTAAGTATTATGTTTGATAAATGCAGCAAACATCCTGACCAAAAAAAAAATTACCCCAGGTCAAAAGGTGATCCCTGCTTTATTTGAATTAAATTACATTTATTTCATGCTCTGTACCATGCAGCTTTCATGGTTATGAACATATGACCCGGATCTGCATCTGGCTTCCAGACTCACTGAGGGTTATAGGTCGATTCTGACGTCAACAAAAACACAGCCTTTCTACAGTGAGTAGGTTTAACGTGGCCCGGTTGGAAAAGAAGGAATTAGCGGGTGGTTAATTGGAATTCTGTGGCAGAGGTTCATTTTGTTGATTTATTTGTTTTGTCTTAATCGCAAAAACGTTGCCTGAGTTTAAGTAACGGCCAGTCTGGAGCATTTATCATGTAGTAAAAATAGCAAAGAGAAAAGTCCTTGTTTATAATAAAAGGACTCATTTGACATTTTGAACCTACAGTGCCTTGTTATAGTATTCTTCATGGCTGAACGTTTCCACATTCTGTCATGTTACTATCACAGACCGCATGGTGTTTTACTGGGATTTTATGGAATAGACTAATAAAAGTGGTGATGTGGGTGGAATACAACCCCCAAAAGATGTTTTACAAATCCAGTAGAAACAATTGCTTTGAAAACTCACATAATCGTTAGTTACAGTTTACTTGTGTATAATTTATAAGCCGCTGTTCTTTTTTTGGCCTCAGAGGTTTGATGTGGAGAGGTTTAAAGCAGGGTTAGGTTCTAGAACAATATCCCAAGCTTTGAACATCTCACAGAGCTCTGTTATATCCACCATCTGAACATGGAGAGTGGATCGACCAACTGAAGATTTACCAAGACATGGACATCCACCTAAAATGACAGGCTGGACAACAAGAGCATTAATCAGGGAAGCACCCAAGAGGTCCATAGTAACTCAATATTTAAGTCCATAGTTATGACAAAGTAGCTGAGAGCTGACCCAAATGACTTGCAGCTGTATCATACAAAACTCCAGTATAATAATACATTGAAGTTTGTAATTCTAAAGTGACAAAACGTGCCAAAGATTAAGTGGTATGAATGCCTTTGCAAGCCTCGTAAAAGTAAGATTAAAACACTTCAAACTGATTATTTATATACCATGATCTTTTGAATATAAAGCACATAATCGAAAAACTTGCTAAAATAGCCTAATTACATGTTTCTCAAGCTAGGGTCTTTGGCATGCTGGAAACCTTACTCATTATTTTTCCAACTAAAACAACTTTGTAAAAATGAAACATAATTAAGCTACAAAGTTCTTTAAATCAAGGAATCTCCAGGGATTAATTATTTGTTTTCTTTGATTGTGTAGTTTTTATTGCCATAGGACAACACGTTGAAAAGGACCACGTTCTATTGTTATATTGATTCAACTTGTCTTTTAGTATTTTTACTTGGAGAACTTACTGAGATGTTACTGGTTATAAAAAGGCTGAGAAACACTGGTTTCATTTTAAAGAGTGTTGAGCAAGAGCACTGGTAGAAAACCAATGCTTAAATTTACCCATCAACTTAAATCTTTCTTTATCATTACATTATTTCCCAGAAATATGGGCACTTAAAAATTGCAACCTGTCAATGTGTTTCAATGTTTTCCTGTTTGTTCAAAAGTTATTTCTTACCTAATGAACAGATGTGCATTTAAGAGCCACAAAAAAAACAAACCATCAAACCTTCTCTTGAACTACATTGAACAGCAGAAACTGCTGTAACAAAGGGAGAGAAATACAATTAGAAAACAGACTTACAATAAAGGCAGCAGTGTTAAAACGGTGGAAAAAAAGCTGCACTTAATCCACAACCTTTTCACCTCCACAGAGGCTGACCGGGAGGTGACCTTGAACGCTGCAGAACATATCGTCTTATTGGCTCCATATGTAAATGCAGCTGGTATAGTCATGGTCTCTGCCCCTATTGAATTTGGCTGTAATTTGATCATGATGTTTAATAGTAAAGCTGTATCTATGGACCATTTTCAGCCCGTATTTCCAACAGTGTTTTACTTTCTTCCCATACAAGATCCTATTTTAAAGAAGTGTAAAATTCTATTTTAATTTGCATAAAATATCTATGATTTTAAAACATTCCCCTTTTCATTGTAAAATTGGAAGCATCCAGTATAATTTTTCCAGATTACACCATTTCTTTGCTGGCTCTTATACTGACTTCCTCACTGAGATACTGACACAAAAATAGCTTTATGTCTTGACAAAGCACTTGAGATGTTCGTTGTTCTGATGGTGCTTATATACAAGCCCTGTTGATGTTTATCCCTACAGTCACAGAGATCCAGTGCTAGCCCAAATACTGTCACATCTGGGATTCTTCACTGGGGGATCACGCTTTGTGACCCAGGAGGAAACGGATGGTGAAAGAGCCAACACGAGATGTTTCTTCTTTCTGGTTTTAATTGCATTTTCTCTCGTTTCTCTCTTGAATGGCTTATAAATCCATCCTTACATTTGTGGAGTCTTCTCCGAACCTGAAACCCACCCCCTCACATACCTCATGTATGTTGGTGGCTACAGATCCACCTCTTCGATATCTTCCCTGCTTTCATCAGTTCTGTATCCTTTACGATCTCATCTATTAATGAAAACAGCCGTACCCCTCCCAGTGCTTCCCAGACTCCAAGCTGAGTCCAAGCCCCAAGACCCCTACCCCCACCGCAGGCCTTGAATTATGCATAGCGCGTTTCAGTTAGAAGGCGGATTCTTTGTGACCTACATAACCCCTATAGCCCTGAGCATCTCGTGTGACTTTCTTGCATTGGCAGATGCAAGTGAACACATTTTTGATAAAAAAAAAACAGTCAAAGGATCCCTTACATTGATCAAATATGTGCAAAACATAAATGGAACTGCTGCATATATTTCCATTTTATGGCTACCTGCTAATAAACCTGATTCCTAGCATAGCCTAACCAGCTCAGACAAAAAAACAATTGCCTGTTTGTGTCCTCTGAAACGACTCCCTCCAGTCCCCCTGTGGTGCCCTGGCCCATCAAGCCACATCAGTGAGCAGACATTTTATTCTTACAACCCTGATCCCTTGCCCCCTCCGATCCACTGCGTGCCCAAGGATGATACAAAAGAACAAGGTGGTGCTTGGCGTGAAAGGGTGCCCACAGAGCTGTCGCTTTGGCACGCGAAGTGGTCTCGGTTGCACAGACAGCTCTGCTAATCATGAACAGGCAGTGACCGTTTGGTCACGCAGGACCCCAAATAAAAAACCTGACTACAACACGTCCAGCAGCCTCCCATGTGGAGGGAAATATAGCCAAAGAGGGAGCAATTATTCTCACAGAATGATAAGAATAGCGTCTGCTGGGGGTAGGGAAGGAATGACACGCTTGATTAAAATGTGGAGTAAATTAAATACTTTCCAGAGTGGAACTGGGGCCCAGCAGGATGGGGTTTACACAGGGGACAGATCAAAGACTGTGATGACGAAGCGGACCTGTGATACAAGGTGATGGGTTAAAGCTTACAGGCCAATGCTTTCACATAGAAAGCTTGAGAATAAATTGTCCTCATCAAGTACCTGTCTACTGAATGTGGGTTCACTCAGGGGCCAGAGCTCACCAAATGTACAGTATGCAGCAGAGTACAGTAAAATGTGTCTTTGTGTAGACTTCACACTTTTCTGACCTTCTTTGCTTTAATCCCTTTGCTCTCCGCTCCACACTGAGGGAGCAAAAAATATCACACGGTGTTACTCATTCTCAGTTTGTGTGAGATTCTGGTGAAGGCGGGGGGGAATAAGAGGGAAGGTATAATGATATTGAGAGCAGAACATGTCCCCAATCAGAGAAGAAAGTGAATTCAGACCAGAAGGCTGAGGGAGATGGGAATCTCTGAGATAAAAACTTGATTTCTGTAGTTTGAGGGACTGACAAAGGGATTTTAAGGATAACTTTGATGATTAATTTATATTTACGTCAATCAGATTAGCTCTTATAGCTGAATTTAAATAGCATGCAAAAAATTTAAAAATATATATGAGCGCAATTTAATTTTATTAAACATTCTAAGATCCCATACACCAAAGGCAAAACATGTCTTTTACAGTTTTACATCCAAACAGACCATTCAATTTAAATAAAAAGCCTTGGAAAGCCACGTATGAGTGGAAAGCCGCAAGTCAGAACTCAATGAGAGAAACCTGCAAGCCATGTTTACTTGTGTATGGGAACAAAACAGAAACACTTCATTTTGGTCAAACCACTTAAGCCACTATAATGGACTTTTGTTAGATAATTTAGGAAATGGTACTGAGTAACTTCTTAATTAACCTGCGTATCACTATCATCTGTCTCACTCCCATGATAAGTCTCTCTCTAACCAAAACACTTTATTCCTGTAGATGCCATGGGGTTGTCAGATGTGGCCCATGTCGAGAGCATCCAGGAGAAGTCCCAGTGCGCCCTGGAGGAATATGTGAGGAACCAGTATCCCAGCCAGCCGAACAGATTCGGACGCCTCCTCCTCCGCCTGCCTTCGCTGCGTATCGTCTCCTCGCCGGTCATTGAGCAGCTGTTTTTCGTACGCCTGGTTGGCAAGACGCCCATCGAGACATTGCTTCGTGACATGCTGCTCTCGGGCTCCAGCTACAACTGGCCGTACATGCCCGCCGTGCAGCGGGACCGGCCCCTCTCGCTTCACTACAACGAGAATGGACCCTAAGGCTGTGCAACAAGAGTAAAGCTCCAAGAGGAACATCTTTCTCTTCTTCCCTTCATTGTCTGCAGTCCACTTTTCAGCTTTCCCTGGGGAAGCATCTTCCTCACCATTCCACCCTTGAGCCTCTTGAAATGTTACCATCCCAGCTACACAAGCCAGACAGTTTTTCTTCAGTGCCCATACAGAGACTCGATGGCCTCTCAAAGTCCCCGAACTGATAGTGTGCAGTCTTCTTTTGAGATGTGGCATAAGCTGGACAAGTTGCTGCATGGTTCACCAGCAGGTCTGTTGGACTCACTTCAGATGTCACTCTCTTAACTGTGCAAACACTTATCTAATTCTTGGTGCTATGCCAGCACTTACAGAGCATAGCTGAATCTGAGCAGGGACTTTGCCATTTGAACTCTGCAGCCAAGATCATGAGGCCAGAGTATATATTTACAAAAGTTTGAAAAGCAAACCAGAAGCCATTAAAAGAAGACACATGCCAAAATGTCTTGAACTTTTGCAGAGGACATGTTTTATTGTGTGTTGTTTTAGCACTGTTTATATGGAGAGATAACTCATGATTGTGTCCATATGTATAGTATATCATTGATTCTTTGGCATCTAAGGCATCTTTGGGTTCACTGAATTAAAAAGCTCAGGTTTTTGTGGGGTAAAGGGGGTGGGTGGGGGGGCAGACTAACAGACATGTCAGTATTGGGTGTTGGTTAAGCTGCTCCTTTGTCACTTTGATAATTTGCAGTTTTGGTCACCCAGATTTTCATGGAGAAGAAAGGAAACCATCTGCCATAGGCCTCTTCATACATGCCTTTAGGTCTTTTTGTGCACGCTTTGACAGTCACTGATTCAAAGTAATCTTTTATATATTTTACCCATAGTCTTTATGATATTTATTGGCGTTATGTGACGCCTATAAATATTTTCCATTAAAAGGTGTTTTTTTTTTGTTTGGTTAGTTTATAGTTTATTTGGTTTGGTTGGACGTCATATCCTTTCATATGTTTTTCACAAAGGAAATTTTCAAAAAATGATTAAATTCTCAAAACATTTAGGGGTATTATGAGATCTTGTAACAAGAGATCTCATAATATTAAAACAGGACTATAATGTTTTTCATATTTCCATCATGACATCCAATCAACTTGCAGTCAGGATGAGCTTATTTGGTCAAATAAGCTTTGAAGAAGCTCTGACCACTTATTAGTTATATGTGTGATAGGATTCCTGGTACCTGGTTAAAAACTATAAATGGAGACAGATGAAACACGACTGATCTGTAAGTGCTGTAATGAAATATTGAGAAACTATTGTTGACATTGGATTCCGCAGCTTGCAGTATATTCACTTTTTCTTAAGTACTAAAGACTGCATTTAAACATCTCTAGATCAAAATCTCAAATACTTAGACTGGTCAAACGTGACCCGGATGATTCTATATATGTATAGTATAGTTTGAGGTTTGTAAAGCCTTTATTCGGTTTGTGTTGGCAAAACAGAACAGGATTAAATAGTTTTTTGGCTTCAAACCAACTTAGTCACTGAATTATTTGACACTAAACTTTGACTATATTCTTAACACTCAAAAAAGAGCAATTTCACTGCTATTTATGCTTGACCACCTTCAGTAGGTTCCTGCTTGAAAACTGCAATTACATAGAGATGATAGCATATTCAGTTTGATCTCCGCCTGTCCTAGACTGCCATGGATTTTTGGGACATGACAAAAAAATGATACACCATGAGGATCGCATTTCTGAGGCAGCCACATGTATTGCACATATGCACAACTGGTACAGACTTTACTAATCTAATTTTGCAGCAATCAATAGATTCTCAATCAATGGATGAATTATTTCAAAAACTTTAATCTCATTTTACTCTATGCAGATTCTGTCTGCACCGATGATTCTTTCATCTGGCATGGTGAATGCTTGGAGGGACTCTAACTGATTTCAGCTTGACCTATTTTTTGATTAATTCACCTGATAAATATTTTCACACAAACTTCAAAGAAATATATTTTTGCTAATTTAAACTCATGTTTAATATACGTTGATACATATATAGTAAGATAGAAATGAGCACGACAGGAGCTTTAAATTTACGTATTCTAATTCTAAACTACCACCAGCAACAGGAAGATATGCAAAAGTTGCATGAGTAAGAAGTGGCCGTGGATAAAAAAGAGAGGACTTGGCAGCAGGAAGTGGCAAAGGAGCAAACCAGAGCCCCCAACAATAGCACAGGAACAAAAATACAAACCCAACAAATTTTACACTTATGTGCAACCCATGCCAAAGCTCACATTTATATAGTTTTTAATATTTTCATGGCAGTGTTGAAAATAAAAAATTACTTTTTAGTTTGTTTTTGATTTGACTGCATTTGTTTGGAGTCTCAGGTTAAGCAAATTCATTTGTAAAATAATAAAATAAAGAACACAAATGAAAGCTTTGGCACTTGCATTGTGATCTCGTCAGACCTGACACTTATTCACACTTGTCAAATGTCAGCACTGGTGGAATATTTCTACCCTTACCCCATTTGATGAAAATACATATTTACTTATTCGAAAGGCTCACTAGAATTCCCTTAATGATGCTGTCAAAGAAGGCAGCCACACCACTGATCATCTTGTTGTGTTTTTTTGTAATGATTGTCAGTATTGGACCTTTTAGACTTTAGGCAGGAAGGAAATATCTGGATGGCAATTTACAGAATTAGCTGTACTTGCCTTAGAATAAAGATTTGTCACTGAGCTTTTATCTTATGACTGTGCCATAATCTCTCGTTACCTGTTATAACAGGCATTATGTTCTGTCAGGAGTGGAAAGAAGCTCACATGATGCTGAAATGGAACGTGCATATTCAAAAGACATGTAAATGTGGATTATCTTAATGCAATAATTAGACATTAAAAAAAAACAGCTCAGAATAGGAATTGTGTGCTTTAACATCAACAGCACTTTTAGTTTTTAGACATCATGCAAGTTATTTTTCCACTTCTGGGTGATGTTGTTGTGTAGGGAAAAAACCCTAAACTCATGTCATTTGAGCTTATCATGTGGAGTAATGTATCACTAACCCCTGAAACCTCAGTCTGTGTTGCAACAATATTCCTGTTGGACTTAGGACTGTGTTTTAATGTAGAAATATTTTACTTTTTTTTTTCCTTTGTCCTCTTGTTGGAAAAACTTTGTTTATGTCACATTTCCAGCACGGCACCGTAGTATTGAAGTCAAGTATCAGTATTGAAAACCCATCTGGGACCTGAGAAAGTTGTGTGTTGGTAAATAAATTCACACAAAGTTTCTAAGAGTTTGTTTTTAGCCCTTTTGCTTTTGTTTATAAATATTGATTATCCATTAATTAAAATAAAGTTTTGTTCACACTAAGTGTTCTGTGCTCTCTTTTTGTCACTTTTGTCATTTCAAGTCTAAAAAAGAAAGTACACCCCATTTCAGTTCTAAGGTTTTTATCTATCAGAACATAATAAAATGAACAGAAAACTGAGAAAACCCACAACAGATTCCACACTGTCCCAGGAAAAGCAAGGTGAAACAAATATGCTGCTTCCATGTGATTTATTGTTCAGCAGCAATCAGACCTATGAAGTCAGGAGTTTTGTAGGTTTGCTGCTCTTGGGTGTAAAGGTCTGTGTTAGCATAATGTCAAGACAGAAAGACAGCAGCAATGACTTTAGCAAAGCTACTGTTGCGACCCATTAACTGGGAAGGATTATTGGGCCATTTCTAAACAATTTAAAGACCATCATTCTACTGAGAGAAAGATTATTCATAAGTGAACTTTTAAAATACCTGCCAATCCTCTCAGGGGGCTCATGCCTATCTTTAGCAGTCATTGGGTGAGAGGCGAGGTACACCATGGACAGTTTGCCAGTCCATCACAGGATTGCACAAAGACACATGGGACAAACAACCATGCACGCACACACTCACACATCAGGTCATTTTAGGGAGACAAATTAACCTAACATACATGCTTTTTGACTATGGGTGGAAGCTGAAATACCTGGAGAGAACACATGTATGACCCCCTAGGGAACATGCAAACTCCATGCAGAAAGACCCCAGGTCAGGATTTGAAGCCATGGCCTTGTTGCTGCCTGCAACAAAACATAACTAACAATTGCACAACTATGCAGGCAGGATCTGACAATGAAAAATGAAAATGAAGGAGTTTAAAGTGCCTTGCAAAGCATTTATAACCCTTCTTTTAATATTTTTCCATGTAACAAATATAAAGATCAATTCATTTCACAATTGTTTTGGTGTTTGTTTGACTAAAACAAAGAAGTGCTTGACTGTGAAGTGTAACTGTTGGTCTCTGCAGCTCTTCCAGAGTTATCAGATGCCTGAAATAGTACCCAGAAACAAACAATTAAATATTAAATCTTCAGTGTTTTCTACTTGCCCAGAACACAGCATCTGCTTCTCTGCATTTACATTTGGTTCTTCTGCCGTGGACACATCTGACCAATAAACAGACTGAACGTTTTCACAAGGTTTGTAGTGATAAGTTTTGTTTTAGTTTTCTCTGTGTTGAAAGAAACCAAACCAGTGGAAACGTTTACAAGTAACAAACTCATTAACTGATTCAGAACAAACTAAATGAACTATAGGCCCTAAAAGGCCCAAACAAACCTCTGAGGCCTTCACAGAACATGTGAGTTTAAAGTTCCACACATGTAGACTCTACTTACAAATAAGGAAGCCAACTGACTGCACTGTATTTTATTTAGGAGTATAGGATAAACGGGGTCTGAATGAGTGTCAGAGGTGCTAATGATTGGGCATGAAGCAGATAACCTGGATAACTAAGAACATTTACTTAGAGTAAATGAGGTAAAAGAACAAGTTGACAATTTGTAACTTATAACAACAGAGCGTTTTATCACCATTTGTTGACCAAAGATGACTACTTGTCCAGGGTGAATGTTTCATTTCAACTCTGTGTAAAACATTATCTGGTCTGCTAGTACATCTCATAAAAAAACAAATTAAGAAGAATAATCAAGTGAATCAAAAGATACAAACTGGCTGACTGATGTCTTAGAATCTGCTGAAGATGTGCAACAGTATATTTCTGCTGATATACAGTCCTTTGCTGCAGCCGTTACATTTCTGTATATAAACCTGAAAAAGAAAATGTTGAAGATATGTGTGCCTCTGTTTTTTTGCAAATATATGCAAGGTGTGTCTGTAATTTATTGTTCTTATAACATAACTGCTGTTAAAAACCTGGTAAATAATGTTTATATCCTTGGTTAACTGTTAACTTATGTTACTGGGTGCTCTCTGCCCGCAGCTGCTTCTCTTGAAGTGCAAAGGAGCTTACAGATTCTAACCACTTTGTATACCTTTCAGAATAAATAATTTAATGGCACCTTAGAGACTGAAAAACGCATTAATCAAAAAGGGAAAGAAAAATAATCAATACCACTGATCAATCAATTCTATTAAATCAAAAATAGGGTTTTCCCCGCTCTTGTTGGGATGCCACCCAAATGTTGATTCAGCCTCTACAGAAAGTAAAGTATGACATGTCATTGTTTTAAAGGGGAGACATGAGAGAGGAACAACACACATGATCTTTAACCTCTGGGTCCAAGGGGGGTCAGTACATGTGAGAGTTGCGACTCCAGCCAGACCCCGGGATACAACATGTATGACCATGAACTCTGAACTGTACACACAAAGGTCGGTATGAACTTTTCTACACTTTCAGTGTCACACTAACTTATGCCAAATCCAGCCTAGGAAGAGAAGGAGTCATAGCTGACTCCCCGTGGCGTCATCGTTGGAACAAAAACGCCGTGTTCCAACATGGCGGCCTCTACCACACAGGTCTCCAGCAGAACCAGACGGAGAGACACAATGTGTGTGAGTTGTCTCTTGCTGGCAAGAAGGCACTCTTCACCTTGGATCCAAAAGTGACTATGATCACATGGCTCATGCGCAACAAAGCTAAGTAATGATTTGCTGTACCCAGCATTCATTCAAGCTTGGCTCACCCTTTCACTATTGTCTGAATACCACTGCCTTATTGGGCTGGTATTCACTGGAAAACAGACGGGAAAACAGGCCCAGTTATTCTTTAACAAAATATTGTAAATATTGATACTAAATAATATAATCCTAATAATAATCACAACATGAGCAAGTTTGGGTAAATGTAGCTGCTGATAGCTGATGCTGTTGATAGTCAGAGAAAAACTCAAGATGACAGAAAAAGCAGAGATAAGTTACAGTACCTCACACACGTAGAGTCCACAGAGACATCACATTTGACCATAAACCTTATTTAACTGTTTTTCCCGGGGTCACTTAGAAGTGTCTTTGTCAGATCTTTTAGATCTAGTCACAGTTTTGCATCTGGTGCTCCCAAATCTTAAAATTAGTTTGTCTGGATTTCTGTCGGTACAGGTTAAAGCATAATCTACACTTTATGAACCTTAAATTTGATTAATATGTTAAACTCTGAAGGCTGTTTTTATGCAATTGAGTTGGCATGTCTTAGGTACCTTGAATGTAAAACTAGTCCCGGTCAAGATATGGGTATGTGACATTTCTTGTCTTACCCTAGTCTAATGAACATGTTTGAGAATAAAATAATAGAATCCAGTTTTGCTCAGCTGTTGCATGTGAAATAGGCTTTAGATTATCCAAAGTCTGACTGGCTGGTCCCTCCTGAAGCTCCAGTGATTGAGAAGGTATACAGAGAAGCACAGAACCAGACAACCCATTGAGAAGTCTTGCCCAACTGCGATTCGATTGCCATAAATGTTTTTGTTTGCATCGTAAGCTTGGATGGCTTAGAGGTGCATCCTTGTCACTTAATATCTTTCTCAGAGTAGTTGATCCAGTTCCAGTGTGGAACCATCAAGACATTCAAAGTTCTGATCCAGAAATGGAAAATTTTCCATTCTGACTAAACTTCCAGTTGGAAACCACAGCTAGATGTGTCAAGATTTTCCCTTGAATCAAGGTGAAAGATGGGACTGTGGGAACAACACCTAGAGGGATTGAAATTGGTTCCATCGCAAACAGCCCAATCTGCGACCATAGTTAACATTTCTTTATTGTTCTAGCGGATGGATCAAAGGTGGTTCCAAGATTTTTAATTCTTACCGCTTTTCCCCTTCTTTTTAAAAATTATTTCTGTTGTAATTGAAATGTAGCCATTTTAGCATTCATCCTAAATAAATCTTAACACTGAGAAATATTCAAAGCTCTCCTAATTCCTCCTTAAATCTGTGGTAGATTGTGAGACTAATTTATTTCTGAACATTAATACAGTTTAATGTTGCGTACCCACGCTGCACACTCATGCAAGAACAAACAAAAGCCACTTTCCCCCTCCTGGTAACCTTGCACCCTTTCAACTCAGTCTCCACCCCCCACCATCTATCCTAGCCACCCACTGCCGTCTCGCCCCCTCCACTACACACCACACGTGTGCGTATGAAGAGTAGCCGACTGACTTACACCTTCATTTCAGAGCTGTCACTCCTGGCCAAACACCATGACCCCTCAACCTCCATTTTGGAGGCGCACATTTTTTTTTCTTTCCCTCACCATATGAATATAAAAAACACATGTGGCCCAAAGGGGCTTATGTGTGTGTGCCTGTGTGTGTGTGTGAATGTTTATGTGCGCAGGTAAATCAAACTGACACAGCTCCTTTGAATGGCAGCAGCTGAATTACTTTTGCACTTCAATTTTGCACACCTGCCATTTACGGCTAACGCTGGGCTCAGCATAAACTATAAAAGCAAAATACGCGGCGTCAAGATACAAATCAGCACCTGTAAATATCCTAACCTACAAAGCCACATGAAGCAATGGCAAGTTTTCCCTTTGAAGGTAAATTACTTGCCTTCTTAATGATAGACAGTCCACATTTTAACTAATATGGTAGATATTACTTTGCTTTGTTTTGCAGCTTTATCAGATAGACATCATCTCCTTCAATGGAAACCCAGTAATTACACATGAAGGAGTAATTTCATTATTTTATCTAAATGGACACATATCTGTGTTCACACTTAAAATTCCAAAACAATGCATCTGAACCATTTTGCAGGTAGGCAGTCATGCCAATCAGGTCCCAGCCAAAGGTCGAAATGACAAACACAATAAGGCTGCAGATTCATCAACCCAAGAGCTCTGACAGTAATTGTCCTGGGTCCATGTCACAGCCGCCGCCTGCACTGTTAAAAATACAAGGGATGCTCCTTTGACAGACATGACATGGGCGTTAGTCACATGCATTTAAGCCAGACACCTGCACTATTTGTTATGACACACTTTCAATTTACTGTAGAAGAGAGCAGTGATGAACAGTGCCCTACGTTAGAGGAGAAGGGCTTATAAAAGTGGAGCACAGTGTTTGTAATTTGGCCTTGGGCAGAGAAGGTAGCACATGAGAGGGATTTTTGTTTAATAAAAGGGTGCTTTTTATCTTGTTGGTAAATGTGAGCGGTGGCAGCACAAGGGCAAGCCATGGACGTCCATCTCATGGGGGAAGCGAGATCGATAGGTGGGATGTTAGACTGAATTGAGGTCACTCTTTGTCTCCCCAAAGAGGTCCCACTTACGAGTCGCCATCAAAATAAAGAGCAGTATTAAGTGAAGGGTTGGGGGGTGGGTAGCTGACTTGTATCCGTGACCCTCCTCTTGTCAGAGCAGCGAGTCTGGTTGCTTTGCAATGTGTTCATTCTCAGTGACAGTGACAGAGTAGTTCAGATAAAAAATGTTTCAAATAAAGGTGTTTACAATAAAGCTGGATAAATCAATTTTGTTTTCTACAGTCCTCCATACAGTTTAGTATGGAATACAGTAGTCCCACATTAAGAAGACAGCTTTAAGACCCATACCACTGCATGCCACTTTTAATACTCGTACTCGTCGTCTTCCGCTTATCCGGGACCGGGTCGCGGGGGCAGCAAACTCAGCAGAGACGCCCAGACACCTCTTCCAGCTCCTCCGGGGGGAGCCCAAGGTGTTCCCATGCCAGCCGAGACATAGTCCCTCCAGAGTGTCCTTGGTCGTCCCCGGGGCCTCCTCCCGGTGGGACGTGCCTGGAACACCTCCCGAGGAAGGCGTCCAGGAGGCATCCGGTATTGATGCCCAAGCCACCTCAACTGGCTCCTCTCGATGTGGAGGAGCAGCGGTTCTACTCCGAGCCCCTCCCGGATGGCCGAGCTCCTCACCCTATCTCTAAGGGAGTGCCCGGCCACCCTACGGAGGAAGCTCATTTCAGCCGCTTGTATCCGAGATCTTGTTCTTTCGGTCATGACCCAAAGTTCATGGCCATAGGTGAGGGTAGGAACGTAGACTGACTGGTAAATCGAGAGCTTCGCTTTTGGGCTCAGCTCTCACTTCACCACAATGGACCGGCACAGCGCCCCCATTACTGTGGCAGCCGCACCGATCCGTCTGTCGATCTCCTGCTCCATTCTTCCCTCACTCGTGAACAAGACCCCGAGATGCTTAAACTCCTCCACTTGAGGCAGGAACTCCCCTCCAACCTGAAGAGGACAAGCCACCCTTTTCCGGTCGAGAACCATGGCCTCGGACTTGGAGGAGCTGATCTTCATCCCAGCCTCTTCACACTCGGCTGCGAACCGCCCCAGTGCATGCTGTAGGTCTTGGCTAGAGGGGGCCAGCAGGACCACGTCATCTGCAAAAAGAAGAGATGAAATCCTCTGGTCCCCAAACCAGCCCTTGGCTGCGCCTAGAAATCCTGTCCATAAAAATTATGAACAAGACCGGTGACAAAGGGCAGCCCTGCCGGAGTCCAACATGCACCGGGAACAGGTCCGACTTAGTGCCGGCAATGCGAACCAAACTCCTGCTCCGCTTGTACAGAGACCGGATGGCCCCTAGTAAAGAGCCACCTATTCCATACTCCTGGAGCAATTTCTAGTCGATATCTCTCGACCTCCCGCACCAGCTCAAGGTCCTTCCCCCCCAGCGAGGTGACATTCCACATCCCTAGAGCCAGCCTAAGCATCCGGGGATCGGGCCGCCGAGGTCTCCACCTTCGTCCACCGCCCAATCCTCTTTGCACCGGTCCCTCACGGTTCCCCCTGCAGGTGGTGGGCACACTGGGGGATGGTCTCGCGTCTCTCGTTCGGGCTTGGCCCGGCCGGGTCCCGCGAGGAGCAACTTGGCCACCAGGTGCTCTCTGACGAGTCCCGACCCCAGGCCTGGCTCCAGGGTGGGACCCCGGCTCCGCCGTACCGGGCGACGTCACGTGCCTCGATACTGTAGGCGTCATGAGGGATCCTCGAACCGCTCTTTGTCTGACCCGTCACCTAGAGCCTGTTTGCCATGGGAGACCCTATCAGGGGCATTTAAGCCCCAGATAACATAGCCTCTAGGATCATTCGAGCACTCAAACCCCTCCACCACGTTAAGTTGGCGGTAAATACTTCCTATGAAATAAAATAAACTGAAGCATTTTTAAATTCAAAATTAACTTTTTTTTAGTTGATGAGTTTCTAGGATTTTTAATTTCTATGATTTTTAAAATATTAGCAGCTGGGGCGCCAAAGGGGAGACATTAATTACTTCCTGTTTCTGTGGGATATACATATAAATGTGGCGAAGAGGCCCTTTTCTCTCAGATACTCTAAAAATGGGGAAAAACATGTGAACACACCTAGGATCATGGAGGACCTGTGATATTGGGGACCTGGTTCTCTTTCAAAGGCCACAGGGACCTTGTGGGAGTACATGGTCTGAAGAACGTTTTGAAATATCAGGATACTTTAAATAACAATCTGGTTAACTGGAACTAGGTCCTTACTGGGTTGATAAGTGCAATAATGACGCCAACATATAGGCAAATCACAGAAAGAAATCCTTCTTCTATAGGCATCCTGGTCCAGCACCTACAGGGGTTGGACAATGAAACTGAAACACCTGTCATTTTAGTGTGGGAGGTTTTATGGCTAAATTGGACCAGCCTGGTAGTCAGTCTTCATTGATTGTACATTGCACCAGTAAGAGCAGAGTGTGAAGGTTCAATTAGGAGGGTAAGAGCACAGTTTTGCTCAAAATATTGAAATGCACACAACATTATGAGTGACATACCAGAGTTCAAAAGAGGACAAATTGTTAGTGCACGTCTTGCTGGCGCATCTGTGACCAAGACAGCAAGTCTTTGTGATGTATCAAGAGCCACGGTATCCAGGGTAATGTTAGCATACCACCAAGAAGGACGAACCACATCCAACAGGATTTACTGTGGACGCAAGAGGAAGCTGTCTGAAAGGGATGTTCGGGTGCTAACCCGGATTGTATCCAAAAAACGTAAAACCACGGCTGCCCAAATCCTGTCAGAATTAAATGTGCACCTCAACTCTCCTGTTTTCACCAGAACTGTCCGTCAGGAGCTTCACAGGGTCAATATACACGGCCGGGCTGCTATAGCCAAACCTTTGGTCACTCATGCCAATGCCAAATGTCGGTTTCAATGGTGCAAGGAGCGCAAATCTTGGACTGTGGACAATGTGAAACATGTATTGTTCTCTGATGAGTCCACCTTTACTGTTTTCCCCACATCCGGGAGAGTTGCGGTGTGGAGAAGCCCCAAAGAATCGTACCACCCAGACTGTTGCATGCCCAGAGTGAAGCATGGGGGTGGATCAGTGATGGTTTGGGCTGCCATAATGAGCGCGTCACTGCCAAGGACTACTGAACCATTCTTGAGGACCATGTGCATCCAATGGTTCAAACATTGTATCCTGAAGGCAGTGCCATGTATCAGGATGACAATGCACCAATACACACAGCAAGACTGGTGAAAGATTGGTTTGATGAACATGAAAGTGAAGTTGAACATCTCCCATGGCCTGCACAGTCACCAGATCTAAATATTATTGAGCCACTTTGGGGTGTTTTGGAGGAGCAAGTCAGGAAACGTTTTCCTCCACCAGTATCACGTAGTGACCTGGCCACTATCCTGCAAGAAGAATGGCTTAAAATCCCTCTGACCACTGTGCAGGACTTGTATATGTCATTCCCAAGACGAATTGATGCTGTATTGGCCGCAAAAGGAGGCCCTACACCATACTAATAAATTATTGTGGTCTAAAACCAGGTGTTTCAGTTTCATTGTCCAACCCCTGTATATCCTATCTGAAATCTAATATGTGAGGTAACTGTAAGAGGAGATCCTGGGGTCTTTACAATCTGGACAGATTGTGCAAGGAGGGTGAACAAAGTATTAGTACCCAGGGTGCCAAAAGGGGCAACATAAACATATGCTGCGCCTTCATTTCAAAAGCAGTCAGCTGACATGGTTCAGGGATCTAATCAGGACACCTCCCCTTGGACGTTTTCTGGGTACTTTCAACTGGGAGCAGACCCAGTTCTTCCTGGGGGGACCATATATTCCTTCTGTTCTGGGAACGCTCTGGGATCCCCCAAAATGAGCTGGAAAGTGTAGCCAGGGAGAGGGATGTCTGAGATTTGAATTCCTACTCCCATGACTCAACCATGGATAAGCAGAAAACGGATGAATAAAAAACATGTAACTTCATGCCATGTGAAGTATGTTTAGTACAAATTAAACTACAAAGAACCTGAAACATTGTAATTTCCACCCTAAACTGGCTGTGGGACATCAAGCAAAGCTTGATCAATCTCAGGTTTCGGGATAATGACTGAAACATCTCCCTTTATCCTAGGGTTTACTGCTGATGATATATATTAAAGCTTTCCAACTAAAATGAATTAGAAAGTTTACAGTGAACCATTCCTTCCATTAACATAATCTGCACTGGGACTGCAGTAGCTAGATGAGGCAGCATATGGTTCAATTAAATGGTTCGATGGTTATTTGGCCACTTTTTGATTTTTGTTGGCTAGTCACCATTCATCTGTATCCTCAGATGAATGGTGACTATCATCAGACTGCTCTGTGGTTTTTTTTAAACCAGACTCTTTAATATAGCTTGACAAAAGGAGCAGAGAAATCTCCATCACCAGAGGTGGTTGTGCAAATGGTTTATGAGAAGCAGACAAAGTCAAAGTTGATTCTAAGATTCATTTATTTCCCTTTGCTTTTCTTTTCCTTTCTATGATTTATGTTTAATTGAACCGGACCTAAAACTTCAGAAAGCACACCCGCTTGACACTTGATATCTGTAGTAATTAATCTCCAAAACTAATATAATGAATTGGATCTGTCTGGTCTGTGTGTGTGGTCCTGCAGTAGACTATTTGTGGAGATGTCTTAAAAGCAATACCCCCATCGTCACTATCAACAGGCTCCCATTTAACATTCCCAGATCCCCTGAAATGAAACATTCTTTTTCTCCCCCTCAGAACTATCATCTTTGGCAAAGCATTTCAGGGGAATTGGATATGTCTCTGATCTCATCAAGCGTGGGTAGGAGTCACCCCTTTCCAACGGAAATTGGTCTGGACAGCAGCAAAATGTACATCATTGAGGCACCAACCAAAAATGGCTTTGGCCCCTTCGTATAAAGACACCACCCCCCACCAGCGTTCCTCTTATAAATCCTTAAAAAGGGCTCCCAACCACAATGTATGGCAACACCATCAATATTGATGTGGGAGAAAGTTCTTTCAAAGCCTCCTCAGTCACAGAACATTAATATTGATAGTGTTGTGCAGCAGCCGGGACGCTTGGTGTGTCTCTAAAATGGTAATTGCATCTGGACTGAGGGTTAGAGGGCAATATCATTGCTGAATATGGACACAGCTGTTTAGCTGCAATAAAGACTCAGGACCAATTCATTTATCTGGGCCTCTTTGCCAATTTGACCAACTGAAGAAGGGCATGTCTGGAGTTGTTGAGGAACTTTAATGTTTGTTCATTTGGTTTCATTCTTCCAGTCAACTTTTACTAGAATAAAGCAGCTGTTAGCTGTATTATAGCTGAATTAATGGACCATAGAGTTATCACCTAAAACATTAAATCCTATTTGCAAACAAGTTTTCTCCTGATTTCTCTTAGGTTGAATCCCATTTCCTAGGACAACGGGATGAACCTGCCTCTTTGTCCTCTCTCTTAGCACTTAATTCGAGTAGCCGGTAAAACATTCCACTGTAAAAGTCAGTCATTTGATGGAATCTGCAACTTTTTAACCAATTAGAAAAATAAACTCAGCAAGTGAGACAACATTGGAAGTAACTGTAGAACCTGATCTGTGTTTGGACTGTTTTGATCCTGTGGAGCTTCCTGAGTTATCAGAAATATTAGCTTCATCTAAACCTTCAACTTGTATGTTAAACCCAATTCGAACCAAATTATTTAAGGAAGTGTTCCCTCTGATTACCAGCCTCATTTTAGATATGATTAATCTATCTTTAGTTAATGGATATGTACTACAAGCTTTTAAGGTGGCTGTAATTAAACCTTTGCTTAAGAAACCTTTGCTTGATCGAGATGACTTAATAAATTAGAGACCTATATCCAATTTACCATTCTTATCTAAAATTCTTGAGAAAATAGTTGCTAATCAATTGTGTGAGCATTTATACAGCATTTGAAGAGTTTCAGTCAGGTTTCAGAGCTCATCATAGCACTGAAACAGCTCTGCTGAAAGTCACTAATGATATTCTTATGGCCTCAGATAATGGACTTGTGTCTGTTCTGGTTCTGTTAGATCTCAGTGCTGCATTTGATACAGTCGATCACAAAATTCTCTTAGAAAGGCTGGAATATGCTGTAGGGATCAGAGGAACAGCGCTAGGCTGGTTTAAATCTTATTTGTCTGAAAGATTCCAGTTTGTTCATGTAATACATTTTCACTGTTAATACTCAGCTTTACTTATCCATAAATCCTGATGAACCCAACCAGTTAGATAGACTACAAGCATGTCTTGAAGACATAAAAACTTGGATGACTTTAAATTTTCTGCTTCTAAATTCAGACAAGACAGAAGTTGTCGTCTTTGGACCGAAGTCTTTAAAAAAGAAACTGCTTAGTCAATCACTTAACTTGGATGGCATTAAATTGACCTCCGATAATAAAGTAAAAAACCTTGGTGTTACTTTTGACCAGGACATGTCATTTAAATCCCATATTAAACAGGTTTCTAGGATTTCCTTCTTTCACCTCCGGAACATTGCCAAAATTAGAAATATCCTGTCCAGGAGTGACACTGAAAAACTAGTCCATGCATTGGTTACTTCAAAGCTGGACTATTGTAATTCTTTACTATCAGGATGTCCACAAATTGCAGTTAAAAGCCTTCAGCTGATTCAAAATGCTGCAGCAAGAGTTCTGATGAAAATTATAAAGAGAGATCATATTTCTCCTATTTTAGCTTCCCTTCATTGGCTCCCTGTTAAATCCAGAATAGAATTTAAGATTCTCCTCCTCACATATAAAGCCCTTAACGATCTAGCTCCATCATACATCAGAGATCTGATTGGTCCATATGTTCCTAACAGAGCACTTCGTTCTCAGACTGCAGGTTTACTGGTGGTTCCTAGAGTCTCTAGAAGTAGAATGGGAGGCAGATCCTTTAGTTATCAGGCACCTCTCCTGTGGAACCAGCTCCCAGTTTTAGTCCGTGAGGCAGACACCCTGTCTACTTTTAAGGCTAGGCTTAAAACTTTACTTTTTGATAAAGCTTATAGTTAGAGTGGCTTAGGTTATCCTGAGCTATCTTCCTTATTTTTTACCTCCGTCTTCTTCCCTCCCTGTTGGTTGGAGTAAGGGGGAGTCAGGTTTAGCCTAAACCGGCTCAGTTATGGTTGAGGTGCAAACACACCCTCCATTTCTGTTACCTGTATGACCCCCTCTCTTTTCCCATGGTTATGGTCAATCTGACAGAGAGAGGTATCCCAATCGTTGTGGTTTTTAGTATAACAATGGCCATCAGTGGGCTCTAGATGGACAAACTGTCTACTTTTAAGGCTAGGCTTAAAACGTTCCTTTTTGATAAAGCTTATAGTTAGAGTGGCTTAGGTTATCCTGATCTCTGTAGTTATGCTGCTATAGGCTTAGGCTGCTGTAGGACATAATGACCACTTTCACTCTCTTCGCTACATTCTCATACTACTCTCCAATTTTGCATTATTTGCTGTTATTTCAGCTTTTAACTTTGTTCTCTCTCTTTTCTCTTCCTAGAAGCTACAACTGGCCTGACTCTGTGTCTACCTGTGACACCTTTCTGGAGAGGGGCATCGTCCGAGCTTCTGCTGGCAACAACTTAATGCTCACCCTCTACCGATGATCCACGTGGCCCTGTCTTTCAGTGTTTAACCCTTTCTCTCTCCTAGACATGGCTACTGAGTAAAAATACTGTTGTCTGGGCACATGGGCAGCCGCAGCTGGGTATGTACGCGACACAAAGCTAGGAAGATTTAGCTGACCGAGCAGCTGACCTGCATACTGGTTTTTTGTGTCATTAGTTATTTTGGTTGTTAGCACAGATATACATTTTCTGTGGTATCTCTAGGTTTTGGGAGTTGTTATTATTGTAATTAATACATTTCATCGACACATTCTAATGTTAGCAAACAGAATGTTGTCTCACAGAGCAGTGGTCATTGTTACTGCAAGCTCCTAGACTCTGTCCTCTTTGACAACAAATCTAACAAAAATCGGTTGAGAATGGTTTTTGTACTTTGTCGTTTATTATAATAATGAATGGAGTGATGATAATAATAATCATAAAACTACCAGTCAAATGTCTGGACACTTTCTCATTTAAATACGAAAAGAGCGATCTTACTCAAAACATGATCAGAAATGTGTTTTTGACAAATTTGGTGAGTTTAGTGCTGCCAACCCGACCCCCTCCTCTGCAAATAAAATTATTTTTAAATGTATAGGAACTGAGTTAAAATGACTCTTGCTTACACGAGCAGTGGAACGTATACAGGTCCTTCTCAAAAAATTGGCATATAGTGATAAAGTTCATTATTTTCCATAATGTCATGATGAAAATTTAACATTCATATATTTTAGATTCATTGCACACTAACTGAAATATTTCAGGTCTTTCATTGTCTTAATATGGATGATTTTGGCATACAGCTCATGAAAACCCAAAATTCCTATCTCACAAAATTAGCATATCATTAAAAGGCTCTCTAAACGAGCTATGAACCTAATCATCTGAATCAACGAGTTAACTCTAAACACCTGCAAAAGATTCCTGAGGCCTTTAAAACTCCCAGCCTGGTTCATCACTCCAAACCCCAATCATGGGTAAGACTGCCGACCTGACTGCTGTCCAGAAGGCCACTATTGACACCTTCAAGCAAGAGGGTAAGACACAGAAAGACATTTCTGAACAAATAGGCTGTTCCCAGAGTGCTGTATCAAGGCACCTCAGTGGGAAGTCTGTGGGAAGGAAAAAGTGTGGCAGAAAACGCTGCACAATGAGAAGAGGTGACCGGACCCTGAGGAAGATTGTGGAGAAGGGCCGATTCTAGACCTTGGGGGACCTGCAGAAGCAGTGGACTGAGTCTGGAGTAGAAACATCCAAAGTCACCGTGCACAGGCGTGAGCAGGAAATGGGCTACAGGTACCGCATTCCCCAGGTCAAGCCACTTTTGAACCAGAAACAGCGGCAGAAGCGCCTGACCCGGGCTACAGAGAAGCAGCACTGGACTGTTGCTCAGTGGTCCAAAGTACTGTTTTCGGATGAAAGCAAATTCTGCATGTCATTCAGAAATCAAGGTGCCAGAGTCTGGAGGAAGACTGGGGAGAAGGAAATGCCAAAATGCCAGAAGTCCAGTGTCAAGTACCCACAGTCAGTGATGGTCTGGGGTGCCGTGTCAGCTGCTGGTGTTGGTCCACTGTGTTTTATCAAGGGCAGGGTCAATGCAGCTAGCTATCAGGAGATTTTGGAGCACTTCATGCTTCCATCTGCTGAAAAGCTTTATGGAGATGAAGATTTCATTTTTCAGCACGACCTGGCACCTGCTCACAGTGCCAAAACCACTGGTAAATGGTTTACTGACCATGGTATCACTGTGCTCAATTGGCCTGCCAACTCTCCTGACCTGAACCCCATAGAGAATCTGTGGGATATTGTGAAGAGAACGTTGAGAGACTCAAGACCCAACACTCTGGATGAGCTAAAGGCCGCTATCGAAGCATCCTGGGTCTCCATAAGACCTCAGCAGTGTCACAGGCTGATTGCCTCCATGCCACGCCGCATTGAAGCAGTCATTTCTGCAAAAGGATTCCCGACCAAGTATTGAGTGCATAACTGTACATGATTATTTGAAGGTTGACGTTTTTTTTGTATTAAAAACACTTTTATTTTATTGGTCGGATGAAATATGCTAATTTTGTGAGATAGGAATTTTGGGTTTTCATGAGCTGTATGCCAAAATCATCCGTATTAAGACAATAAAAGACCTGAAATATTTCAGTTAGTGTGCAATGAATCTAAAATATATGAATGTTAAATTTTTATCATTACATTATAGAAAATAATGAACTTTATTACAATATGCTAATTTTTTGAGAAGGACCTGTAGTTCCTGCAGGTTCTTAGGTGTTTCATGAGTAGTTCTAGCTTTCCAGTACATTTTACTCAAACCTTTTGAGGTCTTACTCCAAGAGTCATTTCAAATAAATGTATTGAGGTAAGTAGCCACTGCAGGAGGCTGCTTACAAGCTAAGGCTGCTGGATGGAGATAGTGCTTTGTAACCCGCTTTAGGTGGATCATACATTTCAAAGTAATATCATGATTAATGGCAACAAGAATGCATTGCATTCAACAAGATGATGAATGCAACAATTTTTTTTTGGGATTTGTTCAATTAAGCTTTTAATGAGCTACATTAGTCCAAACTACTATAACCTAAATGATTGCTTCCAGATCAACATGTTCAGTCTTTCCTTACTCTAGCACAACTGAATGAAAAACATGAACCACTTTCAGACATAAGCAGAACATAATGAAGAGTTGATGACTCATTTTTTGTATGATAGGAGAAAATTACACGTTTCGGACCTATGCATTCTGCTAACATTGATTAATGTGACCTTTAATATAAAAATGCTACTCTTTAGTTTTCTATCGTTTTATGACAGGACACAGAATCAAATGTATTGTGTTTTATACCAAGCAGAAAAGGGATATCCAGAGAAACAGGTTTTCCAGGGTAAACACCACATCGAGTAAAGGAGCAGAGTAAAATAATACAAAATCCCTTCAGTGTCCTTTCGAGAATGACCTGCTTTAATTTGCATCATATTTTCCATACTACATAACAACAATAAACATGCACTCTGTTTCCCTATAAGCGCTACGCATGCATCAACCTGTGACACTACACAGAATGCTTCTTATTAACTGTAACAGCCCATTGACTGGAATGACATTATTGCTTCATCGCAATGGTGTCCTCAGCTTGTTCAAACATTAGATGATGCCGAGGTTGTTTTCTGGGTCAGTTGGTTAAATATTTCAGATGGTTTTTATTTTTAGCTCCGTCTGTTTCCACTGTGTGGATGCTCTGCATGTGTGTGTGGGGAGTGTGTCCACATTAGTGGATCTCATTCCCTGTCTGGAGGCAGCATTTGACCCACTAAGTCATCATTATGTGCCCCATGGGATTATCAAATTGAATGTAGCTTGCAGAAGGGACCATAACAAATGGTTGCCAAATAATGTCCACAAAAAACATACAGGACTGTGGTCTATGATCTAAACATAGTTTTTATAATAGATATGAAGTTAAGTAAAATCCTTTTTACCTTGCTTTAGTATGCAGCCTTTGAAGCCCCCTAAACACCATGTAAATTCCTTGAAAACTAATCAAAATTTCAGTTGCCTTTTGCACTTCTCAGTTAACATTAGTTTACCTAATAATACAACAAAAACAGAATATCCATAGGGCTTAAAGCACTGTGTAATTCAAATAGCATTAGATCAGTTGTCCACATTATCGAACTGTCACAGAGAAAAGAGGACATTCTAATCACTGCAGAGATGAGTGGTCAGTGAGCTGGAAAAAGCAGACAAGTTTTCCACAGATTATGAGAAACAAAACAATTGGAAACTGCCCGGGGCCAAAGCTCCCATGATAGTTTCTGACCTTGTAACGTATGTGGAATCAATGCAGGGTTCTGTTTTTGACCTTAGCTGTTCTCTCCAACATATACAACTGTGCTCTGCACATCTCTTGGTTTGCTGCTCTTTAATCGTTCCCACATTTTCTCCTTCCAAGTTTTAGCAACATTTTAGCTGATCTGAAGAGAAGCCTTGAGGAAAACTTTCCAGGGCATAAAAATGATGTCTATTTTATCTGTTTTAAGTCTCTCATTTTTTTATTTATTTACAGTTGTGTACTATTTTATTTATTTCATAAGGAAAAGTGTATAGTTTTCACACTATAGATTTTTGTAGTTTTATTGTCATTGTAATCCAATCTGTAATGATTTAAATATAGCATAACTGTGCAAGGAATTTCACTGTATGTTGAATATGAGAGATGGATGCAATAATTCACTGTCAAAATAGGAAGTCAAATGTGCTTTTTTCTCCTGCCACCTCTCTGTCGCTGAATGCCACTACAATGCTGGTGACAGAGAGCTCCTCGCCATCAAACTGGCCTTCGAAGACATTGGTTGGAGGGCTATGAATTTCCGGTGCTGGTTTGGACTGATAAAAAAAAATTAAACTTATTCCCAAACCACCAAAAGACTTATTCTCCAACAGTCCCGGCAGTCCCAGTATACTCTTACTTCTATTTCTCCATCACATACCATCCCTGCTCAAAAAACACTAAGCCAGATGGCTAATCCAGCCAAATCTCCCCTGATGAGGAAGCATCCCGAGAATCAGTCCTTACCCTCAGCTGCATTATCGGAAGCCTCACTTGGGAGATTGGAAACATAATTTATCAAGCCCTGCAGAATGATCCTGACCCAGGAAGACGGTTCACCTAATCGTACTTATTGTCCCTCTTCGGCCAGGTCTAAACTTATTCATTGGATCCATACTGCTAAATTCACCCCGGAATCAGCAGAACCTTTTGCCTCATTAACTGTAAGCTTTGGTGGTCCTCAATTCATAAAGATTCCAAGAGTATGTCCTTGCTCTTCCTGTCCGTGCTCGTAGGCTACCACTCAACCCCCTGCTGGTCTGCTCCAAACTCTCTAAACCTTATCTAAACGTCCCTGGTCCCACATCGCTGGACTCCACCCTTCTAAAAGAATGACCACCATCCTAACCATCATGGACCGGTTTTCCATGGCCTGTTATCTAATTCCTTGCAGAAGGCTCCCTACCTCAGCTATGGGGAATTCTGAAGAGACAAGTTGAGCATCACTCTCCATCCAGCATCCAGGCTCTAAAAGAGGTTGTTTTTGAAGAACGGAAAAAGATAGACGTTGCAGTATGTTGCCAACTGGTTCATTCCATGCCTAGAAGACTTGGTGCTGTCCTTACAAATCACAGTGGTCATATAAAACACTAGATGTAGTAGTTTCTTGTTTTTTTTTTTGTACAGGGTGCATTAATTTTTGCTTCAACTAATTTAAGTAAAACTGCAGATTTTGTGATCCAAGTTATATCATTAACATTGATTTTAATGTAGAAATATATAGTTGTATATATGGAATTAAATAAGTGTTCTATGAAACTCAGCATTGTGAAAATTTTGAAAATTGTTCTTGTGTTTATTGAGACATATATATATATATATATATATATATATATATATATATATATATATATATTTATATATATATATATGTAGTAAAGAGAATTGGTCTAAGCACCAAATCCTGTGGTTCTCTTGGTCTGTCATTGAATAAACTGGAATCTGTCAGACATATGTGATTTAAACCAGCCTAGTGCTGCTCCCTTGATTCCTACAGCACATTACACCCTTTATAAGATAATATTGTGGTTGACTGTATAAGGTAGCAACACTGAGAACACCACAAGTATAGACACAAGTCCATTGTCTGAGACCGTGACAAAATCATTGGTGACTTTCACCATTGCTTTTTACTGCCAGAATGAGTTCTGAAACCTGACTGCAACTCTTGAAGCTGTTCAAATACCCACCTGTCACTAAGTAACATATTGCTTGTGCACTCTTCAGTCCTCCTTAATAGATGGAACACTCACCCACTTTAATATTTATATATCTTTCTGTCTCTTTGGATGGAGGAAAAGTCTTTGAAACTATCTAAAAATCTAAATCCACTGATGTTTTGCTCTTGTTCCAGCTAAATCTGCACGAAATAGTTCACCGAGTGTTATGATTTGGGGTTGTTTGGTTTTTGGTTTCAGGTTTTTTCTTTATATGTTTTTCACAGTTAAGGTTTTGAATTGTTCTTCTGTTTATTATTATTATTATTATTATTATATTTTGAAACATGCTTCTGGTCATGCTTTAGTTTTGTCATCTTGTTCATGTTTTGTCAAGTTTGGTTTTTGGATCTGGTTATGCTTTAGTTTAATGTTTTTCTAGTTATGTTTCTATTAGTTTGTTTCCTTGGATTTTCATTCTGCTCAAGCCATGTTTTGTCCTGTCAATTAACTTTATCCGGTTCACCTGCTCCAAGCTAATCTGTCTCCTTGGTTCACCTGGTTTAGACTCCATGTATACACACCTGTTCAGTTGTTCGTCGCGGAATCATTTTCTAATCATGCTCAAGTCTTGTTTACTGGATCATGCTCATGTCTAGTTCTTTTTGGATCATGCCATGCCTGTCTTGCCTGCCTGTTTATTGTTTTGTTCCTGCCTCTTCTATGAGTGAGTTTTTTGTTAATTAAATCCTTTTGCACTTACCGTCATGCTGCCTGCTAGTCTGCATTTTGGGTTCCTCCGTTGCTCAAGTCCTGACACTGAGAGATCGACACTTTTTCCTACAGAAAAAGTAATCCTCTTTATGTTGTGGGACCAGGGTTTAACAGGAGATTTTAAACAGGCTCAGACCCATGTTGGGGCTAATTGATACTGAGCAGTCAACAAATGTTCAGACCAGCATAAATGTCCCAGGCAGACAAGTCTGATCTGGAAATGGAAGTTAAACAATCACCAGGTGGTTAAAAACATCATGACATATATAGAGTATGTATTTAGAAGGAGAGGCTATACAATACCATGTTCACAAAAAAGTTACCTTTGTTCCAGAGATTTTTTTATATATTAGTGGAAAATAGAAACATCAGATTTTTGCACAAAGTGAATATTGCCACTGTGATACAATCCTGTAATCATATGATGGTTGTCTGCTTGGAAGCAAACTTGGAATTTGGCCTTTGCTGTTTTTTTGAGCTTGGACAAGAATGTCTGACTTAAAATGTCACATGGCAAAACTACCTCACTTCAATTAGATTAATTAAGGACTTTGTTACATAGCAACTCATAGCTTTGAATAAAGACTTGCAAGCATGAAGCATAAACCAGTTTACAATAAAACATTCTGTTTTTTTATCTTTTATGCACAATAGTCCCACCTACTGAGATACATACACGTAAATTATATTTTCATTTTAAAGCACAGATCCCAACATCAAACACATCAAAGATTGACAGGAAAAAACTACGGTAAGCTAAAAGCCTCCATTAAGCAATTCGAGCCCAACTAAACATAATTCAAAGTTGTGGCCATGTAACAAAAACACGAAGACAGCAAACATTCACTTTTCTGCTTCCTAACATCAACACTTCAAGCAAAACCCTCAAGCATGATATCAGTTGAAAGCAGAGAGACTGCTCTTTAAAAAGATGTCTTCATCTATCCCTCAGCTAGATAGCAACATGTGAAAAGGTATCTTCCTGCCAAAACAACACAGCTTATGTGCTGACTTTGCATTGGGTTGGAATCAGGAAGGTCTTGGTTGCTTACAAAGTGACAAAGGAGGTTATAAAAGGAGGGGTATGCTTCTTGATAGTCTTCTTGCTTCTGGATAATAATTTATTTTTTTCTCTCACTGGTTGATAGAGGTGACCAGTGGGGGGCTGATATTTACACATGCAGTGCTGTCCTTCATTTTGTTTTATGGTCCTATTTGAATAAAAAAAATGGTTGTAGGTCTAGGTGAATTATGAAAATGAACCAACATTAATTTTATTTAAATGTAATGAACAACCCTAGTCATATAAAAATTTAATAAAATTCATTTCTCCTTTAGTGGTGGGTGAGAAAGGTGAGTTGATACATTTGATGCCAAAATTTGTCCAAATGGCAGATTTGTATGGAGGTAAATCTTGGTCAAATTTATTTATGCATTGTAGCTGTGTATCTGAAGAGAGAGAATCACAGAGAGAAATGCTATAGGAGTTTTGAAATTGTAGAATATTTTCTTTCTCTCACAATTACAAATCAACAGTTACACCTCTTCAGATGTACAAGTACACAAATTGCATTTTGTCACATCAAGAAAACTTCTTATGTTCATGGTTTTGCTCAAATTGACCCAAAACAAATGCTGCAAATCAAATCCACACACCTATATTAACATCTTCCCACAAACAAATTTTACTATCATGTTTTTTTCCTTGACACAAACACAAATCAGTGAATACAACTGCGCAAATCTGCTGCTGTGAGTCACAAATGCCGTTTTACAAGTCACACATTCTTTCTGCTGCACTTTCACTTTTGACCAAAACATATCACAGATAGTGAAGCAAAACCATCTGTGACATGAAGGTCATTCGTATGGTTACACAGCATAGGGAGTCTGCAGCTAAACGTCAGCCATTCAGCGCTTCATATTAATAGAGGAAGATTAGAGGTGTAGAAATTCTCACATAGGTCTCAAAATGTGTAAAAGTGTCAAATAGGACATTTGTTCTTTTTAATGATAGGGCTTCTTGTAAATAACCCTGAAATTATTTGCTTGTTTCCTGTGTTGCTGGGTATGCTGACTTCAATTGCAGACACCAGTAACAGACCCACTGAAATAAAAATATAATGTACAATTAAAAGTTATTATTTTTCCTTGTGTTAAGGTTCGCTGGCTGAGGAGAAACACACAATACAGCAGGTAGAGGAAATTGTGGGAATTTGTAATTACTTCTGCCTCAGCTTCGGATACTTTCCTATTCACTACATTGTTGGATTTTTAGAGGTGAGTATGTTCCATTGCATTTTAGGAAATCAAGAGCAAGTTGTCATGAATAACTGTTCACCTGTTATGTAAAGGTCACGGTTTGCTATAGGTATCTAATGAAAAAAAAACAAAACAACTCTTATCCTAAGTCTTATTCAAAGTCTGTGTTGTGGAATTTTCTTATCAAAGTGGGTAGAAGTTGACTCATAACAAGAGAAAATCCGGACTTTGTCTTATAAGTTTTATTCAAAGGCATTCAGCGTTTGAAGACCCTGACACTGAGGTTAGTCAGTGAAACAGAGCCCCGATCAACATTTACACACAGTATTTATACCAGAACATGACAGTGTTATCTCAACTTCAAAGAGTCTGTGTTTTACGACCCCAGACCCTTCCCGGGTTCAGAGGTGACTAGGTTACCTAGGAACAACCATCTACTCTCCAAGAGGCATCACCCTAACAAATGCCCTTAACCATTAAACTTCTGATAATGGCTTTTACAGCTTCCTCCTCTAACACAGATGTTCACTGGAGTGAGGTAAACCAAAGGTCATACACTGTGGAATGCTTACTGCAAGAATTTCCATCACATTCCTTTCTTCTGATTACAAGATAATCACAACTAAAGGAAAATTCTTCAAAACCATCACCCCTCTCAGCTAACAGATAATCCAAAGCCATTCTAGTTTGCAAACTCATCGTTCTAATAGCTTAGGCTGATTGAAGTATAAGTTGTGACCGTATGTAGTAAGTGAGCTAGATAACATACTCCAGACCAAGTAGCAGGCAGATACAGATATGATCTATTTCCACACATCCAAACCATGTTCTTAGGACACGAGAACCCATCTCTACTAGGAAAAGTAACAAGAACCCTGGTTAATTTACCTGCCATGCCATACAATTGACTTCCATTCGGTAAGGCTGTAAGATTAAGAGTTAACACAAAAGGATCTGGAGCCAAAGATTCTGAAATAGTATACGGATCAGACCTGACAGGACAAGGTCCAGATGTATTACTGTGGATCAAGGCACATGAAACTGGTATAATAGTTTTACAACCCACCGTCTTTCCAAGGAAATAAGGTGTGCTTTCCTCCTGAGCAATACAAATATCTGGATCTTTAATTGGATTTCTATTACCCCGAAATCTATAAAGAGTTCCTGTAGACGCACACGTTAAATTAGTCTCACTAGAAAATTTACTAACATTTCTGCTTGTCTGTACAGCATAATTCCTCACCCAAGGAAAAATGACCTCCACCAACCGGTTATCTGGAAAGAAAGTAGCTAGAGTATAAGCAGTATCAATAGGAACTGGTACCAAAAATGGTCGATCATTAATAGCATGTGGAATCAAACAACAAACATAGCAACTGTCCTTTCTTATCTTCCTCACGGTTTGATGCATCAGTTGCCACCAGACATTATCAGTATGATCATAGTAGTCAGAAAAGTGATGGATCTCTCTTCAAATCAGCTGATGAGCATTATTAACACAATTCCTCAAATTAGCCTTACATTGTCTTTGCTGCACCTTTTCCCAAATGAACACAAGAGTTATAAAAATACTTGAAATACCAATCATTAGCATCAGAACAGACCATCTTCCATTTAACTGCATCGTGACCTTGAAGTGGAATGTCCTTTCTTCTGGTACTGAAAGCAAACAGTTTCTTTTTTTAAAGAAAACAAATTATAAACACAACTTAAAAAACAAAAAATCCTGCCGACTCTCCTGAGTGGCTTCAAGCTGCCCTGTTACCAGTCTGGTACAGGTGGGCGGTCGTAGGAAGCTCCTCTAGAAATATATTTAGAAACAGGAACTCTAACCTGCTTAAGAAATTAAGGAGAATAAGCATCGTGGCGCATATTTGACTGTCTCTCTGTTGCAGGCGTCACCAGTTCATCCAGAGAAAGGTTATGTGCAAATGTGTAGAGGTCTTCCCTGTATGTTTCCTATGTGTCTCTCACTGTGGTGTGTGTGCAGTGAGGCAAATGACCTTATGACTTCTAACTTTCAGGCAATGCGATGGCCTTAAGTAGATTCTGAAATAACGTTGCACTGCCCAAGGGATTATTGTGCCCTTGTAAGAACAGTGTTCTTCAACCACCTGTTCAATCACTCGCCAGTGATCAGCTTACAGTTCTTTATCTTGTGGTGGTCCGCTGTCCTCACACCTTTCAGGCCGTGGATGATCCAGTTGGAAGATGACTTGCGTCCTGGAAGCCAGATGAAACTGGAGGAGCTGGAGCTTTCCTGCAGCTTTCCTGCAGCTTTTCTGGCTGTCTAGTAGGATCTGATATGGGCCATTCCAGCACCTGGACTTCCAGTGTTTTCTCCTAAATTCTCTGACCAGAATCCAGTCGCCAGGAATAAAGGACTGGAGGGTGGAAGTGGCTGTTTCTGGTAATGCAGCCTTCACTGTCTGTGAAACTTGAGAAAACACAGTGGACAGGTTTTGACAGTAAAACAACATCCTATCTCCACACAAAGATGTGGAAGAAAATTATCTTGGCAATATCCCCATGTCCAAATTAGGAGACCTGCCACACAGCACTTCAAAAGGACTGAGATTTGCCTGTGTCCTTTGTCTCAATCTCATATAAGTGAGAACAGGGCCTTCACAACACTTGGCTAATTTTCAATTCAAAGTCCCCTTCTCAAACATAAGTGCTTAACTACATGAACTTCATCAAAACATCCAACAAAATCCAAATAATTGATCTTCTGACTTCACCTGATATACTAGCAATGACCATCAGCTAAATATTCTGAATATCAAAAATGTGACATGATGTTTGTGGAAGGTCTGATTACAGGTCAACATTTCATAGTTTCAGAATACCCACAAAGAATTTCAAAAATGGTCTAATCTGTGGAGATATAAAATTTCACAAAAAATCAACACCATAATTTCAGAGAGGTTTTCAGAATGTGGTCTTAGGGAGCTATGCACCATTTATATAAACAAAGTACAACGTCTCTCTCGCATTGTCACTAAGTCCTCACTGGAGGTATGAGCTACCCTTTTTCCCATGAGTGCTAAAACTTTTGGAACCCCATGTTACTTTATTCTGACATTCCCCTCTTCTGGCGCAGGGTCCAACCCATGCGACAATCCAGCAAAAAGTTTGTACAAAAATGTTTTAGTAACCAAGATCACATAACCTAGAACCAAAGAAATGAATTCTGACATAACTATGTGTCACTATGAATTTAACGAAAGCAACATAAAGAAAATCCAGATGTTTTTAACTGCAATTCAGTTCCATTAACAACTAAACACAAACTTTAGTTATTCAGTTCATCAATGTTTCACTTAGAAATTAGTCACATATCATCCTAATTTGTCTTGTACAAAGATGAGTATTAGATTAATGGACATCCAATGTAATTTGGATGAATAAACCCTACAAATTGAATCTAATAAATAATTCCCACCAAGTATAAAGGCATGACTCTGATTCTTTATCAAAAATATATTCCTTACTTTTGGCATATCTTGAATTGTCAGCTAGCTTAATGGTACCAGGGAAACTTTCAATCTAATAAATCACCAATGATTCTGCATGCAAAACTAATTCTTCAAACTAGTTTAAACTATTTCATTAACCTTTTAATAATAAAACACATAAATCTAAAAGTCATGCTACATCCTTAATCATTATACAAAAAAAAACATGTTTTTAAGGCAACAATCACTACAAGCATTTTGACTCTATTGTCTCTTAAACAGTGTTAAAACTCAGGAAGGGAGGTGCTGAGCGTTACCATGACAGCAAAGGCATGAACCAATCTAGTAGGTGGGCGGAGTCAGGCAGAACTAACCTTTGATTGACAGCCTATGGGCGGACCCACAGTTTCTTCATCCCATCCCACATTAGTGTAACTTAAACTGCAAAACTGTTAACATGCACCTACCTCAGAAACAAGCTGCTTCTTAACTCTCCTGAAAACTCAAAGTTTAATCAATCTGGGATTTAGAAACATTATTCTAAACATGGATTATTGTCATGCAACATATAAACAAACATTCATTCCAACAAAACAAAGACAAAACATCAAAGACAGACAAATGGCCAAATTTGAAGCTTCAAGAATTCAAAGAAATTTTTAACAATCTCTTTTCAGAATATGTTTTCTCAACCATATCTTTTAATGCTATAATTGATCAATGTTGTTATGACAATCTTCAGGATTGTTTTTTTTAAAAATGAGTGCACATAGTCCAAAGAGATCTCAAAGTATTTAGAAGCACAGCAACAGTTTTCTCTTATATGAATCCAAATTTACTGATGCTGAAACCTTTTGCTAATTCTTTGTACTGTAACTCTGTAATAATAACTACAATCCTGAGAGTTATTGTTATAATTCTCTTTTTGTTTGGCTTAATTTGATCGCAGCTGTATTGCAGAATTTCAAGTTAAATGCAAAGAAGTATTTTTAATTTAATTCAATTCAAATTCAAAGATACTTTATTGATCCCCGAGGGGAAATTAGAAAAGTCAGCGTTGACATTTTCATGTTATACCCAAACTAAACAAAACTGCAGTGTTTGACTTAATCATAAATTAAGATAAGAAGCTTGTCTCCAAACTGGACTTTTCCCCACATAATGTTTCAAAAAAGAACAAACATCATTTTCTTTAATTTGGCTATTTAAATTTTGAGAGTTGGGGAGAACTTATCACTAGAACCCCTCTTTAATAATCCAATGGTGATAAATGTTCCAATATTTTATCTCTTAGTAATCTGAAATCACCTTGTGTACCTTTGTACTCCTATGTATTCCTGTAATCTTTAAACCCTAAGAAATCAAACAAGGAGACTTGAGTTTGAGCCGACCATCCTCTTACTGTTAAGAGAGCCTTTATTTCTTTTCTTTTCCTAAAATAAAGGATTTTACTTGTCTTTATTCCGTTATACAAGTCCTAACCTTGGTTCCAAAACTAAACTCTTCAACCCCAATCTGTGTTCCCCAGAGTAGAAATTTTGAGTATTATTGCATTTCAAAGTCACCAAAATGACTGGAACTCATCATTGGCTTAGATCTATTTTAATAAGTAATCAGCCTACCTTTAATTAAGTATTATAATTTCATGGACCCAAAATCTATGGCTTACAGGCTTCAGGAGTCCAGGAACCACAAGTTGAATACTACTGCATTGAACAATGGTGTTAACTTTCTGCAGAGATTGAAGGATTGGCTAAATATATTATTTCTGCTTGGACAATAATCAGATTTAAAATTATTAGTTCACAGCTCCTAATTTACCTCAGATCATATTTGCTCCTATCCCAGTTCATAAGAAGCTTCAGACAACATTATGCTAAAAAGCCAAAAACAAAACAAAAACCAGATCTGTTTTAAAATAAAGAAAAAGCATGCTTAAAAACTTGGTACTGTGGTGGAAAATAACTCCACGGTTCTGAAGGCCTTTTCATGCAGAGTCTTTTAGGAAGCAGTTTAATTTTTGTGTGGTACCACTGTCCAATCAGATTCTTTCTAAATAACCCAATTTTTTCATACTCATTTTAAAGGTTTGTTTTACCAAGGGAAATATGTTTAACAAAACCAATTACTCTCAAAAGTTTTAAAAGTTTTTAGCTGGTGATATCTTAGAAAACAACAAGTGTTTTAATATTTCTATGCAACACAGAACTGATCAGGTGTCCTTTCCTTCTCCAAAGGGAGAAAAAAGAACCTGCAGAACCAAATCTTTCATAGTTTTTTGTCAGGACCTGATATAAGGTACAGTGTAAATCAACACGCTGCATGAATCAGAAGAGGGAAGAAAAACCTAATATAACCTCTTCCCAGCAGCTGCTGTGAAAAACAATGAATTTGTACTTTCCATAAGCGTCAGTTAACACTTGCGGACAAAAACTGCACCAAACTGTAAATACTGTGTCAGAAACTGTATGAAGACCATCTGCAGTAGAACTAAGCCTGTTTTAATGAGGTCTCTACCCATTAGATTTATGGGATACAAACTCTGACAACAGAAAATTATACCTGAAGGAGAAACCCATCAGGTGTTACGCATGCGCTGGGTTTTAAAAATACTCCTTCATGAGATCTGTCCTGAGAATAACATAGAAACACTTGGTTACTGCTGAGTTTTGGAGATGTTGTAACTTCCTCTGCTTTTTAATAACTTTTAATAACTAGAATAATTGACCCTGAATATTCCACGACGAAAGAGAACTTGCTTCTCTGAAAGAATTAACCAGAAAGTATCAAATGAGTTAAGTTATCACCCTTTTAAAGATTCTTTTCTAACCCTAAAATAATATTTTAACCCGCTATATCTGTCCACGTCAAGCAAGCGTAACATGAGCAGCGGTTAATAAGCGTTCTTCATTGCAGAAAATAGGAAAAGATTTATGCAAATGTGTGTGTTTGTACGTTACCCCCATCAGTTTCTTAATCGCTCCAGAGTCAGACTATCAGGCACACGGTCCTCTATCAGTCCAAAAAACAACCAGGCCCTTCCCTGGTCTGTTGGTGAGACATTCAATCATTCTTTGTCCACTTTAACTTCTCCAGGAGGGAGAAAGAAGAAACTTTGCTCCGGTTTCTCTTCTGCCCGCATAAGATGCTTTCAATATAAATCCAGTGTATCGCTCTTCTGGCTCTTGCAAACAGCATGGATCTTTGTCCATCTCAGAGAATCCGGATTTTCTTCTGAGTTTCGTTTTTTTTTTTCTTGTAGAAAGTCACACTGCGATTTTCAACATGCAGGAAGGCAGATCTCTCTCTTTCAGGCCGTGCTGGAGAAGCGTCTCTGGCGGAGTAGCCATGGAGAAGGGCAGGTTTCTAAAATCCAGACTCAAAAACGCAGATGTTGAACTTAAATCCCATATATGTGTGTATTTGTGTGTGAGAGAGGCAGAAGAAAAGTTTAGTATAGGTTCAAATTTTTGTACAAATACATATTATCAGTCAGTCAGTCAGTTGTCCCCCTGCCTGTCACTTCCTTCCACAACATGAACTATACTCCTTTCTAAAACAACTTTCTTTTCGCATCTCTAATGTCCTTTTTCAATTTTACCTTCTTTACCGACTGATCGCAATATTTAAGACAAACGAAACTTCCTTCAGGAAAGTTTTAACTCTTTAACCCCTTAATTGATGCACTCTGTGCTTTTTAATCTTTTCTTGTTTTTTTTTATTTTTCCATCAACTGTTTTACTTGAAACTTTTTAAACTATTTAACTTATTTACACTCAAACTTCCACGCTGTGAAAAACCAAACTTATCTTCCAAATTAAAGCACATTTAACACAATCATCCCCACTTTTTCCTTTCATTATTTTATAAATCAGAGTCTGAAGAAGGAGACACCCCTGATGCCTCAAGGTTCCGGAACCATTTTTTTTTTTTTACCCGTTCAGCGGCACGTCTGCCCACTGGCTTTTCTCCTTTATGAGGTGTAGAAAATTGCCAAAAACCACCCGCAAAACCCTGTGTTTTGCTTTATCTTATTGTTACCAATAAGAACCTCCCTGCAATTCCTTTTGCAGGGTAACCGGGCCCTCAGCTGATGTCCTCCCTCTCGCAACTCTGGAACCTAATTAATTAGTTAGGAGATGATGGTTAATGTGTAATAAAAATAATAATATACATTATATCATACAGAGCAACTTCTCACCCAGATATATTTGAAGACAAATTGTTCGGATCTAATCAGCCAGACGCCGCAGGCGGGCATGAGGACTCCACTACCGTAATATGGAGGTGGACTGAGGACAACTCTCAGGCTGGCCAGGCGTCCGTGTCCCATCCTGCGGTCTCCTCTGGCACGTTAGATCCTGTTCGTGACGCTAAAATTGTTGTGGAATTTTCTTATCAAAGTGGGTAGAAGTTGACTCATAACAAGAGAAAATCCGGACTTTGTCTTATAAGTTTTATTCAAAGGCATTCAGCGTTTGAAGACCCTGACACTGAGGTTAGTCAGTGAAACAGAGCCCCGATCAACATTTACACACAGTATTTATACCAGAACATGACAGTGTTATCTCAACTTCAAAGAGTCTGTGTTTTACGACCCCAGACCCTTCCCGGGTTCAGAGGTGACTAGGTTACCTAGGAACAACCATCTACTCTCCAAGAGGCATCACCCTAACAAATGCCCTTAACCATTAAACTTCTGATAATGGCTTTTACAGCTTCCTCCTCTAACACAGATGTTCACTGGAGTGAGGTAAACCAAAGGTCATACACTGTGGAATGCTTACTGCAAGAATTTCCATCACATCTGTTTCAGAATCAGTTCAACAGTACAACTAACAGTTTTTGTGTCTGTTCTGGTAAGGACTGATTACAACTACTGTATGATGAAAACAGGAGTTTATTGTGCAGCTCTCATTCCTCCGCCAAACAGCTCTCAGTATGTAAGTCTTTCTTCATTTTATCAATCAGCTATGCTTTTTCTAGAATTATGTATCCTCTCTGTGACCCTTTACCACCATAAATAAAATATAAAAGTATTTTAGGGGCAGCTAAATCTTAAATTTTGTAAAGAGGTGTCCAGAGGTCATTGGCCAACCGCACCCTGGTAGCTTTCATTGACCTCTGGATGAAAACCAATGCATTTCCACACTAATTGTAGCACAGGTTTGCTATTCAACCTGTCACTCAATGTCCCTTTGTCCATCCTTCTAGTTTTTTTTAGACATGTTTAACAAGAGATACAACAATCTAATTTTAGGTCATTTATTATATTTCTCTTATGTTGTTGATGTACAGTTAAAACTATTGGTGTTTGTGTTTATGTTTGCATTTTGCAAGAGAAAAAGTTTCAGACCTCAGTCAGAGTTGGCAAAATAATTTTCTTCCAGATCCTGTTCTCCAAAAGGAGAAGTCACTGACAAATTTGATGGTGCAAGTTTCCGCCTTCTTTCGCCAAATGTAATGGTAATAATGATTTGTCTTATTTTTTGTTCTTTTTTTCACTTATTACACATCTTACAGAAGTTCTTCATCACTTCAAACCCTCATTAGAGTTAAATAATTTCTTTCTTAAGTGTCTTTGCATCACACATAAGACAGTAATGATCAACCGACCCTATATTTGTTGTTTGTTGTTTTTTTCCTTTGCTTCCTTCAGGCCCACTACTATTCCAACTAGACTGGCACCTAGAGTGGAGGATCTGTGTGGATGATTACAACACCAAGAGAACAACAACACCTCAGCACTAAAACCACTTCTGTTTGTTGTTTTGTACCATCCACCAGGTCCTTTCTCTCAATTTTTAGATCAGTTTTCAGACCTTTTATCTGATTTAGTGTTAAATACAGATAAAGTTATTATAGTGGGGGATTTTAACATTCATGTTGACACTGAAATTGATAGCCTAAATATAGCGTTAAATGCTATCTTAGACTCAATTGGCTTTGCTCAAAATATTAACAAACCTACCCACCTTTGTCTTCATTCTCTTGACCTTATGCTGACATATGGCATTGAGTGTAAAGACATAACAATATTTTCTCATAACCCTGTCCTGTCTGACCATTTTTTAATAACCTTTGAGTTTAATTTAACCGAGTACTCCACACCTGAAAGAAAATTTCATTATAGTAGATCATTATCAGACAATGCTGTAACAACCTTTAAAGAATCTGTTCCACTTTTAATTTCCTCATTATCACAGAAAAGCACAGTGGAGGGCAATAATTTAGTTCCTGCCCCTTCACAAATTGATTCTCTTGTTCATAGTGTTACTTCATCATTGCGTGGTGCATTAGACAATGCAGCCCCTTTGAAAAAGAAGGTAATGATTCACAGGAGGCAGGATCCTTGGTTTAATTTAGAGCTGCGTACTTTAAAGCACAATGTTAGAAAATTGGAGAGAAAATGGAGCTCTACACACTTTCTTTGCTTCTAAATTCAGACAAGACAGAAGTAGTTGTCTTTGGACCGGAGTCTTTAAAAAAGAAACTGCTTAGTCAATCACTTAACCTGGATGGCATTAAATTGACCTCCGGTAATAAAGTAAAAAACCTTGGTGTCATTTTTAACCAGGACATGTCATTTAAATCCCATATTAAACAAGTTTCTAGGATTTCCTTCTAGCTCCATCATACATCAGAGATCTGATTGTTCCATACGTTCCTAACAAAGCACTTCGCTCTCAGACTGCAGGTTTACTGGTGGTTCCTAGAGTCTCTAGAAGTAGAATGGGAGGCAGATCCTTTAGTTTATCAGGCTCCTCTCCTGTGGAACCAGCTCCCAGTTTTAGTCCATGAGGCAGACACCCTGTCTACTTTTAAGGCTAGGCATAAAACTTTCCTTTTTGATAAAGCTTATAGTTAGAGTGGCTTAGGTTATCATGAGCTATCTCTGTAGTTATGCTGCTATAGGCTTAGGCTGCTGGAGGACATAATGACCACTTTCACTCTCTTCGCTACATTCTCACACTCTCCAATTTTGCATTATTTGCTGTTATTTCAGTTTTTAACTTTGTTCTCTCTCTTTTCTCTTCCTAGAAGCTACACCTGGCCTGACTCTGTGTCTACCTGTGACACCTTTCTGGAGAGGGGCATCGTCCAAGCTTCTGCTGGCAACAACTTAATGCTCACCCTCTACCGATGATCCACATAGCCCTGTCTTTCATTGTTTAACCCTTTCTCTCTCCTAGACATAGCTACTGACTGAACTTCTACTGTGACTAACTCTATGTGCTCTCTTTCAGACTCTAACCTTGAAAACTGGCTCAGAGTTTATCTGTTCTTTCTTTCTAGGTGCAACGACTAAAGGAGCTACATCCATTAACATTTACTTTTTCTTCCCATAGAAAGTACTCCTGGATCAGTGCTTCTTTGTTCTCTTTGTGTCTCTGCTCTGTTCTCTCAAACCCCCAGTCGGTCGTGGCAGATGGCCGCTCACACTGAGCCTGGTTCTGGTTCTGCTGGAGGTTTGTTCCTGTTAAAAGGGAGTTTTTCCTCTCCACTGTCACTACATGCATGCTCAGTATGAGGGATTGCTGCAAAGTCAACCCCAGTAACTGTCCACTGTCTCTACATGCTCATCCGTGTTGGGATTATGAATCTGAGAATATTATTTAATAATAATATTTTAATATTTTATCAAATAATATTTCGGTCTGTTAAGGATTGTCCTGTGAATACCAGCCCATTAAGACGATGGTATTAGGACAAAATAGAAAGGTGTGAGACGAGCTCTGACATTATTGAACAGCAAAACTCTGCATATATGTGGAATGAATTCACACAATTTCTTAAAGTACAAGAATTTATTAACAAAAATAAGTCAACTCAAAGTCAAACATATTTCAATCAACAAACTATTTACTATGCTAAAACAATCCAACTAAACTACCAAGCAGAAATAAAGAATAACGAAGACTAATGGGCTATGTACAAGATAAACAAGTTGATCAAAGAGGATTGAGAAGCATGACCAAAAGAGTGATGCAACATTACCATGCCATGTTATTTATGTTTGAGAACCAAGGATTATCTTGAAGAATCTGGAAATAAAGTTAACTTAGTCTTGGAACCAACTTAGACAATAATCATCATACCTTTAGACAGCCATTCACAATGCAAGATTATGGAGTTAAATTTGTCTCAATATTATTCAATCAAACAAAAAACTAATCTCAATCAAAAAAAACTAATCTCAATCAAAAAAAACTAATCTCAATCAAAAAATATTAAGTTGTGATCAAAACTTTCAGAGGTTTTTCTCACAAAGAGAAAAAAGTTATTTGCAAAACATAAACTTTTTTTTGCGCATGTCAAAAATCTTTGGTTACGAGTCTCGCTTTTTCGGTTTTGACACTCTGTTTTTGGTTGAACTCAACGAATTTTGAGTTCTGGAAACATGAACATCCTGGGCGGGGTCTAAAGACGAACGCTGTAAGACGTTTCCCTATTGGTTAGTGCTGACTAAAGCAGCAGACTCTGATCCCCCGCATCTCTGAACTTCTGCTCGAACTGCAGGGCTTGCAGCGTCGCTTCAGAGAGGAGACATCAACTCTACAGAAGAAAACTGCGGTCAAGTGAGCCGACAGTCAGAAATACGCGGTCACGCCAGCCGACACCAGCTCTCTCTTAAAGATTAGCGTCGCGCATACAAGGCGCATTACGGTAATGGAGCAGAAAGGACCCGATCCAGGCAACGGTTGAGAAAATAAGAAGAAAACAGAAAAGTAACCTACAGAACATTTATATTAATTACATTTTTACAACTTTCACATTCATGTTTTATGTAAAAGAATAAATATTTTATATTTTATTGTACAGTTTTGGAGAAATATCTTGTCAAAATACCTCAAAATGCTCAACCATTATATGCATTTGTCACACTTTCAGGAATTTATTTCTCCAAAACCATGAGAGGTGACAACACAATCTCTTCAGATTTTATCAGAGGGTCATCTACGCTATAACCAGAATTAGTATTTCATAATTTTACTGTAAAGGTTTGGAGAAATACACAACTACCACAAGTGTAGTATAAAACAGAATCTATGTCGGGCAAACGGCATCCCATAATCCTGTGTGTTGTCCTCACAACCCGTGATACTTCCTCTCCTGTGCAGTTCCCTCACCACACTGTCATGCTGAGACACAGAGTGCTTTCCACCGTGGCCCTGCAGACATCTGTCAGCAGCTGAGGAGATGAAGAAGAGCTGTTGTTGTACCTTCTTCAACAGGCGAGGGGCGTTTCCGGTCCAGGAGAGGTCAGAGGAGATCTGGATGCTCTTGCACTTTAAGCTGTCCAGACCACTTCCCACAGGACCTCATCAACCTCACCAAAAAAAAGCGTTTGTGGTACTTTGTTGGGGTAGTTGTGTATTTCTCCAGAAACCTACAGTGAAATTATGAAATACTAATTCTGGTTATAATATAGATGACCCTCTAATATAATCTGAAGAGATTGTGTTGTCACCTCTCATGGTTTTGGAGAAATAAATTCCTGAAAGTGTGACAAATGCATATAATGGTTGAGCATTTTGAGGTATTTTGACAAGATATTTCTCCAAAACTGTACAGTAAAATATAAAATATTTATTCTTTTACATAAAACATGAATGTGAAAGTTGTAAAAATGTAATTAATATAAATGTTCTGTAGGTTACTTTTCTGCTTTCCTCTTATTTTCTCAACCGTTGCCAGGATCGGCGTCCTTTCTGCTCCATTACCGTAATGCGCCTTGTATGCGCAACGCTAATCTTTAAGAGAGAGCTGGTGTTGGCTGACGTCACCGCGTATTTCTGACTGTCGGCTCACTTGACCGCAGTTTTCTTCTGTAGAGTTGATGTCTCCTCACTGAAGCGACGCTGCAAGCCCTACAGTTCGAGCAGAAGTTCAGAGATGCGGGGGATCAGAGTCTGCTGCTTTAGTCAGCGCTAACCAATAGGGAAACGTCTTACATCGTTCGTCTTTAGGCCCCGCCCAGGATGTTCATGTTTCCAGAACTCAAAATTCGTTGAGTTCAACCAAAAACAGAGTGTCAAAACCGAAAAAGCGAGACTCGTAACCAAAGATTTTTGACATGCGCAAATAAAAGTTTATGTTTTGCAAATAACTTTTTTCTCTTTGTGAGAAAAAACTCTGAAAGTTTTGATCACAACTTAATATTTTTTGATTGAGATTAGTTTCTTGTTTGATTGAATAATATTGAGACAAATTTAACTCCATACAAGATCAGATAAAATATTATTTTAATAAAATAATCTTTTAAAAAATGATCTGCTGAATAAAACCAATCTTCTGGATGACTAATTCTCAATGGTGTCTCATTAGCTGCCTTTACTTATTAAAATAATATTCAAAGAAATATTAAGGAAGTGGTAAAAAAATGTAAAGGAAATATTTTGGAAAAGAGCCAAATCTTTCTGGAGAAATGGGGCTTAATGGTGTTTACTTAGTTATCAAGTCTAGCAAAATAATGTTTAGGAAAATATTATTTACTGGATTGAAAACTAAACCTTTCTGGGTAAATATTATTTAGCAGCAAGCACATGTCCTTAGCTGTTAGCAGTTAAGCTGTCAAAGAAGCCGATAGCTTAGCACCAGATTCAAACACACACCTTTAAAAATACCGTTAATAAAAGGGTTAAAATGCATAAGCACGGACAGCGCGTTATGATCAATCTTCTGTTTAAAATCACCCTTTAATAAAGTTTGTCTTAACTTTAAAAACACACAAAGAACACAACCTGAGCACGTGTGCTGCAGATATTCTGCTAGCACCAAGATAGCTGAGTTCAACACAAACAAAACTTCATAAAATGAAAATCCTTTAGATCATTTCAACCTAAATCACTTCTATGTTTTTCTGCCCAAACACTTAACCTCATGAACTGTGGTGAGGAACGTTGTCCAAGCGACGATGAAGTTTGAAGAGAGCTCTGTGAACAAACGATTAGCTTCCAGCTAACCTCCGTGGCTGTGGATGAAAGACGGCCCGTTCTGTCCGCTAACCACGCTGCACGTTACCGTTAGCACAGTGATGGGGTCTCTGCTGTCTTCCTCCCAGACTGGGAGACCGCTCCGCTCGGCTTCGTAGAGACCGCTTCTCTGTAGGGAACATCTCTGGGACAGTTTGCTTCTGCAGGCCTCAGAGAGAAAGTAAGCAATTCTTACACCTTAATTTCACCGTTCATGAATGAAAATATCGGATACACAGACAGTGACATGTGTTGTGAATTGGCGCTATGGAAATAAACTGAATTGAATTGAAACTGAATTAATGATTCGCCGTTTGAGTACCCAGCACTTATTCATAAAAAGGGTAAGTTGAGACAAGCTTGATATTCTACCCTGAGGCCTACAGGAGCAATTTGTGCCCCAGGGAAGTCCCCATAAGAGCTCTAATTCAAGCCCCTTGACCTGAAGGAGAGGTATCTGCCCATTCTTGCCCAAGTTACAAAAGGAAAAAAACAACCAGAGCAAAAACATAAAATAAGGTAAATAATACAGCAGTCACATTTAGGGGGTAACACATGGTGATAAATGCTGTTGGCCAATAACAGTTCTCAGGATAATATCTGCAAAAGTTTTAAATCTGGGTGACTAAAGGAAAATATTTAGACAAACAAGCCGGAAACATTCTGGTTGCAATGTATTCTATTGTACCATTTGTTTTATGTCCCATCTTCAATAACATTTTCTCTTTATGGATGAGAGACCCAGCATCAGTCTATCAACGACACAGGGTCTCCCAGCCACTCCTGCAGGGATAGCTCTGTGACCTTTTCACTTACAATGTGCGTAGTACTGTAGCACAAGTAACACAACTTGTTCTGGCAGAACTCTGTAATGCCCTGTGGGCTGGACACCAGTATGTGGTCCTTGTGTGACACACACACACACACACACACGCGCGCGCACACACACACGCGCGCGCACACACACACACACACACACACATGTTGTCACCATCATCTGTGCATGTCTGGCTGACACAAACTGTGACCTTAGAGGAGAGCAGAGTAAACACAGCGTTACGAAACAACAAGGGATCAATAGGAAATCCTCTTTTCACTTCACAACTGTTTCAGTAACCAGCAGCAAAGATCCGTCTGTTTGGTATTACCAGTAATGGATTTAACACTGTGTCTCAAACCGGACCACGGAATGACCTTTCATTAACCTTTCTCATCATCTTGGATATACACATTAAACAAATTAATAAATAAATTAAGTTTGTCCTCGCGTTATGAAAATTCATAGTAAAAGATTTTAAAGTCATACAAGTGTCTGAATATGTAAATAATTCAGTCCAGGACTGACCATACCATGCTGGGTGAACTACAAGAAGTCTTAAAGAAAGGATCAATGAGAATAAAAATATAGAAATGACTGAGACTGTCTTCCTATGATGCCTATCATGTTCTTCTTCAGGGTTTTATGATTTTGAACTGCTTATTCTGCCACCTAGGGGCGACCTTGATAAGTTAATCAAACAACACAAAGCTTATTAGATTTTATTCTTCAAGCTCTTGTGCCAAAATGAATAAATGATTTATTACTTCTAAGGTCTTTCAAGCCAAGTCTCAAGTCTTAGTTAAAAGTCCCAAACTTTGAACTTCAATTCTTAAACAAGTTATCTGACCAAATATTATTATTATTACCATTAAAGCTTTATTGATACAGGTAGTTTCATTATGATGCGAGCACTCATTTACAAGAGAGACCTGTAAAAACATATGTATAAATTCATACAGAACAACAATACAAAATATACTAAAATAAAGTGTTACAATGTTTAAAATAATAAATAACGAAATAAATAAATAAAAATGTAAGAACAAGAACTTTCTGACATTGTTAAAACTGTTTTTTTAATGAACAATAAAATATGTAATATGTGATTTAATCAGAGTTATGATCATTTTGAGATTTTAAAAGTTTTTTTTGTTTTTGTTTTGTTTGCCGGAGCAATGAGCAAGAGGAAGTGAGCTTCAAAACATTTCTGGAAATCAGTGCTGATGTTGCTTTTTAACATAAATAACTGATCCATAATTAAAATAATAAATTGATTTTCTCAAAATAAAACAGTTTTCCATGTTGACCAATTGCAACAGTACAAACCTGCTTTTACAATAGTATATGAGTAAAATCAAATAATTTTTTTTATAAAAGTGTATAAACATGAATTTTGTGACCAAGCTGATTCTGGTTCTGCCAGCTTTTGTGCACTTTGTTTGTGGCCCAGACTCAAAGTATAGAGACTTGCCGTCTACACATTAGAACCTGTGACTTTCCAGGCTCCATGATTAAATGAGACACCACAAAATAACTCAGTTGTTCACCTAACATTAAACACACATTAGTCACCTTCTTAGCTGTGATTCATTATTCCTTGTGTAAGTTTAAATGTCGAAAGTAGCTTAATGTTGTTGCCTCCCTACTGTAGATTTCAGCCCACATGTTTTCCTAATTGGAATTTATTTATTATGATCACCTGGTAGTCTGAGCAAGCACATGAAATGATATAGCTGTTCTCTGTTGTGTAAAATGTGGATATTATGAGAATTTACTAAAAACAGGCTGGAAATTAATACAACTTTAACTGATTTTCAGAAATGTGTAAGTGACATGTATTAATAAATACACATGATTTAATACAATCAATACAATACAATACAATACAATACAATCCCATATATTGGCCTGGTGACAAAATCAAGGCTTTTTAAAAAAGATTAATCTTGGAGTTCCTAATAAAAATCAACTCCTGATGTCTGTTGCTTGTGTACTATAATTGAATTTGAAACCACACCCACAGATTTTTTATTTAATCTGTGATTCATGAACAATCTAAGCCTTTTTTACCCTTTGCAATGGTGCTCACAGTAAAAGAGAGAATGCACTGGCTGCTGCACCTGCTCTGCAGACTGTCCTCAGGATTGAGCTCAAAATGGAAAAGAGGAAAGAGTTGTGCAGTGAGCAGCTAAAAGACTTGTTGAAATTTTATTCAAAGCAAAGTGCAACATTTTCAAGCATTAGAACAACTCAATCATTAGACAGAAATTATAAAGCCAGGCCTCTTATCTGAGTGAACCTGCGTTGTGGAGCCTACCTGTTAGAACCCCAGTTGGGACAAAACAAATATCCGTGTCAAGAAATACCACGAAGAAACTGCAGCACCTTTAACATCACTGGTGGGTGAGCAAGTGTAATACTGATGAGCTGTGAAAGCTACAGAGTTTTCAAGCATATACATGGGATTGCTTTGATTATCTTTAACCAATCAGACTGGGACATGGTACTGGCAAATGTCTCCTTATATGGCATGGGGGAGAATTGGGCAAAAGAACCTGGTTGGGAAATACTTATTTTGTAGTTGTTTTCAGTATTTTGCTTCATAGATACTTGATAAATCAAAATTGAATCAGAATAGACACATTTATAAGTTTTTTGGTTTACAGGTCATTTTTATGAGGAGTCTGATTTGACTGGCTTTATTGGTTTAATCCCCCTCCGGTTTCTCAGGTCTTTCTTTAGGCCTTTTCATGCCTGTCTGTGCCTTAAATGTTGCTTAAAACTTTTCAAATTTAGAGTGTGGAAGTGTCACCTGTTCTTCTCTGGGAATATTGTTAATCTGCTATATCCTGGCATCTAATGTTAGAACACTGAAATTGGTAAACTACCTCACAGATATCTTCATAACAGTCAATATTTAATCTGGTGAAGTAAATAAGGCTTGTGTTGTGGAGATTTATTGGATCAAAACGTTGCAAAACAAAATGAACAAGAAGGTCACAAATATGGAGAAGTATAAAACTGACAGGAAAAACTTATGGAATTTATTTTCACCCAGTAACAGGTTTATCCACAGTTTATTGCTTTTTAACACAAAAACAATGTCTGTAGACTGGATAGGAGATATTTGCAGCTTTTACAAAACATAACATAAATCGACAAAATAAACCAGTGAAATGTCTGAAATCTAAAAAAAACCAAAAGTAAAATATTTTAAAATCATTTAAAGTTCAGACTTAAAGTTCAGAAAATGTGGTTGAGATTATAGATGGCTGCACTATATCTGGATTTTCTGTCTGAGAATAAAAAAAAACATTATAAGCTGCTTTTTTCTGCCAGTTTATCAAATAAATAGCACAAACACACACAAACCAAACTTCCCAGTGAAACGTTTCACTGCCAGAGTCACTCTGTGTCACACGGAAATATAAATAAAGAATTTTTGGTTAAAATAGCAAAACTTCAAAGATGCTTATGTGATTGCAAATAATGTATTTTGATGGCCACTGACCTCTTCATGCTGAGATTTTCCTAAAGGCTGAATTATTTAATAATATGTATATTTTTGTACTTTCCAAATTCTTATATTATGAGGAACACTTTTTCTGACTCAAGTAAAGGAGTTCGTTTCATTTGTAAAAGACACACTTTTCATTTATTTAATTAATAAATACTGTTGTGTGTGTATGTACATATGCATGCATGTTAGTGTTTGGTCGATACTTTTTTTGCCTTTCACAAAGTTTTTAAAATAATTACTGGGATTTAATTTTTGATAAACACAAAAGCACATAAAACATTTAAATAGTACAAAAACGAAATAATTAAATGTATTATAGATCCGACTGAAATAAATTAAAGTAGCTTCAAATGAATTGTTCAGCAAAAGTCTTTACTATTAGCCAGAAATGTATAGAAACAAAGATTTAATTGTCCTACATTCACACCAACATGTATTTATTAATTTGGTTACATGGAAATGTCATTTTAAGCTGATATCCATTTCTTTCTTTCTTTATTTTTAGTTTTAGAGTCTAGCCAATATTAGTATATTTATGCCTGTAGTCAGGGGCAATAAGCTAGCTGAAAAATAACATGCTCATGTCGCTGAGTCCAGAACCTTTCCTGGGTCTCTGGGTTTGTTCCACCTGCTTGAATAAACTGGACCTTGAGGCTCTGATGCTTTTGAGCATTTTAACAGTCAGGACATTCAAAGCAGTGGTTGATTCCTCCAATGACAAAACTCAAGTAATAATTTCCCACAGAGAATGGCATTTATTTATTTATTTGTTTATTTCTGTTATTATTTAATTAATATTTCTTAATTAATTAACTAATTAATTTTTTGTACATGCATCTCTTGTAAAAACAGCCAGGTAAATGTATCACTGATACATTATAAGACACATTTTAACAAATATAATATACTAGGGCTACAATTAACATATAGAGAAAATCTCTATACACAAAAGATTAGATTTTTTTTATCCAAAAATAGCTACTTATGTTCTTCATCACAGTCTTTATGATACACTGGAATTCATAGCTAGCCAGAAGTTTGTAACTTTAAGTTTTTCTTCAGGTTATTTATTATTATTAAAAAGTGCAGATTTTGGAAACTATGTTAAATCAAATTAAATGTAGATCACAAGTTAATAAACCTAAAAAATAACTTAACAAAAATGTACCCTAAACTTCAACTAATAAAAAAACATGTGACTTTGGTTAAATCATGTTTTTGTTTATTTCTCAAATCTCTGTAATTGTTCTGGTCTTTATGCTTTTTTGTCTCTAAATCTGTTGAATGTCCATGTTGTTGAAAGTCACTGAACAAATGTATTTGCCCTGTGTCTGTACTCTAAGGTTTAACTAAACCAAGCACATTATTTCCGCCTCCAGAGCCACTCTGCCCCTGTAAAGTGTTTATGTAACTAAGATGCCGAACTGCGCCTCAGCAGCCTGTGCAGAGACGCCCTTGACCCTCGGCCGCTGCCTGCCCCGGCAGTCGGTGGTTGTACAAAACAGCTCCCCAAAGTGATTGTGTGTAAATGTCCAAGAGTCATGTTGGTGGAGCTGGAAACGAGCGTGCATGTTTGAGAAAAGCTGATCCCAGGTTAACGTTTGAAAAAATATCTTTTTATTTATATATTTTCCTGTAGTCTTGTAGCCAGCTTACCTTTTCCTTTTAGGGTCCATTTGTGTAAGTACAAGACTCCACTCTGTTGCCAAGTTGACCATGTGGGATATAAATAAATCAGCCTGCAGCTGAAAATAAAAACTGGTTTCTTCTGAATCCCAAGGGAAGTTGGGTGTTTATTTTGTTATCTTTTAATTTAAATTTAATTATGAATATATCCTTAAGGTTTTGCAATTTTAATGTATGGACTAAGATAGTTGATGTCATTAAGGTGCAAAAGAGATCTTTATCTTCTGATAGCTGCAAACTCTGAGCTGTGACTCATTGCTTTTCCTCTGGCATTCCTGCATTTTTAATGATGTGCCTCATCAGCAGATTTAATCCAACGGAAAAATCTCACAGTATTTCTTTGTAACAGGTGATAAAAATAACAGAAATGTAAGTCCTGGAAGAATAGAGTGTATCTTATGCGTCATTGTTGTTGTAGCATTTTGTCAGCTTATCCGGTCCTAAATAGAACCTCACATTGAGGGATTGGCCGTTAAACCAGCTTTGAAATAAGCAAGATCCATTTAAATGCGACCAACAGGTTTTAAAGCTTTAACCTCAGCCATCATCACCCCCACAGCTGTCTGTCTGTCTGTCTGTCTGTCTGCTGAGCACAAGACAGAACCAGGACATTAGATGTTGTGGTGAACTGTCCATGACCCCAGAGTGCCCTAGCGGGTGTGCCACAGGGGGGGGTGTTTAAAGAGCTATCGCAACCTCTAACATGTCGAGTGGAGTGTTGTGCTGTATTCACAGAAGTGTGTGTGCGTTTTTTATGCGTGCACAGCTTCAGGTTGTTACTTTTCTACATGATTTCAAAGCTCGGTGGATTAGCATGTGTCTGCTAAAAACAAAGGGTGAGTGGGAAGGTTTAGCATCCTTGTTCAAAGGATCGATGTGTGTGTGCGAGCGGGTGAGTGTTTTGGTTTATGTGTGTGAATTTCACACCAGTGGAATTGTTTTAAGTGGATTTGTTTACGCTACAGTGATGATGATGGAATTATCTTTGTGTAACGCTGGCAAAGTGTGTGTGCAGATTGCTAGCTTGGATTGTCTGTGTGTGGGTGTGGGTTTGTGTGTGTGTGTGTGTGTGTGTGTGTGTGTGTGTGTGTGTGTGTGTGAGCATCATTCTGTGGCTAGCTGCCACAGTTTGTAGCTCCCAGGGAGATCCGTGACCGTGATCCTCAAGTTTAGGGTTCATCCTCAGTTCAGCGAGAGGTTCAACTGCCGGTCAGCGGGCCACTGTTAGAGCAGCTTCATTCTCTCCCACTCTCGTCTGATTCTGTAATACCCCCCCGCCTCCCCCACACAAACGCACACACTCTATTTCACCCTTCCTGCCTTTACATACAGCTCTCTATTTTATTCAGATTCTTCCCTGCTCTCTCCCTCAGCTGATCTTTTGCCCTCAGTTTGACCCAGGTTATGGAACAATCAGCTGGCAAACTCAGACCAACAAAATAAGATGCTCTCCTCTGTCCTACAGTCTTACCCCGGCTTTATTACCACACCTGGTAAAAATGTCCAAAGATTATTTGGTGCAGTAGCATAATCTAACATAGAAACATTTTGAACAAATTCAATATTTAATTTGAGAAAATTTATTTGGGAAACAATCCCATGTTAAGAAATAAATAGTTTTTTACGTTTAGAAAATCATATAGTATGCATGTTTATTGGAAACCCTGCTGTTAACACTTTGTTCAACCCCTTTCTTCAAGTAATGCAGCACTAAGTTCCCTAAAACATTTCACAAGGTTGGAGAGAACAGAGAGAGGGAGGTTTCATGCCACCCCACAGGTTTTCTGTGGGATTTAGTTCTGTGGGTTGAGTTGGCTATAGAAGATGGTCAAGTTTCTGTCTGGAGAACCATTTCTGGGTTGAGTTGGTCATGTGTGATGGAGAATTATCCTGTTGAAAGAACCAGTGACGACCCATTTTAAGTTTCCTGGCAGAGGCCAACACATCAAAGAGTTCACAATGCCATGTGCTCCAACTGGGTTTGTAAAATAAACAGCCCCACAGCCTCACAGATCCTCCTCCGTATTTAACACCGGGGTGTATTCTCAAGTCCCATTTGAGTTTAGTAAACTCACATGGGACATAGTTTACTTTTAGTAAAAGTAAACCATGTTTGCGTTTGTGATGGTAGGACAGAAAAGGCTTTTACCGCCATTACTCCCAAGCGACTGATTGGCATGTAGAAAGCATCTAATAGTTGTTTCATAAACTTGGTGACCCCAGTCTTTGCTTTAATTCTCTCACATTAAGCTTTGGAGATGTTTTTACCCCCATTACTATCCAGGCACGTGACGTCGCCCGGTACGGCGGAGCCGGGGTCCCACCCTGGAGCCAGGCCTGGGGTCGGGACTCGTCGGAGAGCACCTGGTGGCCGGGTTGCTCCTCGCGGGACCCGGCCGGGCCAAGCCTGAACGAGAGACGCGAGGCCATCCCCCAGTGGGCCCACCACCTGCAGGGGGAACCGTGAGGGACCGGTGCAAAGAGGATTGGGTGGCGGACGAAGGTGGAGACCTCGGCGGCCCGATCCCCGGATCCCCGGATGCCCGGTTGGACTCTCTTCTACTCTGAAGTGGCCCACGGGGAGAGGCGGCGGGCTGGTGTGGGTTTGCTTGTTGCCCCCCAGCTCAGCCGTCTCGTGTTGGGGTTTACCCCAGTGGATGAGAGGGTTGTATCCCTGCGCCTTCGGGTTGGGGAGAAGTCTCTGACTATCATTTCAGCCTACGGGCCGAGTGGTAGTGCAGAGTACCCTGCCTTCTTGGCGTCCCTGTCGGGGGTGCTGGATAGTGCCCCTCCCGGGGACTCCATTATTCTGCTGGGGGACTTCAACGCCCACGTGGGGAACGACAGTGACACCTGGAGAGGTGTGATCGGGAGGAATGGCCTCCCCAATCTGAATCCGAGTGGTGTTTTGTTATTGGACTTCTGTGCTAGTCACGGATTGTCCATAACGAACACCATGTTCAAACATAAGGGTGTCCATCAGTGCACTTGGCACCAGGACACCCTAGGCAGGAGGTCGATGATCGACTTTGTTGTCGTATCATCAGACCTTCGGCCGCATGTTTTGGACACTCGGGTGAAGAGAGGGGCTGAGCTGTCCACTGATCATCACCTGGTGGTGAGTTGGATCCGCTGGAGGAGGAGAAAGCCAGACAGACTTGGCAGGCCCAAGCGCATAGTGAGGGTCTGCTGGGAACGCCTGGCGGAGCCCTCGGCCAGGGATGTATTCAACTCCCACCTCCGGGAGAGCTTCGACCAGATCCCGGGGGATGTTGGAGACATAGAGTCCGAGTGGACCATGTTCTCTGCATCTATTGTCGATGCTGCTGCCCATAGCTGCGGCCGTAAGGTCTGCGGTGCCTGTCGTGGCGGCAATCTCAGAACCCGGTGGTGGACACCGGCAGTAAGGGATGCTGTTAAGCTGAAGAAGGAGTCCTATCGGCTGTGGTTGGCTTGTGGGACTCCTGAGGCGGCTGACGGGTACCGTGAGGCCAAGCGTGCTGCGGCCCGGGCTGTGGCAGAGGCAAAAACTCGGGCCTGGGAAGAGTTCGGTGAGGCCATGGAGAAGGACTACCGGTTGGCCTCGAAGCGATTCTGGCAAACCGTCCAGCGCCTCAGGAGGGGGAAGCAGTGCTTTGCCAACACTGTTTATAGTGGGGGCGGGAGACTGCTGACCTCGACTGAGGACATTATCGGGCGGTGGAAGGAGTACTTCGAGGATCTCCTCAATCCTGCCATCACGCATTCCGTGGTGGAAACAGAGGCTGGGGACTCGGGGTTGGACTCTTTCATCACCCAGGCTGAAGTCACCGAGGTGGTTAAAAAGCTCCGCGGTGGCAAGGCTTCGGGGGTGGATGAGATCCGCCCTGAGTACCTCAAGTGTCTGGATGTTGTAGGGCTGTCATGGTTGACACGCCTCTTCAACATTGCGTGGCGGTCGGGGAAAGGGCCTCTGGACTGGCAGACTGGGGTGGTGGTCCCCCTTCATAAGAAGGGTGACCGGAGGGTGTGTTCCAACTACAGGGGGATCACACTCTTCAGCCTCCCTGGTAAGGCCTACGCCAGGGTATTGGAGAGGAGAGTCCGACCGATAGTCGAACCTCGGCTTCAGGAGGAACAGTGTGGTTTTCGTCCCAGCCGTGGAACACTGGACCAGCTCTATACCCTCTACAGGGTGCTCGAGGGTTCACGGGAGTTTGCCCAACCGGTTCACATGTGTTTTGTGGACCTGGAGAAGGCATTCGACTGTGTCCCTCGTGATGCCCTGTGGGGGGTGCTCCAGGAGTATGGAATTGGGGGCCCTTTATTAGGGGCCATCCGGTCCCTGTACGAGCGGAGCAGGAGTTTGGTCCGCATTGCCGGCACTAAGTCGGACCTGTTCCCAGTGCATGTTGGACTCCGGCAGGGCTGCCCTTTGTCGCCGGTCCTGTTCATAACTTTTATGGACAGGATTTCTAGACGCAGCCAAGGGCCGGAGGGGCTCTGGTTTGGGGACCAGTGGATTTCGTCTCTTCTTTTTGCGGATGACGTGGTCCTGCTGGCCCCCTCTAGCCAAGACCTACAGCATGCGCTGTGGCGGTTCGCAGCCGAGTGTGAAGCGGCTGGGATGGGGATCAGCTCCTCCAAGTCCGATGCCATGGTAATCGACCGGAAAAGGGTGGCTTGTCCTCTTCAGGTTGGAGGGGAGTTCCTGCCTCAAGTGGAGGAGTTCAAGTATCTCGGGGTCTTGTTCACGAGTGAGGGAAAAATGGAGCGGGAGATCGACAGACGGATCGGTGCGGCTGCCACAGTAATGGGGGCGCTGTGCCGGTCCATTGTGGTGAAGAGAGAGCTGAGCCGAAAAGCAAAGCTCTCAATTTACTGGTCGGTCTACGTTCCTACCCTCACCTATGGCCATGAACTTTGGGTCACGACCGAAAGAACGAGATCACGGATACAAGCGGCTGAAATGAGCTTCCTCCGTAGGGTGGCCGGGCACTCCCTTAGAGATAGGGTGAGGAGCTCGGCCATCCGGGAGGAGCTCGGAGTAGAGCCGCTGCTCCTCCACATCGAGAGGAGCCAGTTGAGGTGGCTCAGGCATCTATACCGGATGCCTCCTGGACGCCTCCTCGGGAGGTGATCCAGGCACGTCCCACCGGGAGGAGGCCCAGGGGACGGCCCAGGACACGCTGGAGGGACTATGTCTCTCGGCTGGCCTGGGAACGCCTTGGGCTCCCCCTGGAGGAGCTGGAGGAGGTGTCTGGAGAGAGGGACGTCTGGGCGTCTCTGCTGAGTCTGCTGCCCCCGCGACCCGGTCCTGGATAAGCGGAAGACGACGAACGAACGAACGAACTATCCACCCCACTGTCCGTGGAGGCAAGATAAACTTTCACAGTTCCAGCTGTTTTAAAAATTTTAATTATTGCTCTGATTGGAACATCAGAAACTCATTTTGAAGAGTGCCAGAATGAAATGGGCCTCTATGTCACATCCTGTTTAGGTTAAAATTTATATTTACTTTACAGGAACTGTTGGGGGTGTAAATGATTGTGGTACTGATTATTTCTCAATATGGGACTAAATAAATGTACTCAAATTGGATTTCTCTATTTTTTTTCAGTGTGCAGTTCAGTTGCTACAGTGAAACATTGTATTTTAAGGCTTTTTAAAACATGCCAGGCCTCATCTTTATATTTATGTTAGCCTCCTATGTCATAACAATAAAATTTAAATATTGTACAAAAAAAGATTATAAGATGTGTGAAAATGGAGTGCAATTGGCAAACGCTTGCAGATGTCCTTTCAGAAAGTTTGCTTGCTCTTGTCAGCATTGTCATCATTGAGTTCATGTGATTGTTAGCTTGAATTGAATCAGCATTAATCTTGTTTTTCTCCAGTCTTTTATCTACACCATTTAAATAAACCTGAAAGCTTTTGTTTTGGAATTTTGATGAGGACATCCAACACATCTTCACCAGTGTGCGCCATGAACCTGACAGCTGTTATGTCTCCGACAAATTGAATCAGAAACCCTCTTTGTCCCACGTTACTGAAGCTGACCTCGGACAAAGTGCTGCAGAGAACTGGTGGGACTCAATTGTGGACAGGGATGTGTAAAGCAGCAGACATGAGCTGGATGTAGAATTTGATACAAAATGGAGACAAATTTGTTTCAATCTGTCCAATTTCACTTCACTTTTAATGCATTATTTGCCTCAGCAGCACCACCAGCAACAGCAGCAGAAAGGTTTCTCCATAGTGTGAACACAAGTGTGACTCTTCTGACTTACTTGTTTGCACTGATCCACTTAGCAGAAATTGAATTATTCTGTAAAAGTTAACACTTCCCAACCCCATGTCTGGCAAACATTTCAAACAAAATAACAACTATAATATTTCCAAGTAGCTGTTTTCTGTATGACCTTAAACTCTTTGCTCAAATCCTATTTTCTAAGAACAAAACACTGAATGAAGGTAAAACTTTGTTGTGGATAAAAAGAGGCCAAAAGGGGATGGAGAGGATCCAGTTCAATTGCTTTAATTGACCAGATAAATGAATTAACTCCACATGGATGCAGCGCCATTTGGAGATTAACTGTTAATTTCCTGACATTTAATACGTCATCTGCTCTTTTCTCTCAGACACCCTGAACTCTGTATTTTGCGTTTCAAACAACTTTTACAACAAAGACTCTCTCTCTGAAGAACAGTTCAATAAAGAACTAATTCCTGTCTGTTTCTCAACAGGACGTTCACCAAATCCCTGCCAACCTCACAGCGAGCGGTGCCGTACCCGCTCTGTGCTCACCCCTCGCCTCACCTCCTTCTTGCACTGCCTGTCGGCTCTGATGTAGCCCAGCTTGTTAAGCCGCTGCGTTGGCTTTGATCCAACAGGGATAATGCCAGATTGAAGGGGTGAGAGGTAGGGTAAGAGTTTACCACATGATACAGCCGGGACGTGACAACGGACAAAACAAACCACTCCAACATTATTAGCTTAGTTAAGACGAGACGCAGTTTCTCACAAAATGTTTCTTTGATGAAAGAATCGGTAAAAATGTAAAGATGAGTTCCTTTGACCCGAAAGCATTTATTGACAGAACAAATCGTGAGAAGATTTCATGTATATTTCAAAGTGATCCACCAATCGACCAAATCTAAATCTGACTGTTTTTGTTCTGAGATCAGCAGGTCAGGTACCAAAAATAAATTATTGTTTCTTCATCCTTGTCATTAAAGGCATCAAAATTAAGAACTCCCACTATTTTTGTTTCATAAATGCATCAACCAGCATTATGTACTTTGGTGCACTTTGAGTTCAGTAAAAATTGGATAATGTTTAGGAACATTCATATGTGGACAATCCTTTTTTTTTGTTGGAATCAAAGCTACTACCTCTATCATAGAACCTGGAGCATATTTGTTTTCTTTTTTATACATTATAGTTCTCGACAAAAGTAAGAATTGGTCAAAATGGGAATCGGCGGGTCAGACCTCAGAGACAAAAGGCAAAGCCTTTTATTATGAATACATGTGCTCACACTTTTGGGAATAACCACTTTTAGACATCTTTCTCAGATACGAATGTTTAAGCAGCTTTCTGTAAGATTAAACTAAAGGTCTCAGCTACAGCACTTGGTGATGCAGATGCAACCAACTTATCAGAACACCAGCTCTGCTGCCTCTGCTCTTCGCCGCCCGCCGCGATATCGTATTGCTGAGTCTCGCTTTGCATGAGAAATCGAAGTGCCGTCTAGTTCTTTATGGCCGCCGCCCGCGACCTTTGTCAACCCGGCGAATTAACCCGGAGGCGTATCAGCTGCGCTGGCCCTTTTCTCCGAGAGCCCGTCCTATTAACTGAGAGAGCAGCGCGGCGAGGGTCACACTTAAGTAACCTTATCTTGTAATTGGGTTCAAGGTTAAGTGACCCCGGAGCACGGAGGTCGGCGGGTTAAGGTCACGATGTCAGGCAGACGATGAAGCTCCAAATCACTGATGAAGCTCCAAATCAAGACCCACAATTCTGCTATCTGGCCATGCCGGACCCTCCCATCCCCTCACCTCCAGCCTCACCCTTATGCACCAGCATCCCACACGACCGCTCAGTGTGAACTCAAACAGCTTTGCTGGTTTAGATGGAGTGGTTGCCAGGCAACCCATATTCAAGACAAGGTCTTACAAGCTTTTAACCTTAGCACAAATCAATATAGAATGCAATTGGGCTAATATTCATCGAGCAGATGGGAAAACTAGGTGCAAGTCTGCCTGCAGGAGAAAGCAGAGACTGCAAGATGCACTGCTGGCATTATTGTTGCAGCATTGCTCAGACAACTCAAATGGGATGTATGTACAGCAAGGAGAAATGAGAAATAGTATTGACAAGTGTGGAAACATCTTTTCATATCATAGCATTGTGTGCGTCCTGTAATACTTTTCTTGTCACTAGGCACATTTTTCTTCTCCTTTGGTTTTTTTCTCCTTGTTTCCCTCTTACAGCTGGCCTTTGCCACATTACTGGGTTCATGAAAAGGAGACAAAATGAGATTATAGCAGTAAGTTAAGTTTATCCAGAATGGATTAAAGGTTTTCCAAAGTGGTACTACTGCCTAAAGAGCATTTAACTTGCATCCCCTCCTGAATAAAAGTTGTACAAAACTCAAACTGTGTTTTGAGGGATGTCCTGCCAGCGTAGCATCAAGTATTTTAAGATACCGACACACTGACTCCTACCTTGACATATATGGTGGTGTAATAAATATGGAAAACACATGAGGTGGGGTTAAATAAGGCCAAATGAAGCAGATTCTGTGGAATATTAAGTCCCGTCATGTCTTCGCAGTATGTGTTTCACTATTGATAAGCTCCTGGTTTTGAGATGAAGGTTGTGGGATTCAGTGTTTTACTGCGTCAAGATTGGGTACAAGAACATCTTTTGCAGCCTGGCTTAGCTATCTTGTCACATTTGTAGTAAGGCAATGCAAGAGCGTAATTTTTTATTGGCAAACCAAAATGCTGGTATGTAATCATGTGATGGGGTATTAGATTTTAAAAGAGATGAATAAATACAATTCTTGACTAATTTAAAAACGGTGAAACAGCCCTTTAATTTAGAGCTGTAAGAAAATGTCAACGCAGATGCTAACTTTACTGTTGGTAGCAGCTAACAGTTAGCTTGTCACGGTATCCCCACGATTCACTTGTCACATTTTTTTTCTCCACATAGTACCCAAAATATCGCAAACAAATGTTTTTTTTACTAGACATAGTCCAGCTGACTGGAAACCAGTTTTGCCAAGTCAGCTTATTATAAGCAGTTTTGGGCTTGTTTGTTTCTACAGTCGCTTGCAAATCTCATCAGTCACGTGCTGCAGTTTTTTGGGCTTGTTTTTGAACGTGAAGTTGCTTATTTGGGCTTTGCGTGAAACCCCTTGATTATTTCCCAGCTTCCCAAAGTGAAGCAAAACACGAGTGGCAGGTAGTTTGTCCATTCCATGCCCCGTTTCCTCATTATCGGGCCCATCCTAGTTGACTTTGCAGACTCCAAATACCTTCATGCCAGAGTGACAGTGGGAGAATGAGTCGCAGTAAGTGGGGATAATAGCAATGGTGTATTGTAGTCCAGGTAAATTATGTTTTTACATGTTTTTCATCTGGGCCAGGCTTAATGCTAATTTTTACAAATGTGATTTCTGACCAGAAACGAAGTTGGTTTCACACTGAGCCTGTTTTATTTGACTAATATGTGGCTTTTCTTTTAAAGTAATTTTCTGTATAGTGTAAATAAATTTTTTATTGGCTGTGTTTACAGTCATTTTGTTGTTACGTTTTCTTTTGATCCGAGTTTTCAAGTTCTTCAAAGAATTAAGGTTGATCAAAAGTTTTATGGTAAAAGTGTTTAGCATAATTTTGCTTATTTATAATGCCATAATAACTGTATACATTTATACTGTTTACAAACAGCCTCTGCTTTAGACAGTGTGGTGGGTTTAGGCTTGTTTTCATGGATCTGGTTTCTTGTTTCTCTCACGAGATCTGGAAACACTGCTGGCAATGGATAACGCTTTATCCTGGTGAGTAATCCAACGCCACACCATTTCCTTGCACCCTATATTTTCATGTCAGTTTGCTTTATTATTTAGTAAATGTTATGTTATGCCTACATTCCGCTGTGGTTCTGTTTTCTGTTAGAGAATGTTGTCTTTTAAGGCATCTTCAATGCATTTGGAACCAAGTGTTTTGGGTCAGCTCAACATGATGTTCTTAGTAGCTAACGCTTTCAACACAATAGGGAAATTTACCTATTACAAATTTTCTAATAAAAGTCCCATATCATGAGATCTTGTGGCATAAGATCTTATTACACCTCTAACTGATAACTAATAGCTTCTATTAGTTATTACTGTTGGTAACATATCAATTCTTTATAACAAGGAAGTTCACCTGATTGTTTTTATGCTACTTGGACTTTTCTTAAAGAAAAACATCAATCATCCATTAAAAAGAAACAGCAGTCTTTTCTTTTTTTCATCTGCACAACCATCCTCCAACTCCCTGTGCTTTGCAGGGGGGAGATGGATGACCACTGGTGGAGGGGTTCAGGCAGCGTGACCCACAGACCTATCCATTGCCAAGGGCGAGGAAATAACCCAGATTAAAGAGCTTGTAAATAATGGCCCATAAACATCTGCCTGTTTGTCCGGTCAATCCATCTTCGTCTCCCATCTGGTCCTCGGTCTCTCCCGCACTCTCTCCGCTTTTGATTTCCTTCACTGCGTACGGTCCACAGGGCAAATGCATCATCAGACCAAAGTCAGTCATATTCCAGTACAAACAAACACTGAGACTGACCCTTGGGTCAGATACAGTTCAAATCCCCACCAGTCACTGCACCCATGACTCAATCCAAAGACAACAATGGAGAGCATTGGCTTTATTTTCTTTCCCTTGGTTTCCTTTCATTTATTACAGTAACTCTAGATACTGTTTAGTGAGACTTTTGCATAAGGTAAATGTGAGTGCATGTTAGTTTTTATGTACAGCTAATTATTTTTGAATGATTAAAGCTGTTTTATTTTCCACCTTCCTCTTCGGACCTCCTCCCTCTTGCGGAGCTTCATTAGAACCAGCGCTGATTGGTGATTAGACGTTGTTAATGTTGATCAGACAACATCTGCTGGGAACTCCAACAACTTGCGCTTTCTCACATCTCCCAGCGGCGCAATGTTGACTGGCTCGAACTGTGGGGAATCAAATGCTGGCACCAGTAATAGCCACCTCTGATGTGGCCCGACTGCAGGTGGCAAATTAGACCAAACAAAGGGCCGACCGCAGACGGACTGAAGCTCTGCTCCTGCCAAAACCCTGATGCATTAAAACACTTTGCCTTTTATGTTGCATCCAAAGTTTAACCAGCTTCTCTGCTGTTTAAAGTGCCAATGCAAGGACATTTTGTCCAAAAAGGCTTGGTTATTAAAAATAAAGTTTAGCTAAACTATATAGTAAAAAGTTTAAGACATGGTTTTTATGTGTGTTTTGGAGAAACAAAATGGACTGCTGATTAACTAAATTGTAGCGCAATGAGCAATTTTGTCTGGTTTGGAGTCATGGTAAAAAGGTCTAAAAACGAGGTAAAAATAACTGTTGAAAACCACCAACACTTGCTATCATGGACAGTTTTTTTTTCATCAACAAACAAAAACCATAATTTTTGCCATCTAAAACAATTTATACCTGAAACATTTTACAACAATCGATCTATTTGGACTATGAATATTTTATAGCCTGTTCTGCAGCATATTCCAGCATATGGACCACATTCCAACCACAAAAGTATTCAGAGCAATTAACCATTGGCAGCAAATGTGTAGCAATACACAAATTTCAAAGAAATGTATCAATGCAAATTTTTCTAATTGAGATCATGCGGACCGTTGTCTACTACAGGTAATATTTTACAAGATATTTCCACAATATGGCCACAGAGACAAGTATATCTTTAAGCTCTCTTCGCATTTTATAGGTCATTCACTTGTGCCTCACAATAGTGCACTAAAGCCAGTGTGACAAATGGCATAAAATCTTGACAACAATGACATATAACAGGTTTCCCCTCTTTTGTTTCAGTTATGTGTGTCGGGATCTGGGTTGTGTGTGTGTGTGTTTGTATTGTGCTTGCAACATTTCCTCAGTGTTTCAGATGGTGCTGGAGTTCTCAGGTGTGCTGGGGGACAGGTGCGAATTATTCTGCTGATTGCTTGGAGGAGTACTTTAGCAGGAGGCTGCCTGCACTTTGACGCCAGAGTGTTTGCCTACTGTGGTAACAAGCTCAGCCAATGCTAAGTCTATGCTTTGTGTTTCATTCGGGAATAACTTTGTTTATGTCCCTTCGCAGACTAAGAATCTGAACTTTGGATTTATGTCACTGGGCAACTGACTTTGTGTCCAGAAGCTTTCTGGATGACCAAGATCATCTACGTTCTGAGGACTTCATTTCCTAACTATTGTTCCCGTCTGGATTACCGACCAAGCTGGCAGTTTTGTGCTCCATCTCCAGGACCTAAGCCTAAGCATACCCTGTCCACCCTCCAACCCAAGTATCAGCACAAACGAACTAACTCAATCATCTCCACCCTCACCCAAGAAGCACCTAAGAAACCAACTGGACAAACTCTGCTAAGACAACTTGGATCCCGAATCCCTCTACCCCTGGCGACCTGACCGCAACCACTTAGTAAGCCGTTCACTTCTCTACCTGAAATTCTTGTCATTTGCTCAGTTACGTTTGTTCCCTGTTTTCACCAGTTCTCTTCCCCTCTCCCCTTACAGTTGGAGTTTCGCCCGTTTTCGTTCCTGGTTATTTTGTGGCACAATAAATATCATTTCACTCTTTCTATTTTTTTCCAGAGTGTTCTCTGTATGTGGGTCAGAGCTATTACGATAACAATGACAGAACACTCTGGCCAACAAGACCCAGCAGAAGCACTTCGTAGAACTCTCTCTGAACATGCTAATCAAATCCATTTCCATGAATCTTCTCTCCGTTCCCTTTTAGAACAACAACGTCAAACAAACCAACAACTAGAGCAGATTGACTCCATGCTACAACAGTCCTTAGGTTCTCAGTCCCAGTATCTCGGTTTCTCAACAGCTTCCTTATTCTTGTGATGTCACTTCCCCTAATCCAGAAAAATGTTCTGGTGAGGTGGGTAATTGTGGGGGATTTTTGCTTCAGTGTTCCCTGGTTTTCAACCGTTCCTCCCGTTCTTTTCCCCATGATGATGTAAAGATTTCATATGTTATTGGTTTATTGACTGGCAAGGCCTTACAGTGGGCTGAAGCCCGGTTTGTAGATTGTAGAGAGTTTGGTTGTACTTTTGAAGAATTTGTCAAGGAATTTAAACGGACGTTTTCCCCTGTGACAGATAAATCTAGTGCAGGTCGACAGCTGAGAGCCTTAAAGCAGCATTATAGATCCATTACTGAGTTTTCTATTGAATTTTGCACTTTAGCTGCTACTTCTGGTTGGAATAACGAAGCTTTGAAGACTACCTTTTTGCACGCTTTAGATGATTCTTTAAATGATGAGTTAGCCATGATTGAGGAACCTCCTACATTAGATGAGGTAATTACTTTAGCAACTAGAGTTGACAACCGGTTAAGAGAGTGAAGAGCCAGAGCAGAGAGGTCCTTTTACAGACCCCAGCCGAAGACTAATTCTCCACCTCATGTTAAAACTCCAACTCAGCAACCAATACCTGAACCTGAGCCCATGTTGGTGGGACATACATGTCTCACATTTGAAGAGAGACAGAGATGCAGATTGTCCAAACAGTGCTTTTATTGTGGCTCTTCAGAGCATTTTGTAGCTGCTTGTCCTGTTTGCCCCGGGACCCGAAAAGACAGGGTCCACCAACTGTCAAGTGGAGGTTGGTGGACCACACACAGATCAGTAAAGCCCCCAGATTCAGTTTACCTTCAACTATCATAGTTAATCAGCAACTATGACCTTATCCGCTTTGATAGATTCTGGCTGCGAACAGAACTTGATTGATACCGAGTTGGTAAACCAGGCAGAGATTGAGCTGGAACCAATTGATTCTCCACATTCTGTCTTAGCTTTAGACGGTAAGAGATTACAGCAAATAACTCTGCAGACCAAACCCATATAACTTTTATTGTCAGGTAACCATAGGGAGAAGACATCCTTTTTTGTGTTTCTAGTGTCTCAAGGTTCCTTAGGCCTAGGCTTTCCCTGGTTACAGGAATATAACCCTCATTTAGATTGGTCTAAATAACCCATTGAATCCTGGTTTACTAATTGTCACTCATCTTGTCTCCAGTCAGCCTTCTCCCTGAGGCAACCTCAACAGATCAATAAGGATGAGATTATTGATCTGTCTCATGTGCCCCATGAATACCATGATCTAAATAGAGTTTTTAGTAAAAACAAGGCCCTGTCCTTACCACCTCACAGGCCCTATGATTGCGCAATCAATATTCTTCCCGGTGCTCCTCTGCCTACTAGTAGACTTTATAACATCTCCCGTCCAGAACAAGAGTCTATAGAGAACTATATTAATGACTCCCTGTCGTCAGGTATTATTCGGCCTTCCTCCTCACCACTTGGGGCAGGGTTTTTCTTTGTAGGGAAAAAGGATGGTTCATTACGACCATGCATTGATTATAGAGGCCTAAATCAGATCACTGTTTAGAACAAGTACCCACTTCCACTCATTACCTCTGCTTTTGAACCGGTGCATGGTGCTACCATATTTTTCAAACTAGATCTAAGAAATGCTTATCATCTGGTCAGGATCCGCCAGAGGGAGGAGTGTGTTGGAAACATTTAAAATACTTAATAGGGTCTGAATTGTTATGCTCAAGTTATGTTTAATAATGTGTGAAATAAAATTTATTGTGTGGCTTGGTGGCCTGGCTGGCAGACCTTCTGTGTGTGTTTAACTGAGATATAATTTGCCTGGCTAACAGTCAGGCTTCTGTGTGTGTTTGACTTAGATATATCAGTCAGTCCAACGGACATACAGCTCAACTGACATTTGATAAGAATGTATGTTTTTCTACCCGGCAACAATACTTCAGACAGGCCAACTGACACTTGATAGAATGTATGTTTTGTTTTGCATGTACATGCCTGGCTTTTCAATAAAAACTGCTGAAGCTGGGGAGAAAGGCAGAAGCGTTCGTGGTGAGCAGCAACGGGGCTGCAACGTTTCTCCTGGCCGGCCAGAATAACTTGACTGCGCAGTGTTTTTATTTTCTTTTATTATTTAGTTTTACTAAAACAGTATAGCAGGACTTAGCTTTACCAAAACAAACGAGCACGCAGGAGTTCTAGGTAACAAACTCCAACAACTTGGTGACCCCGACGTGATTTGGGAAAAGCGAGGACTTTCGGCTAAATCAGAACTTCACCAAAAGACGTCTGACACTGGGTACCCATCACTGCATAATAAGGTAAGCGGAAACCTGTTTTAATTGAACTCTGCTCTTTTGGCAATGTCGATAGGCCTAACTTCTTGGTGTCAGATGTCTGAGTAAGTGAAATGTTCTGCTAAATTTAAAATGTGTAGACCAGTATGTTAAGCCTTCCAAATAAGGGTTCGAGGCCCGTGTGTTTCCTGAGTTTGGCAACTCTACGTGTTTTCTGATGAGAATTCATGATTTTGCTGGGTTGAAGTCCTGGAGGGTGGGGACCTCCGAAGTGTAAACAGTTTTAAATAGGGTTCGAGTCCCTGAGAGTTTTATGTTTAAAGGAGTCAGAAGTTGAGACCAGGCAAAAACACAAGGGTGTGAATGCTGTGTTTTATGCGAATACAGCCTCGATAAAACCAGATTACAGATGTAATAATACATAAAGCACATACTATAGGTCCTGTGAAGCAAATTAATTACTGTGAACAGGTCATATGAATCTGTGAGACCAGTAATAGTGAGAGTATGACTGAGTTATAAATGACATTTGTAACAAGACCAGCATGAGAAACTATGAGCTGAATAGCATAATTCAGCAAGACCAGTTAGAAACTGGAGCGCATTTATTGCACTCCAATAATAGATAGAAGTTGCATAAAACATAAACACATAAACAATACATGAGCTGTTCACAGAAGGTATAATCTGTGTAAACAGACGTTATCAGGCGGAGTGTATGAGAGTGTGAAAGGAGAGACGCCCTGCAGACGGCAGAACTCTTCATTGCAGGTGACTGAATGCAGCATTCCTGTATGGAAACCTAACTGGTGTCAACAATGACAGGGTGCTGATTGCTGTTTGGATTGTATGTGGGGAAACTAAGGTGTCTTGAGACGTGTTTATGTCACTCTCAAAATAGTCCAGATACTTGGGACATAGCGTGCCATATTTTCTGGACGGCCTCAGTTGACCAATGAATGAACAAAGTGAAGTGAAGAAGGGTGTGAAAAAACTTTTCTTCTAAACATGGACGGAGAATTTGATAGGGAAACAGATGACTCAGGGTTGAGTGCAGAGGCACCGGTTTGGAAAACGTTTAAGGAACAAGTGTATGTTGTGAGACAACTGGTACAGTGGACTCAGGATGGAAAACAGGCTGATAAGTTGATTAAAAAATTTAATCAGAAAATACAGGAGGAAGTTGAAAAAGACGGAACAGACGAACAGAGTAGAAAAAGTGTTGGAAGGTGGTTTTGGTTGAATATGAAGAAGGCGAAAAAGGAAAAGGAGGTGGCCGAAGGATAATGTAAAGACAGTGGATGGTTTAAAGGCAAGTTTAAAGAGATAAGGGACAAGGCAGCAAAAAATGAGACATTCTGGTCTCAGATGGTGTTAATATGGCAGGGCGGAAAATATGCAATGTTTGATAAATCGAATACCACACAAACAGAACCACACACTGACAGGAATAAGGAAGTAGCTGACAAGCCACCACCCTATGCACCTCCCACTGCTTCTGCCCAGTCTCCTCCCCCTCCTACATCTCCTCCCACAGGGCTGTACCCTGTACTTGACGTCAAAGAAGGGCGTGTAACTGTTCGTGGGTTGTCCAGCCTACAGGCTGCTCTCACCTCTTGTCCCGCCCCTACAGCTCCACAAGAAAAACAAAAGGACTTTCTTTCTTTCTTATCTGAATCACAAGACTCTCTGTCTGTAACTGACCCAGCTTGCTCTGAAGCACTCTCTGTTGGCTCTTATACTCAAGTAAGCCCAGATGAGTTTAAGCTAAGAAGATTGCGAGAAATCTTGGATGGTGTAACAATTCCCATCCCACCTTTAACTCTATCTCAGCACCATTCCCCAACATGCACAGATTATTCACCCCGAAGCATGACCATGGCAACACCTGCCCCATCTAAGCAAGTAGGCTCAGTGACTGTTGCTGTGTATGGTGACTGGCTGCCTGATGCCACACTTCCACCGCAGACATCTACTCCTTGGGCTTCACCCACTCCTAGTGTAGAATGTGAGGCCCAGGAAAATGATGAAGCTGTCTCAAACCTACATGAACCACCAGAAGACACACCTGAGCACAGTGCCCCCCAACCAGAAACTCAAACCATGCAACCACGCGTCCTCCGCAAGGTGGCATCAAGAGGGGAGCCTGGGTTCTATAAAAACCAGATGCCCCTGTTCCATCAGCCTGGAACCGGGGGCCAGCGCAAATATAAGCCTTTTTCCCTGGAGGATCTTACCACACTCTGCGACAAGCTCCCACCCATAACTGAGGGGGCTTCTATTTGGTTACAAACTTTAGATTCCCTGACGGCAGGCAGCACTTTGACTACCGCGCGATTGCAGCACGTTGCATGAAACCACACACCTGTAGAGAGGTTGAAACTATAGCTCACACCACCTTCAGACCTTTTCACTCGATATTCCCAGTGGATAGGGGACGCGCTAAGGGACCTATACCCTGTAACCAGGGGGCGCACTATCCCTAAATTTGAATGGAATCCAAACACCAATCCAAGAGAATATTTGGATCAATGCAAATCCATGTGGCAAACACAAACGGGAACTAATCCAGCCAATGAGGGCTCACAGAGGGATTGGTTCAGAGACGCTGCGCTAAGAGGCTTACCCACACAGGTTAAAACCAACATGGAAGACAATCCTGATTTGCCAGGGGCTGATACTGGAACGTGGGATCGCCATTTAATTCACCATTTATCTAAAATAAGAGAGGAAAACAAGAAAGATGAGGAAGAACTTAAAACATTACAAACACAATTGCTATAAATGCAGTTAGCTGAAGCAAAACAAAAAGCAGGGGACAAGAAAAAAGAAAATAAAACCCCTAAAATAATGTATGAGGGTTCTGTGTCCCAAACACCACGAGCTCCTCCATTTCCTGGCCACCAGGACACGTTTGTACAGGGGCCTATGACCTCTGGTCCTCATCAGGGACATGCTGGTTGTTTCAGGGGACGGGGTGGGTACAGGGGAAGGGGATTCCAGTGAGGACCGCCAAAGCGGTGGGGAAATGCTGATGTGTGCTATTATTGTGAAGAGCCAGGCCACTGGAGCCGCGAATGTCCCTACAAAAATGACCATGGTGGATATGGATGGCATGGTCCAGCCCACCCCCGTAGAGGGAGAGGTGGTCCACCACGTGGAAGCCAACAGCAGCAGCCTTCACTTCAACTGCCAGCCTGGGATGAGCCCAGTCTCTGGTCGGACCACCACTGAGGGTCCCCACAGAACCCCCCGGACAGAGGGACTGAGGACCCCTTACTGTCCGTGATGGTGTATGGACAAAGTCTTCCTTTTCTAGTGGACACTGGGGCTACATGCTCAACCATCAAACAAGCACCTCCCAACACTCTCTCCACAAGGACTACCACTGTCATGGGGTTTTCTGGGGCTAAACAGGTCCTACCTTACACCAAGCCCCTAAGAACTGAAATAGGAGGGCAAACTTTGAACCACAGCTACTTAGTGTCTGCAGACACACCAGTAAATTTACTGGGCAGAGACATGTTGATCAAAATGTGCGCAACCATTCTGTGTGGTTCAGATGTACTGCAGGTGCACCTTCCTAATGGCTCCTGAGTTTCCTGTGGCAGCAACACAAACTTTTCACATGGCCAGTATTTAATCCAGCCCTTGCCTGATCCTATGGCTGATATTTACTGGGTCTTGCTACACCCAGAAACCACAGCATGCAGAGGTGTTCTCTCTTCTTTTTTTTGGTGGAAATCCTGGATCTCCACACTGGCACCCTATATCCCTCCCCCTGACCTGCTGCATGTCACCCTGTTTTATGACAGAAATAACTGTGAATGCTACCAGGTAAGCTTTGCTGATGAGCTGGAGGGTAAGATGTGGGACATTGTCACCACCGACATTTATGCAGCTCCAGAAGGCATACAGTTATCCAAAGAACAGGAAGGATGGTTTAAAATGTGGTCTGATGGCGTTCCACATGTTTCTTTAGCCCTTCATCCAGGACATGAAGCACGTGAGTTAAGGGGTGTGTTAAAACGCTCCCTCTCCCTACAGGATTGGCATCTCTCTTCCACTCCTAACCTCTCCTATTCACCTTGGGGGAACAGGGAACACTTATCGCATTCTTAATCATTCCACAGATGTAGGCACCCTGGAACATGTACAGTTAGACAGATATCATGTGAAAAATAGTGAAAAATCAGATCACCCACTGGCAGCTGCAGTTGTACAAAACATGCCCTCCACACTCTGGGCAGAAGGTCCCACGGACGTGGGCCTCATACACTGTACTCCCATTACTTTTCAGCTTACTTCTGATCAACCAATCTGGAGGTCCCAATACCCTCATAAACCCGCTGCTGAACTGGGCATTGAGGACACAATTGAGGGTCTGTGGAATGCCGGTGTATTAGAGTCGGCTGACCTGGCAAATGCTTTCTTTTGCCTGCCTTTAGCTGAAGAATGCAGGGACATTTTTGCTTTCACCTATAGATCACATAGGTACCGATACACTCATTTGCCACAGGGTTTTGCTCTCTCCCCAGGAATATTTAACCAAGTTCTTAAGGACTCCTTACAAGACTGCCCACTCCCACCACATACTACACTCATCCAGTATGTTGATGACATTCTTTTGGCCACACCTACTGTAACTGAATGTTTGGAGGCTACTGCTGTAGTTCTTTCACATTTGGCCAAGACAGGCTATAAAGTCAGTAAAGCTAAACTTCAAATCTGCAGAAGACAGGTCGACTTCTTGGGCAGGGTAATCTCCCAGCCAGGTACAGGCATGTCCCCTGCGCATCAATCTGCAGTGCTTTCTCATCCAAAACCACTCTTTGTAAAAGACATGTTGTCATTTCTGGGCCTTACAGGATACAGTAGATCATTTGTCCCCGGCTACACTGATCTCGCAGCTCCCCTTAGAGATCTAGTGAAAAAACAGGGCATGAGAAATCTCACTGCCCCCCTGGAATGGACCCGAGAGGCTGAAGAAGCTTTTATCACTCTCAAAACAAGCTTATTCCAAGCTGCACACTTGGCACACCCTGACTACACCTTGCCATTTTATTTGGATGTTTCTGTAACAGCACACACAGCGAATGGAGTGCTGTTCCAGAAAAAGGGGGGAAATAGAACTGTCCTTATGTGTTATACTTGACAACATGGAACAAAGGCATCACGAATGCACCAGACATGCAGCAGGGATGGCCAAAATAATCTAGAAAACAGCCCATGTAGTTATGGGACACTCTCTTCATATTCTCACATCACATGGCGTGGTGGCTTTTGTGAACTCAAAAACATTCACACTATCACCACTGAGGCAACAGAGACTGAGCAGGGTGCTGGAAGCTCCTAACATCACATACACACATGAAGGCATAAACATGGCAGACAGAATGACATCAGGAGAACCGCATGTCTGTGCAGAAAAAGTTGAGTTTAATAAAAAAATCAGACCAGACCTACAATCCCTCTGACAGATGCTAGAAATCTGTATACAGATGGTTGCTGTTTCAGACATGACACACAAGGACTTAAAGCAGCGTATGCAGTGGTGGAAGACTCAGGGTCAGACTTTGTAACAGTTAAAGCGGAAAGGCTGACAGACACACAATCAGCACAGAGAGCAGAAGTTTTGGCAGTGATAGCGGCCCTAGAATTAGGAGAAGGACAGAAAGTAAACATTTACACAGACTCAGCATATGCCACAAGTGCAGTTCACGTGGAACTAAAGCAATGGTTGAGAACAGGGTTCAGGACAGCAGGACAGAAACCCATTAAGCATGAACAGGAAATGAAAACGCTGGTTGAAGCATTGCTATTACCACAGGAGGTGGCAGTTATCAAGTGCAAAGGACATGACAGCAGCAATACCAGAGTAGCACAGGGTAACCAGGCGGCAGATCAAGCAGCGAAGCAGTGTGCTGGGTATCAACCAAAAAATATATTGTTGTGTTCGGAGGTAGGGTGGACACCAGAGCCCACTCTGGAGGAAGTAGTGAAACTACAAAAGGGGGCCTCACCAGAAGAAAAGTCGATGTCGAAGGCGAGAGGAGGCAGTGAGGACCAAAATGGACTTTGGAGAAGTCCAGACGGACGTCCAATCCTGCCACCAGGGCTCACTACAGCAGCCCTGGAGGAAGCCCATGGCATGGGGCATGTAGGGACCACACAAATGATAAAAAATCTCGAACACTGGTGGCATCCTTATTTAAAACCAATGGTAGTGCATTGGATAAACCCATGTGAAATTTGCAGACAGTTCAATGCCAAACCTACCCTGAAGCCAGCGGCAGGGAAATTCCCAGTGGATCCTATTGCAGGGAAAGAAATCATCATTGACTATACAGATATGACTGAGAGAGTGAATGGGTTCAGATATCTGTTGGTATGTGTGGATGCATTCACAGGATGGCCAGAAGCATGGCCTACAAAAAAGGAGGACAGCAAAGCAGTGGTAAAGTATCTGATCAACCATTACATCCCCAGACACGGTTTCCCAGCCAAAATAAGATCAGACAATGGCACCCACTTCAAAAACGAGGAGCTCAGAGAAGTGGAGAAATTTTTGGGACTTAAACATTCCTTTGGGACAGTGTATCATCCACAGTCCCAGGGAAAGGTGGAAAGAATGAATCAGACCCTCAAAACCAAATTGGCTAAAATCTGTGCACAGACCAAAATGAATTGGGTCACAGCCTTACCATTAGCCTTAATGTCAGTAAGAAGCTCTGTAAATCAGAGGCATGGTCTGATGCCCCATGAACTGCAAACAGGTAGACCATTTCCAGGTCCCCAAACCAGGCTACCTTTTCTAAATGAATGTGAACAGTCTATGTCTCACCGTGATTATTACAGATCTCTCCACAGTTTGGTTGCAGCCTTCTCAAAACAGGTTCCAGAGAAACCAACCGAGGGACCCCAGCCAACCACAACCTCGGAAGCTGAGTGGGTCCTGCTGAAGGTGATCAAAAGGAAGTGGTCAGAACCCAGGTGGACCGGTCCATTCCAGGTCACAGAAAGAACCTCACATGCGGTGAGACTCAAGGGTAAAGGCGACACCTGGAACCACTGGAGTCAGTGTACAGCGACAGACGCTCCGCAGAGATCCCTCGCTGAGGTCCAGGAAAACCTGAGAGAGAACACGACAATAGAACAGCCACCTTCTCACCCTACAGAAGGGGCAGAATAATCCCCAGGGGTGAGAACGCAAAGCTCTAGGTCAGTCTACACCTGAGAGCTGGAGATCAGATTTCTCACACCACTGAAGGGGCAGAATAATCCACTGGTGTGAGAACGCAAGGCTCCAGGTCAGTCTACACCTGGGCCGCCAAACTGAGCAAATGTTGAAACGCGCAACCAATAAGGGAAAAGTGGACAGGTGTATGGATAAAATCGAGGGGGTAGAGCTCAATTATGTTTGTGGGGCCACCACCACCTTTTCTTTTGACCTCTCTCTGGTGGTGAATGGCGGGAATGGCGGAACCGGGTGGGAAGGTTATGCCATTTATTTATGCATGGACGAAAGATGGTCTAAGTACTGTAAACAACGGAGGTACTCCTTGCCCAGGCCCCCACCATGCGGCTCTTGGAGCAGGGTGACTAGTTGGACGGGCTCTGGATGGACTCCTGATAAAAAAGCAATACCCGGTAATTTGACAAATATCAGCATCCAGCGCGGCACGCTAGGTGGAGCCATTAGCAACGGACGTAACCCCCTTATGCTTTCCATGCACGTTGACTGCACTCAACCCTCTGTAGAGTATTGTACTCTTGCAGTATGACAGTCAGGAACAGACACATGGGGACCAATAAAAATTAATTTTCGAACACCGTCTGTGCACCAGGACAACACAATTACCGTCCCACCGACAGTCAGGCCAAAAAATAAACCCCAGGTGATGGAACTTGATTATTCCACATTGAAACCTATAGAGGTAATCCAAATGACCACAGGATATACCGAAGATAACCTTTGGCTTCAGTGGATAACACAAACAGCAAAAGAACAAAGCAAAGCTGAGTGTGTGGCCTGTGCCTCGGCCCGACCACGTCTTACCACCGATCCCGCCCCTCTGTATCCAGAGGACACGTGGGGTTACAATTGTATGATAAACGAGCACGCAGGAGTTCTAGGTAACAACAACTGGAAGACGGCTTTCAAGGCTCCGCTGGACCATTTTGAGTATTTGGTCATGCCTTTCGGACTATGTAATGCTCCTGTGTTTCAAGCCTTAGTCAACAACATTCTCAGAGATTTTTGGAACATTTTTGTTTTTGTATACTTGGATGAAATCTTGATTTACTCCAAGGACATTAAGGAGCATTGCAAACACGTTCGCTAAGTCCTTCAGCGTCTTCTGGAGAACCGCCTGTTTGTAAAAGCCGAGAAGTGTGAGTTTCACCAGTCTTCAATCGCTTTCTTGGGCTACATCCTTGAGGGTGGACAGGTACGTTCTGATCCAGAGAAGATCAAAGCAGTGCTGGACTGGCCTGAGCCAGACTCACGCAAATCACTACAGCGTTTTCTTGGATTTGCTCATTTTTACAGACGATTCATTAAGAATTACAGTCTTACTGCTGCACGCCTCACTGCTTTAACTTCCACTAAGGTCTCATTCTCCTGGTCATCCGAAGCTGAAGCAGCTTTTCAGGAACTAAAAAAAGTTCTCCCAAGCACCCATCTTAGTTCATCCAGATGCTTCAAGATGGTTCATTCTGGAGGTCGACGCTTTAGACATTGGGGTTGGAGCTGTGTTATCACAAAACTCAGAGGATGGGAGATTTCATCCTTGTGCTTTCTTTTCCCGTAGGTTCAGTAACACTGAGAGAAATTATGACGTGGGTGACCGAGAACTACCGGGCATCAAACAGGCCCTTGAAGAGTGGCGCCACTGGCTAGAAGGGGCTGAGCCACCAAGCCTGACGTCCTCTCTAGACAGTTCGCCACTGAGGATTCTGTGGAGCAACCAGAACCCATCTTACCTCTGAGCTGGATGGTAGGAGCACTCAGGTGGGAGATAGAGGACATTATTTATAGGGTTCAACAACAGGAACCTGACCCTGGCACTGGACCACCAAACCACATCTATGTTCCGTCTCAACTACGTTTTCGACTTATCGACTGGCTTCACTCAGCTAAGGTTTCGGCTCATCCTGGTGTTAGTAGAACCAGTGCATTAGTACAAAGAAGGTTTTGGTGGCCCTCTCTACATAAAGATGTGAAGGAGTTTGTTCAGGCTTGTGCTACCTGTGCCAGGAATAAGCCCAGTAACCAACCACCGGCAGGTCTTCTTCAACCACTCAGCATTCTAAATCGACCCTGGTCCCATATTGCATTGGATTTCGTTACTGGACTATCCCTTTCCTCAGGTATGACTACAGTTCTCACGATTGTTGATCGTTTCTCTAAGGCTTGTCATCTCATCCCCCTCAGGAAGCTTCCATCAGCCCTACAAACAGCCAAACTACTCACAAAACGTGTTTTTCGCCTTCATGGAATCCCACAGGATGTTCTCTCTGACGGTGGTCCACAGTTCATCTCTCAGGTTTGAAAACAGTTTTGTTTAGCCCTAGGAGCTAAAGTCTCACTGACATCAGGTTATCACCCTCAGTCCAATGGCCAAACTGAAAGATTAAACCAACAACTGGAATCCACATTATGTTGCCTCACTTCCACAAATCCTACTGATTGGTGCTCATATCTGCCCTGGGTTGAGTATGCACTCAATTCTCACGTTTCTTCAGCTACTGGTCATTCCCCTTTTGAAGCTTCCCTTGGTTATCAGCCCCCTTTGTTTGCCGCTGACGAAAGGGACATCATGGTTTCATCAGTTCACCAACACATCCAACGCTGCAAGTCCATCTGGACTTCTACTATCCAGACCCTACACCGCACCGCTGACCAAAACAAACGTTTCGCTGACTGGAAACGCCAACTGGCACCGGAATACCAGCCTGGACAGAGGGTATGTTTGTCAGCACAAGATATACCTCTCAAATCCATGTTTTGGAAACTTTCGCCTCGTTTCATCGGTCCCTATGAAGTAGAGACTGTGATTAGTCCCTCTGCAGTTTGCCATTGTCTGCCTGCAAGTCTTTGGATTCATCCTAGGTTCTATGTGTCGCAACTGAACCCTGTGATTTCTAGTGGTTCGTGACTCTTCCTTGGTTGATGACTACCGTGCCTCCCTGCCTTCCACTTCTTCAGGGCTGCCAGGCGGCGGCCGTTTAGGGGGGATGATGTTGGGATCTGGGTTGTGTGTGTGTGTGTGTGTGTGTGTTTGTATTGTGCTTGCAACATTGCCTCAGTGTTTCAGATGGTGCTGGAGTTCTCAGGTGTGCTGGGGGACAGGTGCGACTTATTCTGCTGATTGCTTGGAGGAGTACTTTAGCAGGAGGCTGCCTGCACTTTGACGCAAGAGTGTTTGCCTACTGTGGTAACAAGCTCAGCCAATGCTAAGTCTATGCTTTGTGTTTCGTTCTGGAATAACTTTGTTTATATCCCTTCGCAGACTAAGAATCTGAACTTTGAATTTATGTCACTGGACAACTGACTTTGTGTCCAGGAGTTTTCTGGATGACCAAGATTATCTACGTTCTGAGGACTTCGTTTCCTAACTATTGTTCCCGTCTGGATTACCGACCAAGCTGGCAGTTTTGTGCTTCCTCCATCTCCAGGATCTAAGCCTAAGCGTACCCTGTCCACCTTCCAACCCAAGTATCAGCACAAACGAACTAACTAAATCATCTCCACGCTCACCCAAGAAGCACCTAAGAAACCAACTGAACAAACAATGCTACGACAACTTGGATCCCGAATCCCTCTACCCCTGGCGACCTGACCGCACCCACTTAGTAAGCCGTTCACTTCTCTACCTGAAATTCTTGTCATTTGCTCAGTTACGTTTGTTCCCTGTTTTCACCAGTTCTCTTCCCCTCTCCCCTTACAGTTGGAGTTTCGCCCGTTTTCGTTCCTGATTATTTTGTGGCACAATAAATATCATTTCACTCTTTCTATTTTCTCTGAAGTGTTCTCTGTATGTGGGTCAGAGCTATTATGAAAACAATGACAATGTGACTTTCTCCCTTGAAAGCTCAGGACTTAACAGCGATGCGTTAACGTCAACTGCCCAGGTCTACTTGGCCGTTGCATGGATCATATTGAGCTAGTAGGGAGGGTTCAAAGGGTCAAGTGAGAGAGGATACTTATACTTTGACTTTGAACAACTTGAGAAAGCAGAGATAGTATGCAACAGCAATGTAAAACTCTAATAGGTTCATTCATTCATGCTGTGGAAGACCTTTAAGACAACATCTCTTCCATGTGTGACATCATGGAAAAAAATCTAAGGAATCATCAAGATGTCACGTTTACCTCTTGAAACTATTGTAGCCACATTCACTTTATTTTCTGCAGATTCCCTTGATTTTCTGCAGATTATAAATTTCAATGAAAATGTAGATTCTAGGTTATTTATTCTATTTGCACAGCAGTAAAATGGTTATAAATGCCGAAATGACTTAGATAGCGATAAAAGAAATATACAAATATGCTTTAGAAGTACACACACATACTGCCTCCTTGTGAAACCTCTTGCCTCATGAAAGATATTGCGCTTGCTCTTGCAAAGCATCACAGGGTGTAATAGTTATTTGCAGCACATGTAAAATTGAAAATGACTGAAATGTAAGCCTGGAAAACTTCCATATAATTTTTTGTTGCCATTGTTCTTCCTAATTGCAAAAGTTACAGTTGTGCAGTGGCTGAGCAGACATTAAGCACCAAGATACCAGTGTCACAAGTAAGGCAGGCAGAGTACCTACTATTTGTAAAACATGCTTGACAAGGGAGATAGCGTGGTTTAAGTGTTTTACAATCATTTTCTGTGGCCACACCTCAAATTTACAAGTCAAACTGAATCAAGTCAAATATATTTTGTTTATCAGTGGGACCTCACAAACGTTTCACAGATGTTTATCAATGTGACAGCGATGCAGCACAATCAGCCATATTTTCTTCATTAAAGTACAAAAAATTATATGTTTGCAGCAGAAAACAGTGTTTATTGTCAGCATTTTTTGTTATTTCATCTTCAAGGTTGTTATAAAATACTGAGTCATTATTCCTAAAGTTTGTGAAATTGTACACACATGAAAATCAAGAAAATTCAACAGCCGCCAAAATAAAACTGCGAAGAAAAAGGTTTACAAATCTGCCTCGTAAGAGACTGCCGACTTGTTTTTATTTCAAGTTTTACCTTGTGCTGCTCCTCCGTCTCGCTAATGTAAACATTTTGCAAAAAGCAAAGCCTTTCATTGTTTAAGTCAGTTTTACTCCAGTAATTTAAAACTCTGTTTACACTTTATGTCTTTTTATCTGGCTGGTAAATACTTGCCAGAATATGGTCTAAGTTTGATAATACAGCAAGTAAATTGTAGTATCATCATGAGGTCATCTGTTACACTCACTGCAGTCCCAGTTATAAGCAGGAGGTGTCACTGTGTAGAAAATATTTTAAAAACACAGGCCAAACAAAAGCCCAGTCATAAACAAATGCAAGTTATTTGCTCAAGGCTGGTATTGATTTTGCAACAGTTTTTACAAACATATTCACATAACACTTTTATTAATTTTGCCATGTAACAACAACATACTTCAAAGTATTTTATTGAGACTGTTTGCAATAGACCAGCAAAATATTAAGACTGTTTTACAAATAACAATCTGAAAACTGCTGCTGTGCATTTGTATTCAGCCCCCTGGTCAATTCATTTGCAGCTGCAAGTTTTCGGTGATATGTCTCTTGCTTTTTACATGTAGACACTAAAGTTTTGCCTATTCTTTGCAAAAAAAACTAAGGCTCAGTCAGATTAAATGAAGGTTGTCTGAGAAGGTTAGTTTAGGTTTAGCCCACTTAGCCCACTCTAGCACAACCACTCCTTTGTAGCTCTGGCATTGACAATTAAGATTCTTTTCCTGGTTAAACACGGAGACTGTACTTCCTGTGGCAACTCAAGAAGTACAACTTTCCACAGGAGCTTCTGGTCATCTTCTACACTAACAGCATTCACTATGTCTTCTAATTGCCCATCATTGTGTGGTTTGGCTCATCCACAAAACAGGGCACGAGTGACCAACGTGCAGACAAGAGCTAGGCAGCAGCATGTTTAAAGATGTCTTCAGCTTTATTTACAAGGTTCTTCCAAAATGAAGCAAAACATTGCAGGTACTTAACATAGATGAAAAGTCCACAACTTACAAAATTGGGCTTAGCAGGAACATGGTACAAAAAGCACATAGACATGGGTGGAGAACGGATGGAACCAGTGAGGAACAAACAAAAACAGAGGGAACAGAGGGAAGTGGAGAATGGACCAATGAGAAACTGAGGCAGGTAATCAGATGAGATGGAATTCAGGTGTGGACCAGGTGGTAGAGAACTGAGGGAATGTGAATAGTTGCTAAGGTGACAAGGCTAGAAACAAAACGAAACACGAGGGAAGCCAGATAAGAACATAACCAAAAGAACCTGACTACAAAAACAAAACTACAAATAACAAAGCTCAAGGAAACAGAACTAAGCAAATGTATGGACGAAGATAATAAACCAAAAGAGGTATAAGAACCTAGAATAATCATTTGCTAAAGTAAACCGAGAAACTAGAGGGAATAGAAGAAACACCAAAACCTAATAATTAACAACGAACCCATAAAGGAACCCTGACCGTAAATAAACAAAACCTAAACCACAGAAAGGGAACCAGGACGAGGAGGAACAGAGAAAATAAACTAGTAAACAAAGAGCGCAGGTAAACAAATACCAAAACATAAATAAACACAGAGATACTAAATGGGAAACTAAACTAGAAACTACAAGGAAGACAAGAGAACTAGAATACAACGAATATAATAACAGTCATGAGAAAACCACAACAAATAATAGAAAATAAACTACTAAACAATCTTAGAGAAATTCCAAACTAATAGAAAACACAAGACCACAACAAAACCAAAGATGTCGCTTCACGACACATACAGTATTTGCAGAAAATAACTTTTTAGTTTCGTTTCCCTTTTATATATATTTTTGTTTTAAATGTCTTGATTAAGAGCAAAGTGAAACCAAAATAAAATTCCTTGTTTCTGTGCACAAACTTGGCGAATAAAGATGATTCTGATTCTGTTTAGGGTGTTAGTTTTTCAACCCACATGGCATTCTGCAGGTAGGGCCAAAGCTTTTCATTTTCAGATGATGGAATAAACTGAGCTCTCTGAGATGTTCAAAACTTGGGATATTGTTTTTTAACTTGGATTGTATTCAGGGGTATACGAGTAAATACATGAGGATGAATACATGTGCACGCCGCACTTTTCACAGTTTTATTTTAAACATTTTTAAAACCATGTATCATTTTACCTTAACATCACAACTATGTGTCAATATTTTTATTTTTAAGTTTATGTATGATTTCCTCTGGTCATTTCAGTATTAAATCGATGATGATGCAGATGTCAGAAAAACACTGAGAGGAAACGTCTTTGTTTAAGCTTCAGGTGTTGTTTCAAGCTAGAGGCAGTTTTTCAAGCCACACACTGATACCTAATGTCAAAGAAGGAGGCACACACTTTCCTCAGACAGACTTCAATGTTAAAAAGAGATTTTCTAGGCAGGTGAGCCGCAACTAAAGCTTCACGATCCCACATCGCTGAGAGGGACACTGGCCTTCACTCCTTAAATGAGCCTAACCTCACGCTGTCTGGATGACTGATGTATCATCTTAACTCTGGATCTGACTCAAGGTAAAGCGTCCAATGATGCCGTCTTCTGCACCTTGGTTTTTAAGCAACTCAAATCTGCAGCCCCAGATTGTTTCATAATTCTTTTTTTTTTTTTTGGAAAAGGTCATCTAATTTTTTCATTTGAAACCTGGATGCAAAAATTCCCAATCTCCTTACTTTTGTTTTAATGCTTTACTTCAATTTATGAGCTGCCATTTTTGACCTACTGAGTCCCCCAGCACCTTAAATGCATTCCAATGGAGTTAACAATTTATTTGGCAGATAAATCACTGTATACCAAATGCAGGTCGATACAAGGTCACAGTTGGGGAAAAGGATAAAATTGAAATTATTGAGACAGGGAGTCAGACCGGCTGCTTAAATGAATATACTGCTTTAAATCTGCTTTGACAGAACCAGTTTTTTTTGTGAACATTGAAGATAATAAAAAACATAATTTAATTGTGGGTAGAGCATTTTCTTGACTCAACAGATTTAAAACTCAGCTTGTTTGACCACTATTTATTTATTTCCAGCAAACAGTAGAGAAGCAGCCGTTTCCCATCAGCATTAAACTAACACGTGAAACAGCTTCAGACCCTTGGGCCTTTTTCACACTACATATAAATATGGCTCAAGTATTAGCTGCAGTAATAAAATACGAGGAGCAGATGCATCCGTGTATATCTGTGAGGGCGCAGATAGAAAAAGGGGACGATAGTTATATTTAAAAACGCTGCATCTTCTAGTAAATGTTTTTTAGTTAAACTAAATTCACTTGTTTTAAACATATTGGCTCCTTTTGCCAAAAATTACTGGTATTATCAGACTTCATGCAGTCACTTTGTAATCAAGGAAAAAAGTTATCTTTTTACAGATTTAGTTAAATATGTTTTCGGGTGAGTTGAGCTGTAAGGAAGATGGATTTTATTCTGACTTTTTACAGATTTGTTTTAGTGTCTTTTCTAGTGTTTAATGTTTGCATATTTTAATTTATTATTCCAAATATTTCAATTTAGTAACACATAATGGTATTTAAAAACAGTGCTATATAATGTAATCACTTAAATAGGCTCACACACACAACTTGATATTTATGCTTCGTTAACCATTTATTTATGTTTTAAAATTGCTTTCAGATAACTTCATTTGATGTATTTTGTTTAGTGAGGACCCAAATGCAGAGAGGAGGCAGGCAGTATCAAAGTGAAATAGATTTTTAATTAGGCAAACAAAATGTAGTCCGTGAGGAGCAAGAAGGTACCATTAGCAACAGCCAGGGGAGTAAATATAGAGCAGAGGTGATGTGTGAAACAATGAACAGGTGAGACTGGTTAATGTGTTGCGCAAGGGCAGAGGGCTGAGCAACTGAGGAATGAAAGAGACGAGAGGAGAATACCGAACGATAAACCCAGTACAAGGCAACGCAGTGAAGACCAACATCACCAACAGGAAATAAAGCATGAAGGAGCACTACGGGTAACCAGAAAGCCGAACTTAAAAATCCGCAGAAACCCACAAAGCAAAACTCTACGTCCTACAGATCATAAAACTTTACCCATCATTATCTTTTCCAATATTTTGTCCTTAACTATCCACTTGTTAAAAGAAATTGTAAAGACACAATGAAGACAGGTTTATGCCCTTGTGATTGTTTTGCATTTATTCATTTATTTTATGATCAACATATTGGATTCCTGTAAGAATCCAAAGCAGAAGGTTCAAATTTGTTTCATAAAATACTAATACTAAGTCTGCAAAGCTTGGTTTATGTCACAACCTGTAGGTGTTTCAGTTGTTTATTGTAAAGAGATACAATAAATTATTTATTTCTTTACAATTATTTATTTCTTTGTTTATTCTTGTATTTCTCTACATTTAGATTACTGCATTTTCTCTCCCACATCAAGTCTCTTTCCCTTTATTGTCATCAGCTGTTCCTTATTCTCTTATTTCTCTCACCTTTCTCCACTTATCGTCGTGAATTTATGCTCTCTCGTCGTTCACTGGTTTCCACTGTGCCTGCCTATTCCATGCCTGGCTAGTTGTCTATGCTCTGTGTTCTGTATTCACCATTAAAATTCAACAGTTTTATTATTATTAAATATTCCTCCTTCACCATGTGACTCCAAAGCTCGTGTTTGCACCTTGATCCTGCAAGAAAGCCCTAGTTCTTGACAGTTTAAGGATTTGTTATCGTGTTTTTGAATCAAAGTCCACAGTACATGCCAAAACTACATTACCACAGATACCAGGACAGACATTTCAAATAGTTGTGCATTTTAGATTTTTCTACCTTGTTGCATGCTGGCCTGATCATAAAACAGAATGATTAGCAGGGAGAAATTATTGTTTCCAGTGGTAGATTAACACGAAACGTTGCATATGGAGAACATACAATTGAAAGAATAAAACTGATTAAAATAATCTTTTTAATTTTACCTCATCTAGCTATCTGTTTCCACATAGTTATATGCATGGGTGGTGGTTTAATAAGGGATATCCTACAGATGCTAATTTGGTTTATCTGACCAATCAGCCACCACTGTGACATATGCATGACCCTTGAACCTGTGAGTTTTCCAGTTGGCTGATCAGCGCGAGAACCTTTACATGACCCTCCTCGGCCTGTATGCTAATATCAGACCTCAGCGGGGAGGGGCGCTGATCAAACTGCAACGTTGCAGCAGGTGCTCAAGGACAGCAGCCTCCTTACATCTTGTGACATCCAGAAAAAATCATGTGTGACAGACAAAAAGGAGCTGCGAACTGTTGAAAAAAAAAACACACATGTAACCATCAATTCAACAAAAATGTAAACAGTTACTTACTTTTTAGTAGCTTGTTTTGCTTAGATGTGGAATTTTAACTACTTATGACCGTTTCATGATATGGCCTTAAAATTGTGTCGCTCTTTCAGTTGCCAGTCACAGCTCAACAACCCCTGCTGTCTACACCCCATAATGATCTGTGCTTACAGTAGTGAAGTGGCACCAACAGGTGCAAGCTGTACCAGTAGATATAATGGAGAGCTGCTCATGTTGCCCTCCACTTCACACCTAATCTTAAACTTGGCTCTGAAACTACCTTCCTTTGTGGCTCAGTGGTGAGTTACCATTGACCCCTCACCCTGTATTTAGTTAACACGTGTTGCAGCCTGAACGTGTCCAGATCCAGGCTTAAATATGTCATCTGAAGTGGGTTTATGTCAACATTTGTTGTCCTGTTTGGTTACTGTCTTAGTGCATCTCAGTTGTGCCAAACAATTGAAACATACGACTGTTGGTGAAATGTTAAACAAAACTCGACTGAAACTGATTAAAAATCTCCTCATGAAACTTCAGGAAATACTTAGCTTCCATGTGCTTTATAGAATAAGACTAAGGGTCACATTTGGTTTAAGGGTTTTGTCGTAACAGAACCAACAGCATCATTTCCTATTATCAGGCTGATCTGTACACAGAAATGTGTTTCTCTCCTTTTGTTGTGAACATTTGGGTTTAGCATACCACAGCACTAGATCTGAGGATAAACCTGTGAGTTTCTGCTTTTTCCCAGAGGGATGGTTCATGTAGAATAATACATAATCTAAAAAAAGACAGCAATGATCTATAAAAGTCAAAAATGTCCAACAAGTAGATGTTGCTATAGCCATGCAGAAAACTCTGACTGTTTGTCAAAAAAGGCCACGCACCTTGTGGAGAGCAATTGTAAGCTCTTAATCAGGTACTCAGATGCCCAGATAAAAACATCCATGTAACTGATAGAAAGCAACTTTTTCTTACATAGCATTTTGTTAGAAGAAGTCTTTCTCAATGAATCTGTTAGAGGTCATAATGTTATGGCTAGTCAGAGTAAATGTGGACCATTTTGTATTTGTCATAATGTTTAAGTCTCCCTTCACACTGGATTTAGACTAGCCAAATAGCCTCTGTAGGGCCTTGGAGAGGCCTTCTTGGTTGCACCAAGACTGCAATGTGTTCCCCATTTTAGGTATGCACAAAACTTGTGTAAGGAGGTCCAAGTGGTTCATTATAGTGTTGACAGCATATCCGGGTCCTGGATACAGCACGTGGGACTGTAGTGGCAGCGATAGCAGGTTGTCATGTTGTATGCCTTGCTGGCCTCATCCCAGAGGTAGAAACTCATCATGCCCACACCAGACTGGCAGGGCTCCAACTTATTGTAAAGTTCTTAGCACTATGGCCCTGAACAACTAATGCTCCTAATGCCAAGAAAAGGCCTTTCCTGGTAATTGGTTTCCAGATATGTAAACATAGCACAGCAGCAACTTGAAATCACTTGTGCCCACTCATGCCGCTGTTTAGCTAATAAAAATATTGATGGTGTTTCCTGCTATACATCAACACTGAAAGCTGGAAACAGTGAAAGTAACATTGTGGTCAGGATGGCCTGATAACGCAGCAGCTACAAACCTGTTGGGCAAGTAAAATTGGTGTAGAAATATAAAAACCGTCTTCTTACTTAAAGTATAAAGATGGCCTAATGCATCTGAACATGAATTTTACAATGGATCAATAAAGTTCACCTAAAGTCGCAGCAATAAAGTCCACGCGCTTTAAATTCCATGATTTTGCATATTTTCACATCACCAGCACACAAACAAACCTTGTTTCTGTGCACAAACTTTGAGAATAAAGCTGATTCTGATTCAAGAGCTTTTGGGATGTTTTTAATTTTCCAAAGAGGTTTTCATTTTGAATTCAGCTGTTTAGGAAACATTAGCATATAGGAATCTTTGTTGCGTTTTCTACTTCTGAGGTTAGTTTTAAGTAATTTGAGAATCTGGTTCATTAAAATGGATTGTCAAACTGTTAATATCTTAGAATTGGCTCTGTTTTTACCATGCCTGTTTTCTTTTCCTCTGTCCGGCTATAAATAAAAGGCATCCATATGCATCCTGTACATGTGAGAATACGGATAATCCCATGCCAAGTTGCTAATGATGGCAGGTAGACAGTAAAAAAAGGGATTTCCTGGTCAGGCTCCAAAGCCCTGGGAAAGCACACAGCACTTTACATGGAAGCGCTGTGATCAGAGATCTGCAGCTCAATTAGCTACTGTTGTGGGTGGGGGCAGAGAGTGAGCGGAGGTCCAAATCCTCTCCTGCAGGCCCAGCTGGGGGATTAAAAATGGTTCCTGTCCTGTGGCTGACCTCTTCAAAGCTGGTGCAAATGTCCTGATCCCCCTCTACACATCCAACTATTGCTAACACACTCTCAAACACCCCCTCGCTACCCTTCTTGAACTCCCACTCAACCTCACAGGCAAAACACAGCTCTCAAGTGACACGTCTTATCACAAGAGCACTTACCCATTCTTTGACTTGATATCTCTGGTATCTCATCTCCTGTCTTGTACAGTTTTTTCTTTGTGTATTTGTCATTCCTGTGGCCCAGAGAGGACTCCCCCCTGTATCAGCTGTCTGTTGACAACAAGCGTGGTCAGTGACCTTAGCATGGAAATGAGTCTGTCAGTTTCAATGCTATGCTGCCCTGTGGTTGCAAATATGAAAGCAAGGTCAAAAGGCAAAGGTAGAAGCGATTCTGAAGGACATGTTTCACTCTAAAGGGGAAAGAGATGCTTTATATGCATGCTTTATATTTAGTTTGGCTGAGGGGCCCTTGTGACTATGGTGGTGGGCTTTTAAGGTTGTGACCTTCTTTAGGTTTTAAAATCTTATCCAATCTGATGGCCACCCAACTGGGTCTTCATTTAAGGTGAAGAAAGACAAGATGAACAATGAAAGAATTAAACCACTCAGGTAGGGTGGCTCAATCCAAGATTATTTTTAATTAGTAAAGTCTTAAGATCAAATATGTGAGCTTGGTTATCCTGATAATCATTTTCTGTATTTTTGTCTTCTTGTGTTGGCTCAGACTAATACCAAAAAGAGGTAAAAAGAAAACCACCCTTTCAAAGTATCAGTGCATCCTAAAAATGGTTTGAATTTACAATTTTTAATGAAACAAAATATATTCCACCCTTCCATGATTTAACTGAAAATGTGAAGCCAAAATGGAAAAGCTGTGTGTGGAAGAAATAAGTACACCCTACTTCTATGAGATTTAGGAGGAAAAGTAGAACATTTTGATCACCTTTATATTAGCAGAACGTTCTGCAGTTTGCTGGTCTGGAGCTTCCAGGTCTGCCTCAACAAAATGCCAAGGTGGAAAGACATCAGCAATTGTTGCTGCCCATTAATCTGTGATGGGTTGTTTGTAAAGTTCATCATTAATCAGTGTGAAAAACTAACAAACCAAGCAGTCATGGGCCAGTGTGAGATTCTCACAACATAATCATTTTGAGTAAAAATAATAGTTTCATGAATGGCCCTCAGCAGCTGGATTAAACAGGAGGCTTGAGGCAGAGATCTGGTGCAGCACAACCAGGTGTTTCTTCACCAACATTAAACAGGTACACAATGAGACAGAGAGACCTGTTCAGCAAGTCACATGAGGTCCCCACAGCAGCTAGCCCCCGATTTACAGACCTACCATGAAAAAGGTTAAATGGAACACATACATACACTAACAAACATCTACAAAATGTCTAAAACGTCCAAATATTTTGTTTCTAACAAGCTTCATCAATCACTGGAAAATGTCTAAAAACACATTTCCCCTTCTAAAGTGCAAAGTTACGTCCACCACTTCTCAATCCACAAATGGTTTCTTCCGTAACCTTTAAAACGTGCCAGAACACCCAGAACAGAGGTAATTCAGTTGTACAACAAATACCACAATACACTTTAAAATATCAACCTTTAGCGCTCATTTCAAAGATTAATTAAAGCAGTGCTTGTTATCCGTTTATTCGTTTCTTTACAGGACAGGGTTTTATCATTTCCAGCTGAGAAGAAGCTGCCACAGCACAACCACAAACAGCAACATTAAAAATACTTCTGTCAATATGTTTCTCAGTGTAAATATTTCATGTAATTCTAACAAATGCAAGCAACATTTTAAATGTGTTTCAATAATTATAATGAAGACACACAGCATTATACAAAACATTTAGTGTAATTCAGCAGCTTTTATTTAATGTTGAAGAGCAACAATTATTCCCTATTCTGCTAATATAATGTATTGATCATTATAGTTGGAATAATTCCATCTTTATTATTCATTTATTGGCATTTTTATTTTGTTATATAGAATCATGGAAAGCAGAGTCAGCTATTTCAGATTCTTTTTCTGTTTTTTTTAACAAATGAACAGATTTTTTTAGGTAAACATGCTAACTGCAGCATATTGCACTCTATGCCTTTCTGCTCTTTATAGAGTAACACAGAGAGTCTATAAAAGTGATATCAGCTGGTTTATCTGGCTATATCCTCAGGTAGCAAGCCTGCACTCAGTTGCTTAACAGACGTTTGTAGCTTGCTAACTGTAGTTTCAAAACAGAGCTACCTTAGTAACTGAAGGTGTGTTACCTACATATGTGGGTGGTATTCCTTTAGTCTCCAGGCTTTGTTTATAACTTTCAGATCAGCTGTCTTTATCTTTCTGATTAAGGCAAGAAAAAGTGAAGAAGCATCTGGACAAGAACAAATGTGTGCTGTGCTATAGATTGCTCACACTGGAGTCTGATAAACTCATGAGAAAATCTGAATTGAGCATTAAGGCCTGTGGTGTGAATGTAGCCTTAGAATGTGAGGAAAAACACAGATTTAAAATAATGATCTGCATCATCTATAATACAGTATTGTAAGCCTTTGATGAAAAAAGGCCGTGATTATTAAAATGGGCCTTACAATACATGGCAGCTTTGGCTTTCTGGGGTGTAACAAATAAAATTGGAGACAGTAGACCAGCAACAGGTATCTGTTGAATTTAGTTAGAATCACCAATACTAATCATGTTAAGAAGCCTTGACCAGAACTGAGGGTCAGTACCCTGGATTGGATCCACACGTCTCATTCTTTGCCTGATTGAGACTTGCTAGGTGCCAATTTCTGATCTTGCATTTCTGAAATCAGAAACAATGACTTCTGCCTTTCCTGTGTTAAAACTGAGGACATTCTGGCCAATTCACTCACTATTATAATGGATACAGTTAAACAATGATTGTAAACGACTGATAATCTGCAACATAGTTATGGTTAGACATGTTGTAATACCCCAAAATATAAGCTAGGGGAGCATGTACAGAAGATGGCCTGAGTCTTGAGCCTTGACAAACCCAACATGTGATTTTTGTTTTTAGAATCGCAAAATGAAACAAAGGAGTGCTGCTCTTCCGACCTAAACCCTGTGGAAAATTCTTATCTATGTACGTTAAACTGCACATGTCCAGGTCTCTATGTCGTCTTCAAAGCTTTGGTTGTTTTTTAGCCCCTACTTTTTTGCTTTTGCCAAGTATAACAAAAGAATGCTCACTTCTGATTGCTTCTTGCTGTTTAAACTGTTAGCTGAAAATAAACTGATAACAAAGGAATGCTGCTTTTAAGGAGAAGCAGAAACATCAATTCCACCTGAACAGCAATCAGCCTCTCATCTTCTTTGCTATCCTGGTCAGTCTATCCATCTTTATTCTCCATTATTACTCACATTCAACTACTTCTCTGCTCTGTCCATCCTCTATGCATTCTTCCACATTGCCTTCATCTCTCCCTCCCATAATCATGACCCCCCACCCCAGCACAAGGCTGTCAGAGTTTTAGGGATTCGGTGAGCTGTGAAATCGCACAAATTGCTGTTGCTTTGCGTCTGGCCCAGCAACAGAGTGGGGAGAAAGACAGAATAAGAGAGCGAGAGAGAGACAGATTTTATGCTTCAACACTTCTGAACCTGAATCTTTCCCTCCTCCACCCTCCCTTTCTCCTCTTATTCAGTCAGACGTGGACAAGAACAGCTGCAACACTGCATATCTGCCCTCTACGAGCCAAACACCTTCCCCCAGTCCCCTCTTCACCAGCAGCAATGCCACCTCTGAATGTCCTTCAACACCACAGCCTTTGCCACCCTCTCCATAAAGACACCTCCACCACTTTGCTTTAGAGTGCAGGTCACTTGACAGGACAAGTCACCAGGAGCCTGCAGCCCTCTGAAAGGGATAAAAAACCCTTTTGAACCTGAGGAGAGCTGTTTCAGCCACCTCCACTAAAAAGAGCAAAGCACCCCTAATCCCCGCTTCCCGCGAACACACTGCGCCCCGAGGAATACCCTCTCAAAGATGACAAAAACTGGTAAAGGTCAGACACATACAAGTTGTAACCATTTTTGAACTTGTTAGGCTCTGTACTGCCTGCCCTGCAAACCAATGGGTGCAACATGGTGTTGACAGTCAGGATGTCTAAAGGTGTATTTGCTGCTGTGTGCCTGGTGTGATGTCATTATGGGTTCACACTCATAGTTCCCTAAGTTTTGACCTCATGCAAAGAGGATATCAGTTTAGACAACATGAGGAATATCTCCAAAAAGGGTAAAACATACCTTTATATTACAGACATAATGGTCTATAAGAAAAATAAATCACACACTCAAACTAATCAAGGCATCTCACATGTTTAATGTTAACAGAAAAATATTTGAATAATATTCAGTTGATTAGGTCTAAATCTAACTTGAATCTAACAATTTTTTTCAGTATGGAGCAGATTCAATATAACAAAAGTCATCCAGGTCCACATCTAAGATTTACTCAGTTCACAGTAGGTGATTTCCAGCCTAACTCGGCTGGTTGAATTATTTGTTGAGTTTGTTATGTTTTTTTGAGCTGTATTTCTTCTGTTTTTGCTTGACACAAGTAACACAAAAGAATTTCATTCACATAAGAACATTTTTGTTTTATTAAAAACATTTAATTTTATTTAAATTGAATTTATATGAATTTAATAAGAGTTATTAAAGGATAATAATCCATCCATAAATCTAATATGACCAGCCCATACAGAAATGAATTTAACCCAGCAAAAATAAATTCTTAAAAAAATAACGAGCCCAGATACAATACTGTGAAAAAGTATTTTTTAAATTTAGCTTAAGGTGTGGTCTCAGAAGTTTTCTGTGCTTCCTGAAATCCTTTAAAAGTTTTTCTCTTTACCTCGGCTGCGTTTTCACCTATTTTCTGCCCAGTCTATGTACCTCACCATTTTAGGACATACATATGTTGTAATGGTGAGGCACATGTAGACATTATTTCCTTCAAAAATTATAAAGTCTATGAGTGGACAGCAAAATGCCTTAAAAAACATCCTGCAGATAGAGTGGTATCCTCAAATCACAGTTGCTGCTTTAACAAAAGTCACAATCACAAAGGACTGCTTGGATGCAATTTTTGCTTGGCTCTTATATTTGAAGAGCTCTGTATGCCAATAATTTATTTAGCCAGTTGGATGGACTCTCACTGCCCTTATTGTTTACACTGATGTGGAGCTGAGTGCTAAATGACACAGAGAGTCGTTGGGAAATCAAGATGATGAAAAAGAACAGCGTGGGTTAACTGCACCAGATAAGTAAACTGTATTAATCAGCAATAGTATTACTTTTCCTTGATATCATTCAGCCCTACCTGTAAAGGAATAATATCTGAAAGTCGCATTTAGGAAGAACCCAACAAAGATCTGAAACATGACTTGAGAGATGCATCAAAATCCAACATAGCTGCCACACATACTGCATAAAACCCAGTTCCAAATCCATCCTGGGAGTTCAGGATTAATTTTAATGCTATGGTGATTTGCAGGTCAGGGAATTAGTGACGCCATAAACAAGCATTCCTCTGCAAATGGTGAGGTGCTGGACTGAAAATAAATGAAAAAACAAAGTGTGAAGACAATCTCTGACAGACTCTCACACAGCCTGGAGGACGATTGGTCAAGCACTCTTTAAAAGATAAAAAGAAAATAAACTAAAAACGAACAAGCACTGACTTCTTCATTCAGTACATTCATATTCTGGAATTTAAAACTATTTCACCTAAAATGATACAGTTTTTGGAGATCTGTAAGAGAAACACGGGAATCTAATCATAACAGGCAACCTGAATCATTTTGATTTTACCTTAAAGAACGACAGGAAGGCACAGAAAGGGACAAAACAAACATTAATTAACCTTTAATAACTGATCTGCTAAGTAAAATCCTGGGTAGTTTAACTGCTGATGGGTAAAGCAAAGAAACTTTATCAATTAAAGACGAATTAAGTGGTTTTGACGTCGATGTCGTTGTTGTAATGTTTAATGAGAATAAATGTCCTAGTTGAAGTGCTGCACAGGGAGCCTTTCATATTACTCACCAACAATCAGTCATGCGGCAGATTATTGAAAAGACATTTTTGCATCTTGCAGCTCATTTTGTGAGCAGACGCATCCACCCTGAAGGATCTGACCAATATTCAAAGGCATAAATAATAAAGCCTGAATCACTGCAACAGAAGCAGAGAAAGTGTGACATCACGCACATAAGCTTTGTAATTTGTACTCAAGTGAAAGGAAACATCATTTTTCAAAAGACTGAGATGTTGTTGTGAAAGGTAACAATGATCTTTACTGCCCCCTGTTGGCGCCTTGGCTGCTCTGCATCAAACATCATTACAAATAATGTTTGTCACAGAGAAGCTGGTAATATGAAATATGTATGAAACGTTTTCAGTCTGTAAATTAATTAATTAATTAATTAATGTCTGATTTAAACTGTTTATAAATATTACATTACATCAATAAAGATATTTAAGCTTAAAAACTGCTTTAATTGTTTTATTAGAAAATACATTTAAATAAATTTTCCTTAAAATTGGTAACATAAACTGAAAAAGAAATTAGAAAATAAATATAAATTTTGAGATGCTGGATTAAAAAAATTAGACAAGATGTAAAATTTATGAAAAAATTAAAGTTGATGTTTCTCTTTCAAAAGTTGGAAAGTGAGGAAAACAGCATAAAAACACTTAAAAAGAGGCTTCATACTGAGCATAAAAGTTTCTCCCATTAGAAGTAATTGCTATATTTAAATGAGTCATGCATACTTAGATCTTAATGTTTGTAGTTTTATGCTCTGCAGAGAAAAACTCTTTATTTAAAACATTGAAACAACCAGAAACATTATTTTCCAGCCACAAAAATAAATCTCTAACAACCAGATGATTTACTTTAAACTAAATCAAAGACTTGGAGAGAACTCTTAAAAACGTTTAGAAGGTGTTATTATTAAATAATACATTAAGTAATATTCAGTTCTGTTTTCTTTGCTTGGGTTTTCTGTGATCACTGTTTTAAACAGGTTTTAGATATCAACCTGCTTTGTTATTTTTCATAAACAGTTAAAAATGAATTCTTATTTAAACATTTGAACTTCTAAGTTTAATTTAAAAAAATATGAATACCATTTTTGTAGTTGATTTGTCAAACATGTGGCCAGAGCATAAAATTCTTCTTTTAAAAACATTAAATAAAGACAGAAATAAGGAAAAAGGTGAACGTTTTTTCTTATTTTTTTCAGCAGTTTGTTTTAATTTGCTGGTTGTAAAGAATGAGACACCAGAGCAGGGAGGAGGAGGAGGGAGAACATGCAGTTAGCGATCTGTTAGAATGAGCTTTATTCTATTTACACAGAAAAACCTTCCCACACCAAACGTTTTCTCTCTCCCTCGTTCTGTTCCTCTGACAGAGAAACCGGTCCCGCTGCGCTGACAAAGGAAACTTCTATGGATCCTTGGGCCTGATAAAAAAACAAAGCAAAGCTGCAACTGAATTGTATTAAATGTGCTTGTTTCATGTGGATCTTATAAATAAACAGTTTTTTCATTGCTTTCTACCTCTGTTTTGGTTATTTAGATGCACGTTAATTTATAACAACATGAAGAAATGTTTCTCATCATTTTGGAACATTTCTTTGACTTTTAGACCCAATATAAACTCAGTTATGGTGAAAAAAAAAAAAAAAAAAATCAATTTTCTGTCTAGTTCCTGTGCATCAGTAGTGTTAATACGGTCCTCCAGTCTGACCTTTCACTTTTAATGTGACTCAGTTTGGATCGCTTATATTTTAACTGAGCTTTTTTTGGGAACTTTCCTACCAAACCAGATATGTGTCTGAAAAACTGGAGCCTTTAGAACCAAAAATACCATAATTACATATTTTAATTGATTCTAACATCATCATTAATTTTCTAAAGTTTTACTTGATAAAAGATGAAGCTTCACTGAGAAAAATATGCAAAAACAGATTAAGATGGTCTACTTTCGGTGTTGCTCCTCTCCAGTGAAATGTCTACAAACTGACCCAAACATATAAAATTAAAATAAAATATTTGAAGATACTATTCTGTGTATTTTAGTTTGATTAATTGGTTTTATGTGGGAAATAGCCTTAAGGCAAAAATCAAACTTCAGGTAGAAAGTTGCAGATAGTTTAAAAATGATAAAAAAAATCTGTTTTATTTCTTTGAGAAATAACTTTTAGCCATTTTAATTATAAATACAATCAAAAAATACAGCAAACAGCAATATGTGTTGTAAAATTATGAAGTTGTTTTTATAAAACTGTGACAAACATTTAACAAGGAAAGGTTTTGTATTGACTAAAATACATAAATAGCAAAAACAAGCAGGGAGACACACAACAATATAACAGAAAACTCATTTTATATATATATAAAAAAAAAGGAACAGCTTTAGATTTATGGAAGATTGTATGTCTTAGTACCCACCTCACCTCTACACACATGGGCTGGTGACTGAACTGATTATCTTCTTCAGATTATTGTAAAGTTAAACTTTTTAAAACCTGTTGGTAAAACAATTACAGGTTATCTGAGTTTCGTCCTTTAATCATAGTTTCTTGCATGAAACTTTGGCAGCTAGCATAAATATCATTCTGTGATTAACCTATTAAAGGTGAATTAAATTTGTAGAAACGTTCATAAACAAAAAGACTAATTTTAAAACCGTTAGCTGCATAGAGGGGGGTCGGGTGTGTGTGGGGAGGCTGGAAAAAACGTGGAGGCGGAGAAAAACAGACATCCAGCGCGTGACCCTGCATGACTGAACATCTTTTACCCACTCAGGAAAAAATCCCGTCATTTTTTTTTACTTACTTTAGCCTGGAGAAGCCCCGTCAAGCAACTTTAAGGAAGGATCCTGCTTGAGTTCCTAAACTTATTTAAGTTTTTTTCTGCTGGGACATTTCTGAGCCCAGAGTTTGGTTTTGGATTTTAAGAAAAAGATTTCTTGTAAAACTGATAGTTTTATTACCAAAGGCATCCCATAAGCGAAGAAGAAACAGTATTAAAATGTGCAGTTCTAAAAGGTCAACTCTAGATGTGGAAACAGAGATGTTTGCCTGCTTTAGATACTCGTACATCATCAAATAATGTTCCATTACATTCGTAGCGCCGTCTCCATATTCTAAGATGTAAGATTAAGATCTAGATTAACATCTAGAAGCGTTCTTCCTTCAGAGTTTGATACTGAGCAGACCACCAGTCATTTTACCACATCCTGTGTGACAACGCTTTAAACTGTGTTCACGTTTCCAAACACTTCTAAACAGTCTAAATATGTCTGCAGGGATTCAAACCAATGCATTAATTCATTAATTCATGCTTACAGTTTAAAACATGTAAAATGTTTAGTTAGAGTCTCTGTGGCCTGCTGGGATCAGAGCTTTGCACTGATTTGAATTACTGTATCTGAATCTGGTCATGTTTCTGTAACATGGAAAATAAAATGAAGTAAAAGTCCCAAAATAGAAACCAGAGCAGCGCTTCAAACTGCAGTCTACAGTCGTGTTTCACTTCATGTCATCTCTGTCTATCAAAACAGATTTTTGCAGCCTGAGATGATACTGCTGTAGCAACATTATTCCACAAGTCAGCACTGAGCTGTTGTGTGAGCAATGGCTGGATAATAGTTTATTTTTTTGCTTTAGATTAAAATACATTGAAAGTTGGCTGCACGGTGGTGCAGTTGGTAGCACTGTTGCCTTGCAGCAAGAAGGTCCTGGGTTTGATTCCCAGCCAGGGGTCTTTCTGCATGGAGTTTGCATGTTCTCCCCGTGCATGTGTGGGTTCTCACCGTGTACTCTGGCTTCCTCCCACAGTCCAAAGACATGCCTGTTAGGTTAATTGGTCTCTCTAAATTGCCCTTAGGTGTATGAGTGTATGCATGGTTGTTTGTGTGTTGCCCTGCGATGGACTGGCGACCTGTCCAGGGTGTACCCTGCTTCTCGCCCATAGTCTGCACCAGCTCCCCTGCAACCCACTATGGAATAAGTGGTAGAAACTGACTGACATTGAAAGTTTTTTGGAAATTGATTCAAAATGATTTTTTTTCACTTTTTCTGCATATTAAAGGAGAGGATTACAGCAGCTTGGCCTAAATCTTTCTTCTGAGCTGTGCTGCAAATGCTCAACACACAAAAATGAAACAAAACAAAAAAAACCTCACGGACTTCCCCATTTATACAAGTAATGTGCTGCTTCCCTTCTCGAACATAAAAATAAACCTTGTTCTCTGTTTTTTATTCTCCATTTAATGTTGTAAATTTTGTAATGTTGTTCAGCTAAATCTCAAGTAACAAAGTTTTAACCAAAGTTTTAACCAAAAACCCCCACAAGACTTCCAACAAACCACATAACCCTCTCATAATCCTTTTCAAATCTTGGAATTTATTCCCCCTTTGCAGTTTAGTTACTTTTCCAATCATGTTTAAGGTCTCAGTTGTAGTTCTCCACCTTCCATCTTCCCCTCTCTCTTAGTTTGAGGAAGTTTGGACGTTTAGTACAACCCTTACCATGAAGACCTGCTTCGCCTTTTTTGCATCCTATTGTTCAAAAACATTTTCTGCTGTGTCGTTATAGTCATGGGAATCTGACTGAGATGCACATAAGAGCTGTGCCGACGTTGTTGTAAAAGAAGATCAGGCTGCTGCTCCAGTCTTCATCAGAGATACATCTCCAGAACAAAGGTCTGTGTTTACTGACTTACATCCAAACCTTTTAACTAAACCATAGATTTTATGAGTGCAAAGATACTCTAAAACTCAATACAGAGGTGGCAGTTAGTTACAGGATGCATCACTTCATGATACTTTTACAGATATTTATAAAAGGAGAAGAAAGAACTATTTATTGAGGATCGTTTTGTGCGCAACAAACTGACCCCTGTAAAGAATGTTGCTTGTCAAACAGCATTCACAAGTAAATGCCACTGAAGTTGAATTCATGTTGTTTGTGCTATATTTTTGCATGTTTAATTTCTTTATTGTTTTTTTTTGTTTCTCTCCCATGGACCCTTGGAGCTTGGGCTGCTGGTGTTCGGTGTGTTGGTGCAGCTGGTTGGGGGTGCCCAGCTGGTTGGTGGTTCTTCCCGGGCTGGCATTGCAGTTGCGGTGATGTTGTGTGTTTGCGGGGCATGTTAGAGACAATCAGGCCCATGTGCGAGCCGTCTGCCGGGGAGTGCTTGGTGGGTGACCTGACCAAGGCTGGGGTAGCGTTGCAAGGGCTGCTGCCTTGCCGTCTCAGGGTGCTCTGTAGTGGGAGGGTGGGATGCGCCAGGGCTCGTGCTTTGTGGATGTGTCTTCATCAGCTGTTCGGAGATTAAGCTCTCTTATGTGTGTGTGCTCCTGTGTGGAGGGGATTCATGGCGTTTCTGTTCGGTCTAGTCTCCACTGATGGCTTGGGCGGTCTCCACTCCGAAATGAAGGGGACCACCTCTTAGGTCCGGGAGCTGGTTGCCTCTCTGGGGTATCGGTCCCTGGACCTGAGAGTATAGAGTGTGTAAGTGGAGGATCTCTGATGCTTTGGACCTGTTTCTCTCTTGTAATACAAGAAAATACAAATCTACAAGAAACTGTGTTTTGTTCACTGCCTGGCGTGGCCAGGAAAAACTTGAGATTCTTGATCTTAACGTCTCCTTTCCTTTTTATATATATAGGTCTTGATAAAAAAGAAAGGAAAATGGGTTGTGACTGGGTCTTTCAGCCCAGTACAGATGCAAAGTGTACGGCATACACACACACACACACACACATACACACACACACACACACACACATACACACACACATATACACACACACATATATATACACACACACACACACACACACACACACACACACACACATAAATATATTTATATATTGTCCAGAAATAATAATACAGTTCTTTTAACTTGGATGTCTTAGAAGATAAGCACAGACAGATTGATTTGGTAAACGTTAATTAAATGCTTGTGCAGGACTTGGAAATCTTTTCTAGGTCAGTGATTTTGTTAAAAGAAAGATTAACATTTCTTCCCCATTCTTGGAAGGTCAACAACAACACAGCTTTAGTTCTTTAATCAGGCTCTGTTTAGGATAATCAGTTCCTTCCACTGAGATATCTCTTGTTAGGGAAACCAGGGATTAGTCAGGAGACAGAAGGAATCCTTTGGCTGATTTATGTGGTCAGCAGGCAGCAGATTTTATGGGCAATTATATAGAAGATTTCCTGCTAAGATCATGACAGAAGCAACTTTAGGAGTTTGTAAAATCTCTGCCTTGTCTGACCAGACGTTCAAAGGCTGTTGAGGTTTTGTCCCTGTACAGCACACCCATGAAACTAAAAGATCGGGGCCCGTATTCACAAAGAATTTTCAGACCTAAAGTAGCTCCTAGTGACGTCATTGCAAGAAAAATCTTAGAATTTCTCGAATTTTTAGATTAAATAGTTTTAGCAGCAGGACAGGTTAAAGGTCAACCTTTAATATCAGGAAGGATAAATAAATAAATAATAGAAACAATACTAAATAACCATGAATAAAAAGTAAACAAAATTACAAACAATATAGTACAGAATTATTTAAGTATTTACAGAATGTAAAATGCTTTAAAAGATACATTTGGAAAACATTGGAAGAACTCAAAAAAATATACACATACACAAAAAATTATTGGAAACAGTCCAATAATCTGAGCATTATATACATAGAAGGAAGATGTAAATGAGGTGAATCAGTATTTGCTGTATTGTTCATGATGATGTCAGCAACCTGAGTGTAAATGGTCATCTCCAACACTCCCTGTCTGTGGAGAAGGTCTCTGGTGCTGCTATCTCCTCTCTAGCTTCTGAATGCAACAGGAACCAGAGCTGCTCACAGTCCAGGCTGGTGCTGAAAGCAGAGGGAACAACACATTGATCTGCTGGGAATGTCTGTTGGTTCTCACCGTGATCCCAGGACCAAAGCTACAGGGTCAACCACACCTCTTCACTTCCTCACTAAGATAGGAAGTTCTGCTGTCTCCGCACTCAGAGTCGCTCTCAGCTGTGAAGTGAATCTCTTAAGCTAGGAGTCCTTGGCAGGAAGTTTTAGGCTAAGATAGGAGGACTCTGAGAGAACTCTGAGGATCTTTGTAAATATGGGCCGAGATATTTTATTTTAATAAATCAGAAGATGAGCATGAAGCTCTTTTAGAAGGGCATTTAACACTGAATAAATCACTGATTTACCAAAATATTCAATTAGCTCAACAGTTACTATAAATAGAAAACTCTTTACCAAATAACAAAAAATTTTAAATTTGTAGGGTTAACGTTTGTTCCCTCCAGGGGTAAGAATAACCTGACTCAGGAAATATTTTCCTGTAAAGATTTAAAACTGGGAGGAAAATGTCAGCTTCATGACAGGTCAGCCTTTAAACAAACAATTTCAACTCAAATCCTAAGGTTTTAAAACACCCCAGAAGTTTTTTCTTATCTTTCTGCTATGGGTTAGCCTCTTAGTAAGGAACCATACCATCAAGTCGGCTCCAGCTTTTTTGGTGCCCTGCCCTAAACTGAAGGAACGTGTTAGAAAAGTTTCCAATCACTCTTGGGTGAATTCCTTTAAACATTTCTTTACCTCCTTACCAATCAACTGATTGGACAGAATGTCGATTGATGACTGGAGATCCAACAGAATAAGGAACAACACCAGCATGAAGGTGGGTTGTTGTCTATATTTTTCTATTTTCAATATTGAGCCTGAGAAAAATGTGCCAGTCAGGGTTTCACATTGTTGCTATAATTTACTTAATTTGATGTTTTTTTTTAAGCAATTGCCATGCCAAGAACCAGCGCTTCCCATCTGGTACTACTGGTTTCATTCTGAAGTTGGGACTCAAACCTGGGAGTGATATCACACCAGAGTTCAGCACATTCTAGGTCCAATCCAGAACATTAGGTGGATTTATTTATTTTTATGCTAACTGTTACCAACAATACAAGCTAGTTACAATGTTATTCTCTCATTTTATCTGTCAAACAGTAAATGAACATCTCAAACAGGGTGAATAGACATAAGTGTGCCATAAATCATCAGGGGTGGTGGTAGTTTATTCCTGCATCTTTCACTATTTTTATTCTTGCAGTCATATTAAAAAGTACACTCATCAAACTTTGACTTTCATGCTTAGAATTTCAATTCAAAGGGCATTTGCATCACTAAACCAAATTACATTTTTATTCTCAAATTAATGTATTAAAACAAAAATACTATTAATAAAAAAAATAAGAATGCAAACATATGGTATCGTAAATTTGTGACACAAAAAATGCACAAATTAAATAAATTTATGGGTCGACTCTGTCTTCATGGGAAGAGTAGTTGTTCTGCAGTCCAAACCTTTTAGGTTTGACTCCAGGCTTTTATTGTCACATGCCCATGTTGGCAAGGCACTTAACCCCAAGTTGTCTACCGATCTGTGCATCAGTGTGTATTGCTGTATGAATGTGTTCTGTTTTATTTCTAACAATCATGCTACTGTTGCAGCATGGCTGCATAGATACATAAAAGCTATACTCATTATAGGGTAAGTAATAAGTATATGGAAAAATGAGAGAAAAAGAAAATAATACAGTGGGATTAAATTTAACTTCACATACAGTGGCCTCTGGTGGCTATTTGTGGTGCTGCAGCTTTGTTTATCTTACTACACATTTTCCCCAAATTAATCTAAAGTACTATTTCTTCTTGTTAAATTGAATTCTGTATTTATAACAAACTCGCAAATGGTGCTTATTCTCTGGTTTATGTTTGTTGTAAAGGTGAAGTAGTTCAAAAAACATCAAGTATCTGTGTAAAAAGGCCAATGTGCTTAAACCCCCAATATGCACTAGCAAAGGAGTGGCAGAGGCCTGTGTGGACCATGCATCTGCTTTGATTCAATTCAATTCAAAATATGTTATTAATCCTGAAAAGAAATTAAATGTTGTTGTAGCTCATATTATGCAAGTTTCATCAAAGAGCTGTTGTAGATGCTGATGGCTGTGGGCAGGAAGGATCTCCTGTTCTTCATTTTATGAAGAATCCTTCCTTGCACAATGATCTCCAGAGGTTCCAGAGGAGTCTCCAGAACAAAGCCAGCCTTCTTTATCAACTTGTTGAGGTTTTTAAGTCCCTGGCTCTGATGCTGCTTCCCCAGCAGATGATGGCAGAAGAGATTACACTCTCCCCAACAGACTTATAGAAGATATGCAGCATCTTGCTGCAAACACTGAAGGTCCTAAGCTTCCTCAAGAAGTACAGTCTGCTCTGTCCCTTCTTGTAGACGGCTTCACAGTTGCATCTCCACTCCAGTCTGTTGTCCAGGTGAACACCGAGGTATTTATACTCCTCCACCACCTCCACTTCTTCTCCCATTATGGAAATAGTGTTTGACCTATTCTTGTTTCTGTAAAAATTTACAACTATCTCCTTTGTTTTACTCACATTCAAGATGAGATGATTGTTTCCACACCATGCCACAAAGCGGTCCACCAGCTCCCAGTACTCAGCTTCTCTGATCCACCCCACGACTGCAGAACCATCTTTATTAGAGTATTTCTGCAGATGGCAGAAGTCTGTCTTGTACTGGAAGTCTGAGGTGTACAGAGTGAAAAGGAATGGTGAGAGTAACGTCCCCTGTGGTGCTCCTGTGCTGCTGACTACCTGGTTAGACTCACAACCCTTCAGTCTCACAAACTGTGGTCTGTTTGTCAGGTAGTCTTTGATCCAGGAGATTGTTGAGGGCTCCACCTGAGTCTTCTGGAGTTTCTGACAAAGCAAATCAGGTTGAATTGTGTTAAATGTTCTGGAGAAATCAAAGAACATGATCCTCACAGTGCTGCTGGCTTTGTCCAGATGACAGTGGGTTTGTTGAGCGATAAGGAAACTGAAGGGGGGCCTGATAGTTTATTGTTTGCTTACTCAGGTGGACCAACAAGAGTCTCTCTAGGACCTTCATGATCTGGGATGTCAGGGCAACATGATGGGTGAGTTTTCTTTGGTTTTAGGCTAAGATAGGAGGACTCTGAGAGAACTCTGAGGATCTTTGTAAATATGGGCCCAGATATTTTATTTTAATAAATCAGAAGATGAGCATGAAGCTCTTTTAGAAGGGCATTTAACACTGAATAAATCACTGATTTACCAAAATATTCAATTAGCTCAACAGTTACTATAAATAGAAAACTCTTTACCAAATAACAAAAAATTTTAAATTTGTAGGGTTAACGTTTGTTCTCTCCAGGGGTAAGAATAACCTGACTCAGGAAATATTTTCCTGTAAAGATTTAAAACTGGGAGGAAAATGTCAGCTTCATGACAGGTCAGCCTTTAAACAAACAATTTCAACTCAAATCCTAAGGTTTTAAAACACCCCAGAAGTTTTTTCTTATCTTTCTGCTATGGGTTAGCCTCTTAGTAAGGAACCATACCATCAAGTCGGCTCCAGCTTTTTTGGTGCCCTGCCCTAAACTGAAGGAACGTGTTAGAAAAGTTTCCAATCACTCTTGGGTGAATTCCTTTAAACATTTCTTTACCTCCTTACCAATCAGCTGATTGGACAGAATGTCGATTGATGACTGGAGATCCAACAGAATAAGGAACAACACCAGCATGAAGGTGGGTTGTTGTCTATATTTTTCTATTTTCAATATTGAGCCTGAGAAAAATGTGCCAGTCAGGGTTTCACATTGTTGCTATAATTTACTTAATTTGATGTTACCGGAACAAGACAGGAGGTCTTCCGCAACACAGGAACCTTCTTCTGGGCCAGGCTAAGGTTGAAGAGGTGCTGCAGAATCCCACAGAGCTGCTCTGCACAGGCCTTCAGGACTCTAGGGCTGACTCGATCTGGACATACAGCCTTGTTCCGATTCAGTCTCTCCAGTTGCATCTTCACCTGACTTCTTGAGACACACAGGTGGAAGGGGGAGGCAAAGGGAGCATCAGCGTCTTCTGATGTGGCTGAAGGCAAACATGTTGAAGCAGAAGGGTCCATGGCTGACATGGAAGATAAATTATTTGAGGTGTGACAGGAAAGCTGTGGGTCAAAGGAGGATGGGATGTCTGTTTGGCTGTGAGCAGGAAAGGAGGATGCTGAGCTTGTTTCTGAACTGAACCTATTGAAGAACGTATTCAGGTCATTGGCTCTGTCCAGACATCCATCAGTCCGATCTTCTGTCTGCCTGAAGCCTGTGATCTTCTTCGTCTCTGACCAAACATCTCTGATATTGTTTTGCTGGAGCTTGCTCTCCAGCTTCGTCTTGTACACCTCCTTGCTGTCTCTTATCTTGACTTTACGTTGCTTCTGTAAACTCCTCAATAACTGCATGTCTCCCTCTCTGAAGTATCTTTTTTCTTGTTAAGCAGGTCCTTCAGGTCAATGGTGATCCATGGTTTGTAACTGGGGAAGCATCTCACAGTTCTGGTGGGGATGATGTTATCCTCACAGAAGTTTATATAGTCGGTTACATACTTAGTCATGGCATTGATGTCCTCTCCATGTGGGTGGCGCAGTGCGTCCCAGTCTGTAGCCTCAAAGCAACTTTGCAGAGCTTCTTCAGCTTCCTGTGACTATTTTCTCACAGTTCTCTTTATTACAGGTTGCTTCTGAACAAGGGGCTTATATTTTGAGCAGAGAAAAACAAGATTGTGATCTGATTTGCCAAAAGGAGGTCTTGCTTTAGAGATGTATGAGTCCTTGACATTTGCAGAAAAGAAATCCAACATTTTATTTTCTCTGGTAGAGCAGCTGACAAACTGTTGAAACACTGAAAGTGTAGCAGAAAGTGAAGCATGTTTAAAATCATCAAATATTGTCACAAACGCATTGGGGTGTTATGTCTGTAGCTTAGCAACAACTGATCTGATGACATCACATGCAGTGTTGGCAACAGCTAAAAGTAGAACATAAACTGTTCCCACATTAACTCTGGTGAACTCTCTGGGTAAATAATATGGACGACAACCTACTGCTAAAAGTTCAATATCTGGACTGCAGAGATGACACTCCACAGTAACATGTCCTGGATGACACCACATGTTGTATCCGCATATATTCTTTAAAAAAGACGAAGATACACAAAGAAGATGTAGAAGAATTGCTATTATCCTTGTCTTCACATTGCATTAACACTTCAGATGGTTTAAAATCTACAGCCCTTTGATTGACGCAGCCCTCATTTTGTTAGACTTTTTCCAAGCAGGCTTCACTGAAGTTGCTTTTTGTGGTCTTGATCAACCTTGACAACTTTTTTCCTTGAAAAAAGTGTTTAAATCTGAGTATTTCCAGAGGAATGGGTTATTGTTTGCCATTCAACGCTGATATATGAACCATTCAAACATTAGAGGACTCCTAAAGTCAAGAACAACCATGAAATTGCACCTGATAATTTTCAACTGGCGCTGTAAATTAGGTTCATTGGTACAATTTAAAACTGTGATTGCAATAAAAAAATCCAGAAGAATTCAAATACTTCAGCAAACTTGATATTACTAGAAGTGTATCCAAATCAGACTCTCATGATTTTCCAAGGTGTGCCTTGGAAACTCTTTACTATGCTGACTCTTTACCAAGCAAAATGAAAGAATAAGGAAGACTAATGGGCTATGTACAGGGGTTGGACAATGAAACTGAAACACCTGTCATTTTAGTGTGGGAGGTACTCGTACTCGTCTTCTGCTTTATCTGGGACCGGGTCGCGGGGGCAGCAGACTCAGCAGAGACGCCCAGACGTCCCTCTCCCCAGACACTTCCTCCAGCTCCTCCGGGGGGAGCCCACGGCGTTCCCAGGCCAGCCGAGAGACATAGTCCCTCCAGCGTGTCCTGGGCCGTCCCCTGGGCTTCCTCCCGGTGGGACGTGCCAGGAACACCTCCCGAAGAAGGCGTCCAGGAGGCATCCGGTATAGATGCCCGAGCCACCTCAACTGGCTCCTCTCGATGTGGAGGAGCAGTGGCTCTACTCTGAGCCCCTCCCGGATGGGCGAGCTCCTCACCCTATCTCTAAGGGAGTGCCCGGCCACCCTACGGAGGAAGCTCATTTTCATACTTCTTGGACTTTCATACTTCTTTCATACTTCTGGTAACCGGGATCCCGTTCTTGCGGTCATGACCCAAAGTTCATGGCCATAGGTGAGGGTAGGAACGTAGACCGACCGGTAAATCGAGAGCTTCGCTTTTCGGCTCAGCTCTCTCTTCACCACAACGGACCAGCACAGCGCCCCCATTACTGTGGCAGCCGTACCGATCCATCTGTCGATCTCCTGCTCCATTCTTCCCTCACTCGTGAACAAGACCACGAGATACTTAAACTCCTCCACATGAGGCAGGAACTCTCCTCCAACCTGAAGAGGACAAGCCACCCTTTTCCGGTCGAGAACCATGGCCTCGCACTTGGAGGAGCTGAATTTCATCCCAGCTGCTTCACACTCGGCTGCGAACCGCCCCAGTGCATGCTGTAGGTCTTGGCTAGAGGGGGCCAGCAGGACCACGCCATCTGCAAAAAGAAGAGACGAAATCCTCCCAAATCAGACCCCTCTGACCCTTGGCTGCGCCTAGAATTCCTGTCCATAAAAGTTATGAACAGGACCGGTGACAAAGGGCAGCCCTGCCGGAGTCCAACATGCACCGGGAACAGGTCCGACTTAGTGCCGGCAATGCGAACCAAACTCCTGCTCCGCTTGTACAGAGACCCAATTGCCCCTAGTGAAGGGCCCCCGATTCCATACTCCTGGAGCACACCCCACAGGGCATGACGAGGGACACAGTCGAATGCTTTCTCCAGGTCCACAAAACACATGTGGACCGGTTGGGCAAACTCCCATGAACCCTTGAGTACCCTATAGAGGGTATAGAGCTGGTTCAGTGTTCCACAGCCGTAACGAAAACCACACTGCTCCTCCTAAAGCCGGGGTTCGACTATCGGCCGGACTCTCCTCTCCAATACCCTGGCGTAGGCCTTACCAGGGAGGCTGAGGAGTGTGATCCCCCTGTAGTTGGAACACACCCTCCGGTCACCCTTCATATGTAGGGGGATCACCACCCCAGTCTGCCATTCCAAAGGCACTGTCCCCGTCCGCCATGCAATGTTGAAGAGGCGTGTCAACCACGACAGCCCCACAACATCCAAAGACTTGAGGTACTCAGGGCGGATCTCATCCAATCCCGAAGCCCTGCCACCGCGGAGCTTTTTAACCACCTCAGTGACTTCAGCCCGGGTGATGAAAGAGTCCAACCCCGAGTCCCCAGCCTCTGTTTCCACCAGGGAATGCGTGATGGCATGAATGAGGAGATCCTCGAAGCACTCCTTCCAGCAGCTCCCCACCCCCACTGTAAACAGTGTTGGCGAAGCACTGCTTCCACCTCCTGAGACGGTTTGCCAGAATTGCTTCAGGGCCAACCGGTAGTCCTTCTCCATGGCCTCACCGAACTCCTCCCAGGTCCGGGTTTTTGCCTCTGCCACTGCCCGGGCCGCGGCATGCTTGGCCCCACGGTACCCGTCAGCCGCCTCAGGAGTCCCACAAGCCAACCACAGCCAATAGGACTCCTTCTTCAGCTTGACAGGGTGGGAGGTTTCATGGCTAAATTGGACCAGCCTGGTAGCCAGTCTTCATTGATTGCACATTGCATGTATGATGGTACGAATGGAGGGATGAATTGGGGCCTCGTCTGCCATAATATGGCTGCTGCGCCTGTCTGCCATGGTGGAGAAATCATCGAGCCACAAAGAAAAGTTCTCAATTGACCAGTCTGTATACATTCTGATTCTCCACTATGGTCATGAGGTATGGAGCATGATTGAAAGAACAAGAGACACAAGTGGCTCAAATGAGCTTCCTACATAGGGTGGCTGGCCTCCGCCTCAGAGAAAGGGTTACAAGTTTGATCATCCAGGAGGAGCCTAAAGTAGATTTGCTGCTCCTCCACATCAAAAGCAGTCATTTAAGTTTGTTCATGGATCTGATCAAGATGCCTTCTCGGTGCCTTCCTTTGGAAGTTTTTTTTGAAGACCCCTGAATGAGACTGGGGGGGTTAAAACAGGTTGGGACTCTCCCACTGACTTCTATAGAAAGGAAAGAATGCAAAAGTCATGTTGTACCTGAAGTTTCCATTCATACAAACTGCAAACATTGGGCCCTAAACCCCAGTAAATTCTCAATTTATCCTTGAATTATATATTTGGTCACTTGGGCACTGAATAGCAAGGCTGCGGTTTGTAATAGAGTTTCAAACTAATACGAACTGATCTATATAGTGGTGTAAAGAAGATTTGAATTTGAATATTGATTTTATAAATTTAACCAGGGATAATGAACAAAAAACATTACACAATAATAGAGCAAGGACGCACTGAACCAGATTTTGGCTTCTTAGCTCATTTCCATCTTTAGTCCGGGTGGCAGGTCAGAAAGATAAGAAAATCAAGATAAGTTTGAAACAAGGTAAAAGTTCATTAGGATTGTATAAATTAAAGATCATGTTATGCAATCCAGTATTACAAAAACATCCACTCAATGCTAATCAGGACTCTACTGCTAAAGAAAAAGCATGCAAAAGCTTTTCAAAGTTTGGTGCAGAAGATTTGGACTAGCCAATGAAATATAGGGAGACCATAGTCAGGTCAGATGAGGCCAAAGTTGAGCTCTTTGGATGTCACGGTGCTCACTGTGTTAGGAGGAAGAATGGTTCTTAACATCACCTGAAAAACACCATGCTTAAACTGAGGTTTTAGGGACATCATGGTAGTCTGCAGGTAAAATATATCTGTCTTACAGCACATGGTACTAGCAGACTATACAGGGGTTGGACAATGAAACTGAAACACCTGTCATTTTAGTGTGGGAGGTTTCATGGCTAAATTGGACCAGCCTGGTAGCCAGTCTTCATTGATTGCACATTGCACCAGTAAGAGCAGAGTGTGAAGGTTCAATTATCAGGGTAAGAGCACAGTTTTGCTCAAAATATTGAAATGCACATAACATTATGGGTGACATACCAGAGTTCAAAACAGGACAAATTGTTGGTACACGTCTTGCTGGCGCATCTGTGACCAAGACAGCAAGTCTTTGTGATGTATCAAGAGCCACGATATCCAGGGTAATGTCAGAATACCACCAAGAAGGACGAACCACATCCAACAGGATTAACTGTGGACGCAAGAGGAAGCTGTCTGAAAGGGATGTTCAGGTGCTAACCCGGATTGTATCCAAAAAACATAAAACCACGGCTGCCCAAATCACGGCAGAATAAAATGTGCACCTCAACTCTCCTGTTTCCACCAGAACTGTCCGTCTGGAGCTCCACAGGGTCAATATACACGGCCGGGCTGCTATAGCCAAACCTTTGATCATTCATGCCAATGCCAAACGTCGGTTTCAATGGTGCAAGGAGCGCAAATCTTGGGCTGTGGACAATGTGAAACATGTATTGTTCTCTGATGAGTCCACCTTTACTGTTTTCCCCACATCCAGGAGAGTTACGGTGTGGAGAAGTCCAAAGAAGTGTACCACCCAGACTGTTGCATGCCCAAAGTGAAGCATGGGGGTGGATCAGTGATGGTTTGGGCTGCCATATCATGGCATTCCCTTGGCCTAATACTTGTGCTAGATGGGCACGTCACTGCCAAGGACTACCGAACCATTCTTGAGGACCATGTGCATCCAATGGTACAAACATTGTATCCTGAAGGCGGTGCCGTGTATCAGGATGACAATGCACCAATACACACAGCAAGACTGGTGAAAGATTGGTTTGATGAACATGAAAGTGAAGTTGAACATCTCCCATGGCCTGCACAATCACCAGATCTAAATATTATTGAGCCACTTTGGGGTGTTTTGGAGGAGCGAGTCAGGAAACGTTTTCCTCCACCAGTATCACGTAGTGATCTGGCCACTATCCTGCAAGAAGAATGGCTTAAAATCCCTCTGACCACTGTGCAGGACTTGTATATGTCATTCCCAAGATGAATTGACGCTGTATTGGCCGCAAAAGGAGGCCCTACGCCATACTAATAAATGATTGTGGTCTAAAACCAGGTGTTTCAGTTTCATTGTCCAACCCCTGTATATATAAACAAGTGAATCAAAGATGATTGAAAATCATGACCAAAAGAGTGATGCAACATTACCATGCAATGTTTATGTTTGAGAACCAAGGATTATCTTGAAGAATCTGAAAATGAAGTTAATTTAGTCTTGGAACTAACTTGGTGTACCTTCAAACAACAATTCACAATGCAAGATCAGATAAAACATTCTGATAAAACATTGTAAAGAATGATTTGCTGAATAAAACCAACCTTCCGGTTGACTAATTCTGTTTAATTAGCTGCCTTTATTTATTAAAATAATATTAAAAAAAATATTAAGGAAATATTATTAAGGAAATTTTAAAATAATATTTGAGAAAATATTACTTTAAATGAGGACCAATAACGTTTTTGGGTAAATAATCTGTAGCTGGCTCATAAGGCAGGAGCACGTGTTCTGAGCTATTAGCTGCTGGAGCTAACAAAAGAGGCTTATAGTTATTACCCTCACCCTCTACCGATGATCCACATGGCCCTGTCTTTTAGTGTTTAACCCTTTCTCTCTCCTAGACATGGAAATTGACTGAGCTTTTACTGTAACTAATTATATGTGCTCTTTTTCAGACTCTAACCTTGAAAACTGGCTCAGAGTTTATCTGTTCTTTCTTTCTAGGTGAAACGAATAAAGGAGCTACATCCATTAACATTTACTTTTCCTTCCCATAGAAAGTACTCCTGGATCAGTGCTTCTTTGTTCTCTTTGTGTCTCTGCTCTGTTCTCTCAAACCCCCAGTCGGTCGTGGCAGATGGCCGCTCACACTGAGCCTGGTTCTGGTTCTGCTGGAGGTATCTTCCTGTTAAAAGGGAGTTTTTCCTCTCTGCTGTCGCTACATGCATGCTCAGTATGAGAGATTGCTGCAAAGTCAACGCCAGTGACTGTCCACTGTCTCTACATGCTCATCCAGGAGGAGTGAATGCTGCAAGTCACTGACTGGATGCAATCTGCTGGGTTTCCTTAGATAGAAAAACTTTTTATCCAATTTGAATAAAAAGCTAACTCCGACTGCACTGTTCAATTGTTAGGATTAATTGGAATGTATATACCTGACTGTTGTGAAGTGCCTTGAGACAACATTTGTTGTGAACTGGCGCTATATAAATAAAACTGAATTGAATTGAATTATTACCGGTATCAAACATTTACCTTTAAAATACCACAAATACATTATGGCCGATCTGTGTTTAAATACCACCCTTTAAATAAAGTTTGTCTTAACTTTAAAAACAAAACACAGAACACATCCTTAGCTGAGTTTCTCAACACAACCAAAGAAAGTCATTAAACGAACATTATTTAGATTGTTTAACTCTAAACTAATCTTCTCTGCTCAAACACCAACTCTTACGTGAACTGTGCTGAAGAGAAGCTGTCAGGAAAAACATCCACGTGTGGGTAAACAAAGGGTTAACTTACAGCTAACCTCAGTAGCTGTGAGGAAGGGCTTTTAGCTGGCCCGGCCAAACCGTATGACAAAGGCACGTTCGGACCCTTGAATGGCGGCAGGGTAGCTTTCTGTCATATTGAGTTTAAAGGATTTGACCCACATGCAGAAAGCAATTCAGTACACAGTATTGTTCGGTAAAGTGTTTATTTACAACTGGGTGAATAATGCAGGGAACTGGAACCAGGATGCAAACTGTAGAAATAAACAAGAAGGTAAGCAGGGATAACTCTGGGGCTGAACTCATGAAAATAATAAATCTGTCTTACAAAGAATGGTGGAGGGATCCGCCAGAGGGGGAGTGGAAAAACCAAGTGGTTGTTTGCTGGTGAGACTGATGTTGGTGGATATGGTAAGCCAGGAGAGTTTGTAGTCCATGAGGTGCGATGGAGGGAGGAGGGTGAACAGGGTTCGCAGATGGAGGTCCGAGGTACGCATCAGGAGGTTGCCAGCCGGCGTGATCCAACGAAGTCATGAGAGACTTGAGTCATTGTTCATGGAACTGGATTGCTTCCTTCCAGAAGACGGTTTATCCAGGCAGGATTCAATGCAAGGCAAAATCAGGTTCAGGAAACCTGCAGGATACAAAGATAAAGTTACTTGGTGTACAGGGCAAGGTCAAAGGCAAAGGTAACGTTGCTGAGTAGTACCACTAAGGGCAACACTCTGGCAGTGAGTTGCTGGCAGCCTCCTCCTTAAATAGTCCTCTGCAGAATAATCAGGGGAATAGCGAACACCTGTCACCTCTCCTCCAGATTCAACGCCATCTAGGGGCTGAGCACAGTAAAAGCACCAACAGACACACAAAGCACAGATCCTGACACTCTCACTACCTGGACTTGCACACATGAAGGCACTCCTAAGCTGCCTGGGATGTTTGAAGGGATCTTTAGAGCTCTCAGGACTCAGACTGATATGTTAAGAGAGCAGAATCGCAAGCTGGACGTGATCCTTGCACAGAATCGCAGGATGGCTGCGTTTCCTGGACTCAAAGGTGATGTGATTTAATCTTGAAGAAAGTTGTTTGCTCAGGATCTACTGAAAGTACCAGAAATTTGGCTATTTGGATTCGAAATTGAGAATGCCAGTAAGACTGAACCAAAACATTTATTGTTTGTCTAAATCAGTCGCCCCGATATGGCCTTCACAGGCTTCTTATGAAAACATTTCTCCTGGATGTTCTGTAAACACGACGCTCTGCCCCAGCAACCCCCTCATCTGTGAACTGAACTGTATGGCTGTTTGATAAAACTTCCATATCTTTTTCAAGGACAATGGCACCTTCGTCAGTGTTGACAGTCTAATTCTTTGCACACATGATCATACTTAAATATTGGCACCCTCATGAGTCCACCATGCCCCTGCAAAATCTTTGCTTATGTGTGATGCTTTCCCATGCTCCTTATTTTTACCTAAATGTGGATTTCATTTCTTCATTTCTTCTCCTTTTCATAGATTTTTAGATTTCTTATAGGATTGTAGTATCATTTGATATTTTTTCTGTGTCTGTGTCTGTATCTGTGTTTATTTTCTTTGCGATTGTATTGTAATTGTATGTACAGCGCTTTGAGTGTCTCATTACTGAAAAGTGCTAAATAAATAAACTTACCTTACCTTACCTTACCTTACCTTACCTTACCTTACCTTACCTTACCTTACCTTACCTTACCTTACCTTACCTTACCTTACCTTACTGAGCTTCTACTGTAACTAACTCTATGTTCTCTCTTTCAGACTCTAACCTTGAAAACTGGCTCAGAGTTTATCTGTTTTTTCTTTCTAGATGAAACGACTAAAGGAGCTACATCCATTAATATTTACTTTTCCTTCCCATAGAAAGGACTCCTGGATCAGTGCTTCTTTGTTCTCTTTGTGTCTCTGCTCTGTTCTCTCAAACCTCCAGTCGGTCGTGGCAGATGGCCGCTCACACTGAGCCTGGTTCTGGTTCTGCTGGAGGTTTCTTCCTGTTAAAAGGGAGTTTTTCCTCTCCGCTGTCGCTACATGCATGCTCAGTATGAGGGATTGCTGCAAAGTCAACGCCAGTGACTGTCCACTGTCTCTACATGCTCATCCAGGAGGAGTGAATGCTGCAAGTCACTGACTGGATGCAATCTGCTGGGTTTCCTTAGACAGAAAAACCTTTTAACCAATTTGAATAAATAACTGAATCTGTTTGATAGTTAGGATTATTTGGAATGTATGTACCTGACTTGAAATCTGTATGATTCGACTGAAATGACTTTCCTATTTTAAAGTTACCCACCTTTCACACAATGCAACAGGAAACAACACTCGCCAATTATTTTTACCACTGCCTTCCACCCTCCCTATTGGATGGAGTAAGGGGGAGTCAGGTTTAGCCTAAACCAGCTCAGTTAAGGTTGAGATGCAAACACACCCTCCATTTCTGCTACCTGTGTGACCCCTTCTCTTTTTCAGTGGTTATAATCAATCTGACAGAGAGAGGTATCCCAATCCTTGTGGTTTTTAGTATAACAATGACCATCAGTGGGCTGTAGATGGACAAACTTTATCAGTTTATCATATTACTTAGTACCCCTACACATAGCCCATCCTAAAATGGCCAAACTCTAACACTCAGTAGTTTATTTTAACCTCCCCAACAACCCCCCACCATTCCAAACCCTTTGTGAAGTGCTGTGAGACGACATGTGTTCTGAATTGGCGCTATATAAATAAAACTGAATTTAATTGAATTTAGTGCAATTCTTGTTCCTGTTCCTGGCTGTACTGGAAGTAGGTTACTGTGATTTATTTAGAAAATTCCAGAATTAATCAAATCCATATTCCTTCTTAACTTCTTAATTATATCAGCAGCTGTAAAAGCGTTGCTTTATCTGACACAATTGTGTTGCTTCCATCTGGTCATTGATGAATAAAAACACTGCTACAAACTGCTTGTGTAGGTGTTCCAGAGACATTGGTAATACTGTCTCTCAGCAACTAAACACCCATGTCAACACAGAGACAATAACACTTCAAAATAACAATCTACCTTTCTACAATGTGATGAAATGAATGTTCTTGTTTCCATTACCTTTCACCATCTTGTGAAGATTAGAAAGCTATCCCTCCCAATTGCATCAGTTATAGTTTTATAGTTTATTATAGTTCTTTGCTGTTTTTTGTTATTTTTGATCTGCTTTGTTAAAAATCAACTCTTTTCTTTATTGTCAGATATGCTGATCATTAGCACAGTCAGCGTGAAATGTTTTTGTTAGATTCAGTTTTTTTATTGTACTGTTGACATGATCTTGAAATTCGAGGGATACTCAGATTTCTTTTGATTCTCGATTGCCTCTATTCCTTTTTAAAAACAAAGTAATTTTACCCTTATACATAAAGATTTCTGGCTTGTGATCATAATAACTAAAAAATGCAAAGGAGTACAGGAGCTACACTTTGTGTAATTTGGTGTGAATGAAGTTTGGTATCATGAGATTTAACAGCACTAGCTCACACACCTACAAAGTGATTTGAATACAACAAAAGCCATCCAAACTGCACAAAGCAATCTGCAACTTATAATACAACTTAACACTATTTATCTCACTCTTTTAAAACATGGTTTAAAGTCATGATACATGCACTTTTAACTTCAATTTGATTATTTAAAAAAAGAGGGTAGAGAGGACTGACAGGAAGATTTTTATGACTCACAACAGTTCAGACACCTCCACTCAGCTGGAGTCTACTAAAAGCCCCTGATAAAACTTTATGGTAGGTGAAAGATTAGGGTCTTTCGAAATGTGTCAAAACAACTGTGATGTTCACCATTTAGAGGGGCTTTAGTTCTGAAACAGGACTTTTTTGTGTGTTAAACTGATATTAAAAACAATATAAGCAGCGATGCTTTGCAGTACTAAATCTGAAGGGTGAAATTGTCTATCTATCTATCTATCTATCTATCTATCTATCTATCTATCTATCTATCTATCTATCTATCTATCTATCTATCTATCTATCTATCTATCTATCTATCTATCTATCTATCTATCTATCTATCTATCTATCTATCTATCTATCTATCTATCTATCTATCTATCTATCTATCTATCTATCTATCTATCTATCTATCTATCTATCTATCTATCTATCTATCTATCTATCTATCTATCTATCTATCTATCTATCTATCTATCTATCTATCTATCTATCTATCTATCTATCTATCTATCTATCTATCTATCTATCCATCCAGTAAAAGGACCTGGAGGGAAACGCAGACATCCCTCGCCCAAGCAGGGTGCTTCAGGTCAGAAAATTCCTGTAAATCTGAGGCCACTGTTCTCAAGTGGAAAAAGTTTGATTCCTTTTGATTGGAGCTCAGTCTCAGTCTCAAGTGAAGGAGTTCAATTATCTTCATGTCTTGCTCAGGAGAGATGGTACGAATGGAGGGATGAATTGGGGCCTCGTCTGCCATAATATGGCTGCTGCGCCCGTCTGCCATGGTGGAGAAATCATCGAGCCACAAAGAAAAGTTCTCAATTGACCAGTCTGTATACATTCTGATTCTCCACTATGGTCATGAGGTATGGAGCATGATTGAAAGAACAAGAGACACAAGTGGCTCAAATGAGCTTCCTACATAGGGTGGCTGGCCTCCGCCTCAGAGAAAGGGTTACAAGTTTGATCATCCAGGAGGAGCCTAAAGTAGATTTGCTGCTCCTCCACATCAAAAGCAGTCATTTAAGTTTGTTCATGGATCTGATCAAGATGCCTTCTCGGTGCCTTCCTTTGGAAGTTTTTTTTGAAGACCCCTGAATGAGACTGGGGGGGTTAAAACAGGTTGGGACTCTCCCACTGACTTCTATAGAAAGGAAAGAATGCAAAAGTCATGTTGTACCTGAAGTTTCCATTCATACAAACTGCAAACATTGGGCCCTAAACCCCAGTAAATTCTCAATTTATCCTTGAATTATATATTTGGTCACTTGGGCACTGAATAGCAAGGCTGCGGTTTGTAATAGAGTTTCAAACTAATACGAACTGATCTATATAGTGGTGTAAAGAAGATTTGAATTTGAATATTGATTTTATAAATTTAACCAGGGATAATGAACAAAAAACATTACACAATAATAGAGCAAGGACGCACTGAACCAGATTTTGGCTTCTTAGCTCATTTCCATCTTTAGTCCGGGTGGCAGGTCAGAAAGATAAGAAAATCAAGATAAGTTTGAAACAAGGTAAAAGTTCATTAGGATTGTATAAATTAAAGATCATGTTATGCAATCCAGTATTACAAAAACATCCACTCAATGCTAATCAGGACTCTACTGCTAAAGAAAAAGCATGCAAAAGCTTTTCAAAGTTTGGTGCAGAAGATTTGGACTAGCCAATGAAATATAGAGAGACCATAGTCAGGTCAGATGAGGCCAAAGTTGAGCTCTTTGGATGTCACGGTGCTCACTGTGTTAGGAGGAAGAATGGTTCTTAACATCACCTCAAAAACACCATGCTTAAACTGAGGTTTTAGGGACATCATGGTGGTCTGCAGGTAAAATATATCTGTCTTACAGCACATGGTACTAGCAGACTATACAGGGGTTGGACAATGAAACTGAAACACCTGTCATTTTAGTGTGGGAGGTTTCATGGCTAAATTGGACCAGCCTGGTAGCCAGTCTTCATTGATTGCACATTGCACCAGTAAGAGCAGAGTGTGAAGGTTCAATTATCAGGGTAAGAGCACAATTTTGCTCAAAATATTGAAATGCACACAACATTATGGGTGACATACCAGAGTTCAAAACAGGACAAATTGTTGGTACACGTCTTGCTGGCGCATCTGTGACCAAGACAGCAAGTCTTTGTGATGTATCAAGAGCCACGGTATCCAAAGTAATGTCAGCATACCACCAAGAAGGACGAACCACATCCAACAGGATTAACTGTGGACGCAAGAGGAAGCTGTATGAAAGGGATGTTCGGGTGCTAACCCGGATTGTATCCAAAAAACATAAAACCACGGCTGCCCAAATCACGGCAGAATAAAATGTGCACCTCAACTCTCCAGTTTCCACCAGAACTGTCCATCAGGAGCTCCACAGGGTCAATCTACACGGCCGGGCTGCTATAGCCAAACTTTTGGTCATTCATGCCAATGCCAAACGTCGGTTTCAATGGTGCAAGGAGCGCAAATCTTGGGCTGTGGACAATGTGAAACATGTATTGTTCTCTGATGAGTCCACCTTTACTGTTTTCCCCACATCCAAGAGAGTTACGGTGTGGAGAAGCCCCAAAGAAGCGTACCACCCAGACTGTTGCATGCCCAGAGTGAAGCATGGGGGTGGATCAGTGATGGTTTGGGCTGCCATATCATGGCATTCCCTTGGCCCAATACTTGTGCTAGATGGGCGCGTCACTGCCAAGGACTACCGAACCATTCTTGAGGACCATGTGCATCCAATGGTTCAAACATTGTATCCTGAAGGCGGTGCCGTGTATCAGGATGACAATGCACCAATACACACAGCAAGACTGGTGAAAGATTGGTTTGATGAACATGAAAGTGAAGTTGAACATCTCCCATGGCCTGCACAGTCACCAGATCTAAATATTATTGAGCCACTTTGGGGTGTTTTGGAGGAGCAAGTCAGGAAACGTTTTCCTCCACCAGTATCACGTAGTGACCTGGCTCACCATCCTGCAAGAAGAATGGCTTAAAATCCCTCTGACCACTGTGCAGGACTTGTATATGTCATTCCCAAGATGAATTGATGCTGCATTGGCCGCAAAAGGAGGTCCTACACCATACTAATAAATTATTGTGGTCTAAAACCAGGTGTTTCAGTTTCATTGTCCAACCCCTGTATATAACCAAAGGGAAGTTGCATGTTTATGTTTTTCATGCAAAGCTCAATCTTTTTCTTTACAAAGCAACAGACTTAGCTGAAACCAAAACTTCTTTATATTCACTCTAGATGAAAATGCTGACTGCCTTCTATTTTTTGGGCATGTAGACCCCCTTTAGATGGGGCTCAGATTAAAAACCAAATAGTTTGACTAATTAATTCCAACCAAATTGTTTGACGATCAGTGATCTCTCATCATAACACACCTCAGCCATTCCTCAGTTCATAAAAACACCAAACTAAGTCTCAAACAAAGCTAACACTAAAGTACATTTTTAAAAACCCCTAATTTGAATTTAGATAAATATACTAAAATGTTTGTATTGTATATGTATACATTATATATTGTTTTTATTCTGCCATCCTGTTTCTTCATTCTTGTTTTGATTAATTAGCATCTTGGGTCTGTTGGCATTGCCTCTGATTAAAATGTGACTAAAGTCAGCAACCACTAGATGCCTTTTGGAATACTTTAATTTAAATGAATGAATTTATTTGTTTAGAGCGTAAACAGTCAAGTCTTGAGGGACTCCACTTTTCAAATGCAACTGCAAAAGTCCATAATTGTCCTCCTTTATGGTTGAAGTAGATGAATCGAACATGACGTCTGAATTATTTTGCAGAAAACATTTTCAGTTTCCTGTTGACTTTTATTTTAGCCTGAGTAGCTGATGCATATTCATAGCTGAAAAGTGGAAGTGGTGGGAAGGTACCACATTACACCGCTCTGAAGCCACATCCTGAGTCACTGTGCTGACAGTGACGCCTTTAGCTTGCTGCTTGAGCGTTCTTCCACTCAGTCTTCAGGCGTCAATGCTTTAGTGATTCCCACACCGACTTCACTCAACAAGTTGTAGAAATTCTCGTTAAAAAAGGTAAAACTGCCATCTCTTCTGTATTTATGCATAAAATATCATGATTTTGAGAAATTATTTGCCTGGTTTATAAACTGTGCTTCATATAGAATGTATTGTTGTATACTAATGTAAGTATAATTTATTTATCTTCATATAATTTTGACTGTTCTTATTGATGCTGATGAAATGTCATTATCTCTTATCGGACTGTTAGTTTTTGTTTCATTGTAATGATTAATCTTTGCTCCAGTTTAGCAACAGATGAAAGTCGAAGCCTAAATTAGAAGTAAATTACAAAACTCTGTTTCTGTTTTCAGCCTCTTCTGCTGTGTTTTCCCCTGCCTGCCCAACTTCTGATAACAGTGAGTCATCCCCATGGCTCCTCCACCTCTGTTCCTATCATTACTGTGGGGTCTCACGTTATTTCTTGGTGGAGGTAAGATGGTTTTTAATGGATCTAATAAGTCTTTTCTTCTGTTCTGTTTATTAACATTTCTGAAGATGGTTTTCCTTGTAAAATATTATTTTTCATTGTAAGAGTGTTTTAATCCTGCCTTAATATCTGCATTTCAATAATCCCTAAATTAACATGGCTTTTGTTTTTTAAAATTAGTGAAACTTCTTTGTTGAGTCAACCTTTAGTTTGGGTGACATTTGGAATTAGAAACAGCACATCTAGGTATTGCAACTTCTGCAACTGACCTCCTTTCTCTCCTCTGCAGCAGCTGCATCTGTCTGCAATGTCACCTGCACCACTGACTACAATGAGAAGCTAAACTGCTCCTGCTCAGACTCTGTGCCAGCGCTTCCTGTTATTCTTAATGTGACTTGCAGGTAAACATTGTCCTGTCATCATTAGACTAAAGATTAATGTCATTTTGCACTATTGCATGAGCATGTTAATCTATTTCTCAGGACCTATATTTCACAACAAAATGCACATATGTCCATGAATTATCCTCATTTAGTTTTAATTGGAACTAACAAAGAACAACCTGCAGAAACATTATTTGTTAAACTCTCCGTACAGAGACAGATGGCACATGAGGCATTTCTACATATGTCACACAGATCTGTTATTTATGAATGCAAGCTTCTGCAGCATTTGGTCTGAGTTTCTATTGTTGATGTTCCACATTTTAATAACAGGGATAAGTCAATGGGATGAGAAGAACAATAAATCTCCAGATATTTACTTGGAACATGAACATAGGTTTTCAACCCACGCCCCCCCCCCCCCCCCCCCCAAACCAAACCTCTGGCTGTACAGATGTCTGACTAAAGCAAAGGTCTTGACAAACATTCTGCTCGTTTCAGTTCTTATGTGTGAAATCATCTTAGAGTTATAGTTTCCAGAGTTTGCAGCAAAACCAACATGTGTGAAACCATATTTTATGTTAAACTTCTGCATGCTTTACTTTTTGTTTACATTGGCACCATGAAAAGTGATTGCTTAGCTTATTACAGGTAAACTATATAAATATGAAATTATTTTGGATACTAGTTCAATGGTGGGCTGTGAAATACTACTGTGGAACGCTTTGCACACTAAAATAATCTCCTCATAAAAGTATGCTGAAAACTCAATAAGCAGTTAAATGAATGCACCATCTATGCTCATCTGCAAAATAATTCCTTGTGGGATTCGGATATTAAAGGACATTAGCAGTAATACACTTTTTTATTGTTATTACCAAACACCAGTAATTATATTTGTCTTTGCCTGCTGCAAATTCCTATACCGACACCCAATTGTTCTCTTACAGAAGTTTTGATACAGTGTTAAAAGTCAGCTGTGAGATCAAGCCACCTCAGTCCTGGTGCATAATCCTTGAGGATCTCACCTACGTTGCATCTTCTGACACAACCTGCACTGCTGCAGCCAGTCAGCCTGGCAGCGAGGAGTTTATGGATCCCAGTGAGTCATCCAGCTGGGAGCTCTCTAGTGTGGGTAGGTTCAACAGATAATAACCCATATCGGTACATATCATTTCTGTTTAAGTGATAAACGAACTGAAATGCCACTTAGAACTGTTTTAATGTCAGCAATCTTTGGCAATTAAAGAATATTTTCTTAATTGTACCTTTATCAATTGAAAGTGCAGTGAAAATGTGTTAAAAAAATCCGTCCATCTGTTTTTCACAATAAAACAAATATTATTCTACTTAACCATCATTTGTTGGAATAAATGCCTTTTAACCTCATGTTTCCTCTGAACCTACCGGACTCTTTTTTACAGTGAAACCTGAGCCTCCTTTTGATGTCAAAGTGGCAAACGCCACAGACTCTGGAATCTACAACATTACCTGGAGCGGCAACAAAATATTCTGTGTCATAGGCAGAGTCCGCATAAGAAATGCTAAAGACCCATTTCAGGTAATCTGAGCACAAAAAGTAATGTTGAATCTCTCATTTGAACGGTAACTGATAAAGACAAATTATTTGCTGATGAATTAATGCTGAATTTAATTTGTTGTTTCTTCCAAACAGGATCCAATCTATGTGTATTTACAGGGAAGTGAGAAGTACTATGAGCTGGATCAGGAAAATCTGCAACCCGATGCCGCCTACATTGTGAACATTCAGGAAAAAGTCTGTCCTGATTCTTACATGCAAGGCCCATGGAGTGAATGGAGTTCTGGTGCTGAGTTGCGCACAGCCACACCGTATACAGATGTAAAAGGTGAAAGGAGTTCAACAACGCATCTTACGCCAAAACCAGTGTTCTTAAATATTCAAAGTTCATATCATATTTATGTGATCTTTGTCTCTTTTCCAGGAATTAACATTTACTGGGTTTATTTCTCAATGCCCATCATTCTCATCCTCGCCCTCCTGTTATTGGGATACCTACAAAAACCGTGAGTATTTTTAAAACTGTAGTATCTTGTGTTTTTAAGTGGATTTTCCCACCTACTCACACCTGATTGTAGTTATTACCGAACAAAAGGTTTTCAACCCTAAAATATTTTATTGAACCCTGGTTTTTAGCTTCTGTTCTATCACATTCTGATTAATTACTCAGTAAAAATTAACTAATAAAGTGGAGTGTAGGGGTTAAAGGTCACCATCATGCTGCCTTCCAGTAAATGATTAGCAACACATTTCACCGCATCAGTTGATTCCTGGCATCACCTCCCACATACGTTAAACCACGGCACTGCTATACGTGCAGTGGCACATTGCACTGAATGGCTCACAGACATAGGAAGTCATGCAGCAGAGCATCAGAGAGCCGAGATCAACTTGCTTTAGGTCACCACAGTTTCATGAAGCCAACGCAAAATCTGAAGAGTAACCAACCGGATAGTCTTTTCTCTTGTTGTTATAGGATGACGTTACAAGTCTTTGTGAAAAATAGTTTTCACACTTTTAGTTTTGGTATTCACATGCACTCAATGGCGGTTATTGCATAAATGCTTCCCTGGGCGAGCCTTTCCAAATACTTTATTGTTTTGTTTTCATAAATAAATAAATAAATAAAGGTTTCACAAATTCTGAATCTTAAATGAAAAAATTCTGTGATTATTATAGAAAAATTAAGTCCAGGAAAAACAGGTATCAATCAAATCAAAGGCCTTAACACTGAAAATGCCCTTTAGGGACCTTCTCAAACACAATAAAAGCCTAATTAATCATATACTGTGTTTCAAAGAATTTCTGTTTAGTGTAGATCAATGCAGGGATGATCAGGTGGAGTTCAGATTTCTTAAAACAGAATGATGATCCCCCTTAATTCAGTACTGAATATGGATATATGACTCAGACACCAGCTTCCACAACAGTTTGAGTTATTCACTAAACAGGATGTTTATGGTGTACTGTTTTGTTTGAAGAAAGTTGCACATTCCAAAATAAAGATCCATTTTATTTTTACCGTGTGATTAAAAGTTAGTGATTTACCTGCATCAGACAAAGTGATCCTGATTCTGAGAATCACGGAGATCACTGCATGGAGAAGTGAAGCCAACAGCTTCACTTGCAGAACCCTGTTAAAAGTACATTTCCATAAAAAATATAAAACCTTTCTAAAAGTTCAAAACAATGTTGTATGAAGGTAGTCTTACACTTCCCCATCAGCTAATTCCAAAACTAACCCCACAAAGCTGTTATATTTGATACAGGTGCAAATTTCAGACTGTTTTAGTTTATTAGTAGAATAAAATATTTCATTTGTTTGTTTTAAGTGGTCCAAAGAAGGATCAGTGGTGAACCCCCGACAGGGCCATAGAGTAAGCAAATTAAAGGTTCTGCGACTCTCTGCTCTGTTGTTTTTAACTCAAATGACTTTTTATTTTTGTCAATGCTGTTGGTACATCTATCATAAAAATAAAGATCTGGACAAGAAAGTCCAGAAATAATGTTTTTCCCTAATTTATACATAGCTCGATTTGAATTAGCCTATTTAACAGCAGCCATTTTGGATAAACTCAGTGTGTCAAGAAGAGCTGCATTAAATTTTAGGACAAGTTCTGATTTTGCTAACATTTTACCTTAAAACCAACATGCATCAGTGTCCAAATCATAATGTGTGCCTTCAAAGGGGCTAGTTTTGTGTTAAGGACACAATAAAGAGAGGAATCACCTCTAATAAAGAAGACCTTTTTTTTTTCTGAAAATATTCAAAGTTTTGTTCCCAATCACAGCCTCCTTGCAGATAATCCATTCTGATGATAATCATAATTTTGTTCTGAGAGTCGGTGCGTGGGATCAGTTATTATCAAATGTTAAGATCCAACTTTGACTCATTAATTCAGCAAATTGCTGTGTAATCATTCACATGAAAGCCATGTTGTTTTACTGAGATTACTGGTTATAATGGTAAGTGGCTTACCGTAAAGCAGCCAAGATCCAGGTTAAAAACATGAAATAGAATAGAATAGAATAGAATAGAACTATCCTTTATTCTACCTCCATAAGGAAATGTAGCTGTATCACCAGTAAATATAAGCACACAGACAGAAATAACAATAAGAAATACTAGTTACAATAAAACAAATATATAACATAAGAAAAACTCATAACTAAAGTTATGAATAATAGCAGATGCAACTGTATTGTGAAACTGTAATAAAAAGAAACCAGCAAGCTGTGCTTTTATATATTTGTGCAAGAACAGACTATTTCCAGGAATTTGGAGACGTGTGCAGAGAACAACAGGAATATAAACAGCTCACTGTGTTTGTTGGAAGCAGTGATTGTTAGAGAGTCGTACAACTGCAGGGAGGAAGGAAAGACTAAACGTCACTAAACGAGCTCTTGAGTTCTGCCATTTTATGAACAGGGGTGTTATCTTTGCTACCTCCTCTGTCTCCCACCACCTGCACGGGGTCACAGGTACATCCCAGGAAGGAGCCAGTCTTCCTGATGAGCTTATCCAGTCGTTTCCTTCTCTTCTTGATAAACTCCTGCTTCAGCAGTTAATACTACAGAACAGTGGTGTCCAAACGTTTTTGCTACTCGAAACTTCCAAGTTACATAAAAATGCAAAATGATTTTTTTTTTTTTACTTTACCATGCTCAACAATAATCTAAACAAGTTTTTTTTAAATGAAAGAAACAAAGTAGTTGGTTTTCATGTTAGATCCAAAATGTAAAAAAGGTCTAAAACTTTTGCCTTCTGCCATAGAAGATGGCCGATGCCACCAAAAAGTCAAGAAAGGGCCCTCCATCATCTATCTCTCTTAACTTATATTTTGCTTTTGTCCAGGTGTTGGCAGAAGAAACTCAGAATGATTACATACATCCCCAGACCCAACGAATATTTCAAGCCTCTCTACCAAAACTACGAAGGCAATTTTAAGGTAAGAGAAAGCAGAAGTGCCCTTTCACATCGTTTGTAGTTTTCTGTTTCCAACATGGCCCAGCAGGTGTTGCTGAAGAGGGGACTTACAGAGCATCTGAACCCTGTTTGGCTGGGACTTTCCCTTTGACTGCAGACTGAAGTGACTGTGTGATGTGCATGACTCAGTCTGCAGGGGCTTCACGAGCCTGACATACTGTGGGTGGATATTTGTCTCACTCAGTCAAACCTGTTCCACCTCTGTGGAAATTACCCCCAGAGGTTTGCTGTGGTGTCACACTGAAAACAGCCTGTTTTTTTACCTGATGGAGACACATACTGAGAACTTTGTGGTTTAATTTTTTTTATTCTTTCACAAATGTTGTATGGTTATCTCTGCTCTTTGTCCTTTGTAACACTTGTCTTTTCCCCTAAATGTAAATTTACTGTTTTCATGTTTGCTATTTTTATATATCAGCAGACAGATTATGTGTTTGTGTAGGCAGCCATCTCTCAAATGGGTTGTGCTGCATTCCATTTCAACCCAACAAGCAGTATGCTTCCTGACAACTTATAGATATGTTGGAGTCTAAAAACCTTAATATTTCTGCATATAGCAGAACATAATAATGTCCTGCGTCATACATGGGTTTTAATGAAACTACCATGTGAAATCATTGTAACTGCACCTGCATCATAGGACAACAGAAAACAAAAATACCTTTGAAACAAATATGTAGAAAGGTCAAGAAATTTTTACAAAAAATAGAAATATTGCAACACGAATTTATCCACACTGACAATAAACTGTGAATCTGGAGCACTTCATCTGTAGTCCAGAACAATTTCAGAGAGGTTATATATATTATTCATAAGAAACATCTTAAGGCAATCCAAACTTACTGACTATAATGTATTGTAATACACTCAAGTTGAGGTGATCTCAAACTGACAGTAAAAATTGTTAAAACATTCATCTATCTAAGGAATCCAGCATATGGCACTAAATTTTCACTTTACAACATTTCCTCCACATGATCAATTATATGGCAACGGTGGACAAGGCTTAGTCTGAGAGGTCATTAAAACAATTGCGAATAACAATAGGCCAGCCTAAAAGTAAGGAATCCTCAGACTAGTTTTTTTGTATCCACTTGGGACTGGATTCTCAGAGTGTTCCCACAAAAAGTAGATGAAGTAGTTAGACGCTTACATTCTTATTATTATTTTGCATAAGCGAGGCCTTAACATGTAATCAAGCAAGACACAAATCTCACACTCAAAGCCATCACTTACATTAATATAATATAATATAATATAATATAATATAATATAATATAATATAATATAATATAATATAATATAATGTAATATAATATAATATATTGATATTTACATTGATCTTTATTGGTAAGATTGTGTGAACTTTGCTTTGAAAGATGTGATGAGTTGCTTTGTGGAGAGAAACATCTCTGGACAGACTATCCAGCTCCTCATCCCAAGGTGTTCCCGATCCAATTAGAATAATCCTCTTTCATAAAGGATGTGCTAAATGAGCCCTTTAATTACCTGTCCTTCACATTTTAATGAATTTGACCAGTTGGTATTATGGCTGCACCTCAGTCATTTCAGGCAATTAGAAACCTTTCCAACCAAAGAAGAAAGGATTTTCTTTAAAAGGACCCTTGAGATTTATATGCAAGTACATATGTTGTACAGCAGAGGGCGATACTGGAGTATTTATCAGAATAGAAAAGTCACCATAAAGGAAGTGAAGTTGATGTAAAAAATAAAACAAAGGTGTGTGTGAGTTCTTTAAATCTTAACAACAATCTGGAACTAATTACTGTGAAAACATTAAAAAGACAAAGAAAAAGATTAAATAATTTAAGAAAAACTTTTAACTTTGAAATGCGTTTATCTGAAAAAGCTTTTTATGAGAGAAGATCCAGATTGTTTTAGTTTACTTAAACAAAGAATCTGCCACATCACCAGCCCATGAAGCTATAAAAGTGAAACTCTGTTTCTTTATTTTAGGTACATCTTTTTTGCTCTGCAACTTCAGACTGACTGAAGCATAGTTGTATCTCTGAGCTTGCTCTTTGTTCTCCTGCCATATCTCACGTCCTTGTGGTGCACTCTGCTTGCGTCTTTCTCGATTTACAGATTTCGAGCGCCGATCATGAGCTTTGTAGCCAGGATGTGGTGGCATTGGCGTCAAGACTGATTCAAGCTTATCTGGACATCTCAGGCTATAGATGGCTGCATATGTCTTATGTGAACATAAGAAGGAAGCTTGTGCATTAAATTAGCATCAAAGTAAATATCTTGCATATTTTTAAAACGGTTGTCACAATTTTTGTTCCTCCACGCTGATATGTGCATGTTTAAAATTAGCATCATAATTTAGCAGACGTTTCAATAAAGATGATAAAGAGTGCAGGCCATTTACATTTACTACTAAAACCACTGTATGTTCACTGGGCATTATGGGAGAGCTGCTGTGTCATGCTGATAGACATAAACCTGTACCAAGAGTGTGGTTTTAAAGAGAATTAGATAAGGCCTGGTACTGCTCTTAGAGGGAGAAATGCAGAAAGTTTCTCACAGGTTTTTCACCACATTAACCTGAGAGAAAGAAAGAGGCAGTCTACATATATATGTTTTTTACAGAATGATTAATTCAGTCTCCAAGCAACTGATCTTAGATGGCCGACCATGTGAAAGTTTCAAAGAGACAAGCCTAGAATTGTCCTGAAGCCAAAGGGTCATCTTGTGGTAATGTGATGTAAAACTGAATGTCATCTGCATATCAGTTAAAAACAAAGAGTCATGCAAGAAGGTAATAAAACCCTTGAAGTTGGTCCGAACTTTATGCAGAAGGGGGTAATCATTGAGCCTTGGTGACTTCCTACAGGACAAGTAAGAGAATGTAAAGTAATGGGAAAAAGAAATTACACCCTTGTTGTTTCCATTGGATTTAAGAGGAAAGATAGCTGCTACATAATGCTAATCAGATGGACTTGATTAATTATTCATCAGTAAAAGTGACCACATTTCTACCAGCAGGAGATTTGTTGTTTTGTTGCTCTGGAGCATTCAGGTGTGTGGGAAAATGCACCTCAGCATTTATCCTAAAGAAGCAAATGTTACTCAGCAACCTGGATTGGTTAGAATTCAAACTATTTGAAGTCCATCATCCTACACAGAGAAAGACCAATTCATAGAAAGCTTGTCGTCATGAATTAGGGTTACAAAAATGGATGTGAATAAACCACCGGACGTTTAGAACAATGTCCTTTGACCAAATAATAACTTATATAGTTATTGGTAGAAACCAAACACTTTAAAACAACCATCAAGCTTGATAGTCGGTGACTTGGCCGTAGGATCTGGTCATCTTGCAGTCATTGTGTCCATCCATGAAGTCCTCTATGAGAGACTGGGAGAGTGTGGAAATTAACCGTTGCAAACCTTAATAAAGCGAAGTAAGGTTGTAAAAATAAGTGGACCAAAATTCCTCCACAACAATAAAAATACTTGTCATACTGAAAATCTCAATATCTAAATATCAAGTTCGTGCTGCTCAAGGTGATTTACAAGGTGTTAAATCATTGGTAGGTTTTGTTTTTCTTTGCCATTACAAGGATACTCAGTAAGACAGCACAGATGACCCACACATTTCACACATTGGTAACAAACCATTATTCAGTAGCCAAAATGTAAAACATATTTTCATTTGCCATTTGAGCCGTTTTGATCTTCAAATTTAGATGCATATTTAAATTTAAGTTTAGTTTCTTTAAAACAGTCAGCTGAACATGCCAATCAATTTATCTCCACAAATGTATGAGGTATTCCCGATGAAATCTAAAGCATGGAAGTGTTTAATTATTTATGTTAACGCAATAATCTTCTGGAGTTATCCAAGTTAATCTTTTCTGTTTGTTCCTGTAGGAGTGGGTGAAGCCTGTGTTCAGTGAGTACGATTACCTCAAGATCACCACATGTGTAACGATGTATAGCGAGAATCGGAGCGAAATCCTCCACTGGAGCAACGAGAAGCTAAGCTACAACGAGGACAACAAAGTGAAAGATGGTGGTCCCTTCTATCATGCTCCACAGTTTTCCAACAACCTGCTGCTGCACTTCCAGGACAGCAGCACATCACATGGCACCGTCCACTCCACGGGAAATATCTCTATCAACACTGTGACCCTATCTGGAGAAGAGTTCGAGGAGGAAGTCACATCACAGAGCTCGCTCAGAAGTTACCAGGATGGGAAAAGCTTTGGCTCATTTGATGATACCAACAGGGAGCATGCTCCTTACGATTTAGGGGAATCACAGGTTTCCCGGTTGAACCGGCACAGTGGGATATCACTACGAGAAAACCAACTTGCCAATGATTTAATACTGGAGAACCAAAACTTTCAGCCAGATGCTGAGCTTAACGAAGCCGAGAGGGTGTCGCTGGACTCATTTGCCTCAAATGAACAGTCGGAGGATGGCTACCCGCATGTGGACCTGGACACCATCGATAGTGGTTTCGGAGAGTGCAGTAGCCCTGGAGCCTCGGACTCAAACTCAAACTCATTTCCTGACCACAAACACTTAAATTCAAACTATGTCAAGCAGTGGATGATATGTAGTACAATTCAGGAAAACTCCAGCAATTTGAACAATGAACTCAAGGGGACGCAGTGAGAATGACTTCTGGTTTACAGCTGAAGTTAAAAGAGTCATTTTGCTTGAGCACTATCTACACAATCTGTTCATTTGTCACCTTTCTCTATAATAAAAAGGTTTTACAGAAGTCTGTTTATTGCTAATTTAATGGAACTGAGATACTTGTATGATTTAAATGAGACAGTTTTTTAGCTTTGCCTTTATTTGTACAGATAATCAAACAAGTGGTTTCAGTCTCAAAAAAGACATGTTCTTAACTGTACAGGATGCAAATGTTTATATATGTAAGTTAATGTATAAATTCAAACAAAGAAACAACTATCATCTGATGATTTTGTGATTTCTTTAAGTATATAGAGATATAGATATATCTCCATATATATATATATATATATATATATATATATATATATACACACACAGTGGGGAGAATAAGTATTTGCTACATGGCTTTTTTTGCAGATTTTCCCACTTGCAAAGCATGTAGAAGTCTTTTTATTTTTTATCATAGATACTCTTCAACTGTGAGTGACGGAATCTAAAGCAATAAGGCAGAATGTCTGAGGCATTAAATGCCGACACCTCGCTGGCAGTGGAACTAAATATCTTCTTCACCCGCTCTGAGGCAGAGAGATTGCATTCTGCCCTCCCAATCTCATGCCCCCATGACAACCATCCAACCATCAAGTCAGAGAGGCTTTGAAAGCTGTGGACCCCCACAAGGCAGTGGGACCAAATGTGGTACTGAGTAAAGTACTGAAAGCCTGTGCAGACTACCTCTAAGGCGTCCTGACGAGGATAATGAACATCTTCCTGAAAGCAGCCACCATCATACCTGTCCCCAAAAAAAACAGTGATAGTCTAAATTACTACAGACTGGTGGCATTAACCTCTGTAGTCATGAAGTTGCTTAGGGGCTAGTTTTACCCCACCTCAGGTCCTATCTACCCAGGGACTATGACCGAGACTAATTTGCCTATAAAGCAGAGGTCAACAGCCGATGCAGTTGCAACTGTCCTTCATACTGCTGCGAGCCACGCTGAGAATCGGGGGAGCGATGTCAGGATGCTTTGCAGATTTTAGCTCAGTTTTTAATACCATCCTGCCAAACATCCTTGCCAAAAAGCTAACTAACCAGGGTTTCCCATCCATCACTTGTGCCTGGATGACTAGCTTCCTGACAGACCACCCACAGACAGTGAGGGTTGGACCACACATCCTCCACCAGAACACTCCACCAGGTTCGCCTCAGGGCTGTGTGGTGGGCCTTATTTCCGGTGGAGATGAGTCAGCATACACGGAAGAATTTCAGGATCTGGTCTCATGGTGTTCAGCCACAGACATCATCGGCTGCCCCTTGTCCTCCCTGAAGGACGTTGCAGAGTCTCAGGGGGCTATGCAGAGCGGAGAGGATTCTTGCTGTTCCATCTCGCCCTGGCCACAATCACTTTACCCCACTGCTCTGCAGCAGGAGGTGTAGAAGGTACAGGCTTCTGAAGCATCGCACAAACAGGCTCAGAAACACCTTCTACCCCTGGGTGATCAGACTGTTGAATAGCACTATATGCAATACATGTATGTGTCAGACTTAATATTTACTTTTGACTGATTGTTATATTGTTTTTACATTATATTTATTGTGCTCTATTTATGCTGTTTATTATTTTTTACACAAAGGTGAGAGTTCCTTTAACTAATTTCATTGTAAACACAGGGTGCAGTGACAATAAAGTAATCAATCAATTAATCAAACACAGAAAATCACATTGTGCGATTTTAAGTAATGAATTTGCATTTTATTGTATGACATAAGTATTTCATACATCAGAAAAACAAAACTCAATATTTGGTACAAAAAGCTTTGTTTGCAATTACAGATATCAGACGTATCATCTAGTTCTTGACGAGGTTTGCACCCTCAGCAGGAGGGATTTTGGACCAATCCTCCATACAGATATTCTTCAGATCCAATGTGTATATATATATATACATATATATATTTATACACACACACATATGTGTCAGGCCGTGGCAAAACCAGGAACAAGTCTACTCGGGGTCATTTTAAGTTATTTACAGATCCTGGAAGAGTGGAGTCTAAGCTTTCCAATGATGTCAAACTTGTGGAAATCAAAAACGAATTGAAGAACATATGACCATTTGAATGTTGGCATTCCCGAAAGTACCTAAAGGAGAAAACAGGCTTCAAAGTTTTGTAAGGCTCACCCTGGAAGTTGGGGGTGACCAAAGCTGTTAATTTGAATAACTTTGTATAGCTTGCTGCAACACCTCCCCCAACAATGCTTGTCAGCAGAAGCTCCAATGACTGCCCTGTCTTTGAACTCACAACACTATTTTTCTAGGTAAAGATAATTTACTGCATTGCATTACAATATTTCTGTGCATTTCACAAACATCTTTCAATTGTCCAGACATTGTTCAATTGTCCATTACAACACCAAATTAAACGGTAACACACACAAGAAAAACTAAATAAAAAACATAACTTAAAACACTTGACATTTACAAAATTGAGAAATGTCAACTGTCCAAGTTTTTTTTAATGTCTACATGTTATTTGTGTCTGCAAATTGCATAATGACTTGGTCTGAAATTAACATGGTGATACATTGTTATTCCTGCTCTTTTTAATTGCTCTTTTTGTTTTTTAGAGGAACTTTTCAAATAAATTGCTTTATGGGCCATTTTAAAATACGAAGAAATCCAAGCTGTCTCCCAGGTTGCAACAATCGATCACTCACCAGGTGAGACAATAATGACAGCAGTTTGGGGGTTGGTGATCAGTGTGTGTGTCTGATCAGAATGAAGGTATAAATAGAGCTATGGACCAATAGTTTACACCTTTTGAATAGGTGTTTCTGAACAGGGGTAATTCTGGGGAAATTCTGAACAGAGAAAACAAAGGAAATATTTCTCTCAGCTTTTAATATTTAACTGGTCAGGTATACATGAACTTGTCCGCTTCGCTGAAAATACATTATTTATTTTCAATATGATGCATCATGGTATTTGTTTTTAAAAAGCTGTCAAACTTACCCCATGAGAAACTGAAAGGTATTCCTGCAGACTTGCCTCTGATCAAATAAGTTGTCCTGGTGTGTTTTCTTTTCATTGGTGTCTTCTTGGTGGATGTTGTCAAGTTTGTAACAGGATCGCAGGCAGGTTGCGGTTCCTGGACTCAGAGGTGAAATGGGATAAATCTTGGAGAAAGTTGTTCTCTTGGATCTGGTGGAAAGGACCTGGAATCTGGCTCTTTGGATTCGCCTTTGAGAAGAACCAGCGAGACTCTCAAGGCTGACGGAAAATTAAGAGTCAGCCTAACCTAAATAATTGTTGTTTTTCTGAATTTGGCTCCCCTGCACGGCCTTGATGGCTGGCTATCTTTAACTTCTCCTGGAAGTTATGTAAACATGACGCTCTGCTCCCTCTGCCCCCTCCCTTCTCTGAGGACATCTGTGGACCTGCTCAGAACTTTGTGGCCGGTTGATGAACCTTCCATCGTACCATCAAGGACAATGGCCTCTGTGACAGTGCTTCATGGACTTACTTTGCACACACTCACTTGCACACACACACAGCTCAAGATAAACATATGCACCCCTTCACACCACCTTCACCGGATCCCCTGCATGATGTTTCGTATATATGCTGCTTCTTTGTGCTCAAACTGTATCCTACTAAGGATAAAGTGTGAAATATGATTTTTTTTCCCCTCTTCTTACCTAATTTGGTCTCTTTTCTCATCTACCTAAGTGTGTGATTTCATTACTTTTCATAGATTTTCAGATTTCTCAGAAGGATTACGAGCGAAAGCCAAATATTATTAGTATTTTAAAAGTTTGCACTAAAACTGTTTTATACCAGTGACCCAGCTTATTTGAATGATGGGACCACTACTGCCTCATACCAGCGACCTCAAGGATTAATATTATCATTTTTCTTCTAGCACCGGATACATTTCTTACCACAGAGGACTTAATGAGCTATTACCTCTATTAGAAAGATTGGATTAGAACCAGCTCTTACCAGTAAACTCCCAAGGATTATTAGTGTCATTTGATTTGTTTTTCTGTGTTTGATTTTCTGTATCATTATAATGTTTTTCCTCATGTACAGAGCTTTGAGTGCCTTGTTGCTGAAAAGCGCTATATAAATAAACTTGACTTGACTTGAAAGTTTCTAATGTACACTGGTTTGCTTCAAGATGTCCAATGATTCTCATGTCCTGCCACTCCCTTTCTGCTGCTAAAGACTCCATCCGTATGTTGCACATGAGCTCCGAAGAAAGTTTGCGGCTACAGGACTATGTCCCAAATGAAGAATTCTCCATTCTTCTCCCTTAGCATTTACAGTCACACTTACGGATCTTCTCCATTTTGATGTCTCTGTCTTCTTCAAATGTTGTGATGGCAATAGCTTCTGATATCTTACGTTATAGCTCCTCTGCCGCAAGTTCAAAGCTTTCTTCGTCAGCCTTGTCTTGGGTTAATGTCAGCTGGAAACTAGGAATCCAAAGTTATGTAGTCGCTATCATGAATTTCTTCCACTTCATCTTCTTCTGATTCATAATCTGAAGAGAGTCCGGCGTCATCATTAGTCATAGTGAACAAGTACTCCAGCCGCGGTTCAGTTCTTGGGCCATTCGTTCAGCTTGGTCCATCTTGAAGAAACACATTCTTTTTCAAATAGCAGCTGCTTTAAGTAGCCAGGTGTTTACTTCAAGCATGCAGCTTATTGGCCGACACGCATGACAAAAGCCAGCAAGAGCCAAACAAAGCTGCTATATAAATGAGCTGTGGGTTTTCCCTCACCAGTATGCAGATGCGGGCCGGCTGGGTTTTACGCTGAAAACAGGCCAAGTTTAAACACAAAATTTATAATTTTAAAACCTTCAAAACTGTCATTTAGAGCACTGAGTGGTTACTTCATAACTTCAACTTGAACATTTTGCATTTTCATTTGCGCTCTGCTGACTTGTTCCTACTTTTGTCATGGGGCGTCACGCATATATATATATATATATATATATATATATATATATATATATATATATATATATATATATATGTATATGTATATATACAGTGCCTTGCGAAAGTACTCGGCCCCCTTGAACTTTTCAACCTCTTGCCACATTTCAGGCTTCAAACATAAAGATATAAAATTCAAATTTTTTATTAAGAATCAATAATAAGTGGGACACAATCATGAAGTAGAATGAAATTTATTGGATGTGTCGAACTTTGTTAGCAAATAAAAACTGAAAAGTGGGGTGTCCAATATTATTCGGCCACCTTGCATTAATACTTTGTAGCTCCACCCTTTGCTGCAATTACAGCTGCAAGTCGCTTGGGGTTTGTCTCTATCAGTTTTGCACATCGACTGAAATTCTTGCCCATTCTTCCTTGCAAAACAGCTGGAGCTCAGTGAGGTTGGATGGAGAGCGTTCGTGAACAGCAGTCTTCAGCTCTTTCCACAGATTCTTGATTGGATTCAGGTCTGGACTTTGACTTGGCCATTCCAACACCTGGATACGTTGATTTGTGAACCATTCCATTGTAGATTTGGCTTTATGTTTTGGATCATTGTCTTGTTGGAAGATAAATCTCCGTCCCAGTCTCAGGTCTCTTGCAGACTCCAACAGGTTTTCTTCCAGAATGGTCCTGTATTTGGCCCCATCCATCTTCCCATCAATTTTGACCATCTTCCCTGTCCCTCCTGATGAAAAGCAGGTCCAAACCATGATGCTGCCACCACCATGTTTGACAGTGGGGATGGTGTGTTCAGGGTGATGAGCTATGTTGCTTTTACACCAAACATATCATTTTGCATTGTGGCCAAACAGTTGGATTTTGGTTTCATCTGACCAGAGCACCTTCTTCCACATGTTTGGTGTGTCTCCCAGGTGGTTTGTGACAAACTTTAAACAAGACTTTTTATAGATATCTTTGAGAAATGGCTTTCTTCTTGCCACTCTTCCATAAAGGCCAGATTTGTGCAGTGTACGACTGATTGTTGTCCTATGGACAGACTCTCCCACCTCAGCTGTAGATCTCTGCAGTTCATCCAGAGTGATCATGGGCCTCTTGGCTGCATCTCTGATCAGTCTTCTCCTTGTTCGAGATGAAAGTTTAGAGAGACGGCCGGGTCTTGGTAGATTTGCAGTGGTCTGATACTCCTTCCATTTCAATATGATTGCTTGCACAGTGCTCCTCGGGATGTTTAAAGCTTGGGAAATCTTTTTGTATCCAAATCCGGCTTTTAACTTCTCCACAACAGTATCTTGGACCTGCCTGGTGTGTTCCTTGGTCTTCATGATGCTCTCTGCGTTTAAACAGAACCCTGAGACTATCACAGAGCAGGTGCATTTATACGGAGACTTGATTACACACAGGTAGATTCTATTTATCATCATCAGTCATTTGGGACAACATTGGATCATTCAGAGATCCTCACTGAACTTCTGGAGTGAGTTTGCTGCACTGAAAGGAAAGGGGCCGAATAATATTGCACGCCAAGTTTGACACATCTAATGAATGTCATTCCACTTCATGATTATGTCCCACTTGTTGATTCTTCACAAAAAATTCGAATTTTATATCTTTATGTTTGAAGCCTGAAATGTGGCAAGAGGTTGACCAGTTCAAGGGGCCAATTACTTTCGCAAGGCACTGTGTGTATATATATATATATACATATATATATATATATATATATATATATATATATATATATATATATATATTTATTTATTTATTTTTTTGTTGTCCGATGAGCTAACCCCTCCCTCCTACTTCCCTATGTCTAAAGGGATTGCTCAAACCAGCTCTCCTTCCAACGGGTCCGAACTTCCCTAAACCTGAAAGATCTTACTAAGCAGGTTTAATGAAAGTTCTGTTTAAGCTGGTGTCGGGAAATGACTCGCCTAGCCTCTGACAGCCTTCATACAAAAGTCTCGCCCTTCTTCAACTGGTTGTCTGGACGACTGAGTAGCCTATCGCAGTCATCCACACTTTAACAGTCACTTTTGTTCACGGCTGCTCATTCCCTAATTTTACAACTGGCTCTTGGTATATGGGCTTGGTTAATTTTAGTGGCTTGGCACGAGCCCCAAGGGCACTGTTTTAACAAACTTGGCTAAGGCAACCTATAAAAACCTCCTAAAATTTCTTAGAACCAGGCAACAAGACTTTTTACCACCAATGAAAAACCAAAATAAGGTGACTCAATTAATTGAATGTCCATGATTTAACTAGAATTTTATATGCTTTCTTTAATTAGCAACGCTTTTGCAGGGGTCAATAACAGCTTAAATTCAGCAACAAGTAATAATTTCAATAATAGAAATAAATTAATCAATTCAACCTGTCTTTCCCTGATGCTGAAACTAATGAGGTTGGAGAGGCTTTGAAGACGGAGGCTCATCCATGCACCTGATGGAGATGTTTCTTCTGGTAACAACGAGTGGTTTCTTGAAGGGAATATGACTTAATCTTCAGTTTTCTTCCTTTAAGTGGCAGGCACTGATGCTCCAGGCTTTGATGGTTAAACAGGAACTTTGTTGTCATATGTCTCCAAAGACAGTAGTTTCCAGAGGCTGAAGATTTGAAGGAAGCCCGGAGACATAAATGAGGTTGATTCAGGATTTCCAGAAGCTTGAATCTTAGAGCAATCAGCTGTTAATGCTCATCTTCTACAGATGATCCCCCGTCTTTCAGTGTTTAACTCTTTCTCTCAAAGACAAATCTACTGGCTGGGCTTCAACTGTGACTAACTCTACAGGTCCTTCTCAAAATATTAGCATATTGTGATAAAGTTCATTATTTTCCATAATGTCATGATGAAAATTTAACATTCATATATTTTAGATTCATTGCACACTAACTGAAATATTTCAGGTCTTTTATTGTCTTAATACGGATGATTTTGGCATACAGCTCATGAAAACCCAAAATTCCTATCTCACAAAATTAGCATATCATTAAAAGGGTCTCTAAACGAGCTATGAACCTAATCATCTGAATCAACGAGTTAACTCTAAACACCTGCAAAAGATTCCTGAGGCCTTTAAAACTCCCAGCCTGGTTCATCACTCAAAACCCCAATCATGGGTAAGACTGCCGACCTGACTGCTGTCCAGAAGGCCACTATTGACACACTCAAGCAAGAGGGTAAGACACAGAAAGAAATTTCTGAACGAATAGGCTGTTCCCAGAGTGCTGTATCAAGGCACCTCAGTGGGAAGTCTGTGGGAAGGAAAAAATGTGGCAGAAAACGCGGCACAATGAGAAGAGGTGACCGGACCCTGAGGAAGATTGTGGAGAAGGGCCGATTCCAGACCTTGGGGGACCTGCGGAAACAGTGGACTGAGTCTGGAGTAGAAACATCCAGAACCACCGTGCACAGGCGTGTGCAGGAAATGGGCTACAGGTGCCGCATTCCCCAGGTCAAGCCACTTTTGAACCAGAAACAGCGGCAGAAGCGCCTGACCTGGGCTACAGAGAAGCAGCACTGGACTGTTGCTCAGTGGTCCAAAGTACTTTTTTCGGATGAAAGCAAATTCTGCATGTCATTCGGAAATCAAGGTGCCAGAGTCTGGAGGAAGACTGGGGAGAAGGAAATGCCAAAATGCCAGAAGTCCAGTGTCAAGTACCCACAGTCAGTGATGGTCTGGGGTGCCGTGTCAGCTGCTGGTGTTGGTCCACTGTGTTTTATCAAGGGCAGGGTCAATGCAGCTAGCTATCAGGAGATTTTGGAGCACTTCATGCTTCCATCTGCTGAAAAGCTTTATGGAGATGAAGATTTCATTTTTCAGCACGACCTGGCACCTGCTCACAATGCCAAAACCACTGGTAAATGGTTTACTGACCATGGTATCACTGTGCTCAATTGGCCTGCCAGCTCTCCTGACCTGAACCCCATAGAGAATCTGTGGGATATTGTGAAGAGAACGTTGAGAGACTCAAGACCCAACACTCTGGATGAGCTAAAGGCCGCTATCGAAGCATCCTGGGCCTCCATAAGACCTCAGCAGTGCCACAGGCTGATTGCCTCCATGCCACGCCGCATTGAAGCAGTCATTTCTGCAAAAGGATTCCCGACCAAGTATTGAGTGCATAACTGTACATGATTATTTGAAGGTTGACGTTTTTTGTATTAAAAACACTTTTCTTTTATTGGTCGGATGAAATATGCTAATTTTGTGAGATAGGAATTTTGGGTTTTCATGAGCTGTATGCCAAAATCAACCGTATTAAGACAATAAAAGACCTGAAATATTTCAGTTAGTGTGCAATGAATCTAAAATATATGAATGTTACATTTTCATCATGACATTATGGAAAATAATGAACTTTATCGCAAAATGCTAATATTTTGAGAAGGACCTGTATGTGCTCTCTTTCATCCTCTAGACTTGAAAACTGGCTCAGAATTAATCTGCTTAGCTGTCTTTCTCTCCTAGTTGAAGCCTCTAAAGGAGCAATAACTATTAATGTTTCACTTTCCTTGCCATAGAAAGTACTCCTGGATCAGTGCTTCTGTGTTCTTTTTGTGTTTCTGCTCTTTTCTCTCAAACCCCCAGTCAAACCTGTCCACTGTCTCTACATGCTCATCCAGGAGGAGTGAATTCTGCAAGTCACTGACTGGATACAATCTGCTGGGTTTCCTTAGATAGAAAACCTTTTAACCAATTTGAATAATAAAATGAATCTGACTGCATTGTTTGATAGTTAGGATTATTTGGAATGTATGAACCTGACTTGAGAATTGTATGACTCAATTTTCTGTCTGTTTGCAAAATAACTGAAAAAGTTAGAAGCAGGATGACAAGGAAAAAATGCTTAGATTTCAGTGGTGATGCAGAGCAATACCTGAACCTAGAATTTTTTGGAAGAATGTTTGTCATTGCTAGACCATGGTTTGATAACTTCTATCATGTTTCCTCACCCTGTCAGCAGCTGACATACCTTGGCAGATGTCTGCGCTCACTGAGTGCTTTTCTCATTGGACACTGCTTTATTTTTTGAAATTTATTTCACATTCCAACTTCAATATTTTTTTAGAAATGCAAAACATGGGAACAAATTGATTGGATTACCAAGGCCTAGCAACACCTCTCTTTATATTGATATATCAGCGCAAAATATTTTCTTTTTTGTTTTCTTTTCAAGTACACAACACAAACAGGATGACTGGTTAGAGTGGTTACAAAAAATTGTGCAAATGCAGGGAAATAACGATTATCAGACATCTTGATAAGGCAGCCTATATGCTGATGCAACACCTCAAAAACGTATTCCATGACAACTGAATAAGATGGAGGCAGAATGATGACAAGTTTCAGGGCAACACAAAACATGTGTAGCAACAGTTCAAGTTGTCCACTGTGTTGCCTGCTGTCTTCATACATTAACTTTGTGGACAGAAGATTAATGATGTCTCTTAACATATTTATGCTGATGACATAGTTTTTTAATCTCATGCAAGCTCTGTTGTCCTGCTCTTTAATCTTCTGCAGTCTGCATAATATTAAACCCACTTGAAACTATAAGGCATAAGGCCTTTCTCCTAACTGTCTATTATCCACAAGTAGATGTTTGTATAGGTATGATTAGGTTCTATTTGGTTATATTGTCAATTGTCATGTTGCCATATATACAGGTCCTTCTCAAAATATTAGCATATTGTGATAAAGTTCATTATTTTCCATAATGTCATGATGAAAGTTTAACATTCAGCCTGACCTGGGCTACAGAGAAGCAGCACTGGACTGTTGCTCAGTGGTCCAAAGTACTTTTTTCGGATGAAAGCAAATTCTGCATGTCATTCGGAAATCAAGGTGCCAGAGTCTGGAGGAAGACTGGGGAGAAGGAAATGCCAAAATGCCAGAAGTCCAGTGTCAAGTACCCACAGTCAGTGATGGTCTGGGGTGCCGTGTCAGCTGCTGGTGTTGGTCACTGTGTTTTATCAAGAGCAGGGTCAATGCAGCTAGCTATCAGGAGATTTTGGAGCACTTCATGTTTCCATCTGCTGAAAAGCTTTATGGAGATGAAGATTTCATTTTTCAGCACGACCTGGCACCTGCTCACAGTGCCAAACCCACTGGTAAATGGTTTACTGACCATGGTATCACTGTGCTCAATTGGCCTGCCAACTCTCCTGACCTGAACCCCATAGAGAATCTGTGGGATATTGTGAAGAGAACGTTGAGAGACTCAAGACCCAACACTCTGGATGAGCTAAAGGCCGCTATCGAAGCATCTTGGGCCTCCATAAGACCTCAGCAGTGCCACAGGCTGATTGCCTCCATGCCACGCCGCATAACTGAGTGCATAACTGTACATGATTATTTGAAGGTCGATGTTTTTTGTATTAAAAACACTTTTCTTTTATTGGTCGGATGAAATATGCTAATTTTGTGAGATAGGAATTTTGGGTTTTCATGAGCTGTATGCCAAAATCATCCGTATTAAGACAATAAAAGACCTGAAATATTTCAGTTAGTTTGCAATGAATCTAAAATATATGAATGTTAAATTTTCATCGTGACATTATGGAAAATAATGAACTTTATCACAATATGCTAATATTTTGAGAAGGACCTGTACAACCCCAATTGCAATGAAGTTTGGACCTTGTGCAAATCGTAAATAAAAGCAGAATACAATGATTTGCAAATCCTGTTCATTATAAATTTGATACTTGAAACACGTTCCAACAAAGCTGGGACAGGGACAACAAATGAGTGGAAGAGTTTAGAAATGCTCCACAAACACCTGTTTGGAACAAACCACAGGTGAATAGGTTAACTGGGAAAAAGTGAATGCCATGATTCGGTATAAATATAATCATTATGAACATTAAATATCTTATCTTTGTGGTGGATTCAATTGCAAATAAGTAACAGGATTTGCAAATCATTGTATTCCATTTTCATTTATGTTTCAGACAATGACCCAAATTAAAAAGAATATACCTTTCAGCATATAAAAACTCATCAGTGATGATAGTGGCAGATTTTTAATTGTAACTGGACAGCGCTACTCTACTCATGTCACCCTGGTTAATATTTATGGTCCATGATGATTACTCAGGCTTCTTCCATAAAATATTTGATAAACTACCTGACCTGTTAAATACAAATCTGATTTTTGCTGGAGACTGTAATACGACCCCTCCTTGAAACGCCACCTTAACGTGCTAGGGCTTGAGTGGTTGAATGACTCTAGAGGCTATGTTGTCTGGGGCTTGATTACCTGGTAGGGTCTCCCATGGCAAACAGGCTCTAGGTGACGGGTCAAAGAGCGGTTCAAGACACCTCCATGAGGTCCATGACGTCGTCCGGGGTTCCATCCTGGAGCCAAGCCTGGGGTCGGGAGAGAGCGCCTGGTGGCCAGTTTGCTCCTCGCAGGACTCAGCCGGGCCTAGCCCAAACGAGAGACGCGAGACCATCCCCCAGTGGGACCACCATCTGCAGGGCGAACTATGAGGGACCGGTACAAAGAGGATCGGGCAGCGGACATAGGTGGAGACCTCAGCGCCCGATCTCCGGTTGCTTAGGCTTGCTCTAGGGATGTGGAATGTCACCTCGTTGGAGGGGAAGGAGCCTGGGCTTGTGCGGAAGGTCGAAAGATATCGACTAGACATAATGAACACCATGTTCATGCATAAGGGTGTTCATCAGTGCACTTGGCACCAGGACACCCTAGGCAGGGGGCAATGATCGACATTGTTGTCGTGTCTTCAGACCTTCGGCCGCACGTTTTGGACACTCGGGTGAAGAGAGGGGTTGAGCTGTCTACTGTTCACCACCTGGTGGTGAGTTGGATCCACAGGAAGGAGAGAAAGCCGGACAGACTTGGCAGGCCCAAGTGCATAGTGAGGGTCTGCTGGGAACGTCTGGCAGACACCTCGGCCAGGGATGTATTCAACTCTCACCTCCGGGAGAGTTTTGACCTGATTCCGTGGGATGTTGGAGACATAGAATCCGAGTGGACCATGTTCTCTGCAACCATTGTCGATGCTGCTGCCCGTAGCTGTGGCCGTAAGATCTGCGGTGCTTGTCACAGCAGCAATCCCTGGACACCGGCAGTAAGGGATGCTGGCCTCAAAGTGATTCTGGCAAACCATCTGGTGCCTCAGGAGGGGGAAGCAGTGCTTTGCAAATACTGCTTCCCTGTTCCCACCCCCACTGGTGGGGAGCTGCTGACGTCGACTAGGGACATTATGAGGTGGTGGAAGGAGTACTTCAAGGATTTCCTCAATCGTGCTGTCACGCATTCCCTGGTGGAAGCAAAGGCTGGGAACTTGGAGTTGGACTCTTTCATCACCCAGGCTGAAGTCACCAAGGTGGTTAAAAAGCTTCACGGTAGCAGGGCATATGGGGGTGGATGAGATCCGCCCTGAGTACCTCAAGTCTCTCGATGTTGTGGGGCTGTCATGGTTGACACGCCTCTTCAACATTGCATGGCGGTTGTAGACAGTGCCAGTCTGGACTGGCAGACCAGGGTGATTGTCCTCTATCATAAAAATGGAGACTGGAGGGTGTGTTCCAACTATAGGGGGATCACACTGCTCTGCCTCTCTGGTAAAGCCTATGCCAGGGAATTGGAGAGGAGAGTCCAGCCAATAGTCGAACCTCGGCTTCAGGAGGACCAGTGTGGTTTTCATCCCGGCCATGGAACATTGAACAGGCTCTACACCCTTGGCAGGGTACTCGAGGGTTCATGGGAATTTGGCCAACTGGTCCACATGTGTTTTGTGGACCTGGAGAAGGCATTTGACTGTGTCCCTTGTGGTGCCCTGTGGGGGGTGCTCCAGGAGTACGGAGTCGGGGGCCCTTTATTAGGGTCCATCCGGTCTCTGTGCAAGCGGAGCAGGAGTTTGGTCCCCATTGCCGGCACTAAGTTGGATCTGTTCCCAGTGCATGTTGGACTCCGGCACTGCTGCCCTGGTCCTGTTCATAACTTTTATGGACAGGATTTCTAGGCAGAACCAAGGACTGAAGGGGGTCTGGTTTGGGGACCAATAGATTTCGTCTCTTCTTTTTGCAGATGACATAGTCCTGCTGGCCCCTCTACAGCATGCACTGGGGCGGTTCGCAGCCAAGTGTAAAGTGGCTGGAATGAAGATCAGCTCTTCCAAGTCCGATGCCATGGTTCTCGACCGGAAAAGGGTGGCTTGTCCTCTTCAGGGTGGAGGGGAGTTCCTGCTATGAAGTGGAGGCAGGAACCTAAGGCCATGAACTTTGGGTCATGACTGAAAGAACGAAATCCCGGATAAGCAGCTGAAATGAGCTTCTTCCATTGGGTGGCCGGGCACTCCCTTAGAGATAGGGAGAGGAGCTCGGCCATTCAGGGGGACACGGAGTTGAGCTGCTGCTCCTCCACATCGAGAGGAGCCAGTTGAGGTGGCTCGGACATCTATACCGGATCCCTCCTGGATGCCTTCCTCGGAAGGGGTTCCAGGCACATCCCACCGGGAGGAGGCCCAGGGGACAGCCCAGGACACGCTGGCAGGGCTGTCTCTCGGCTGGCCTGGGGACTCTTTTTTCTCCTCCCGGAGGAAGTCTGGGTGTCTCTACTGAGTATACAGAATCTACTGAGTCTGCTGACCCCGCGACCTGGTCCCAGATGAAACGGAAGACGGAGAGTACAACGAGTATTTTAAAATAAAACCTAAACGTATAAAAGTGGATCATGAGTTGAGAGGAGACTAGATGTGTTAAAGATTTAAAAGTGTATCTGATTGGTAGCTTATACAAAATAATCAGGGCATCAATACTTGAACCTTGTGGAAATCTTTAAGAAATGTTCTCCATAACAGATTAAAGATGACCAAAGGAAAGTGAAAAAAATCATTGTTGTCTGTTTTATAAGAAAAAATGTAGCTAAGAGCAGGTTATCTATAATTAAACCATGCACAAGATGTTGAACATGACAGTTAGTGGCATGTTTGTGTGATTAAGTCATAATCCAGATCAGATGCCTTGTCAGGTGTTCCGCATGGACCCGTTATCTGTTAACAATAACCCTTACTGTAACCCTACCCCTTTTGCCTAAATCAGAAAAAGAAATCTGGACAGTTCTGGGAATGTTAAACTTTAGAACAACCAAATTTTGTTTATCAGAATCTTGTTTAAACATGATCTCTAAAATCTTTATTGTAAAGTTTGCAGTATAAACAGGTAAGTGGAAACATTTTAATGCATCAAACAAAATAACAAATTATATTTCACTTTCTGCAGGTTTTCACATTTAGTTTTTAGTGTATGAGGGTAGTATGTTTTCCAGAAAAAAAGCCTCTGGTGGTAGTTGTAGTGGGAGGGGGGTGTCCATGACTTTCCTAGACTAGTCCAGAGTTTCCCTGATAGTGTTAGCTGTGTATGTCTCTATTTTTTTCCACAAGATTCTGATCTTAAGACTTTCAGGTATAAAAATGATACATTTAGTCATCTGTTGGTACAGTGTTGTGCTGCTACTGTACATTCAGTCTGCAGAGAATCACTGTAGGTTGCACATCAGCAGTAATGAGGCTTTCACCTTTTTTTTTTTTTGGCTGTGGTTCATCAGCATGCATGATCGTTTTTACTCAGTAAAGCAACACAGCAAAGGCAAACAGTTTTAGGTTAGCCAAGAGATAAAAAATGTAAATGCAGGCTTGCTGTGAATGTGGACTCTGATGTAATCGGATGTCTGTCAGCTTCCGCCCTCATTCAAGTCCTGGTTTCTGACTTTGCTTGGTATAAAACAAAGGAATTTAAACCCATTGTCAAATTGTGCACCAATTTTTAGATGAATCCTTGCTCCTATTTTCATTTGAAATTGGTTTGGAGGGAAAACAATGGCCTAATTTTCATAAAGGGCTTGGTTATAGATAATGCTCATTGGTGGTACATGAACAAAATGTGACTTTTAATTCTACAAGACAAAAATAAAAATCAGACAAAAAAGCTAATGGTGCAAAAAGCTTTCAATACCATGACATTGTTGGTGTATTCTGCCCTTTTTTCAAATTTTCAGTACCTTTGGTCTCATCAGCTTAATTTTTTGTCATTGCAACATACTATAATAAAAGGCAAATACTAAGGATGCTAGTGTAATCCTGACGTGATAATGTTCAATCTTTAGTTCATTTTGGCAACTGTTTAACTGCAATAGATTTACACAATAGGTCACCAACTCTCTGAATCCATTCATGCCACAAAATTATAGTAAATTGGTCCACAAATGCATTTATGGGTAAAAAAGGTTGGATTGAAACAGGGAATAAGTATTGAACATACTTACAGAGATGTATTTAATACTCTGTGCAAATGTTTTTGGTAATTACAACGTCAAGATGTCTCCTGTATGGAGAAGCTAGTCAAATGCATTGCTGAGGTTGTCATATTGTTGATGGCCAACTTGACCCACATGCAGAAAAACACGATTAAGCAGAGAAGTGTTTCAGAAGCTTTACTTGCGGAACCAGGTACTGGAAACAGAGGCTGCTGAGCGACTGCAAGAGAAAACGAATGCAGGTAAGACACCACAACAGAAACCTTAAAAAGTACTCTACGAGAGAGCTTACGTCAGGTTGAGTTAAGTCCGCCAGGGAGAGAGGTTGTGATCCTGGAGGGGCAGAGAGCAACACTGCACCGTCGGAGCAAGGTAGACCTGAGAGGTACGGAGGAGGGTGGACAGGGTTCGCCTGAAGCTGTGAAGCAAACGTCTGATCCGGCTGCCAGTGGGGAAAAAAGTGAGAATCCAGAGTCCTTAAACTGTTAGAAAGTTCTCCTGAGATCTCTTAACGAACGAGGCTTGGGTAACCTGAGAAACACTCAGGCGTCGAAGTACTGGCTCGCCTCCCTCTTATGGTCCTCCAGCTGATGACAACATGCGAAACACCTGACCACCCCTGATCCTTCAGCTCCTAACACCCCTACTGGTGAAAAAGGGTTAGTAGCAGGCAAAATGACCAGGATCTGACACCACCTCCCCCTCAACGACCGCCACTGGGCGGTCCAGATGAACCGGGCTGGGACAACCAGAAGTCCCGAACCAGCCTAGAGTCCAGGATGAAGGACCGTGGAACCCAGAGGCGGTCCTCAGGACCGTAACCCTCCCAATCCACTAGGAACTGCCATCCCCTGCGGGAGGCCACAATCCGACGGACCGAGTAGGCAGGGTGGCCTTGGAACTCCCGGGCGGGCGGAGGGGGCATGGCTGGATGGCAGAGTGTGCTGGACTGGACAGGCTTAATCTGAGATACGTGGAACACTGGATGGACCCGGAAACTAGGGGGCAAACGTAGACGTACATACGAAGGGTTAACCACAGAATCAATAACATAGTCACCGATGAACCTGGGAGATAGCTTCCGAGACAGAGACTTGAGCAGAACAGTCCGTGTTGACAGCCACACCTGCTGACCCGGGCGATAGGCAGGAGTGAGGATCCATCGCCTGTCGGCGTAGCCCTTGTTGGCTGCAGCGGACCGCTGAAGGGCCTTGGTGGTAGACGCCCAGATCCGTCTGCATCGCCGGACGTGCTGTCGTACGGAGGTAACATCGATCTCCTTCTCATCTGCAGGAAACCCGGGCCCAGGAACTGGGCCACCTAACCGGATGTATGTTCCCAGCGCTGTTCGGTCCCGGCTCATTACCTGGTTCCACGCTTCAAGGTTCGTCGTCCACCCGGGAGCTAATCGGACCATCGGACCAAGTGGCTCGCCTCCCACTTATAGTCCTCCAGCTGATGACAACATGCGAAACACCTGACCACCCTGATCCTTCAGCTCCTAACGCCCCTACTGGTTAAAAAGGGTTAGTAGCAGGCAAAATGACCAGGATCTGACAGAGGTGTGATTTTACACCCATTGGATTATTGTCTTGCTTGAACTTTTTTCCTTTTCACATTCTATGTCCCTTTACATTTCTTCATGCAAAGAAATAAGCAAAAGACTCTACCTCTTTGTGAGGTGTTCCAGCTCAACCACGCCTGATGCAACTAATGAAACAATTGATTGGTTGCGTCACGTGTACCTGGGACCACACCTGATTTGCAAATGCATGCTTTTCTGAAGATTTTTGTTCACCAGGTTGAATAATTTAGGGACTGCAATTGTTATTGAGTAGGATTTTGTGTTAATAGATATTTTTTACTCTTTACCCAAACTGTCCTAATGTAATTTGTTTATTGCAAGTAAATGAATAATCTTGAATTATATATATATTATTTTAATTGAATTAATAATAAATTCATACATTTATTACAATATTGGCTTACTAAAATTCTGGTTTTTCATCATCTCTGATTGATATTAAGCTGTAGCAGTAACAAATATATGGAAGTATTTTCTTTTTTTTTTTTATGAATAATATGAATCTGTCAAAAGGAAAGACAAAATTCATGCCTTCCTTTAATTTTGATTGGTGTTAACTTTAGACTTATTGGTTGATGAACATTAATAGAAATTAACATAACATCATTATTAGTTAAAACTGTATAAACTCCAATCTTGGCATATATCTACATATGAAAACACTTTGGAATGGGAAAAATATTTCTTTATGGTTTCAACAAAAGTCTGTTTAGCTAACAGCTTGTCCAGGGTGTACCCCGCTTCTCGCCCAGTGACCGCTGAAGGTAGCAGTTCCCCCACAACCCCGTCAGGATAAACATGTGTGGGCAATGGATGGGTGGCATGAAGGGTTTTGGTTTTAAACTATTTTTTATGTACACGATGAATGTAATGGCCCCACAAGCGTAGGATAAAAGTTTAGAAATCAAAACAGTATTAGGCAACTTATTAAGTTGAATGAGTTACAGAAGTTAAATAGAGATAGATATAGAGAAAATAGCATAGCTGTTTAAAGGAGAGAGAGTAAAAATCACTCACTGGTACAAAACCAAATCAAAAGGGTAAAAAAAAAGCCCTGTAACTTCCTGCAAAGATGACAATTGATAGTTCAAACCTCAGAAAAACGTTTCATTCACACACTGAGACATCAACAGCACCGCAGCTCTGAGGTAAGAACATTGGCTCCATGTCATAACAACTGCTCATTCATTTTTTAACAAATGTCTCTGTGTCCACAGTTATATATGTGTATAACATCTATATTATTCATCTGTTCATAGTCTATAAATAAAATTCCTTAAATGTTTTGTATTTGAGCTGATTTTCTTGAAAATAAAGATCTTGTTAATATTGACAGAGTGATGCTTATGATCCCGTAAGCCACGATGAGAGGGCGGCTCCTGTTTGTGCTCTGGTGCTCCAACATCCTGGCAGTGGCCCACAGCATCACAGGTACTCTTAATACTAGTGGACACATAACTGTTGCTTTAAGAAGGCAGCTTTAAGTGGAGTTTACTGTGAGGGCTTGTATGAGATCATTTATTCTTTTTTTCTTTTTTTTCTCCTCACAAGATTATCTGATTTTCTAAGTAGAAAGTAGATAACCTTTTTGTCATGGGATCCAGTCATCAACCACAGAATATGTGTTCATTCGAAATTTTTAACTGTTGAAATATCAAGAAACTCATGTTATCTGTGTTTAACATCACACGTTATCCTTTTGCTCATTTCACAATTAAGTCTTGTCTGGTTTTGATTTTACTTAAGAATTCACTGAAGTACAGTTACAAGGTAATTTACACTGTGCAAAAGTTTTGAACCACCTCAGCCATATTTTGCCGTTAGTTTTTGATGTTTGCTGCATTTTCACTATTTTTCCAGTTTAGTTCTTGTAACTAACTGTGATGAAGGATGCATGTTCCTCTAGTTTGTCAGGTTTCCAGCTTCTAGTTCGTTGAGAAACATTTTTTTAGGTCCAATTATGTATCAAACTCTTAAATTAGGTATTGTCTATATATTTTAACTGAAGCAAAGGAAACATGGTTTGTGGCAGGTTCCTGATACAAAAGTGCCTAAAGATTTAAAGGTAATTTGAAAATAGGCATTTGTTTTTTCTGTTATGCTCTGACCTTATATCCAGTAAATGATTCACACGTTAGAGTTAAGTAGCTCAAAACAAATAAGCAATCAATTCTTCGAAAAATATCATGGAACTGGGCTTAAAATTAGTGAAATAAAGGCAAATTACAGACAACAAGATCATTTTAAGTGAAAACTGGAAAGTCTGACTGCTTGGAAGGAAGCAGAACATCTACTTTCCTGTTAATATTTAAGCCATTAAATGTTTCCATTGGTATCTGGGTTGTTTGAAAGAAATTCACTCAAAGACTAATGCTCAGAAAGCTGTTTTAAAAGAAAACAGATGAGAAGGAGATTATTAAACAGTACTTTAGTTGAATTCAGTTGTTCCTTTTACTTACTTTGACATCTGATTAACTCTAAAATGAAGTTTATTGTGATGTTATATGTATACTATACTCAGAGCATCAATAAGTATTTTCTTCCTAACTCTGGTTGTTCAGGTGGAGCGAATTCATGTGTTAGCGACTACATCACAAACATAACCTGTGCGTGGAACATCAGCGATGGTCTGGTGGTCAGGTCCAACAACTACAGCCTGAAGTTCATTGATGATAAAAGGTATCTGCACATCCAGCCAAATTATGTGACCAGATCGTTCCTAATGTAACTTGTTTATTTTCAGTGCATCTATCAGAAGATTATTTTATTTTCCTTTCACTAGGACCGAATTTTCCTGTCCACTCATGGCGACTGATCAGGGCTTTCTCTGTAGCTGTATAGTTTTTACAGATTCAAATCTTGGGGACTTGGATAAATATAGCATTAAGCTTTGTAATGAATCTGCCTGCCAAGCTTTCCTGGATGACTTCAAACCAGTCAATAACAGTAAGTGCCATTCAATAACTGATAATTGTTCAATAATCCACCTATGTTCTGTAAATATCAAAATCTGATGGAATTGTTTTTTTAAACAGTCAAGCTGACCCCGCCGCCTGAACTCGAGCTCCAACAATCAACAGACTCCATCAACATTACTTGTAAAAGTGAACGGTATAAATCACATATGTTCTTGTCAGATTTCGACTATGAACTTTTGCTTCAAGAATCTAACGGCAGCTGGATCAGAGTAAGACCCGGTGATGTGAACAAGCATGCCTTATTCATGTATCACCTCCATACATTAACTGCTAGCATCACTGTTTGTCTTTCCTCAGACTTTTCGCCTCAGCTCATCCAGAAATGTTGAAACAATTCCTACAAAACACTTAAAACCAAACACGGAGTACTGTATCAAAGCCAGATTTAAGCCCCTGGAGAACACATACAGGGGTTCTACCTGGAGTGAATGGAGTAAATCTACATGTTGGACAAATGCACAAAAAGAAGGTAAATTGAAACTTTTTTCATGATTGCTTTGAATGTTTTTTAACTTTTCAGGCATCCGAGTCGAAAGAACGGGAAAATAAATACTGAATTCTCGCGTTTCCCATCTTTAAAAAAGTATTATTGTTAAAGATGTTTTTTGTTGTGCAGTTTAGATAAAGATTTATTCATCATGAAGCATGCATCAGTCTCTATTATCAGAACAAAGTATGAATGTCAGATGTTTCCCCTGCTTCTTACACAGAACTGTGTAGATAATTCAGAGACATCAGCCACCTCATGTACTTTCATATCTCTGTAGCATGACTCACTAACTGTGTCTTATTTCACACTCCTTAGAACGAGAAGATATTGTACTTTTTTTACTCAAATCTCTGGGCCCTGTGTGTTTAATTGTTGGAATCCTCCTGTTTGTATTCTACAACCCTGCTACAAGGTAACTCAGCTGCTCCTCCAAAGAATTACGTGTCAGAATATTACCACTTTTGAAAATTACCTGAGTAATAAGTTATGACCTTATGCAACAGAATGAAGATAAAAACTCTGGCCCTTACACCAACACCAGCACCTTTCTTTAAGCCTCTGTTTCAGGAACATGAAGGAAATCTCCAGGTGAGACCTTCATATCATTTACTCATTTTCAATGCAGCAAACTGAGATGTTTTTACTGTTAATAAGAACATATAGTTCTACTTGTCTGAGCCTCGGAACATTTAATTTCCACATATTTTGCAGATTTCAATTTAAATTTATTTTCTTTCAACTAAGAAGGTTTTTACACACTTTCCAAATTGTTGAAAATATGTTTATAGACATTACAGCAATCAAATGTTTCTCACAATTGCTCAGCAGCTTTTTGCAAAGTTACTGTATATATGTACCATAACTAAGTTTTAAACAATTTTGGTAAACATGCTTACATTAGTCTAGAGAAAGTGATCAACTGTCAGGTTATCAGGTTGAAAAACATTTGTGTGAAAATGATTCAATAGTATATAAATATTGATATGTTTTGATCAAGAATGGAAGATGATTATGATTACCTGAGGTGAATGGGGTTAGAGACACTTCTGACCTCTACTGTGAATGTACACATTTTAGTTTGTCTTATTGGCTGCTACTTTCATTAAATGCTGTTCTTTTTCTGACCTTTACTGAAGTTCTTCAGTCCAAACTGAATGTTGGTAACTTCTAGGGTTCTATAAAGACAGTGTTCTTTTATTTACCTTTGAGAATAAAGTGGGACTTTTGACAGGCGCGCTACATTAGCTCAGATGAGCAAACAGAACAATCTTCATCACTTAAAGAGAGCTTATCACACTCATGTCTCTTTTGTTGACTTTCTAGGAATGGCTTTCACCTCACCACAAGCATGTCCTGACGTACAAAACTGAGGAGGACCTGATAGCCAATGCTGTGACTATTGTGCCAAAAGCCAGCCCAAAAGATTTAGAGGAGAACCAAGTCTTCCTTACCACTCCTGCAATACAACTGACCTTCCCCCCGAGTCTCACCTCCTATGTTGGCTTACCAGGGATGGACAAGCCTCCTATCCCGGGGGTCTGTCCAGGAGAAACTCCATACACTCAGCTCCCCTTCTCCATATGGGGTTTCAGCATCCAGGAAGTAGAGGTTGTTTCCTCTGAACCAAATGATTTCCTAGAGATCAGCCATTCTGATTCTGGTTGCAACTGCGAGGACCTGACCCAGAGCCCGCAGTGCAGTTTACCATGCAGTCCAGTCAGTGAGATCCCGACACCCAGTCACCGTAGCGATTACTGCATCCTAAATAAGACAGCCGAGGGAGTTGTTCCTGTCTTACTGTCCAAAGATCATGCCAGAGATGTTCTGTCCGGTTCCCTGAAGTCAGAGGGCTGAGAAATTGTTCTGTTTGTTCATTTAGAGGGAAATGGTTTTCATCTGCACTGCGCATTGGCTCAATGCATATAAACAAACCTGCCATGTTTTTTGTCGCTGGTGAAATGTATCAGTCGAAGCCCTCAAATCAGAGGCTGAATTACTTTAACTAATTAAAGCAAAATTACTTTCTGTTTGTCGTAGACCTGCAGGGTATCTGTGAACTATCTGGGTTGTATGCAACCTTTTCCTGGGGCACAAAACAGGGAAACCCTTTATGCACATGTTGAAGCCTCTGTGATACAAGTTATTTATAAGAATGTTTGAACATTTGTAGGTTCGGCGCTGGGCAAAGGATTGCTTTTGTTTCTGCATTTTTTTTAATTCAACTCAAGATAAACCATTTAAAGGATAAAAAGCTTTCCCCAATATAATAAGAGCTTATAGTCAACAACAGCCCTAGGATTGTTTTGATGTTTTGTGATGCATTATTTTCAGTATCTTTCCGCCACTGTTATATTTTTGTAACGTTTATTTGTGCCATTCAGTGCAATTGTTGGGTTTACACTGACCCCATTTAAGTTTCAATTTCATGTCAGCCAGTCCCATGTCAGTCAGAGAAGTCTCAACAACACAGATAAAGAAAGGTGTTGGAATTTTTCTCTGTTTTATATTTGATATAAAAAGGCTGAGATAAGATGATGTACTAAAAAATCTCTGGTGCTTCATGTTTAACTTTTAAATTCAGAGAGAAAATAGTTTCTGACTCATCTTTTTTTCCATGAATTTATTTGCACAGATTCCTGGTCTTCTTAAAAACGGGGGATGTAGTAGTTGAATTATGCCTCACTTAATTTCAATAAGGGACTTTAAACTTTGAACTGCAAAGCATCACTGAAAATGTCTTCATCTTTACAGTATATCATGTTGCTTCTATCAGGTACTTTCAAATAAATTTACTGAATTTATCTGTAGCTAAACAGTTATATGTCTGTTTGCAGCGTATGCCCATTTGAATCACCTGTTTAAATAAAGATTCAATTAGATTCAATTTTAAGATTTAATCTATTCTTACTCTTGTTTACAGCAGAAATAGGGGAATGATGGCTGCTGAAATTAAGGAGAAGCAATAACCCCATATATCTCCATTATGCTCATTTTCATGTACCAAAAAATAGCCTAATATTCAGTAAAGTATGGAAGAACAATTTTTCTTCTCTTCTTTTATGGCATTTTCTGCAGATTTCAGCACCATCAGCCAGGCTTTTCAAATCAGTTCAGGTTCTCATAGAGCAACTTCGAAACTATCCATCAAAGACCGAAAAAGCAAATAGTTGGAATTTAAATTAAAATTAAAACAATATAGTTCACTTCTGTACAGACATATTTGGATTATTAGTGAAGGTAAACTGGCAATTTGTGAGCAAATGGATCAATCTGCATCAAGTCTTCACTTCGACCCATTCTTCTGCTCTTAGCAGGCACCAGGTGGTGGCTGGAGTTAGAGAGGAGAACGTTGTTTTATGGGAAAATACCTTAAACAGAACCAAAACAGTCAACATCTGCATCAACCCGTTGAAGGTAATGAGAACCGAATTAGGCACAAAGAAACACTGCTGGTATTAGAAAAACAATAATAAAGGTTCTCTTACTCTGAGTAGTTTTAGATTTTATTTATTTGTCTGTGTAACACCTGCCCTCCATCATTTGATGACCTTGCAAAACACATCATCACAAAGTATTAAATACATACGGATTCTCGGTTCCACTAAACTAAAAGATTCATCATGCACTTGTGCTGCATGTGTGCATATACACACACACATGCAAATCTTGAGTCATTTCTCATATAGTGAACTAAACTTCCATTGTCCCCACAGGGCACAAGTGTCAGACTGCAACTTTTAGACATGTCTCTGCCTCATGACACCTGAATCACATGATTATTCAAGTGGTTTTGAACTTGGGACACATCCACATGTTGCAAGAGTATGTTCCTTAACGACTGGAGTTTGAGTTTAAGCGTGGAATTGCCCCCCCTGCAGTGTAGTACTTCTGCTGACCAAAGCAACACTTATGAGTTTGTCCCATATCTGAGTTTAGAGGAGAAATGGAACCCATTGGTTTTTGTGGAGGAGAAGCTGAACTGTGAACATGGAGGTAATACTTTGAACCCAGAGGTGTGAGCACTGACAGTTGGGATGAATTTGCCGTCTGTTGCACAGATCTGAAAGGCTGCCTTCTTGAGAATCTATTAGTTTACCACTAATCATCACAATTTCAGAGATTGCAGATTTGTGGAACTGTTCTGTTAAACACTAAAATTATCCATTTCAATCATATTTTGGAACATAAACACAGCAATTATTGATGCCCTCATGAAATCCTGCAGAAAATATGTACTTTATATATCAGTTTATTATTCAAGTTGGTTTTAAGTTTTCTATCAAAGAAAACCCAGTAGATTGCATTGAGTCAGTGACTTGCAGCATTCAGTCCTCCTGGGTGAGCATGTAACTACAGTGGACAGAACTTGCTTTATGCCGTTGATTTTGCAGCAATCCCTCATACTGAGCAAGCATGTGTGACTGTGGAAAAAAAAACTCCCCTTGAACAGGAAGAAAGATATATGAAAAAGACTTTAACTTTAACAGGTAGATAAAATGATTTTAACTCTAACATGATTCCCAAAGGGCTATAAGCTGAAAACTAATTATTTTTAGCACACATTGGACAATTTACCATAATAGTGAAATTAAATCAAGACTTATTAAAATATAGTGCAAGAAAAGTGAAAGTAAGATGAAGCTGCTAGGTGTGAACATGGGCAGGATGTTGTCACCACAGGACGAACTTTCATGCTCAGCTGTAACGGAAAAAAAAAAAATAGTTCAAAGTCACAAGAATCAGCTGGAAAACCAGGTTACGTTTTAATCCTGCGGTAGGATTTATAAAAAAACTGTTTTTTATAAATAAAAGGGTGAAGGGTTGGCGTCAAACCCCACAACTAATTTTTCTGCCTTTTTATCTATTTATCAGGTGGCACCCACATAAGTTTCCCCAACGTGTGGTGAAGTAGAGGCTTTTCCCCACCAACATGTGCACACCAACACGTTTTAGGGAGAGTCAAGGACTTTGGATTAACACAGACATTGCATTGGAAACATGTTAGGGTTTCACATTTCCAGTCAAGATTTAATTTATTATTCATTATAACATTAGGAATTAAATGAAAGCTCAGCAAATAAACATTGCTGACTATATCTCTATCTGCAAGATAAAATCAAGGCGCAAAGAGCAAAGGCATGACACTGTCTCTGCAGAGACATTATGACGTTGATGAAGCTATTATCAGTCCCCTAATTTCTGTCCCCAAGTGCAGTAACATTTCCAAATGAGATTGCAGGTGGTACTATTTTCTTCCCACACAGATTCAGCTATTAGTCACACATGCCTGAACGATGATAAATGTGCCCCATAACATGAAGAATAACCTGGGGGGGAAAGGTAAGCTGTAGTGACTGTTGCTGTTTGCAAAGCTGCACTGAGGGCTTGATGCAACCTTCAATTATGGATTTTCACACACCAGTTCATTGGTTGGGTACAGAATCATAGGTGTTGATTTGCATGGACCATCTTTTACAATGGAAAACAATATTCTATTAGCAGCAGCAAATACAAGCAGAGCTTTATTAATCATTTCGAAACTATGATAAACTGATTCTTCCAATTCCTGTTTGTATGATATTCTGACAGCGATTGGTGCACTATGTTAAATATTTCATTGTACATAAACAATCAATATCATTCAGATGGATCATCAGTCAGTCTAATGATCCATCTGAAAATTAGTCTAAATTGTGTCCGACGGGTGAAATCTTCATTTATCACATCAAACAACTTCATCCCACATTTAAAGAAGTTAGAAAATCTTGTATTGATCCCATATTAAGATTTGTTCATTTTCACTAAAATAATTAATCCAAGAGTACATTTATTGTTAAATACACTGAGATGTATTTCCTTATGATTTAAATACCAAGAACTGCAAAGTAAACCGATGGAAAAAAGAGGCTTACACTAATTCCACAGTCTACTTCTACAGGAGAACATTTTCTAAATAAGAAATAAAATTTTAAATTATAGCACTGTTGCCTTGCAGCAAGAAGGTTTTGGGTTCGATTCCCGGCCGGGGGTCTTTCTGCATGGAGTTTGCATGTTCTCCCCGTGCATGCGTGGGTTCTCACCGGGTACTCCGGCTTCCTCCAACAGTCCAAAGACATGCCTGTTAGGTTAATTGGTAACTCTAAATCCCCCTTAGGTGTATGAATGTGTGCATGGTTGTTTGTGTGTTGCCCTGTGATGGACTGGCAACCTGTCCAGGGTGTAATCCGCCTCCCGCCCATAGACTGCTGGAGATAGGCACCAGCTCCCCCGTGACCCACTATGGAATAAGCGGTAGAAAATGACTGACTGACTGACTTTTAAATTATCTAACCAAGCTAGCTAGTCTCTCTCAGAGGTTTAATAGGTTAAGGAATTTTACAGTCTAATTTGGATTTCTAACATGTTATATAAATTTGAGGGAAAGCAGTTTTGCAGATGAGAAACAAAGAAAAGAAATCTAAAGTTTCCAAACATCCTTGACACATCAAAATCTGCCTTAGCAGAAAAAGCTGAACAGCTTACTGTGGATATTGTCTCACCTTTCAGTGAACCAGACATAGTTCTGGGCCAGCGATTCTCCCTGTCCTGTTTTCCACTTTAGCTGACATCCCTGCACAACAGCCCAGACTAGGATGCAGGACACTGTGGCTGGTTTGTTAGATGTTTGTTTGGTTTCCCATTTTAGATCAGTCCAGAACTGAATTAGACATGGATATAAAACATCCATGATGAAAGCAATGTGAGCACACTGTAAACTTCACACAGAGACTAGATGAAAGTAACAAAGTTTGCAGTTTCATTACAAATCTTTTTTACAAATAATTGTGGCAACTTGATCAGGCTTAGTTCTGACTTGGTTGGGTGTCTTATTGCTGATCTTGATCAACCATCAGAATAGAGACGCACAGTAATATGTTGGAGAAAACAAAACACAGCATATCAACACAAACCCTTTTTACCATGGGTGAAATATGGCAGTGGAAGGCTGATGATTTGATGTTTTGCAGCCAGAGGACCAGAGCACCTTGTAGTCAGCGAGTCGACCTTGAACTCCTCTGTATACCAAAGTTTTCTAAAGTCAAATATGGTGGTTCCTTGAATCTCCACCCCACATTTCTAATAGCAGTTGTCCTGATTTTTCTCTTCTCACTGCACAAATAGTTGTGTCAAATTTTGTCATATAAGCTCAAATTTGAGCTGCATACTTCCATATCACTGCTGTCTTCATTGTTTGCATTTGCTCACAGCACTGATCCCAAGTTCAAGGTCCCCAGTACTCCATTTTCTGTTTTAGGCTCTTGACGTGAGACATGGAAATGACTATTAGCCTACCATGGTGATCAATGACACCAAAAACCCAACAAAAGGAGATGTGTAAAAACTGCCATCCTTGGACTTTAAATATTTTTAGAACCTAGCAAAGAGCTGGCCAGCTTCATAATGGAAGTATGGATACATAAGATCAAAACACTAATTTTAACCTAAATAAAAGACTTGGAAAATGAATAATTACAAACTAGTAAATGAACATTCATTCAACGACCATAATTAAACAGATTAAACACCTACGACTGAGCAGGAAGCTTAATTGGTTGTTAGATTTTATGGCCTAATTCTAAATTATAATACCTAACTTTGCTCTAAGATGAAAAAGTAGAGACAGAGATAAAATGAAAGTGTTAGAATGTTTGTAATCAGTACCAGACAGTTGCCACAAAATAGAATGCCTTACTTGAGGTCCAACTCGTAGCTGTTTCAGGTCTAATGGAAGCAGACTGGGGCTCTTTGGACATGCAGTTCCAGTACCTGTCTTTTTCCTGCCACCTGTCTGGTAGATGGTGGAATTTCAGCACAATGTCAAGGTTGGCGGGTGGTGCTGTTCCTTTGGGTACAGGACGTGGGATTTTGGAATGGTCCCAGCTTTGAATTAAAAAGGAACTGGGTGGCAAGTATAATGGAGAATGCAACAGTACTCACATTCAAGGTTTGACAGATTTAGCAATCATTATTTGAATTTACTGTTAATTTATCTTATTTAACCATTATTCACCAGGTAAGACGATTGAGTAATTAACTGCTGACTTTTTTAAACTTTCCTGGATTTCTAAATAAAAAACAATATTGACCTATTGACCTTAAAGCTTTTGCTCAGCCTCGTATCTGAGAATCTTTCACATCCTCTTTCTTTTTCTCTTTCCTTTTTTTCATATCTTCTATTAATATTTCTCCTATTTTAGCTTCCCTTCATTGGCTCCCTGTTAAATTTAGAATAGAATTTAAAATTCTCCTCCTCACATATAAAGCCCTTAATGATCTAGCTCCATCATACATCAGAGATCTGATTGTTCCATATGTTCCTAACAGGGCACTTCGTTCTCAGACTGCAGGTTTACTGGTGGTTCCTAGAGTCTCTAGAAGTAGAATGGGAGGCAGATACTTTAGTTATCAGGCTCCTCTCCTGTGGAACCAGCTCCCAGTTTTAGCCCGTGAGGCAGACACCCTGTCTACTTTTAAGGCTAGGCTTAAAACTTTCCTTTTTGATAAAGCTTATAGTTAGAGTGGCTTAATTTACCAGGGAGGGAGCCTTCTTCCCTCCCTGTTGGATGGAGTAAGGGGGAGTCAGGTTTAGCCTAAACCGGCTCAGTTATGGTTGAGGTGCAAACACACCCTCCATTTCTGCTACCTGTATGACCCCTTCTCTTTTCCAATTGTTATAATCAGTCTGACAGAGAGAGGTATCCCAATCCTTGTGGTTTTTAGTAACAATGGCCACCAGTGGGACCCTTTGTGGGGTTCCTTGAGACGACATTGTTGTAAATAAGCGCCGTTTAACTAAATAATCTGAACATGAAAAAAAAGCTCTCTCCTTCTCTCTTTCCTACTTCTTGGCAATTTTTCAGCATGTTAATGTTATGACCCAGTCAAGCCAAAGGGCAACAAACAACAACCAGAATGAAGTTAACAATATTTATTGTTACACAGATAAGAGGGTTTCACGTTACTTTTACCCATTCGTTGTCAATCCGATGATATTCAACCCAAATTTAAACACCACTTCAGGCGGACAAACCCGCATAAACCACTACAATGCTCACTGCAAACTTAAGATGCAGGGCAGGGCTGCCCTTTGTCACCGGTCTTGTTCATAACTTTTATGGACAGAATTTCTAGGTGCAGCCAAGGGCCGGAGGGGGTCTGGTTTGGGGACCAGAGGATTTTGTTTCTTGTTTTTGCAGATGACGTGGTCCTGCTGGCCCCCTCTAGCCAAGACCTACAGCATGTGCTGGGGCGGTGCGCAGCCGAGTGTGAAGCGGCTGGGATGAAGATCAGCTCCTCCAAGTCCGAGGCCATGGTTCTCGACCGGAAAAGGGTGGCTTATCCTCCTCAGGTTGGAGGGGAGTTCCTGCCTCAAGTGGAGGAGTTTAAGTATCTCGGGGTCTTGTTCACGAGTGAGGGAAGAATGGAGCGGGAGATCGACAGACGGATCGGTGCGGCTGCCGCAGTAATGGCGGCGCTGTGCCGGTCCGTTGTGGTGAAGAGAGAGCTGAGCCAAAAAGCGAAGCTCTCAATTTACTGGTCGGTCTACGTTCCTACCCTCACCTATGGCCATGAACTTTGGGTCATGACCGAAAGAACGAGATCCCGGATATAAGCAGCTGAAATGAGCTTCCTCCGTAGGGTGGCCGGGCACTCCCTTAGAGATAGGGTGAGGAGCCCGGCCATCCGGGAGGGGCTCGGGGTAGAGCCGCTGCTCCTCCACATCGAGAGGAGCCAGTTGAGGTGGCTCGGGCATCTATACCGGATGCCTCCTGGACGCCTTCCTCGGGAGGTGTTCCAGGCACGTCCCACCGGGTGGAGGCCCAGGACACGCTGGAGGGACTATGTCTCTCGGCTTGCCTGGGAACGTCTTGGGCTCCCCCCGGAGGAGCTGGAGGAGGTGTCTAGGGAGAGGGTCGTCTAGGTGTTTCTGCTGAGTCTGCTGCCCCCGCTATGCGGTCCCGGATAAAGCGGAAGACGACGAGTACGAGTACGAGTACGAGTACGTCTAAATGACAGAGCAGGCTCAGCAGAAAGAAAAATAAATTAAAACAATGAAGCTTGTGCACAAACAAAAGTCTCACTATAACATAAACTGAAAGTGTGGTGCATTTTGGTTAAACATGCTTGTTCTCCATTCAGGCCTGGAAGGAACTAAAGGTGGGTAGAGTAGCCAGTAGCCAGTAGCCTCTAATAAGAGTAACATTATTCCAAAATAATATTACTTAAGAAGAGTAAAAAGTGTGTTGAAGGAAAACTACTCCCAAAAGTACTTTTTTTTTTTTTTTAAAGTTACTTATGTAAATGTAACTGAGTAAATGTAAGTAGTTACTATCCATCTCTGCCAATAAGATATAGGCCATTTAGGTGCAAAAATATGAATAGTTGTGGTAGATTTAGAATTCTAATTATTTGTAACTAAAAAGTTTGTTTCTGACAAAAAATGAGACAGAAATCTCACAAAACAATGAAGATAATTACCAGTTTCATTTAAGTTTTTTTATTAATTCAAAAAATATCAATACCAACCTGAGTAATCAGTAGAATTTTCTTCAGCATTATGGAAACCAAACCCTTCCTTGTACTGCTGGGCAGCTTTTTGCACATTTCCACTTTGATGATTTATCGTGGTCGATGAGCTCAAAGTCTTTGACTCCAAAATATTTAGATTACCTACAGTTAGAAGAAACATGTTGGTGAAATTAATACATTTACTTTTTAAACCTAAATCACCAGGAGTGCGGAGGAACTGTGTCCCTCTCTCCAATAGAGATCAATTTTCTAGTGTTGATGACACTAGCACTGCGCCCTCAAGTGGTGGAAAACCAGTTACTAAAAGATTGAATCAGATTTTTCCTGCAGTAAAATGTGACGTCATCCCTTGTGGAAAGAAGCTTGTTTACTGTTCTTTATCAAAAGGAGGAAGTGACTGAGCTAAAGTTAAAATGTTAGTGGCACTATAATAACCTGTGGGAAAATCCGACAGTTTTAGTACGTCATAGAAAAGGATAACGTCAGAGATGTTTTGGAGCAATAGCGCCTCCTCTTGTGGCTGTCAGTGGTATTGCATGTCAACATATTTTTGTTCTGGCTGACTTCTTACTGCAGATTTAATCAGAATCAGAATCAGAATCAGAAAAGCTTTATTGCCAAGTACGTTTTTGGACATACAAGGAATTTGTTTTGGCGTAGTCGGTGCAATACAATACAAATTAAACAGTATAAACATATCTACAATATAATATAAATATATGTGCACAGTTTTAAGTGAGTGAGAGTAAGTATAGAGCAGTATAAGATGCAAGAGCAATACAACAGTGCAGGTGATCATTGTGCAAGTAAAGCAGGAGTCCATGCTGAGCGTTAATGAAACACATAGAGTTACAGGTTACAGGTGTCCTGTCAGCAAAAACAGGGGGGGTGTGGGGGAAAGGGAGAGTGTCAGGGTGGTTTCCGGGCTTTGTTAACCATTTCCGGGCTTTGTTAACCAATAATAGGATTAATTTGAGATTTCCACGTCTTGGTGGCTCCTCGGGTTTTCGGTTAAAAGTTGCTGTTGCACAACTGATGGCTTAATTTTACAAATAACAGAACAAAAAATATCAATCTAAACAAAAACAGAACAAATCTGCCTACAAGTACAAATAAAGTGACCTTGATCCTTGATCTCAGATCAAGGTTTATACAGAAATTAATTGTTAAACAAAGGCTATTTGAAATTTTTCCTACATAAGAGCATTTTTCAAACAAATTAAACTGCCTTACTAGTATTCTTTAGTGCAGATCTTGTACCTCAGTTTCTGTGGAAGTCTAATGACTGAAATCTCACTCTAGCCTGTTAGTCCTTGGCTCCTTAGATAACTGATAATTATAAATTAGTTTAGTTTTTATACCTTAGAACCCAGTGTACAACTGTTTCTCAATGTATTAGAATATAACAAATTATAATTTTGTCAACAATTCCCTCTAAAAATGAAGCTTGTCTAGTGTATTTTCTTTCAAATTATATTGATTTATTTAAGTATTTTTATTTATTAATTTTGATGATTATGGCTGGTAATAAAAACCCAAAAATCTATTTCTAAGAAAATTGAAATACTTCATAAGACCAATAACAAATGTTTGCTAGAAACAGAACTGTAGTGCTGCTGGAAGGTATAAACATGTACTGTACAGTATTTTTATTATTATTTATTTTTTTATAGTTTGCTGGAGTTCCTTTACATGAATTACTGCATCAGTGGGTAAAGCATGGAGGCGAGCTTGAGGTTTGGTTTCGGCTGAGGGGTTCAGAAAGCCCAGCTTGCTTTAATAGCGGCCCTCGGTTTGTCTCCATAGTTGGTTCTGGTGTCTCTAATCTTCCTCATAAGAACAACACATAGACTGTCAGTGGGATGTAGGTCAGACCAGTTTATTGGCCAATCAAGCACAGTGATAACGCAGGAATTAAAACCGTTATTGGTACATTTGGCAGAGTGGACAGGTACTAACAAGTCCTGCTGGAAAATGAAATCAGCATCTCCATAAAGCTTGCGTGCAGAAGGAAGCTTGGAGTGCTCTAAAATGTTCTGGTGAATGGCTGCTCTGACTGTGGACTTGATACAACACAGTGGACTAACACCAGCAGATGACATGGCTTGTTAGATCATCACTGACTGTGGAAACTGACTTCTAGCAAGATGGATTCGGCTCAGGGCCCTTGTACCATCATAATCAACCCCCTCAAGCATGCTATGAGCCTACTTAACTGTAAGTGGGCCCCCTGATGAAATTCTGCTTAGGGCCTCATTCCGCCTTGGGCCAGCTCTACTCCAGACTGTGGGGCCTTGATTTTCATCTGAAACGTAGACTTTAGACCACTGAGCAGCAGTCCAGTCACTTTCCTTCTTAGCTCAAATAAGATGTAAATAAATATTTGTAATATATCTCTATGTGTAGCTTCTCAATGTACACATAGAGATATGTATATAATAAATTACTTTAACTTTTTGAACTCAATTACTGAAATACATGAAGTTTTTTATTTTATTCTAATGTATTGATAAATTGAGCTTGAGACACATTGGAGTTCAGAGAAAAGAAACAGCAGATAGGGAGGAGAAAGGGGCCACAACAGTAAAAGAAAACTTAACAGTAACCACGAGCAAATCAGAAGCAAGAAAAATAAACAAAAACTGAAGGAAAAGTGGCAGAATGGAATTATGAAAACACAGTTAGATTGTATCATAAGTTTCAAGGGAAGGTTGGAGGAATGAGAACAGGAAAGAGACAAATAAGTATGGAGATATTAACAGTAGTAAGATTTGGACACACTGGACTCAACAATACACTATTCAGAATATGTCAACACGATACAGGAAACTGTCAGCGTTGTGGTGAGAGTAGAACAATTGAACATGTAATTTTACTTTGTAAGATTTGACAGATAAGATGTATCACGGAAGATCTTAGAAAGGTTAAAGAAAAATACACAAAATAAAGTACACATTTTGTCCAGTAGGTGGCGGTAATGCACACAACATGAGTTTTGCCAAACCCCCAAATTAATCCAAGAACAAAATAAGAATTGAGCTTGAGTTCCAGAAGGAGGCGCTGTGGCTTTTTAAAAGCTGTTCGTGTTTAAACGAAGAAGTGAGGGACTGTTGTTAACCGAGCTGTTCTTCGGAAGCAGTTTGAGCTGAATACCAGAAACTCCTACATCTCTGTGTAACGTAGTTTTACACCACAAAATAAGCTTGAATTCGACAGTTTTTCGTGACTTCAGGGGACAGTGGGGGGCTCAGCTGGTGGCCGCTCCGTCCCTGCTCTTGTTTCTGCTGGAGCTCCTCCCGCTGCTGTGCTCGCCTCCTCAGGTCGCCTTTCAGGATGAATTTGGTCGAAAACAAAACTCTGCACTCGCAGCTTCGCGACGAGGAGACCGTGGTGGTGGAGAACGCTGTCAGGTTAGCGATAGACTCGGTGCTGAACGTACTATACGGTGTGAACGGCGCCAAGACCCGGGAGTACCAGCGGATGGTGGCCGACAAGGACAAAGAGATCCAGCGGCTCGAGGGAAGGCTCGCGGAGATCGAGCGCGAGCTGCAGGTGCTGCGCCGACACGGCTGCACGTGCGAGTTGTTCGAAGCCCGGACTCGGATCTCCGGTAACCGGCAGACATTAGAGCAGGTCCGGTCTGAACCAGGAGGGGTGTACCCTGAGGTGACCGCAGGACCACAGGAGTGTGACATGAACCTATCCTGTAAGTGCAGAGGGACATGCTTCATCGAAACATGGTTTAAAAACCACCCAAACACGCAGTTAAGATAATGTAATCACTAAGTAAAAACACAAATATTGTGGAAAGCCATGGGGATTAAGGATTCAGGTGTGCCTTAACCCAATGCCAGTGCAGAAAGACATCAGCAATGACCGTGAAGAGTCAAGCTTGGGAAATATTGGAAGAGTTGAAAGGTGAATTCTGTGAAGTCCATTGTTCAACAGTGACAGAAATTATGAAACATTTATGGAACCTGCCGATGGTCCACCAAATGTAGTTCAGTTCAGTTTGCCAAGTTTTACCTTTTTGTGATGGGAAGTCCACCAGTTCAGTGTCTTTGAGTCCTTGGTGTCTGTGATTTTTTTTGATTTAACTCATCCATTTTCTACATTTCTCTTCAGTTTGAGTTTTCTGTAGTCCTATGCATGTCCATTTTTAATCAATTTAAATTTAAATCCACGTCTCCAGAGTTGGTGGGATCTTTTTATCTAGCATTGCTTTCTTGGAAGACACCATCAGGAGTTCAAATGTCTGCAAACCTCAATGAATGGAATGAACTTGGTTTTCCACACGTTGCTGTAGTTTTTTTTCTTCATTATTGGCAGATAAATCTTAATGCAGAGTATTATGTGACGTACTTATTGTCTTATCCCTAAATAATAATTATTCACTGTACTATTTCTTCCACAGTGAGCGTTTATGCTCAACCCTCCTCTCATTTCCCCTCCCAGTACCACGGGTCGATTCTCGCATCATCCCCCAGCTGCCTGGGGCTAAACTCCAGCTGCACACCCTGCTCATCAGAGGCTTCAGGGGTCACAGAAGATTCCAGAAATCTGCCTACATCTCCCAGCAGCCTTGTTGTGAAAGAGGAGCCTAGTGATGTTGATGCTGTCCTCATTGAATGGGAGCTGAGTGAGGAGAGAGCTGCAGACGCTCAGGAGCAAGCTGGCAGTCCGTGTCTGAATGAGCAGAGTTCTGATGTCAAACACAATTCAGCAGGTTCTTGTACTCCAACTGCATGCACACTTATTTCCTAAATACAATTTTGTTTTTGTTTTTTGAAAAAAAAAAACATCTATCCCTCCTCTCTCGATCCCTACAGAACATCCAGAGACAGATGAGAGTCGGTTGCTGAGGGAGAAAACTCCAGTAAAACCACCTAGTTTTCAAACCGCTGCTGGAGATCAACTGAAGTGAGTTGTAGTTTGTTATAGATACAAATAAAAACATATAAAAGGTTTACATATTATGAAATGGATTCACTAAACCTCTGAAATCCTTTTTTATTTTTAGAATAATTGACAGAATAACTCTTGATGTTCTATTGTTTATTAACTTATTAATACTCAATCAATTTATATTAAGCACTTATGCTTTGGGTTGTGTCTACAGGCTGATCCCTTGAGTTAACCCTAAATGATTCATAGATCCATAAAACATTCTTGGACTCAACTGGGCCAGTCCAAAGGAATGCTTTATAAGACATCCAGAAATTCAGAAGTGTTATTAATCAAGACCAAACTTGATCTTTTCATACCTGCTGTCCTTCTCAGGAACAAAAAGGACGTTCCAACATCGCAGCTGACGGAGGAAGCTCAGAGACTGAAGAGGGCAGCTTGGAGAGCAGCTTCCAAACGATACTACGCCCGAAAAATCGCCCGTCAGCAGGCAAACCTCCAGCACATTGGCCCCGTTGTTCACGCAACAAACTCTCAGCGCGGCTGTTTCGTTGGCAAGAGAAAAAGGCTGATTTCAGATTTACCAGAGGAGTCACAGATACTGCGGAGGGAGGCGTGGAGGGCCGCCTCCAGGAGGTACTACAACAGGAAAACGTCTCGCCACCAGACTGAGAGCTTACAGTACGGACACGTGATGCAGAACTTGAACCCTGCTGGAGCCACAAAGGGGCCAAACGAAGAAGGGCCCCAAGTTATCATTGGAGGGATTTTTAGAAATGTTATTTATGATTAGATTTCAGGGTTTGTTGGACGTAGGGTGCCCAGGTTTTCTTCTTGTGTTTGTTTATGGTCTCTAAAACAATCTGAAGAGAAACGGAAGTAAAAATCACAAACCTTTGACCCAACGTGTTCAGATTCTGTAGCAACATCATAAAAACTCAAATAAAGAGAACATAATCTCTTCCTTCCTTTATCATACTTCCCCAACTTTTGTTTGATTTTTACTAAACTTGAGTCGAAGTCCATCTGACTGCCGTTTGATGCCATATGCTGGCTCCGGAGGAGGGATTGCCTCGAAGGTGACAACTGAATGAAATCTGCTGGGATAAGTTTTACCATTTGGCAGTATATGAACATATAAAGTGGCTTTCAGATGATGCTTGTTTTGAATTGGAATTGTAAGGAAATTTCAAATTGATCAGAACTCCATAATAACTACCAGACAGATAAAATAGCAGCATGCACAAAACTGTTCTAATGCTGCATAAAGTTATTTATTTTTCAGATTTGGACAAAGAATAAGTAAAAGGAAATCAGGAGTTTAAGACCATTAGAGATGCAGAATTGCTATTCGATAAAATATATGTATTGTTTTGCTAAATTAAAACATGTTTATATTTACCCCTCCTTGAACCACTACCTTACCGTGGTGGAGGAGTTTGAGTGCTGAAATGATCCTAGAGGCTATGTTGTCTGGGGCTTAAATGCCTCTGGTAGGGTCTCCCATGGCAAACAGGTTCTGGGTGATGGGTCAGACAAAGAGCGGTTCAAGACACCTCCATGAGGACCACAAAATCGAGGCACGTGACGTCGCTGGGGTGGGGACCTGTTGGAGAGCGCCTGGTGGCCCGGTTGCTCTCAACAAGAGATGCGAGGCCATCCCCCAGTGGGCCGACCACCTGCAGGGGGAAACATGAGGGACCGGTGCAAAAAGGATTGGGCAGCGGACGAAGGTGGTTTTGGACACTCGGGTGAAGAGAAGGGCTGAGCTGTCTACTGATCACCACCTGGTGGTGAGTTGGATCCGCTGGGGGAGGAGAAAGCCGGACAGACTTGGCAGGCCCAAGTGCATAGTGAGGGTCTGCTGGGAATGTCTGGTGGAGCCCTCGGCCAGGGATGTATTCAACTCCCACCTCCAGAGGAGCTTTGACCTGATTCGGGGGGATGTTGGAGACATAGAGTCCGAATGGACCATGTTCTCCACACCTTTGTCGATGCTGCTGCCCGTAGCTGCGGCCGTAAGGTCTGCGGTGCCTGTCGCAGCTGCAATCTCCGAACCCGGTGGTGGATACCGGCAGTAAGGGATGCTGTCAAGCTGAAGGAGTCCTATCGGCTGTGGTTGGCTTGTAGGACTCCTGAGGCGGCTGACTGGTACTGTGAGGCTAAGTGTGCCACAGCCCGGGCTGTGGCAGAGGCAAAAACCTGGGCCTGGGAGGACTTTGGTGAGGCCATGGAGAAGGACTACCGGTTGGCATCGAAGCGATTCTGGCTACCGTCCGGCGCACCATGTTGTGGGGCTGTCATGGTCTATACACCTCTTCAACATTGCATGGCGGTCGGGGACAGCGCCTCTGGACTGGCAGACTGGGGTGGTGGTTCCCCTTCATAAGAAGGGTGACCGGAGGGTGTGTTCCAGCTACAGGGGGATCACACTCCTCAACCTCCCTGGTAAGGTCTACGCCAGGGTATTGGAGAGGAGAGTCCGGCCATTTAACACTGGACCAGCTCTACACCCTCTGCAGGGTATTCGAGGGGTTCATGGGAGTTTGCCTAACTGGTCCCGGTGTGTTTGTTGGACCTGGTGAAGGCATTTGACTGTGTCCCTCATGGTGCCCTGTGGGGGGTGCCCCAGGAGTACGGAATCGGGGCCCTTTATTAGTCTCTGTACAAGCGGAGCAGGAGTTTGGTCCGCATTGACAGCACTAACATTCTCTTCCGAGAAGCTACACCTGGCCTGGCTCTGTGTCTACCTGTGACACCTTTCTGGAGAGGGGCATCGTCCGAGCTTCTGCTGGCAACAACTTAATGCTCACCTTCTACAGATGATCCATATAGTTCTGTCTTTTAGTGTTTAACCCTTTCTCTCTCCTAGACATGGAAATTGACTGAGCTTCTACTGTGAATAACTCTATGTTCTCTCTTTCAGACTCTAACCTTGAAAACTGGCTCAGAGTTTATCTGTTCTTTCTTTCTAGGTGAAACGACTAAAGGAGCTACATCCATTAACATTTACTTTTCCTTCCCATAGAAAGTACTCCTGGATCAGTGCTTCTTTGTTCTCTTTGTGTCTCTGTTCTGTTCTCTCAAACCCTCAGTCGGTCGTGGCAGATGGCCGCTCACACTGAGCCTGGTTCTGGTTCTGCTGGAGGTTTCTTCCTGTTAAAAGGGAGTTTTTCCTCTCCACTGTCGCTACATGCATGCTCAGTATGAGGGATTGCTGCAAAGTCAACACCAGTGACTGTCCACTGTCTCTACATGCTCATCCAGGAGGAGTGAATGCTGCAAGTCACTGACTGGATGCAATCTGCTGGGTTTCCTTAGATAGAAAAACTTTTTATCCAATTTGAATAAATAACTGAATCTGACTGAACTGTTCAATGGTTACGATTAATTGCAATGTACCTGACTTTTGTGAAGTGCCTTGAGACGATACGTGTTGTGAATTGGCGCTATATAAATAAACTGAATTGAATTGAACTAAGTCGGACCTGTTCCCGGTGCATGTTGGACTCCAGCAGGGCTGCCCTTTGTTACCGGTCTTGTTCATAACTTTTATGGACAGGATTTCTAGGTGCAGCCAAGGGCCGCAAGGGGTCTGGTTTGGGGACCAGAGGATTTTGTCTTTTCTTTTTGTAGATGACGTGGTCCTGCTGGCCCCCTCTAGCCAAGTAGAGCTGCTGCTCCTCCACATCGAGAGGAGCCAGTTGAGGTGGCTCGGGGCTCTACACTGGATGCCTCCTGGGGAGGTGTTCCAGGCACATACCACTGGGAGGAGGCCCAGGGGATGGCCCAGTACACGCTGGAAGGACTATGTCTCTTGGTTGACCTGGAAACGCCATGGGCTCCGCTGGAGGAGGCGTCTCTATTGAGTCTGCTGCCCCTGTGACCCGGTCCCGGACGAAGCGGAAGACTACGAGTACGAGATGTTTATAGTTGTAGATAATTTTGGTCACATCCGAATCATTAAGATGTTAACTGGAGGATGTGGAACCCTGCACTAAATGAATTGGTTGTTTTCCCCCTTAATTCAACTCAGATCGTTTCCATCTCTGTCTTAATTTCAGCCTCAGTTTTATAGATTGAAGTATCTTCATGGTTTCCACATTATTCCCGGATGTTGTACCTGTGCAGCGCCCCTGGAGTCCAATATTTGTTACTACAGTTATCAACAGGAGTCAAGTTTCCTTGTTTTATGTTTTTAAGAACTAAAATGAAATAAATATTTTCATGTTTTGTATCTCTGTCTATTTTCTAGATGTTAAATAATAAAACATTTAAATGTGACCATGAAAGATGAACTTGTCTCGGGCATATTTATTCATATAAGCTCATAAAATGTGTGCGAAGGCAAAATGAATAATTTTCTTACATAAAGAAAGGAACACAGTGGATTTAACCTTTATTATTACTAAGACATCGTAATGAACATACAAGCCACTTGCTTAGATCTAATGTCAACAAGCTACATTTTATGTAAATACATAGAAATAAAATAGACAAAAAAAAAAAACGTTTAGAATAAAAGGGAATCATTAAAATTGATTTTATACCCTAATATTGCACTTTTAAAAACAGATTAAGAGATTTTCTTATTAACCAATTTCCTTGTCTCTTGAAACATACTTCAAAAAAAGTCTTACTTAATTTCAATTAAGTAATCTTAAAAAACGAAACAATAAATATAGGCTACAATAAATCAGTAAAACCCCGTTCCTGCTGGTTTCTACCTGGATCTTGTCCCTTTGTAGTGATTACCTGCCATCACAGCTCCTTATTTGTGGCTTTCCGTCCCCCAGCAGAGCGGTGATCCGACCCCTGCTTTTAAAACAAAATGAGTTCAAAATAAATTAGATGCATCTTGCTAAACAGACTGTTTGTCACCCTGAAGCATGCGCATTACGCATTCTGACCGCAGCCCAACGCACAGCTCCTCATGTTGCACAAGTGTGGTCCTAAGCTATAGACTCATATATGACTGAAGGCTTCTCCCACCGTGACTGCTGCCAGAAATGTGAGACGCTCCTCAGCTGCTGCTGTCGCTGCGCACATGCGCAAAGACAACGGGCTGTGGGAGCTCTGGTTGCGCTCCTGGCGCTGATAAAGGCTCTATGCGCGGATGTTTGCAGCAGCAGTGAGATGTGAGGCGTGATTCTCTGAGTCATATCCGAAAATATAATGAAAGCTTTGTCGTTTCTAAAGGACAGAGCTCTGTTTATTCCTGTTTCGTGAGCAAAATGAAGCAGATGGAGAACAGCGCCGCTGTTGTGCTGGTGTGTTCCCAGGGTTGGTGTTTCAGAGAGTGGGGAGGCTTTGCGGTGTGTATAGCCGGTCTGGAGACCTAATCGTGTTTAGAAGCTCCTGTAATGAAGGATGTGTTGGAGGCTGACAGGTGGAGGCAGGGCTGTTTTTAGCGTTCTGCTGCAGCATCATTTGCATGAGGTTTGGTTTGGGGAAACATTCTCAACGGTCGGAGCAATGATCTCTCCCGAGGCTTCACTGGCCTTATCTGGGTGGTTATTCTGTGTTGCAGAAATGAATTTAAGCCTCATGAAGCCTGGATGGAGGCGCAGATGACGAGTGCTCACAGGACCCTGCGCACTGAATGGATGCGTTCACAGCTCAGCTTTGTTTTCCACTTGTTCGCTTCTCTGCTCTGTAAATTGACGTATTAATGTATGATCCAGAGCTATTGGCTCACATTTATAGGATATTTAGGCCAAATATATGTATAAATTGTGAAAATAATACGCTGAATTTTCTGTAAAGCCAGTGCGCCATTTGGAACATTGTATTCGCTTTACTTTGCGCTCTTTTGGACTTTGACATTGACTTTATTCGAGTGGAGCTTTAAATTTTCTCACCCACATTTGAATATTTAGATTGAATTGGAACTTTTACCTTTTAACGTTGATGAACTTCTATTTTTTTTCCTTCCTGGAGCCTTCTAAGACTTCTCTGTGTCTTTGGATCCTCCTGTTCAGGTTTGGAGAGGTCCAGTTTGGATTTGTTGCGCTCTTTGGGTATCTCTGGATTCTACACGGGATTTTAAACTTTTCGCCACCCTTTCAAATCTCTTTCACAAGAAAAACAGCCCGTTTAACCAACAAACCCCATCAGTTGTTATTTTCAGCCTGCCAGAGATGCTCCGGGGTTTGGAAACGCACTGAAGTCAGCTGGTCGTCTCCTAGACTTCAGCTGCGCACTCGGCGACAATTGCTCCTCAGTAACAACTGTTTGACTACTGGATGGAGCGCAAGAAGTCTAAGATTTAGGGGGTGGGACAATGCATTTCCGAGGTAGGGGTATTTATTATTTAACCCAATTCAAATGCCATTTTTGGTGCCATATTGGAGCTATTAGATTTGTAAGGTCTAAATATCTTATTTCTTTATTTTGGGGGGCTAATTTAAGTTTCAAAAATGGTTTTGTCCCATTTGATCACCCCCACATATTCAACATACATGGAAGTGTCCTTTTTGCAGTGATTGCTGGGAAGAAGAAGGAGGGTGTCGAGGTTGAGACTTTGGAAAGGCAGTTTTAGGCAGAGCCAGTCTGAAAAGGTAAGAAATCCTCTGTTCTGCTGAGGCCAATGGTGCCCATTGTTGGCTGGGAGGCAAATAGAGACTCTTTACTCGGGATATATAGAGAAAAATGTAACTTTTCAGCTGTATTTTAATGTATTTAGTGTGTTTCATAGACAGGGAGGGTCAGGCTCAGGGAGTGCACTAACAAGGAAATATGGAGAGGTAGCTAGGGGGAGCCATAGCTGGGCAGGAAGGCAGCTCTCTGGGCCCTGGGCTTCTGCAGAGGGGATGTCCTATTTATTATAGTACTCACAAACAAAGAACCCCGGATAACACTTCATTGTTGGATATTTGAGATATTAGTGCAGTTATTGTTTGAAGATTTTCATCTCCTGGGACCTTTGAGAAGTATTTTTAACAACAGGAAGAGCTCTGTAGAGGAATTAAAGCAGACAATATAATGAAATGCCAGAAAATAATCCAAAACCAGGCATTAAAATGTAACTTGTAAGCTTTTGGAACAATTTTAGTGATGGATTAAAGGTTATTTAGTGTTAGCCTAGCGTTGCTGTCCTGATTGAAAACATTCAAGATGGCCTCTGTGCTGCATGGAAACAGGTGAGAGGAGCCTGGCACTTCCTGGTCAGACAGAGCTTTAACTCACAAATATGTTTACACTGCTTTTAAAGCTCCAACACACACATTATTTTCTCCTGGCTCCAAATAATTCATAAAAAGTCATTATTGCAGAAAAAACGGAGCCTCAGGTCTGTTCTCTTTGATTAGGGGTGCTGAGTCCCCGTCTGTAAAGGCTGAGCAGTGATTGGCTGGCTTACTTAATAGTTTTTAAACAAATTGGCTGTGATTGGTTTGTTAAATAAAAACTAATTAACATTTTAATAGAGTTTTATACAGAGTATCTGCTTTTAATTTCAAAGTTATTGTTAAATTCTTCTTAAAATAATACCAATATCTCACAGTGATATGCAATGAATATTAGATCACGTAAATTAGCACAAAGGGTTAATGTGGAGCTAGAAACGGCCATAAGTGGGAATTTAACCTGTCAAATTCATATAAATTACAAAAAGAACACTTTGGATTTTCATTATTTTTGTAAGGAGTTTTTACTAATATGTTCTTTAAATGGTCTCCTTTTAAAAAGGACACGTGGATTAATTCTTTATTTACCTGCACTGGCTGTTGGAGTTTGTTGGATTATGTTACGGAATGAAGCGCTTCCTCTTGCCAGTGAGAATCTGAAAGAATAATGACACAAACATACAGAATGTAATCTAATAACTGTCTTTAAACAGCAACTATTAAGCCAAGTTTTCTATTGAAATCAACTACATCATGAACAATGGCCCCTGAAAGCAGCCTCTTTTTCACAGAATAAATGCTTCTCTGCACAAAAACTGTAATAACTTTAAGTGGCTGATTTTCAGTATGATTTCATAAATACCATTCATAGATTTAAGTTTGTGTTACTAAAGTTTCTGAAAGATACTTCCCTAAAGGTTAAAATAATTCAGTTTTTTAGCTCTTTCTACTGCTTAAATCCATTTAAAGTCCATAATTGCAAGGTTTTTTTTTTTTTTTAAGGGTTAACCTGAGGCACTTCTTTCAGTCCACAGCTGTGGTGCTGAAATCAGATGGATGTTGTGGGTGTTTCTGTAAAAGTGGGTAAATTATCGCCCCCTTGTGGTGGTAATAGGAAGAGAAAGTAAGAGACCCAATGTTAAAGTCCCTGTCCACTCAGGCCTGTGGTCTTCAGCCGTCTGAGGCCTCAGTGTCATTAAACCAGTGGGGAGTTGATCATATCAGAGCCGTGGTTGTAATCTGACTGGTTTGTGTCTGTAGACTCCTTCCACTCCTGATGACAGCGTGCTAATAGTTACAGGAGGTGTGCAGGATGTTGACTCCTGTCTGCAGTAACTTTACGAGTCTTAAACAAACCTTAGATGTCAAATATTTTGCAGCTCCTTCCTCAAACGGTTTCAATAAGCCTGGGATCATATAGCAGTGTGAGCTGCTGTTACATAATAAACACGTTTTGCAGCCTAGTTGGCCGAGGCGTATTTGCTCTCAGTGCAAACAGGCTTCAGTTTCTTCGACCCGCCCACAAGCTGCATGTCGTGCCTCAGAAAGGAGCTATCGGCTCGGTCCATAGAAACACGCTGAGAGCAGCCTGGTGCTGAAAAGCTGTGTCATGGACAAACATGGAGGCTGTTAACTCCTTCATGGCTGACACCTGCACCCAACAAGGGACAAAAATCTGCTCACCTTCCTGATTCAGACCTAAAATGCTCCAGAAAAGTCTAACATCCAACTTCATCCAGCTGTTTTAGTGAGCATGTTTAACAGAACCTGCATTCCTTTTTTCAGTGTTCTGATGCAGAGAGAAATGTTAATGGAGGTCCAAACACTGCAGCAGTTTTCAGTTCATCTCCTTGGTGATGGAGTTCAGCTAAGCTCCCATAAAATTCCGGTTTTCCACAGGTTTAGAAAAAGCTCAGGGTGCTAAAATGTGACACAGTTTGATGACCAGCTGGAGTCACAAGTGTCAGTGTGATCCTGTCCATGGAAAAGGTTTTACTTGTGTAAGAACTTAGCAACAGTGCCTGCTTTACTCCTTATGTCATATTGAAAGGTTTTAATTTTAACGTTTGCATAATCATAAAAAACATAAAAAAAAACCTCGTTCAGACTGTTTCTGAGATTGAAAATCAGTTTCTAGTTGGACAGCAAATGTGTCATGAAGACATTACTGTATTTGTCATTAAACACCGGTAATACCTCAGAAAGGTGGGCTGAATGAGCTTGAGCTAGTTTCCATAGCAACATGCAGGAGATGCGATGTAAGCTAGCAGTCAGGAGTTTTAACGGGAACAAACGAATAAACCGCCAAAACCACACTGAGGCCTGGAAGATAGATTAAATCTGTGTTCGTTCCCAGCCTGTAAGCAACCAGAAGTCCCAGTAAACACATGCTCCTATTGTTTGATTTATCAGGTAGACCAAAGACTTTGCACAAAAAGCTAAAATCAGCATTAATAATGGAAATAATCTCATTGAAAATGTACAGGGGTTGGACAATGAAACTGAAACACCTGGTTTTAGACCACAATCATTTATTAGTATGGTGTAGGGCCTCCTTTCGCGGCCAATACAGCATCAATTCATCTTGGGAATGACACATACAAGTCCTGCACAGTGGTCAGAGGGATTTTAAGCCATTCTTCTTGCAGGATAGTGGCCAGGTCACTACGTGATACTGGTGGAAGAAAACGTTTCCTGACTCGCTCCTCCAAAACACCCCAAAGTGGCTCAATAATATTTAGATCTGGTGACTGTGCAGGCCATGGGAGATGTTCAACTTCACTTTCATGTTCATCAAACCAATCTTTCACCAGTCTTGCTGTGTGTATTGGTGCATTGTCATCCTGATACATGGCACCGCCTTCAGGATACAATGTTTGTACCATTGGATGCACATGGTCCTCAAGAATGGTTCGGTAGTCCTTGGCAGTGAAGAGCCCATCTAGCACAAGTATTGGGCCAAGGGAATGCCATGATATGGCAGCCCAAACCATCACTGATCCACCCCCATGCTTCACTCTGGGCATGCAACAGTCTGGGTGGTACGCTTCTTTGGGGCTTCTCCACACCGTAACTCTCTTGGATGTGGGGAAAACAGTAAAGGTGGACTCATCAGAGAACAATACATGTTTCACATTGTCCACAGCCCAAGATTTGCGCTCCTTGCACCATTGAAACCGATGTTTGGCGTTGGCTTGAGTGACCAAAGGTTTGGCTATAGCAGCCCGGCCGTGTATATTGATCCTGTGGAGCTCCCGACGGACAGTTCTGGTGGAAACAGGAGAGTTGAGGTGCACATTTAATTCTGCCGTGATTTGGGCAGCCGTGGTTTTATGTTTTTTGGATACAATCCGGGTTAGCACCCGAACATCCCTTTCAGACAGCTTCCTCTTGCGTCCACAGTTAATCCTGTTGGATGTGGTTCGTCCTTCTTGGTGGTATGCTGACATTACCCTGGATACCGTGGCTCTTGATACATCACAAAGACTTGCTGTCTTGGTCAAAGATGCGCCAGCAAAACGTGCACCAACAATTTGTCCTCTCTTGAACTCTGGGATGTCACCCATAATGTTGTGTGCATTTCAATATTTTGAGCAAAACTGTGCTCTTACCCTGATAATTGAACCTTCACACTCTGCTCTTACTGGTGCAATGTGCAATCAATGAAGACTGGCTACCAGGCTGGTCCAATTTAGCCATGAAACCTCCCACACTAAAATGACAGGTGTTTCAGTTTCATTGTCCAACCCCTGTAGGTTGGTAATATATGTGGCACGTTAGCCAAACCGTGAAGCTGCATTTGTTGAAGCCACTTTTTAAAGACGCGGCCTAATTGATGAGTCTGATGATGTTAACTAATTAACATCATCAGACTCATCAATCAGGAAAAGCACAGTTTCATGAAATGGGAAATTAACCTGGAGTAGAAGAGTCATTTTTACTCACTAGTTTAATTGGGAAATTGTGCATTTTCGATATACTTCAATCTGATTGGTCAATATGAAAATATTCCCATCACTGACCTGATGGGATAGCAAAGCATGTTTTCATTCTAACAAAGCAATAAGACTGAATGAAATATTCTGATTATCATTAGATCTGTGCTGTAACCTGAAAGCATGCAGTTGAAACGATTTTTCTGAATATTTCTGTAAATATTTCAGCTCATCTATCTTGTCTCTCATTTCTGTCATATCTGCACCACTCTCTGTAAGCTTCAACATCTCAGTCAACACTGTTTTAGGCATCAAGGGCAGCTAAAATCCATCCAACCAGCCAATATAGTATTTGCATGGAAAACATTTGATCCATGCCACTTAAAACACAGAATATCACTAAATATTTCATCACTTGATGTTCCAATGTTGTTGAAATAAATATTGCAATAACAATAATTTGGTCTACTTCCACCCAGAATGACTGGATAGTATAAAATGCCCTTATGTAATTGCCTCATCATACTTCCTAACACACATAAAAATTCTGTAGCTTTTTCTAAGCACATAATTATCAAACATCAGATGTGTAGGAATAAAAATGGCATCAGATTTTACAATTAAATTTTCTGGAGCATATTTCAATTAGTAGCAAACACTCTGATACAATGTTCCCAACAAATTGCTGGAGTTGTGTTGTATGGGGAAACCCTGCCCTCTAGTGGTTAAAGATGAGTGCAGCATTATGGAGATGTCCACCAGCAGGGCTTGGTCCTTCAGCTTTCTGCTTAAATTCTTTTTTATTTTTTTTTATTTTCACTCTTTCAACACAAATTCCAAAACGGAAATGTTTTAAGAGGGTTTTTTTTTCCAGCCTGGTCCCCAAAAAGTGATCATTTTTAGTCTACAACATGGATGAGTTCATTTTGAACATTTATCAGTAAGCAGATAATGTACAAATAATGTTATCTGCTCTATTAATCTTCTGGTTCGTGTGTTTGTGAGAACCTGCTTTGACAACCGACTAATCTCCGTTCTCTACTGTAGATTATTGTCACCATGATGGACGAGGAAATCAATGAGGACCGCACCAAGCTGAAGCAGGGCCTAGTCAAAGTTCTCCAGTGTGTGGCCAGCATCTCCTCCGCGGCAGCTGTGGTCAACCCCATATTCGGCGTGGCTGGCTCCTTGATCAGGGTTGTGCTGCATCACATCGACGACGAGGACATCTGCACCCTAAAACGCGAATTCGGATCAGTCAATCTGAAGCTAGACGAGCTCTCACAGCAGAACCGCAGAACGCTGGTGCAGATCGAGAAGGAGACACTGGACGGCCAATACTGCAAGGTGGAGGAGAACCTGAAGAATCAGTTCAGGAAGTTCATGGCGATGGTGGAGGCACGGCCAGAGCACCGTGAGGGCAAGAAGGACGACTTCGAGGAGAGCTATGCCAACGATTTGGGTGACCAGAACCTGCATACTCTGTACGAGGGCGTGGTGGGCAAACGGAAGCTCTTCAGCAGGCCTATTCTGGAGGTTTACCTGAAGCACTCACAGGGCGACCGGCCAACCATGGAGCGGCTCTGCACGCGCCTCACCTACCTGTTCTGCATCGGCCTCATCGCCCTCATGGGCTACGCAGCCATCATCGGGGATGACGAGGAAGGCCTGAGCGAGGAGTGGGTCGAGAAGATGGAGCATGTCCAGGAGCAGATGCAGGAGGCTCTGCGCAGGTGCAAATGAAGAGAAGAAGGTTCTTTTTGGACTTGTGTCCACATTTCTGCTTTAACTAGAGCTCTGTCTTTTCCTTACGTGAACGTGAAGACAACACCACATCTGTCAGATCCTACTGCATGTAAACTGGCTTTCGCATAGAAATATCGACAGATTGGGTGGTTTCACATCACAGCCGAGTAAAACATATAGACATAAATTCAGCCGTTAATATCATGGTGATAAAATGAAAGCACTAATTTGGAGAAAAATGAAAAAGAAGAAAAATACAGTGAACATTGCATCAGATTTAAATCACATTCCCTTTTATGCTTTAATGCAAACTATTTATGAATATAAATGAGCCCATTTATCATGAAACTGCTTCAAAAGCTGGATTAAATCAATTGTATTAAGAATATCTGGACAGATTGTTTTATTTCTTAATGAAGCATCTGTATAGAGTCAGTTTAGTCCAGCTTCATAATATAAAATCACGTTTATGCACTTTGTGAAATATTCGCCCTTTATTGGGAAGCTTCCAGGGAAGCCTGAATCGCCTTGTGAGAGAAATGTGTTGGAGCGTGGAAGCTAGCTGTTTGCCAAAGTATCGAACAAACATCTGCAGAATGATGAACCGAAAAGACCCTGGAATGACCCTATGGTTTGGTTTTCTGTCTGCAGCTTTTTCATGACCAGAGGAGAGGAACCACGTGTTGAGCATCTAATATCTGATTAATCATTAGAGATGTTTCTGAACCTGTAAGTCTGTCACATAATCGTCTTTTCATACTTTTCACATGCAATCCTTTGCCTTTCCCTTCTGTGTGTGTTTTTTAGTGGCTGAGTACGCCAGTACCCACTGTTATTTTATTTTGATATATTTTACATGGTTTTGGGGGAGAGTGTTTTGGTTTTTGGTATCATATTCTAAACTAATCGGGTTTATGGTTCTGTGTCATGTTACTTTTAATTACAACACTAATGACGTCCAAGTGCTCTTCACATGGAGGAAAACTGGAGCGCTGATGGTTTCCTGAAATGTCAGATATGTGAATATGTTCATGTTTTTTGTTATGGATGTTTTATGTTTGAGTTTATGAATATATGCATCAATACCAATAAAGAAGTGAGGAAAAAAGTCACTGAGTTATTGAATTATTCCTCAAATACTGATCACATGTGATGTTGAATTATAGCTTCTTTAGCTACAATAAATAAAACCTCATTTTCCTCCAACATTATGGATGTATTATTCTATATTCTCTATTGAGGAATTAATTTTCCTACTGATTCGGTTTCATGTTGCTTTCATATGTTTTTCAGATTCTTAAGTTCAGTTTAGGCCGTAATTGCAAGAAAGTGTTTTGTTGTGAGATTCAAGACTTAAAGTCATGCTAATTTTATTTTATTAATTTACAATCCCTTCCATTATGGGGTGCCGTTTGTAAAATTACAGTCAAACATTTTGAGTTATTTAGCCTCATAAGACGAAAGAAATGGGGTTGATTTTTTGAAATCATATCACCTTTTCATTCATACATTTAGAAATGTCACAGTTCCAAACTAAATATTTCATTAGCATGTTGAATATTTATTTACAAACTAAATGACTGAGCTAAACCTGAACCATTTCAAGCCACCCCTCATTTCTTTACTCTCTGCTCCAAAAAATTAAAGGAACCCTTTAAAATCAGATCTTATTGTGAAAAAACAAAAACCTGCCGGATGTCCATTGTGATATGGAATGGGTAACGTGTCAGGAACAACAGGATGCCACATCATTTGATGAAAATGAAAATGATCACCCCACAGAGGGCTTAATCCGAAGTCACCGGGAAATTTAAACTGAAAAACTGATGCAGCAGGTTAATCCAATCTGCTGAAATGTCATTGCAGCGATCCAACTTGGTCCTCAATGGTTTGTATGGCCCCCACATGTGTGTATCCACGGTGCCGGGCAGTGAGCACACGGCCTATTAGAGGGCGTTGGGTCCTCAGGCCACCCTCAGGAAGTCCATTTCCAAAGGTTTGGTCAGAGACATTCATGCCAGCTGGAGGTCACTTTGTACGACTCTGCCAGTACTCATCCTCTTCTTCCTTGCATAACGAAGCAGATATCGGTCCTGCTGATGGGTTAAGGACCTCCAATGGCTTTGTCCAGGTTTCTTAGAGTAACTGTCTGTCCCCTGGAATCTCCTCCATGCTCTTGAGAGGATGCTGGGAGGCACAGAAAAACTTTGGGCAGTGGTACGTGTTGATGTGCCATCCTGGTGGACTTGGACTGCCTCTGTAAGGTCCAGGTATCGCCTTCTGTTATCAGTAGTGATACTGATCCTGGTCAAATGCTAAACTACTGAAAAGCAGTCAAAAAAATGAGGAGGGAGAAAATGTCTGTGTCCTCCACCTGCAAAACCTTTTCTGTTTTTTGGGGTCATCTCCTTGTTGCCCCTTTACTGCACCTGTTTTTCATTTCATTAACACCAAACAGCTGACACTACTCTCAGCCCAGAGAGCGAGAAAAAGCAGCCAAAGTCCAAATATAAATGCCTCGAGAAAGCCTGAATAACTCTAAATACCGCTTAAAAACAGCTGCAGGAAAATCTGGCTTCTTGGAAGGAAAATGAATTAATTAAAGCTTTTGTATATAACTAGGTAAAAATGAAAAAAATTAATGTCCGTGGATTTTCCTTTAATGTGTTTCATGTGTTTGTGGAGCTTAGATACTTGTATTCTAAATGAATCAGGAAGATCTTTACCATATTAAAATTGATTCTATATTTATTCTACTGTTTTATTCCAGAACCTTTCTCCTAATGTGGATGGAAATAAAGCCCTGAAAGTCCTAAAGACATCCAGGAATTTAGGGGGACATGGAGGGCATAAAGGATCAATGTTATGCAGGCCTGTAGACCTTTAGACACAAAACAGAAAGCATCCCATCCTGCAGAAAGGTTCAAGCTGTTTTTTGCACACAAAGCCCGTTTTCACATTTTTTTTATTACTGTGGGGACACAGTTTTTGAACATCATGCAGATTAGTTAGGGTGAGTCTAAGGAAGCTGGCTCTGGGGTTTGAGTCAAACACACTAAAACTGGACCATGGGGCATCCTACAGCTTAATTTAGCTTATTTTGTTGTTTTTAATTTAAATAAAAAAATCTGTTAACATTGTATAAAACAATAGAGCTTGGATTCAAAGTTGATAATGTTGTAAGAAATGTCCAATTTTACTGCAGAATAATAACCTAGTATGCAGGTTTAAGAAGGCTGGAATCTTATTTCACTCAGAGAAGAATTCCCTGCAGAAGCTGCAGCAGGTTAGAGTTCAGATCCATAGACCTTAAATTATTAAACAATTCTCCGTTTTTCAACGCTGATGTCACTTTACTTACTGTCTGTCTGTCTGTCTGTCTGCCTGCCTGCCTGACTGTCTGTCTGCCTGACTGTCTGTCTGTCTGCCTGCCTGCCTGCCTGCCTGCCTGTCTGTCTGTCTGTCTGTCTGTCTGTCTGTCTGTCTGTCTGTCTGCCTGCCTGCCTGCCTGTCTGTCTGTCTGTCTGTCTGTCTGTCTGTCTGACTGTCTGTCTGTCTGTCTGCCTGCCTGCCTGCCTGCCTGCCTGCCTGCCTGCCTGCCTGTCTGTCTGTCTGTCTGTCTGCCTGCCTGCCTGCCTGCCTGCCTGTCTGTCTGTCTGTCTGACTGTCTGTCTGTCTGCCTGCCTGCCTGCCTGCCTGCCTGCCTGCCTGCCTGCCTGTCTGTCTGTCTGTCTGCCTGCCTGCCTGCCTGCCTGCCTGACTGTCTGTCTGTCTGCCTGCCTGCCTGCCTGCCTGCCTGCCTGTCTGTCTGCCTGACTGTCTGCCTGCCTGCCTGCCTGCCTGCCTGCCTGCCTGTCTGTCTGTCTGTCTGTCTGTCTGTCTGCCTGCCTGCCTGCCTGCCTGTCTGTCTGTCTGTCTGTCTGTCTGTCTGTCTGTCTGTCTGCCTGCCTGCCTGCCTGCCTGCCTGACTGTCTGTCTGTCTGTCTGCCTGCCTGCCTGCCTGTCTGTCTGTCTGTCTGCCTGACTGTCTGTCTGTCTGTCTGCCTGCCTGCCTGCCTGCCTGCCTGCCTGTCTGTCTGTCTGTCTGTCTGTCTGTCTGCCTGCCTGCCTGCCTGCCTGTCTGTCTGTCTGTCTGCCTGACTGTCTGTCTGTCTGCCTGCCTGCCTGCCTGCCTGCCTGCCTGCCTGCCTGCCTGCCTGCCTGCCTGCCTGTCTGTCTGTCTGTCTGCCTGCCTGCCTGCCTGCCTGTCTGCCTGCCTGCCTGCCTGCCTGTCTGCCTGACTGTCTGTCTGTCTGCCTGCCTGCCTGCCTGCCTGCCTGCCTGCCTGCCTGCCTGCCTGTCTGTCTGTCTGTCTGTCTGTCTGCCTGCCTGCCTGCCTGCCTGTCTGCCTGACTGTCTGTCTGTCTGTCTGCCTGCCTGCCTGCCTGCCTGCCTGCCTGCCTGCCTGCCTGCCTGCCTGCCTGCCTGCCTGTCTGTCTGTCTGTCTGTCTGTCTGCCTGCCTGCCTGCCTGTCTGTCTGTCTGCCTGACTGTCTGTCTGTCTGCCTGCCTGCCTGCCTGCCTGCCTGCCTGCCTGCCTGCCTGCCTGCCTGCCTGCCTGCCTGTCTGTCTGTCTGTCTGTCTGTCTGCCTGCCTGCCTGCCTGTCTGTCTGCCTGCCTGCCTGCCTGCCTGTCTGTCTGCCTGCCTGCCTGCCTGTCTGTCTGTCTGTCTGCCTGCCTGCCTGCCTGCCTGCCTGCCTGTCTGTCTGTCTGTCTGTCTGCCTGCCTGCCTGCCTGTCTGTCTGTCTGTCTGTCTGTCTGCCTGCCTGCCTGCCTGCCTGCCTGTCTGTCTGTCTGTCTGTCTGCCTGCCTGTCTGTCTGTCTGCCTGTCTGTCTGTAATTTGAAAGGATGGGTGGCTGAGTCCGTTTTAATGTCCACAATGCCTTCTCATATTAATAAAACTATGAGCTTCTGCCATGAGGTACTGTAAAGATCTCTTACCTTATATTTTATTTTGTACAATCAGTACAAGCACAGCAGATAAGACACAGCTTTTATCTAACCACTGCCACATTTATAGAAATGTCTAACATTCACTGTTATGGTCAATATGATCTTAGTTTTCTAAATGATTTCGTTTTGATTTCGTTGATTTTTCTCATTTAGTCAGATTTATCTGATTTTCAGTCCGAGTCCCTGAAGTGACGCTTGAACAATCTCCATTCAGCCCTTCATTGTTTAGTCTGTAATAAAGCCATGAAAACTGTTTCAGAGTATCTATGTTTAAAGGTTTTCCAATACAACAGGTGAAAGGTTTGATTCCCAAAACTGTGATTTCAGAGTGTGCACTTGAAGAACCAATTGGATGAAACATAAGAAGAACAAATAAGAAACATACAACTTAAAACCTTGTGTTGGAAATATAGTTATTTGTCATAACTGTCAGTCCTCAGAAAATGTGTAAATTATGAGCTGAATGTAAAATTAATTTATATTTCTCTGTGTGGAAACATGAGATCACTTATATTACAGCAGAATGACTGAAATGCGCTGGACTAAATGCGTCAAGGGGAAGGCAAATTAAGTTGCATTTCCCTCATTTCTCCACAATAGGGCGATAACACCTCGCTTGATTAACGATTAAACCTGTTTTTTGAGCTCCAGGGACCTCCGAACTAAAAGCATCACATCGGCGTCCCTAAATAAGAAGCAGTAAATAAGGTGTGCTCAGATAGCGGCTGTTTTTGGAGACATAATCTAAAGGGAGGACAGATGATTCACCTCAGGACGCATGAAAAGGTTAAGTCCCTCTGGAATGACCCTCATATATCCAGATGAACACATCGCTCAGAGTTGAGGAACCAAACTGCAGGAATATGTTGAACAAACCACACAGACGTTATAAAGACTTATGAATCTTACCTGCGCTGCGGATTAATGGGGATTTTTGCGCCACATCATCATCATGTGATCAAGCTTTTTTTCTTAGCTCCTTTCGAAGAATCGTTTTTTACCTAAAGAAAATATGAATATTTTATAAATTATTAACTGCTTTAAACTCCTGGTTACGACACGATGGACATATACACACTGATGTCAAATAATAATGAAATATTTAATGATTTAGAGGATAAATCATTTGTGTAATTTGTATTTCTGTGAAGAGGGGCTTTCAGATGTGCAGCTTCGGTGTTTTTACGGCGCGTCATGCGCACACAGCAGTGGGAACATTTTGTATATTTTACCCTTAAATCATCTGAATAATAATAAATAATAAAACTCAATGAAATTCAAGCTTCTGGACTGCCTCTGACCCCGTGGTGGAATAAGTATTAACGGATCTGGGTGACAGACGTCGGTCCAGTGGTTATAAATAATACATGTGCGGTTTCCAGATCCGAACATATTTAAAATCGCTGTTACTCTCGTTTTAAATTCTGAAATACACTTCAACATTCACAGTATCGCATAAAAGCTTCACTGGAATCCGAAAGCAGATATTTTAAGGTCTTACCTCCTATTTGGATCCGTTTAAAATGGTGAGGCATTTGCGCCACAAAATGGATTCAAATTTACCACAATGCTGAAAAAAATCATAAATATGTGTGGAAACTAATCTTATATAACAAAAATATGTTCTGTTAAGCTTTTTGTTGAAGAAAACCAAATACTGCTCCAGTGATGGGTGGAAAGAAAATGGACCCTCCGCAGATTTTTGCGCTCTTTCTGACCTTGTCCCTCCTTTTCCCTCTCACTCTCTGCCGTCTCTGCCTACCTCTCTCTCCCTTTTGCAGATATTGAGTGCGCACCTTCTCTGGCTCCGTCCTTGGACCCCTGTCAACTCAACAGTCGACTTGCAAGCAGTGGGAAGATTATTCTTTCTAACTGTAAGTGGAATAAAACATCATCTTGTTTTTAACAGTCGGAATTGATCGGCGTGAAGGAGCCGCAAATCCACTTTGTTCAGGTACAGAAAAACAAGCACTGTTTTTGCAGGAATGCATTGAATGTGTTTATCTTCAAGCTAAAGGGGCAAAACACTAAGGGGTGTGTCTGAAGCTGCCAGGGGATTTGTGCGTAAAAAAGGCTTCCGTTGCGCATTTGTTCTGGGTACGCATGACAGTTAAAGATGCAGTTTGCACACAGAGAAAAAAAAAATGCTTGTTTTTGTCACTGTTATTGTTCCTCGTATTTGTGTAATTACTGAGACTTGGTCTCGTTTTCTATGTCATCTTCATAAATGATAAGTATCATTTAATAAATATGTTTAGCTTGATTGTGTGAATCTTTAGGACAGAATGAGAAGAAGGGCTAATTTTGCAGGCTTTGTCAGGTTGAAACCATGTATGAGAAAGGAGTTTTAAACTTGCTCCGATCTTCCTCTCTAAGATGAGTCACTAAAGATCCAAGAGCAAGTGCGTCATTTTCTCCTCTAAGCATCTCAGCCTCCCATTTTGTTCGGATGGCATTGTTACGTGCATCATTTGGATGTTTTTATCGTGTAGTTCCTCATTCTGACTGACCACAAATGTCTGATGAGGCAGATAGAAATGATAAAATCACTGTTTTCAGATCCAGCTTCACGCTGTAGCCTTCCAAACCACGATGAGCTGAAGAGACAGTTTTTGACCTCCATCCTGGTTCAGAGCAGACTTATTCTAACCTTGAGGAGAGCACACAGCCTTCCATGTTTGCTATATGTTTTTGTTCAGGGAGAGCTAACGTTGTGGTAGAACTGCTTATCTCCCCCATTTCTCACCATGTTTGGACTATTTTGAGCCACTCAATGAGACACGGTGTAAGCACCAGACTCCACAGCTGAACTGAAAAAGTAGCTTTTTCTCTGGGATTATTTATTGTCCGATTCAGTTATACTGCAAAAATGCACTGTTTAAATATGACAAATAATTAACCTCCTTGACACAAGAGGATATAAACTCAAATAGGTTACTTTATCTCCCAGTGGAGGAAGAATACTTAACTTCATGTGCTCCTTTGAATAAGAAAAACTACCAAACTTCTGGAATGTGAGAAATCTCCTAAAATGGGCTAAACATTATTAAGTCTCACCTGGGATGTGTGCTTTAGCAGATAGATGAGAAACGGAAAATTAAACCAAATAAAACTTGGTGTTTGCAGCTATGATAACCCAGTGGCAGGTTCTCTTAAAGGACGTTCTGACCAAAAGAAAGGACCAAATGTAGCCAGAAAAGCTCCACTAATTTAGCTTGAAGTGGACTAAAAAATAGTGAATTAGGAATTTTAAACTGAGAGTGATTCCGAAACTTCGTTCGTTCGTCGTCTTCCGCTTATCCAGGACCGGGTCGCGGGGGCAGCAGACTCAGCAGAGACGCCCAGACGTCCCTCTCTCCAGACACCTCCTCCAGTTCCTCCAGGGGGAGCCCAAGGCCTTCCCAGGCCAGCCGAGAGACATAGTCCCTCCAGCGTGTCCTGGGCCGTCCCCTGGGCCTCCTCCCGGTGGGACGTGCCTGGAACACCTCCCGAGGAAGGCGTCCAGGAGGCATCCGGTATAGATGCCCGAGCCACCTCAACTGGCTCCTCTCGATGTGGAGGAGCAGCGGCTCTACTCCGAGCCCCTCCCGGATGGCCGAGCTCCTCACCCTATCTCTAAGGGAGTGCCCGGCCACCCTACGGAGGAAGCTCATTTCAGCCGCTTGTATCCGTGATCTCGTTCTTTCGGTCATGACCCAAAGTTCATGGCCATAGGTGAGGGTAGGAACGTAGACCGACCAGTAAATTGAGAGCTTTGCTTTTCGGCTCAGCTCTCTCTTCACCACAACGGACCGGCACAGCGCCCCCATTACTGTGGCAGCTGCACCGATCCGTCTGTCAATCTCCCGCTCCATTCTTCCCTCACTCGTGAACAAGACCCCGAGATACTTAAACTCCTCCACTTGAGGCAGGAACTCCCCTCCAACCTGAAGAGGACAAGCCACCCTTTTCCGGTCGAGTACCATGGCCTCGGACTTGGAGGAGCTGATCCTCATCCCAGCCGCTTCACACTCGGCTGCGAACCGCCACAGCGCATGCTGTAGGTCTTGGCTAGAGGGGGCCAGCAGGACCACGTCATCCGCAAAAAGAAGAGACGAAATCCACTGGTCCCCAAACCAGACCCCCTCCGGCCCTTGGCTGCGTCTAGAAATCCTGTCCATAAAAGTTATGAACAGGACCGGCGACAAAGGGCAGCCCTGCCGGAGTCCAACATGCACTGGGAACAGGTCCGACTTAGTGCCGGCAATGCGGACCAAACTCCTGCTCCGCTCATACAGGGACCGGATGGCCCCTAATAAAGGGCCCCCGATTCCATACTCCTGGAGCACCCCCCACAGGGCATCACGAGGGACACAGTCGAATGCCTTCTCCAGGTCCACAAAACACATGTGAACCGGTTGGGCAAACTCCCATGAACCCTCGAGCACCCTGTAGAGGGTATAGAGCTGGTCCAGTGTTCCACGGCTGGGACGAAAACCACACTGTTCCTCCTGAAGCCGAGGTTCGACTATCGGTCGGACTCTCCTCTCCAATACCCTGGCGTAGGCCTTACCAGGGAGGCTGAGGAGTGTGATCCCCCTGTAGTTGGAACACACCCTCCGGTCCCCCTTTATAAGAAGGGGGACCGGAGGGTGTGTTCCAACCCTAACCACCACCCCAGTCTGCCAGTCTAGAGGCACTGTCCCCGACCGCCACGCAATGTTGAAGAGGCGTGTCAACCATGACAGCCCTACAACATCCAGAGACTTGAGGTACTCAGGGCGGATCTCATCCACCCCCGAAGCCTTGCCACCGCGGAGCTTTTTAACCACCTCGGTGACTTCAGCCTGGGTGATGAAAGAGTCCAACCCCGAGTCCCCAGCCTCTGTTTCCACCACGGAATGCGTGATGGCAGGATTGAGGAGATCCTCGAAGTACTCCTTCCACCGCCCGATAATGTCCTCAGTCGAGGTCAGCAGTCTCCCGCCCCCACTATAAACAGTGTTGGCAGAGCACTGCTTCCCCCTCCTGAGGCGTCGGACGGTTTGCCAGAATCGCTTTGAGGCCAACCGGTAGTCCTTCTCCATGGCCTCACCGAACTCTTCCCAGGCCTGAGTTTTTGCCTCTGCCACAGCCCGGGCCGCAGCACGCTTGGCCTCACGGTACCCGTCAGCCGCCTCAGGAGTCCCACAAGCCAACCACAGCCGATAGGACTCCTTCTTCAGCTTAACAGCATCCCTTACTGCCGGTGTCCACCACCGGGTTCTGGGATTGCCGCCACGACAGGCACCGCAGACCTTACGGCCGCAGCTATGGGCAGCAGCATCGACAATAGATGCAGAGAACATGGTCCACTCTGAGTCTATGTCTCCAACATCCCCCGGGATCTGGTCGAAGCTCTCCCGGAGGTGGGAGTTGAATACATCCCTGGCCGAGGGCTCCGCCAGGCGTTCCCAGCAGACCCTCACTATGCGCTTGGGCCTGCCGAGTCTGTCCGGCTTTCTCCTCCTCCAGCGGATCCAACTCACCACCAGGTGATGATCAGTGGACAGCTCAGCCCCTCTCTTCACCCGAGTGTCCAAAACATGCGGCCGAAGGTCTGATGATACGACAACAAAGTCGATCATCGACCTCCTGCCTAGGGTGTCCTGGTGCCAAGTGCACTGATGGACACCCTTATGTTTGAACATGGTGTTCGTTATGGACAATCCGTGACTAGCGCAGAAGTCCAATAACAAAACACCACTCGGATTCAGATCGGGGAGGCCATTCCTCCCGATCACGCCTCTCCAGGTGTCACTGTCGTTCCCCACGTGGGCGTTGAAGTCCCCCAGCAGAATAATGGAGTCCCCGGGAGGGGCACTATCCAGCACCCCCGACAGGGACGCCAAGAAGGCAGGGTACTCTGCACTACCACTCGGCCCGTAGGCTGAAATGATAGTCAGAGACCTCTCCCCAACCCGAAGGCGCAGGGATACAACCCTCTCATCCACTGGGGTAAACCCCAACATGAGACGGCTGAGCTGGGGGGCAACAAGCAAACCCACACCAGCCCGCCGCCTCTCCCCGTGGGCCACTCCAGAGTAGAAGAGAGTCCAACCCCTCTCAAGGAGATGGGTTCCAGAGCCCACGCTGTGCGTGGAGGCGAGCCCGACTATTTCTAGTCGATATCTCACGACCTCCCGCACAAGCTCAGACTCCTTCCCCCCCAGCGAGGTGACATTCCACGTCCCTAGAGCCAGCCTAAGCATCCGGGGATCTGCCGTTGAGGTCTCCACCTTCGTCCGCCACCCAATCCTCTTTGCACCGGTCCCTCACGGTTCCCCCTGCAGGTGGTGGGCCCACTGGAGGATGGCCTCGCGTCTCTCGTTCGGGCTTGGCCCGGCCGGGTCCCGCGAGGAGCAACCCGGCCACCAGGCGCTCTCCGACGAGTCCCGACCCCAGGCCTGGCTCCAGGGTGGGACCCCGGCTCCGCCGTACCGGGCGACGTCACGTGCCTCGATATTGTGTTCTTCATGAGGGGTTCTTGAACCATTCTTTGTCTGACCCATCACCTAGAACCTGTTTGCCATGGGAGACCCTACCAGGGGATTTAGGCCCCAGACAACATAGCCTCTAGGATCATTTGAGCACTCAAATGATCCTTGAACCGTCACCTTAACGTGGTGGAGGGGTTTGAGTGATTCCGAAACTATTTAATCAAATTCTTGCATAATTTGCTCTAAAAATTATTCTGCAAAAAAAAAAAAAAACTCAACCAGGATTCATGTCTCAGCATACGATGACATGTCTCCATTAGAACTGGAGCTTTTACATTCTGATCAGAATGTTTATGAGATACAATAAAAAGGAAAGATGAACACTGTTCTACAGTTTTAAAGCACAGAAGAAGAGTGACAATCTGTTTTTACAGCAAAACTGGATGTTAGGAGGTGATTGTTGCAAAGAAAGAGGTGCAAAGAATTGGCTGCTGATGTCTTTAGAGATTTTAACTAGAGCTCCTCCACTGATCAGCTCATTCATCTCAGAAGAGCTTGAGTGGATTGGAATCAAAGGAGGTTTATTAGTCTGAAATGAATCTTTCTGGGGTCTTTGGAGATGTTTAAAGCAAGTTCAGTCATGAGAGGTAGCAGTCACAAATAGAAGACGTTGCTGTTTAATTCATCATTAGGACACTACAAAGGTCGATTTCCTGGCAAGTTATTTAAATGAAACAAGACACTTGTTAAAAATGTCTTTAAGATCAATTTATCTAATGATAAATGAGAACCTTGGCTGTTCTTCTTACATTTGTCTTCTTCTCCTAATTCGTCTTGTCTTGAACAGGAGATTTTGTCCCTTGGGTCCCAGAAAATGACAAGCTCTCTGGAGAAAGTCGTAGCTCAGAAGAAGGAGGCCATCGAGGCACTGATGGATATGTTTGAGAAGGGGTCCGAGGTGTTGGCGAGCGCCGTGGGTGAACTCTTTCCCCTCTGTGAGGCTGCTGCTCCGGTTCTGAGGCTAGCCTTGGACAACGTCCAGAGCAAAGAGGTGTTTTATGTCAAAGAGCAGTTCCTGACGGTGAGGAACAAGCTGGACGTGCTCTCCAGCCAGCTTGAAGACATTGACTCGGAGATCAAGAAGGGAAAGTTGGACCTCAACTACTTCTCCGTGGAAGAGAACATCAGGAACCAGTTTCGGAAGTACATTGATATCTTGGAGACGAAGCAGCAGTTCAGGAGTGTGAAGACTAGGCTGTTTTTGGAGCACTTTGCCAGAACTGGTGGAGAGAAGAACCTTTATGTGCTCTATGATGCTCTGATGGGAACGAACAGTTTTGGAGAACCGATTTTAGAGATAGTAGAGAGGTAAATTAATTGTTTTTATGCTTTTCTTTAACTGTACTGATTACATGTATCTCTTGATAGGCCATGAACTAGAACTAAACTGAAGACCTGGTTCTGTTTGTCAGGTATGTGGTGAGGAACCGCCGGCTCCTGGAAGATTTCTGTGTTCGGATGAAGGAGCTCTTCTGCCTGGGCTTGATTGCTCTGCTGGGCCACTGCGCCCTCACCTTGCAGAGCCAAGAGGAAGAGCAGGACAAGATCCAAGAGTGGAGCACCAAAATTGAAGAGGTGGAGTCCAAGATGAAGACCACCATTGAGTCCTGCATCACTGCATTTCCAGAGCAAGCAAAATTAGACATGGAACGCCTCCTGCAAGAAGAAGAAGATGAAAATCTTCAGGATGCAGCACAGCGGCTTCTGGCGTTCCTGGTGAAAAAGTATGATTGGGTTTCCTGGTCTGTGCGGCTGATTAACCATTCAGGCAGCACCTTCAAGAACCTGCGAGCAGGAAAGCACTTTTACCATGTGGCAGGACAGAACTGGTTCGAGGTGCTTCAAGTGAACAACATCAACCTGGTGGTCTCGTTCAGCACAAAACCCCAGCCGGTTCCCCGCGACTGCATCCGGCAGCTGATGGAGGGTCCGGGGAAGAAGGGAAACGCTCCAGAGGTGGTGGAGGTGTTGGAGAAACAACTGTGCGGGTTCATCGTTCATGCTGTTAGTCGTCACAAAGAGTCTGCAGCTGCGTGGAGCTTTCCGGATGATTTCCACTACTGGGAACATCACAAGAACGTGGTGGTGTGTGTGCACTCAGAATGAAGCTGAAGTGAAGGATTTAGGGTTTATTCTGCCATTCAGATGTAGGTACCTCTGTCCTGCTGCAACACAGTGGCATAAATCATCAGTATTTATGGTAAATGCAAAACTGTATTTATAACTATAGTAGTTTTTCTCTTTAATCTCGCTTTTCATACTCCGTAGCTACTTTAACGGCATCAAGACCCAAAGTACTGCGTGGATTTTCCATAAATTCAGCAAAGTCAAAATCCCAAAGGTATTCATATTACATGCTTATTATTATCAGCAACTCATTAACTCATGTCATTCATACATTTGATTGTTACTGATGCATTTCAGTTGCAGGATATGTAAAAGAAGCGATCTTCCAAAGTAGTTTCCAACCGGCGGAAGTTTTAAGGATTTCAGGAAAGATTTTTTCTTTTTTTTTTTGATGGATAAGAAAGAAAATTTTATGAAAACCAAGTCAGCGTTTGTAGGCAGCAGGAGTTCATTAAGGGTTTCAAACATTCAGGAAACTTAAGTAAAATTAAAACATTACGTTTTGAATTTGCTTCCATTTAAAATATTTCTCTTTTAAATTTCAAACAGATATTTCAGATATTTTGTTCAACGTTTAACTGACTGCAGACATCTAATTTTGTTCTTAAAATTTGTCCCAGGCCACTTCTAAAAGGCAGAGACTTGGTAATAATAGAAAATAAACCTCCTAAGTAAAAACTCTGCTGGGAAAACAAATAGTCTCCATTTTATTAGAAGACCGGGTCCTAAGGCTGAACCATGAAACAAACACATATAAACACATGCACTCTTATTTTGCACTTTGCTAAACATGTAAGAACATACATGTGATTAGTGCTTAGAATTGGATTTTACATACACTACATATTACATATAAAGCAAAAAATAAACTTATTTTATTCTGAAAACGTTGCAGATATTTTTGGCTTCGACCACATAAGAAAATATAAAAACTTTATTGTTCAACTTCCTCTGACCTTTCTTTCTGAACAAGCATACATGGACAAATGTGCAAAACACTTCATTAAACCACTTTAATATAAAAAAAAACCATTACACTGTCTATTTGATTTGGTTTTTGTTCAAGGACATAACTGTAGATGGTACAAATGAGTTCTTCTAAATGTTCTTCCGGGCCAGCGGGTCTTTGTAACGATTCATGGCAGCATCTGAAAGTTGTTGTGTTGTGGATGTGAAAGGTCCTCAGTTGTCAGGGTGGCTTTCCTGGTCAATGAGCGACTATAACGATCTGATAAAGAGGGTCGAAGTGAACCATTTATTGCTCCAGATTATTTAATTATTCTGTTATGTTGATTGTTGTTTTACTTTAAGAACATTGAACCAGGATGTAATGTTGAAGATTAAAATAGAGCCGATCAAGGATTTGTGGATCAAGATCAATGTGTTCCTGCTGCATTAAAAAGTCTTCAGTTTCCTCAGCTGGTAGAGATGTTGTTGGGTCTTCTAAATGGAGTCAGTGTGATGTGAGAAAGACAAGTTTGTGTCCAAATCTGTGCTCCACCTGCTGGCTCTGAAGGATCAGGGACTTAAACAGATGCTCTGGGGTTTTGCTTCAGCCTGCACAACACAGCTCCTTTGTTTCCGTTCAGTTCCGGGGAGTTCTGAGAGAACATCTGGAGAAGACTGTGGACCATTTTTTCATAGTGGGAGAGAGCGCCAGGTCCGGTCAGGTGTGCCATCAGAGCCATGTCATTTGCATATTTAAAATGGATTCATTCCTTCACTGCTGGAGTCTAATATTTAAAACAAATGAACTCAATTTAAAACCATTTAAAAGCACCTGTTCCCATCTGTTCAATAGAAAACGCTGAGTCCATAAGATTAGACTCGAGTGAACCTGTAAATCAGACAGATATTATAACAGGTTGTTAATGTTAACTGTTTTAAAAGCAGAGGAGAAGTCCACACACCAAACGTAGTGTAAGGAAGTCCAGGTTCCTTGTGTCTAGGAGTACGAGGCTTGCATCTTCCACACCACGCCTTGGTTTGTAGGCGATCTATAATGGATCCAGTTAGTCGGCCATTCTGTCAGTCATCCTCTCCATACATTTACTCAGAGCATAAGCACCTTTATTAGTTACAGCTGTTAACTGTCAAGAACAAAATGGAAACCACAGATAATTGATGTTTTTACCTTACTAACCACATGCCTTTTAAACAGAAATGTGCACTAGCTTTGTGACCTTCATTACCTCAGGCGCCTGCTGTAACGCTGCAGACAACAGCTTCGCCGCCTTTAGCTCCACAGAAAAGGCTTGACTGAGTCTACATCTACATCCCAGAGCTCCAGTTTGGTTTCCCAGCAGGCTGACCCACATAACTCTGACAGGGAACAGAGAGGCTGCTTTTTCAGGCGTGAACAAAACACCATGCTGAGTTCTCAGATGTGACAATGGGCCTAAAGTTTTAAAGAGAGCGAGCTCTAAAATGAAGAAACTCACCACTGTGCTTACAGCTGCAGGGTTGGTTTAAATTACTGGCAGGTAAGAAATATTCTGCATCAGTGCATTTTTGTAACATTCCAAACGATTTTTGTGTTAATTTAAGCTTTCTGTCCAAAGGTGATGGATAAATACTGGATCTACAAACTCTTTATGCTGCTGTTTTTCCTCTCTGTTCACACTCAGCGTTCCAAATACATTTTTCTTTCTGTATTTCAGATGAACAGAAGTGAATTTTGCCTGAAAATTAATGACAGTAAAATGTTTTCCCATGTATCTACTATGCATGAATAATATTCGGAGCAGGAATGTTTTACTTTATTTTTTCATTTACAATAAAAACCAGTGCTTGATCAGTGTTCGATGTGACTGTGATGCTTTTTGACAATTACTGACAAAACACAACCTGTGAATGAGTGTAAACACGTCTAATCCGATATCTGTGTCTGTTGGACAAATGAGATTAATGCACTGTGCTGTTAGTGCTGGTGCAGTATTAGAATTAGGTGGTGCAAACTCAGCAACAGGGACTCCAGCTAATTTAATTGAAATTTACACTTAAGTCAGCGTTTCTCTGACCACAGCGTGATGCTGAGAATAATCTTGCAGGCAAGCAGGAAACTGCTTTGTCTAGCAGGATGCTATCAGTCATAATGTGCTGTGTAGGTGCAGAGCATGTGGTCGACATTTCATATCTCTGTAGATCTGCAGGGTTTTTAGCTGCTATGCTGTAAATCAGCCCTGTCAGAATACATCCAGCGTTATCAGAAATAAGCAGCACAGAGCAGTTGTTTCTTATTGTTCTGAGATCAGTGGCAGCTGCTATCATTCAATAGAGGGGTACAAAAACATTGCATGGCAATTAGTGCTGTAACAGTACACAAACATTACAGTTCGATACATTTCAATCAGTTTAATGCTCTACCATTTCAACAAGTGGCCAGTGTAAAAACGACTGGAGATTTGGGTTTATTTAACTCATTATACATCAATAAAGCACCTTGAAAATGGTCAAGGTGATTGAATTTTTGAATAAGACTGTGCCAACATTAAAAATAAAACCAATGTAAAATAATTTTGAACTTGTTTTGATGGAGAGACTGTACAACGGATGAACTGTACTGTATATGGTGGGAAAACCTCGTCTCAACACAGAACCGGTGGTTGCTCCTACAAATACTACCAAGGCATTTGGGGCTGTTTAAATGCTACTGGTTCTCATCTTTTCATCGGTTAACTGTCTTCCTGTCTGGTTGGAAGAATTTATTGCTTCATTTTAAAACTTTAACTGCATTACCCCCATCTTTTTTGACTGGTGCAAACCAACCCACACCAGTAAGAGAATTACAATCAATCCAGTCAGTTACCATAAGAAAGTCCAGGATTCATCTGTTGTTTTCACACACGTGTTGCTGCATGGTTGTTTCACATTCCAGGAGTAACAAAGAGGAAACTATGTCACTGTCGGACTGCACTGTGATGTTGGACTCCACACCTGCTACCTTGTTGGCACAAAGCCCTTCCTAAAGTCAGAAAACCCACACAGGTGACTAATGTTTTACCACCTTTGATGCATCAAGACTTTAAGCCTTGGGGGAAAAAAGCTGAAACTGTGAAGCAGTCAGACGGACGGGTGTGTCAGGCAGGGAAACCAGAAAGCAGACCAGTGAAATGTCACAAGACAATGACACAAGGAAACTCCAAGAGGATCTGCATATAGTAACCTAAAAATACATTGGACACATATAAAATTCACATAACCAAATGCAAATAAGTTATTATGTTTGTTTAGAACTGCTTTAAATCTGTGTTTTAAAACCAGTAGCAGCAACACTTCTCCCCCTTGCCTTATATAACCATGAGAACAGTGGTTTGCTGCAAAGAGAGCCAGAGGATTCATTAGTGGTTGTGTGGGCTTTGCCTGGGTAACAACTATTGATCCAAGAAGCGCTTCTCCTGCATAAAAAGCTCTCACTGTGGTAACCCGTCAATCCTGACTGTCATTAAGACTAAAGACTAAAGCATCTGTATACTGAGACGGATCTCCTGCAGTCGTCTGCAACAGCAGTTTCACTGCTCTCAGGTTAAAAAGGGTCCTCAAAACAAGGAACTGGAGTTGAGATGGTGATGGCTGTGGTTTGCAGACAGAGGGCGCTATCAGCACACATTAAGACCAAACGGGCTGCTGCTTGTTGAGGAAGCACTTATATTAATTATTATTTGCTGTTTTGAAAGTGATTTAATGTGAATTGTAGCAAAATTTGTAAATATCTCATGGAGTAATTTAGAATAAAGTGGAAGCAGGTTCAGAAACCCAGAAATAAAATTATCTCCCTGCAAGTTAAAACACTTTCCATCACGCTGAGTCTCTAAGAGGAGATAGCAGCCAATATCAATATTTCATAAACAACAGAGAGGCTGAATGGAGGCTGAACATCAGAGAGACCCTGGATGGGAAAGTCAATCAATGGTAGGATGGCTCTATCCGCCACCGCCTGCCAATCTTGGCTGCTGCTGGATAACCCATTTACCCATCAGTCCAAGTGGGCCGATCGACCCGCCTGCTGCTCTTTGAGTGGATTAATCCAATAAAAAGCTTTAAAACATTTGTTCAGTGACACTGGATGCAGATTGGAACCCAGAACCCAGTTTTCTCGCGTCCTGCTGGTTGAAAATACAGAACATTAAAGTACTGGAAATATGACATACGTTTTAAAAATGTATTGAAAATTTGAAAGCTATGAACAATAAAGCAGTAATTGCAGTGAAAGGTGGTTCTATAAAGTACTGACTCAGGATCAGAGTTAGTATAGTTAATAAATTAAAATACAGTATTTGATCTGCAGATGACATCAAAGGCCTAACTGTTGATGGCACTAAAATTAAAGCATAAAAATATCTTATCCTAGATCATTAGTTTGTATTTATTTGCCAGTTATAAAATGTATGAGTCTGAATTTGGTTTTCAAAGACTTGAATTAGAACCACCCTCATGTTTCCCTCCTGATGTCCTCTGCTTGCCTGTCTGTCTTCCCTCCTTGGGGCCTCATGCTGTCCCACTTAGACGCATTTCCTTGCTGAAGTTGGACTTCTGCACACACTCTTTCATTCATCTGTAGGAGAACGTTGGGTCTGTCAATATTTATACAAGGTCAGCTGCTCTTTGGCAGCAAACCTTAATGTGATTTCCAACATATTGTCCTCAGCTTTTTGCTTCTTTCATGCTATCATTCTACCCAAACATATCAACTCTTGGAATTCTGCAAAGAAAAGGAAACATTCAGCAGGAATCAATTAGTGCAATTTAGCAGCCAGTAGAGGCGTTTTTGGATTATTCACATTGAATGGATTTGTTATGATGACTGAAAGCAAAAATGCTTTAATGTTCCAAAGGAAACAACAATTCCTGGGAAGAAAATCCCCTGATTTTTGGATAAATTGGAGGGAGTCCAAAGATGACTGTGACTGAACAACATGAACGCCATGGGAGAGATGTAGTTGTGCTTGATGATCCCAAGGGAGTGGGAGGTAAATGAGTAAAAGCATGAGAAAGAGGAAATGAAGGAGGGTAAAACCAGGAAATGCCACGTCACAGGGAGTCCTTCCCTACAGCTGTGTGATCCCTCCTGGTCCAACACAAATCCTCACTATAACATCAACAAATACCTGAGCCTGCTTCAAAGCATTGTTGCTGCATGCAACAATTTCACGCAGTTTATGAAGATGTTGCATGCAACAGATATACTGGTCCTTCTCAAAATATTAGCATATTGTGATAAAGTTCATTATTTTCCATAATGTCATGATGAAAATTTAACATTCATATATTTTAGATTCATTGCACACTAACTGAAGTATTTCAGGTCTTTTATTGTCTTAATACGGTTGATTTTGGCATACAGCTCATGAAAACCCAAAATTCCTATCTCACAAAATTAGCATATTTCATCCGACCAATAAAAGAAAAGTATTTTTAATACAAAAAACGTCAACCTTCAAATAATCATGTACAGTTATGCACTCAATACTTGGTCGGGAATCCTTTGGCAGAAATGACTGCTTCAATGCGGCGTGGCATGGAGGCAATCAGCCTGTGGCATTGCTGAGGTCTTATGGAGGCCCAGGATGCTTCGATAGCGGCCTTTAGCTCATCCAGAGTGTTGGGTCTTGAGTCTCTCAACGTTCTCTTCACAATATCCCACAGATTCTCTATGGGGTTCAGGTCAGGAGAGTTGGCAGGCCAATTGAGCACAATGATACCATGGTCAGTAAACCATTTACCAGTGGTTTTGGCACTGTGAGCAGGTGCCAGGTCGTGCTGAAAAATGAAATCTTCATCTCCATAAAGCTTTTCAGCAGATGGAAGCATGAAGTGCTCCAAAATCTCCTGATAGCTAGCTGCATTGACCCTGCCCTTGATAAAACACAGTGGACCAACACCAGCAGCTGACACGGCACCCCAGACCATCACTGACTGTGGGTACTTGACACTGGACTTCTGGCATTTTGGCATTTCCTTCTCCCCAGTCTTCCTCCAGACTCTGGCACCTTGATTTCCGAATGACACGCAGAATTTGCTTTCATCCGAAAAAAGTACTTTGGACCACTGAGCAACAGTCCAGTGCTGCTTCTCTGTAGCCCAGGTCAGGCGCTTCTGCCGCTGTTTCTGGTTCAAAAGTGGCTTGACCTGGGGAATGCGGCACCTGTAGCCCATTTCCTGCACACGCCTGTGCACGGTGGCTCTGGATGTTTCTACTCCAGACTCAGTCCACTGCTTCCGCAGGTCCCCCAAGGTCTGGAATCGGCCCTTCTCCACAATCTTTCTCAGGGTCCGGTCACCTCTTCTCGTTGTGCAGCGTTTTCTGCCACACTTTTTCCTTCCCACAGACTTCCCACTGAGGTGCCTTGATACAGCACTCTGGGAACAGCCTATTCGTTCAGAAATGTCTTTCTGTGTCTTACCCTCTTGCTTGAGGGTGTCAATAGTGGCCTTCTGGACAGCAGTCAGGTCGGCAGTCTTACCCATGATTGGGGTTTTGAGTGATGAACCAGGCTGGGAGTTTTAAAGGCCTCAGGAATCTTTTGCAGGTGTTTAGAGTTAACTCGTTGATTCAGATGATTAGGTTCATAGCTCGTTTAGAGACCCTTTTAATGATATGCTAATTTTGTGAGATAGGAATTTTGGGTTTCCATGAGCTGTATGCCAAAATCATCCGTATTAAGACAATAAAAGACCTGAAATATTTCAGTTAGTGTGCAATGAATCTAAAATATATGAATGTTAAATTTTCATCATGACATTATGGAAAATTATGAACCTTATCACAATATGCTAATATTTTGAGAAGGACCTGTAAAGATGCCTCCTTTAACCTCTGCATGGTTGGAACCATTGAACTGTGATAAATTTAGAAAAAGGTTTTCTCTTTCTTTATTAAACTGTGATAAAAATGGCGCCAAAGTTGTGTCTTAGGTTCCCATGGGTGGGGGGGTTGATGGGTGTGCACTGGGGCTGTTCAGTTTCAGTCACAAGGTTCTGGGTTTTGCATCTTTTCTCTAATATGTGCTGGTTTTCTAGGAAGACCGGCTCTTCTCTGAACAGTTTAAACTTAGTTATTTATATTTTGTTTCACAGAAGGAAAAAAAAAAACATCCATCCATCTTTATTGCTTGCTTGGTCCTGGTAGCGGTCACTTCTGGTGTCTACGCCAATAGGCATGAAGAGGGGTGTAGCCTCGCTGGTCTTCAGTCTAAAACAGAAAACAAGTTAACCAAAGAAAATTCATTTAAACATGTTGGACTTTAACACAAAGCAAATATTTTCAGCTTGTTACCACAGTTGATTTCAACAAACAGAACATTAAAAAACCCAGTCCCAGTTTTCTTGCTAAACTTTTCACTTTAAAATAAAAAAATGCATATTTACAGTACATATAATGTGCAAAACAAAATGTAGCTTCACTAAGATAGCTGGTATCATTGAGCGCCATCTGCTGGGGGACAAATTTGTAGCAAATAAATTTATGTTCACAAAATTCTGAAGTTAACAATTTAACTTTGTTAGCATTAAAATAAAAAGCTGCAAGGTGCACGGAAGTTTTTCCTGCCTATTCCACATATAACCACATATTATATCAGGTTTTCTACTTTGTTTACCTGACAGAGAGCATGTGAGCATGTTTTCCATCTTATTTTATACTAGTCTAGACATAATTGAAACCCATTACTCTAAAAGTAAGAAAAACAAATTCCCGTATTTCATTGTTATAAGAGGCATTTTTTAATCAAAGTGGCAGAAATATGCTTTCCTATGAGAATTTACATTGGGAAAAATAAAAAGTATTTTATTTTTCTATTTGTCAAACATTGTATTCTAATTTATTTTCTGTAATACAAAAAAAAACTGTCTCTTTTATTGGGTTATTTAGTTGCCTTTTTTTTACATTTAACTATTTTTATCCAGCAATTCAGATTTTCAGACAGATAACATTAAAACATATTTTCTTTTGTATTTAACCTCTATTATTAAAATTCAACAGCCAAATGAGGAGGTATGTAAGGTGGTTTTTAATGACTGCTAATTCTACAACATTCTTCCAGTTTTAGGAGTTATTTTCTCAGTTTTAATGCTTTAACTGCAGGTTTCTGTCATTATTCCCACTTCTTTATATTGTTTCAGATCCAGTAATAATGTTCTGTGATCCTGTTGGCTTCACATTGACTTCCACCTCAGATGGAACACAATTATTAAAATCTACCAAAAACAATCGGCCTTAGGTTTTTTTTTTCCAAATCCTTAAATAAAATAAATACATTTTTTTTTTCATTAGACATCTATTTGCTCTTTGGCCATAAAAACTAAACAATATAAACTTCCCTTTAATTTTCCGTGTTGATCTTGTACTCAAGCTATTCAACCAAGCTGACATTTGGTTGGTAAGAGAATATTTTATAGCAGGTCATTCAAATAAATGAAGGTTGGATTAGCTATTTAAAAAACTTATCTGTGTTGAGTAGCAAAGATATGTTGTTATAGACCCGCCTACTGCCTCCATTAACTCTTTATTTCCTGCAGGAGTCTGCTGCATGGTGTCCAAAGCAGAGGTATTATATCTGTGGCAGTTTAAGGATTTCAGTGAGTAACCTCAAAATTTAGGGAGCTTCTGTGAATTTCCCTTTCCAGCCGAGACATAAATCGTGTCCATCCAAAGGCTTGGAGCATCTGTCCTCACAGCCATTAGAAAAATTATTGTAGTAATTGCTTTATTGATCTGGTTTTGAAAGCAATTCTATTTACCATTGTTTTGTTACTGTCAAAACTATTCTGTGAATATTTACAGAAATATTCCAGAGGTAGTTCTGAATTTATGTTGTAGAATTAGTTTTTTCCTTTGACTTCGTTGAGAAAGGTGCTAAAAATCTGAAAACCATTCCTTTCTGTGCAGATTCACAGTAATGCAACGTCTTCAACATAGTTTTAGTTGCTGATATATAATTACCTCGTCTTAAAATTTCTGATAACTAAAGCTTTTTTAAAGCTTTTACTGAATGATAATTAATATGGTGTGATTAAACAAAATCTCCGCCCCATTGAGTAATTAGATTTCCAATTTACATGCAGGTTAAAGTGGTTTGACCCGCTTATTTAAAGGCAAAGATGGACTCAGGGTGAATAAGTCTGCAATCAATACAGCCTCCGAGCCTTTATCTGTTTCTCCAGATTTAACCCGGGTTTGTATTGATCTGTCTGAGTGACAGATGAGCTCAAATCGAAGCTGACAGTCGGCCTTTTACTGCTGCAGTCACCACTGTGCATGCAGAAAACATCGCTGCCTCAAACTGGACAAAGTTCAACTGTGTTACTGTAAGAATCATCAGTGGGACTCAGTAAAAAGAAAGTTAAAAGACAACCGGCTGGATTATAAAGTGAAATATGGTGTCATTTAAGGAAGGACTTTACACCCAATGTTCAAGTAACCGCATCAGATAAATAATCAAGAAGCAAAACAGATAAGAGTTCTCCCAGTTTTGTTTCAAAGGAACCTCTCTTACAATAAACTGAGGAAGCATTTTCCATTTGTCCTTTAACATCTTCAGCCCAACTGGTGCTGTGATCTCCATTCAGATGTCCTGTTCTCTGTGACCTGGAAACATCTGGAGAGGAGAGGGAGGCGAAAAGCCAGTGTTACGCAGCGCTCAAACACCGCCTCCAAAACCCAAACTGCAGATGCTCCTGATTCAGCGCGCGGGTCGACTTTGTTGACTTCATCTTTAAAACATCCCTGAAGGACAGTTTAAACGCAAACAGACTGCATTTCTGAAATATCATCTCCGTTATGGGGAATACATGTGTGTGCACATATGTTTTGTTGAGCCACAGAAGCTGCCAGGTTGGGCCAGACTGACATATCTATGGATTAACGTGGAATTTTCTACTCATGCTCAAGAAACCTCCTGAACGTTGAAGCTTTTAACTGGCTGTAGGCCCTTACTGTGGGATAATAAACATGTCTGTTATTGTTAAGTCCTTAATGTTTTTATCTAACTCTAAAGTCTTCCAGATAGCCAGATGAACTGAAGCATGCATGGTCGTCTGTGAAAGCACAATTACATCTGTTCTTGTAGTGATTTAGTGATGACTGGTCCAGCTAACACTCACACATGAGTTGCAAATGGGTTTATAATGGACTCCAGTAGGAATGTCCACAGGTTATATGATGAACCACAGGCATTAATTGCCTTTTGCTGTCATGTAAAAAATTAGGACACCCTATGACATCCTCTGTGCTTTCCTAACATATGAATGGAGTATCAATTTTAATAGTGCTAAGAGATTAAAGTAATTTAATAAAACAATAAAAACATAATAAAATTTTTATTTTTTGTTTAAAACATGATTGAAAAATCCAAATTCTGATGAGGTAAAAAAATAGGGAAACACCACATTTATTCAAACTTAAAATGGCTAAAAGCCATATCACATCATCCTCAAAGCAGACAGCAAGATGGTAAAAGAAGTCTCCAAAAACCCTAAAAAGTCATCATCACCTACAGCAGACTCTTTCTACTGCTGATATAAAAGTGCATGCCACCAGAAAGAGACTGCACACGTTTGCCTTTCATGGGAGGAAAACGTTCCTCTTAAAAAAAAACAATCAAGACCAAACTGACGTTTTCCAGAGAGAACAAAGAGAGCCGGAGGTTTTGAATAATATTTGTTTCTAAAACAGACTCCTCAGTTCTGGACACCAGAAGTGAGGAGTTTGCACATTATGTGAACTTGCTGTTGTTTTGTTCCTTGATGAGGGGCTCAGCTCATGGTGACTAATGACTAAAATGCAGGTTTGTTTAGTTTTTATTCTGTTAAAGTCATGGTAAAATAAAAACAAGGAAAATTGAATTAGTTCTGATAACATGCCAAAATTATTCTGGTTTAAATGACAATTGCCACCAGAAGATGACTAATTTCCTACATGGTGCACTATAGTAGCCTGAAGGAATATTTGAAAGACTGAGATGAAGGAGTACCAGGAACTATAAGAGATGTGACACCTAAATGACCTGAAACAAAAAACATTTAACAGCAAAATGGTTCAACTGCCAACCCCTACAGCCACATCCTCCTCTCTGGACACAAGCCTAAATCCAATCATAGCTGAACAAGAGGTCCCAAGGCTGATTAAACATAAGTGATGAAAACTCAAGCATATGAATGTTCCCCTGATCAAACACTCAGGCTCCCCCATGGCTTGTTGCATATCATTATTGGTAAATGTTTAGGTAAAAAAGCTTGCAAATTGGACTGACTGATAATAATGACTAGGAACCGATCCACTGACTGTGGGCAATTTAAAAATAATGGTAAAAATAAAACTGAACTTAAAAGCAGAAGCAGTGTTTGTGTCGAATGAGCCAACTTTTCCAGCCATTCTCACCGATGTAAGACGATTACTCAGTATTCCACTGAGACATTTTTGAATGAAACAAATCCAAGTCTGCACTGTAATCTAAACAAGGTGGAAAAACACAGTGAAAAATCACAGCAGAAGCAATATTTCAGTTTCAGAACAGAAGAAAATGATCATAGAGATGTATAAAATCTAGGCAGAAATAGTTGGAAAATATCCATCCATTTATTGTCTTCTGCTTTTTTGAGATCATGTTATCAGATCCAGCAGGGAAATTTAGAAATCCCTCTGCCCAGGGGAACTCTCCAGCTCATTCTGGGGGATCCCAAGGTGTTCCCAGGCAAAAAGGGATATTTAGTCCCTGCAGTGAGTTTTGGGTCTACTGTCAGAAGTAGGCAACAAGTGGGGCATCATGATCAGCTCCCAAAACAACCTCATAGGACGTCTTTTGATGCAAAGCAACCCCGGCTCTTTTCGGAGCTCTCCACAGATGATGGATTTCACTCTGTCTCTAAGGCTGAGCCTGGGCACATCATGCAGAAAGCTCATTTCAGTCACTTGTACACGGGTTCCTGTTTTTTTGTTTTTGTCATGGTCCAAAGGTGAAAAATCCACAGAATAGTAAATCAGAAGCTTTACTTTTTGGCTCAGCTCTTTCTTCAACACAACAGACCAGTGTAATGCTCGTAATATGGCAGAAGATGTCCCATTCTGTCTATCCATCTCCTAATACATCAGGCTATAACTCATCAACAAGTCACAAAAATATCTAAATTCCTGTTTGACTTGAGGCAGCTCTTTGTTTGTGAAAGGATCAGAAAGCTCTCAAAAGCATCACTCTGAATAGAATAGAATAGAAATAACCTTTATTGACCCTCAGTGGGGACATTTGGGTGTATCAGCAGCAAAGTGAAAGGCAAGTGAAAGCATGCAGATTCACACAAGAGTAAAAATATAAAGGCAGACAATACAAATAAGAGGCTGTACATGTACAGAAAGAGCAAATTAGCAGAAACACACGTTGCTTTATTTGAAATAGCATTCTCAGATTCAAAGAAATGTGCAACTCAGTGGGATCATTTCAAAGAAGTACAGCACATTTACTGTATTTACGCATAAAAGACAACAAAAATTATTTACAAGAGTTGAACAAATGTGCAAATAACAGCAGGGACGTAACAGCTGCCGGGAGGAAGGATCTGTGATATTGCTAGATTGTGCAGCAAACAGCTCTATGCATGGGGAGGGAGATATTGTCCAACAGTGATGTTATTTTGCTAGAGTCCTTCTGTCTCCCAGCACCTGCACTGTGTCCAGGGGTGCATCCTAGAACACTGCTTGGCCAATTTGGCAAGATTTAAATAACATTATTTACATAGAATTCAATCCAGTTATACTACGATGCAGTCAGATTCAGTAGATCATAAAATGTCAGCAGGAACAGGCTGTTTTACTAAGGTAAGCATCAGCAGAATCTATCATGTAATGATGACTGTCGAAGGAGCAAAATGCAGCTAGGAAAGCAGGATGTATAAATCCTTTAATGATAATAACAGCTATAAAAGCTATGAAAAACTAACTGAAAACAGTGTTCACACACATCAGTTACTAGATTAAATTTGCTGATCAACCCTGCAAAGCGGTGAATAATATTATTTTTCAGTCCTGCAGCATCTTACTGTTCCATACTCGAAGATTTTTGTTTTTATTCGTCTTAAAGTGAAACAGATCGTTTAATGTTTGATTTTACTGAATTAAAATAAGGGTTGCTGATTCATTTCTGTTTCCAGCATCTTCTCTCCCCTCCTGAATTCTGTCTGAACATTCAGCTAACATGAGGCCGAAGGCTGGAAAAGTCTGCTCAGCTGACTAAATTAGTTCTGCATTTTAGTTCAGTCAATTTATGATAAGAACAGAGTCAGCGGGACAAATTTAACCTCAGTTAGTACAGACACCTGTGTTCTGTAAATCCAGTGTTTTTATCTGCAGGAAGTCTTCATTTGGATTCTTGGTTTTAACTTTTAAAATGACTTTGTCAGCAACACATTTGTTTGTTTCTTCTTGTTGCCTTTTGGCCTCTGGTAACACCCCACAGTGGAGGATATGTTACTCCTGGAACAGGTTTTTCTTTTTAACGCCTCAGCTGTATTTTAAAGCCTTTACAAATCCCGCCCATATTTATTTTCCCATGGGAGTCCATCAAATCCTACATGGCAGTTACTAAATCCCTCCTTTGCCACAAAGAACTTTCTAACATGAAGCAATACTGATGCAATCCCGCAACATGGATGGGAGGAAAAACATCTGTCAAACTAATCTAATCTGAGATTTGTTTCTGTGATGGCAGAAGTTTAATTGGTAGATTTTAATCAAAATATTTCATTCATGTGCAACACTTTAAAGATGCATCATGGTTAGCAGTCCCAGGACATTTTCTAAGCCTGTGTTATACTTGAGTCCTTTAAGATTGTGTTTGCATCTTTTTTTCTTTTTTAGTTTAGTATACATCAAATGAATCCCATGAAAGCAAAGGGGATTTATCAGGTCTTGTAATTGATGATGTTGCTTCTTCTAATATGCAATGATCCAGCAAAGGGAGTTTCCTGTTAGCTCAGGGGACATCTTGTGGTGAAGAAACAAAAACCAATGACCAAGGTCAATTTGATAAAACCCGGCCAACAGCTTCTCTGCAGAAGGAAGTCATTTATCATTCCAGCTTTCAGACACAAACAGGGATTTTGATGTTGGAGTTATTTCCAGTTCAGAGTAGTGACCTTGACGTTAAACTGCATCAACCATCCTAATACAATCAATCAAATGTTCTAATTTCCTTTTGTTGCAAGTGCAAATGATAAAGCATAAAAATGAGACATTCTTCAATATTTAGAATTCTGATTTCTCTAAAATTCAACACATTGATACTCAGTGGGGTTTAGGCCCGACTAGGCCGATACCACATTGATTAAAGCAGGTATTGGTACCTTTGGTAGTGTGGATCATGCTGGAAAATAAAATCAGCAACTCTATAAAGCATAGAAGCAGAATGAAGCAGGAAGTGCTCTAAAATGTCCTAGTAGATGGCTGCTCTGACTCTGGACTTGACACAACCCAGTGGACCAACACCAGCAGATGGCATAGCTTCACACTGAACTTTGAACTGTTTGGATTCTGTGCCCCTGCATTTTTCTTCCAGACAAGAGCCGGCCCAAGGCAGAAGCAAACTAAGCAGCTGCTTAGGACCCTGTAATGAATGCTATGAAAGGAAAAATTCTTTCATCTGAGAAGAGGACTTCGGAACACTGCAAAAGTCCAGTCCTTTGTCTCCTTAGCCCAGGACTTTGTCTCTGGTTCAGGAGTGGCTTAACCCAAGGACTGTGACAGTTGTAGCCCAGGTCCTGGATACGTCTGTTTGTGGGCGACTCTGATTCTGACTCAGCTGCAGTTTATACCTTGAAAATCTCCCCTTTTCTCATCCATGTGCTTTGCTTCACAATCTTTTCAAGGCTTCGGATCTCTGTTTTGCTTGTGAACCTTTCTATACCACACTTTTTCCTTCCACTCAACTTTCCATTAATTTTCAATCAAATTGAAAAATACTTTAGTAATCCCAAAAGGAAATTGAATGTTGTTGTTACTCATTATGAAGGTTTCTTCAGAGTTATTGTTGATGCTGATGGCTGTGGGCAGGAAGGATCTCCTGTAGCGGTTTGTCTTACAGCAGATCTGAAGAAGCCTCTGAATGAAGACACTCTGTTGTTGTACAACAGTCTCATGAAGAGGATGCTCAGGGCTCTCCATAATGTTACATAAGACCACTTGGATACAGCACAACCAGGTTCCTTTCCAATGAGTTTTGTGGCTTACCCTCCACGTGGAAGTTTTCAGTGATTATGCTGCACTTTCAAGTCCATCTGTCAAGTTCTCATAACGAAACATCTGATATTGAAACATCTGATAAACAGATGTTTGTGTATATTTTTGCAACAAAAAAAAACAACTTTTATATGATATTTTAATTGTTTAGATGCAGCTGTAATATAATTATCTTTTGATCAGTTTTATGGCTGTAGCCAGCAGAGCTATCTGCCTCCTTCTCGTCAGCTGGGTATCATTATCTCAAGTATTTTAACCATGTTTACACCTGATGGTCTGAAAACCACAAACAACAAAGGCCCAGATTTTCTGACAAACTCAGCTTTCCACTAATGCTGGAATCACAGTGTGTTTAATGGGCTGCATTGTTGGATCAAAGCTCCAAATGTCAGAGCGTCTGGTGTTTTCTTTCCTTTCTTTCAAAGAAAACAAGCTCACAGCAGAACACCTTTTCAAAAACAAGTGAGGCCTTTCAGCCGAGTGACGTCACACTCAGGCCTCTGCTGCAGCACCACCCATCACACCAATATACTGTTGAGTCCCTGCGAAAGCTGCCGTCCGCTTTCTGATGCTCGAGTTGAGTGCGAGATCTGACAGCAAGACGACACAGGAACAAGGCGGTGGGGGACATGATCTGCTGACCAGCTTCAATTTGCTACGGACGGCGTTTCCTTGGTTTCCCGTGTACAATCCATTAAATGCCGCAGCTGACTATAAAGCACAGAGGGCCGAGAGTGAGCTCTGCCTGTCATGGTGGATACTCAGAGACAGAGACTGTCTTTCACCAGTCTGTGCTGTGACTCAAGGACGCTTTGCAATGCTCAAATCCGTCACAACTGAGCAGATTCAAGGGGAATTAGGTCAAGATTTCCACATATTTTCTGGGAGATAAAAAAATGGGCAGGAATTTTGTCTCTTTGCAGATCCACTGTATTTTTTTTTTTTTTTTTTGATGCAATCTACGTTAAAAGTTTTTAGATTAGAAAATGTAGGGGTAAAAAAACATACAAAATAATAAAATAATCTAACTTTAGATCAAGTTATGTTTGAGATTCCCGTTTTTTCCTTGTCTTTACAAAAATAAAAACATTTAAGTTCTAAAGGTTTAGCAAATTCCCAACTTTAATTGTTGAGGAAAAACTTACACTAAAAGATGAGAGATGAATGTTTTGTTGGTCGGCTGAAAGTAAAATTTTATCTTGTCTAGATTGGAACCGTTTTCCGTTGGATTGCATAATAAAGGAAAATTCTTCAGCTGGGTCAGTTTGTAAGCGTGCACAACTCCACAGATCTCATAGAAGCTAGTGCTGTGTCCATGGCAACTTGTTTGAGCCACAACAAGAAGCTTTTTGTCCTGAGCCACTTTCTGAGCTTTGCAACGACGGCTTTTCTTATTATTCTGCCTCTCTCTCTTTGCCCATCACACCAGACCTTTTTTTTTTCTGCAAATTTTCCCAGGATGCACAATGTCCCTGCATGGGGGAATGTTTACACAATGTTATCTGTGTCAGTCCCAGCCCCTGGAGTCTCTCTGGAGTGGGTTCTGGTGGAATTCTGGAACGGGATGGAGGAGGAATTTCAAAAGGAGGAGTGACGAGAGACAGGCACAGAAAAAGGGTTAGGGAGAGAGGGAGAGAGAGAGAGAGAGAGGGAGAGTATAAATATATCCCAAGGAAGCTGGTGCTCACAGGCGCAGCTGGACTCCTGGATAACTGGACTGCAGCCCACTGGAATAATTAGCCAAAAGGTGAGTTTTAATGATTTATTTAGCACTATTTTAGAGAAAGAAAGAAAGAAAGAAAGAAAGAAAGAAAGAAAGAAAGAAAGAAAGAAAGAAAGAAAGAAAGAAAGAAAGAAAGAAAGAAAGAAAGAAAGAAAGAAAGAAAGAAAGAAAGAAAGAAATGTAGTTTTTTGTGCTGATTGAAATTATTGACCAAATAAATGAGGAAACAAGTTTCTTTACCTGTCCTGTGGTTTTCTGAAAGACTTTTTGTGGTCTCTTTTAAAGCTCTGTCAGCTCTATAGCCCTGACCAGTGCTTGATCAAGTGCTTAGTGGGACTCGCCTTTTTTCTTTTCCAAAGATAAGGTTTGGTGTCATGAAGGAAGCTATTTCCTAACAAATATTTGACATGGGGAACTATTTCCCAGCATTAAACAATATAAACACTGATTAAGCATCTTTTCTTGTCTTCTTGAAATGGAATTTTAATTTTTTGCGTCAATTTAAATTTCAAATGTTGCACTTTTATTGTTTTTATTCTCATTGGCTGGCTCACATGTGGACATGTAAAAGGACCACTGGTGTGTGACTGAATAATGTAAATCTAATTAGCATGGTGTTAGGGAAAAGCTGTAGAAGGACACCAATGATCTCAACACTGCAGTAATAATTGGTGAGCCTATGATCTGTTGCTACACACATGAACCTGTATTTTGTTCTCAATGTTAGGACTAAAAAGACAAATGAGACACTTAGATGATTTGATTGTAATTAAGTCCAGGCTGTACTGAGGAGGTGGTTGCAGTAATGAACAAGAGCAATGGAGGAAATGTTCTTCTCTCAGACCTGGGTGTGCCTGTTTCTGAGCTACGTTTGGGCTCCAGAGAACATAAAATGATTGAGCTCATCTCTCTTAAGTATTTTACATTGACAAGCAAAAGATCATTACTGATATAAACCCTGCTTTCCCATGTTCTGAACATCTTTGTTTGCTTTGGGTCTTGGCTATTGTTGGAGCAGTAAAATGATGTCCCCAAGGGGCCAACACTGCTACGTTGTGCAATATTTCACATCATGATTCATCTGTAGACATACCATGTTTGATATTTGTTCTGTTTCTGCGCAGAAGTGACTTGTCTGTGTACCTTTGTCAGGTTTTTTTGTAATGTTTGTCAATGCCATCAAGGTTTTAAAAGAAGTCCCTGTCATTAACTGAGGCTGTGAGGGCGCGGCATGAAACTGGATGCCAACATGTGCTGACACGACCGACCGTTTCGTTTATAGTAGGGTTTGTTTGTCAGGGAAATGTCCTCTAGGAAAAGAAAACTGGCTTAGAGTCAACTTCCTTCTGTTACTTTTACACCTAGACAGAAACAAAATGCAGAGGCGCATTTAATTCTGAAATTTGAATAAATCACTCTATAATGAACTTTACAAGGGTTTTTTTTATGTTTTTTTTCTCCTTTCAGGCACCAGCAAACTCTCTGGATTTCTGATTAGATTTAGTTACTGTGACAAACTTAAAGATGAATAGTGTGGCAGACTGGCTCGTTCAAAACAGGGACAAGATTGAGAAAGGCGTAGAGATCATGGGGCAAGCCTCTGAGGTGCTGGCTTCCACTGTGGGCCAGCTTCACCCCATCCTTGAGGCGGTTTTCGTGGCCTCTGCTGAACTACTTAGCAACCCGGATGGGAAAGAAGCTCGCTACCTGACTCAGCAGTTTGAAAAAGTCAATTCAAAACTCGAGGGAATCCAAGATGAGATTGATAAACTCGCCCTGGAGCTGCAGAAAACATCAATGAACAAGCAGAACTTTGACCGAGAGGCACAGATTCTCAGTCAGTATGAAAAGTTTCAGGACTTTGTCAACGCCAACCCAAAGTTCAGAGAGAAAAAGAAGGAGAAGTTTCTCAGCCACTATGAGAACACAGAGGGCGACTTGAACTTGGATGCCATCTACAATGCTTTCAAGGGGGAGAACACCTCAGGTGACCCCATGCTGGAGACAGTGCTCTCCACCGAGCAGAGAAGCAGACGGGCAGTTGAGGATTTCTGTGCTCAGCTGAAGAAGCTTTTTGTGGTGGGCATCATCTCCATCATGGGCTACGCTGCACTCAAGGAAGGGACCGTCGATGAGGAGATGGTGAAGAAGTGGCAAGATCGAATGGAGGATGTGGAGAATCGCATGAAAGCAGCTGTAGATGACTGTACAGAGAACTTTGCCAATCAAGCCAAATTGGACCTTGAGCACCATCTCCAGGAGAACCCCGGCACGGTCAATCCTGAGTTTGCCAAATCCCTTTTGGATTCACTCATTAAAAAATACGACTGGGTGAGCTGGTCTATAAGGACCTTCACCGACAGAGAGCGCATTTTCTTCTTCAACTGGCTGGCAGGAAAGAAGTACCATGGAAGCGGCGGAGCCAACTGGTTTGACATTCTGACCAAGAACAAGATCAAAGTGGTTGTCTCGTTCTGCGTTGACCCTATGCCCATCAACAAGAGTCAGATCCAAGACCAGATTGAGCAGCAGAAGATAAAGGGGGACATGATGGCAGTGACTTTGTCTTTGAGGAAGAGCTTCCCGGACTGCCTGGTCCATGCTGTGAGCCATTACAAGGCAGTGGTGGAGACCAACAACTTCCGGGAGGACTGTTATTACTATGGGAAACACAAAAGAGCCTACCTGTGTATCCATCCTGAGTAAGGTCCAAGAAAGAAGGATGCATTCATCAACCTCTAGAATAGAGACTTTAGGACATCTCTAATAAATATGGAGCTATTTCTTTTGGTGTATAATCTGCTTTTGATACTGCATTGTGATTTTTTTGTCTTGCAGAATTTCATATTCTTATTCATGGGTCCTCCCATTCAAAATAAGGTTTTTATATAAATTTCAGAGCCGTAAATCGACATGCCTGCTTCGTACATTCTGTCATTTGGGTCGATATTAAACAGGAGATCCAAAAACTATTAGCTGAATGTCTGCCAGAGATTTTGCCTTTCATTTAAACCAGATCTACCCTTAGACAATGTCAACAATAAATCTACATGGTTGATCTATTATGTTAGTTGATGTTTAATGATATATGTAGTTGGAAACAACATTTTGAGCATAACAGGTAATTAAAGGCTGTCAAAATGGTTAAATTATCAAGGAAACTGTGTTGTTATTCTTTATTGAGAAGCATTTTAAAGGATGACTTCAAGTTTTTCAAGGTGGCTTGTGTTTATGGGTTGTGATCTTCTTAGCGGGTTTATTTGGTTTAAACACAGACGCTGAGGCTAACAGAATGTCCAAGAAAGGCCTGGTCCAAAGCTCCCGACATCAAAAATCTAATAACAGGTTATGTAAAAGTTTCTTTAGAACTAACAGTTATTTGAACAGAAGACTGACCTTTCAAGTAAAACATGTTATAGGCTTAATTCGGCCACAGTAATGTGGTGTAAAAATAAGACATATCATTTAAAAAAAAAGAATATTTTACACTAAATTAATTTTCTGATGGTTAGTCTGGCTGTAGGCATGTTAGAGGAGAAGGTCAGTGACCCACAATGTTTTTTTATTTTTTATTTTTTTTATTAGAGTCTTTCAACCTTTTTATTCATATTTTTAAGAAATGATTTTAGAATAAATAGAAACATCATTACAGGTTGCCGCATCACAAACTTTCCAGCAACTTTAAATCTGCAGAGTAACATTTTGTTTCTAAATGCAGACAAAACTTTAGTGAGCAACATCAGTTTGAGTTATTTCCAGGTGCTGTGTGATGTGTTATTATACAGCTGGGGCAGCAACTAGAGCAGCCTCTACAGTAAACTGTCTGAAACCCCAACTTGTTGTCTTCTTCGTGTATTCATAACCGCTTGATGTTCAGATCCAGCCAGTTTGTCTTCATTGTAAATGTTTGTAGGAAATTAAAATCCACCTCAGAGGTTCTAGCTGATACTGAGAATGAACATTAGAATAATACAGAATTTCCCTTTTACAGGAAATCAGATTAACTACATTCGCCGTCTGGTTAAAAGCTCCAGGACAGGTGAGCGTTTGGTGTATATATATGTATATATATATGATGCTTTTGGTGCAATATATTAAAGTTGGGCAAACAGTTTAAAACCAAATACAATCATTATTATATGTATAATTCATTTTCATTTGTAATAAACAACAGCATATGGTGGTCATTGTCATCTAGTCATCATTAATATGATAATTATTGCTTTTCCTGGGGGTTAAATCCTACGGTCATTAAAGGGCCTTTGTATCAGTTAAGTTGAAGCTGATCTGCAGCCTGCACATAAGGAGCAACACCCTTTTCCACCACCCGAGTTTTCAGTGTTTCTGGGTGTGCCTCTTCCCTGTAACATGAGAATCACATGACCAATAAGACAAACAGGAGTTTAGATTTCTTCCGCAAACTTTACAAGGTGAGTCCGGTTCTGGTCCAGATCCTTTATAAGAACCATATAGAACAAACTCTGGGCGTTTGATCGGAATAGAAAATGAAAAAATTCTCTCTTCTTCGTATCTCTCTGAATTCCAGTCCGTTGTTGCATAATCGAGACTTTTCTCCGATTTAGAGGATTTAGAGCCGCTTGAAGCGCATATTTCAGAAGAACGCAGTTTGATTTATTGAAGTGAGATGGGTGATGGGAAGAATCTACTAAATGTTTCAGAGTTTTAATCTAAAAATGTTGAAGTTTTTCTGGGTTTTGCTGCCAGCTCAGGTTTTCCAGGAAGTGTCTGCTGAAACATTTCGGTCATTGTTGCGCTGCGCAGAAACGCAGAAACTCGGAGGTGATCTGCGGTTCTAACAGGCGCTGTTTGTTTGTTTCTCTGCGGTCCTCTGCTGTAAAATGATACAATTAGAGAGCTTGTAGAGCGGACTGATCGATACGTTTTACATTAAGAGGGCGCATTAACAGAGGGTGCAGGGATTTCCGCCTCAGTGGTCAGACTGGGCTGTCTGGTAAAACTGCCACTGACAGAGTGGAACCGTAACAGTGTGCAGCGCTTTTATCCTGCTGTCATAAATATGTTTATGTTCAATTTCTATTCAGTCATTGCTGCTGTTTTTAACGAAGGAGGTACTTTGAACATATGCTTTGCCAGTTAAGTCGTAAACTGTTTTTCATGGCGTAAAAGTCATGATTCGCCCCTTTTCTCTTTATATTCATGCGTCAGAAATGTTTACAAGTTATTTTCCCAAGTCCGAGTCATGTTCCGTAAGGAATTTGGCCTTGAATGCATGCCGTCTAGTCCGCTTCTAACTCTGCATTGGCTTAGTTTAGGAAATCAACCCGTGTACTGTTTGTGTTTTTAGGCCCATTTTAACGCACAACAATTTAACAGTTATCTTTTAGTCTCAACATTTAATTCAGTATTCTCAAACTTTTCCCAGCTGCCTTAAAGTGGTATTTGAAAACTGATCGAGTATAATTTTTACCTATTAGAAATATAAACCAAAGAATTAGAAAAAGAGACTGACATGAACGTGTGTTTATGTTGAATTTCTGAATGAATTTTGTAACGAGGTTAACTCAAGTTAATCCTTAAATGTTTCCGTCCTTCACTGTTTACTGCATCGTTTACGGTTTTCATTCTGATTCAGAGGATTTTTGGAAACTTTGATCAAAATCCACGTTTAAAATCTTTGTTAGGACCAAGATGTAAATATGTTCCAGGATGCACTATAATCAACAGCATGATAATCATGGTGCAGTGTAATGATGAGAGTCAATGTTGAACTTGTGAATAGACAGAACAGGAAGTGCTTTTATTTTGATATGGATGAGGTGTTTTTGTAATGATCCATTTAGCTTAGCAAAAAAAATAAGATGTTGGAGGTAATTTACATTTATTTTGTTCTGAAATGACCCAAAGTCGTTTATTCAAGAGTTTACTTGGAGAAACATCAGTGTGGTGATTATTGTGAAGCTGTAGCTAACAAAACCAGGTTGTTTTAAACCAATAACAGCCCCATGGTTTGTAGATGTTACTGGCTAATACATCAAGCGCACCCTTTCACAGGAAAATATGAGCATTCCTGTGAAAGGGTATGTTTGCTGCTGTGGTCTGTGGCTGACATACCAGCTTGCTTTTAATCCTGATTACATGAGTCAAAACCTGTTAATGAGACCCGAGTCCCACTCCACAAGTCTAAGTCAAGTCTGCAGGATTCGTTTTTGTGAGCTAAATGCAAGAATAAAACCACTGTTCACCGTGAATCATAGGAAGTGATGAGTGCTGGACCATCAGTTAGTAAACAGCATTTTACTGCTCAACTTGGTTCACACAACTCTATTTAAATTATTAGTAATCTGTTGCTTCAGGGCCTGTAAAGCTGCAGCCACTCTGGAGACTTTAGGAGACAGTTCCCATAACAGAATCACATCTGATGCTTCGTGCAGCCACAGTTTCTCCCTCCGTATCACTGAGGTAAAGGACAGAAACAAGGAGGCAAAGATCAAGAAAAAACTGCTAATGAGACATCCCTGCATCCTAACTGTTATTTGCAACAGTTCTGTGGCAGAAAACGGAAAAGACTCAACCGTACTGTTAGCCTCATGTTCTTCTTCTCTTCATCCTCCTTTTATCTCACTTTAGGATTTGAGATGTCCTCCAGGATGTTTTTTAGGGATCAGTGTTGGTTTTTACAGAAAAATGAGAGGAATTTGAGGAGAGACAAATACCTAAGAAATGATGGTAAAACTTACCAGTCACACTGAAAACCTGGATGGATAAAAATACATCTGTTTTCTCATTGAATATCTAAAGTTCACCTATTTATTTAAAACCCAATTCTGAAATTTAGTGATTTATTGATTATTGTAATAGGCTTTTTTAATACAAAATAATCTGTTAAAGTTGAAGATGTGTTGAGGCCAAGGCCTGCGTATCTTATTGCAGCGTTTCCCAACCGTGTTCAGTCTGAAATAAAAAACCTTTCATTAATAGCAGCTAAAAACAAACAAAAAAAAAAAAACATTTCAATACAACCTTAAAGATATTTTCTCCTGAAGCACAGGTTTTCCTCCTGTAATCTAACATTAATCAGGATAAAACGGGGACACCAATCAGGAAGTGTATCACCGCATCTGAATCGTAAGCTGGAAATTAAAGCAGAAAGCTGAGATTCCCAGTTCTGTTCCGTGAGCATCGGCTGCTCCTGTTTCTGAAGATGTGATTTATTTGAAGCACTTCTGTGTTGGATTGTCTGCGTGAAAGGCCTTCTTGCAACAACACAACCCACCAGAGACTGAGGAGTGGAGATTTTTCTTACTTTCAGATCAAATCACAGAGTTACAGTTACTGTAAATGCTTCACCTTCTGGGGGGAATCTTCTGCTTCTTATACAAGAATATTCTGCTAACATGACCTTGATTTTCTTGTGATATTTAAAGCTTTGTAGAGAACCTTTAGAAGATGGTACAAAACAATTAGATTTTGTTTGGCTACACGTTTGTGAAAGAAATTGTGCTTTACTGTTCCAAAAGCTGTATGCCCTTTAAACATTTTCTCATGTAGCACCCACAAACTTCAGTATATTTATGGAGATTTTTCTTGAGAGACCAATAAAAACTAGTGCACAATTGTGAAACTAGAGCAAAAATGATGCATAGTTAAAATTTTTTTCCACAAAAATAAAAGTTTGTAAAATGTGGGATGCTTTTGTATTCAGCCCCCCAATTGGTAAACAGTTTATAGAACCGTATTTCGCTGCAGTTACAACAGAGACTCTTTTGGGGTCTCAGCCAGCTTTGGACATCTACGGATTGAACCTTTATCCCAGTTTTCTTTTCAGAACAGCTGAAGCTCCGTCATTCTGGACAGGGAGCATCTGTGGACAGCAACTTTTAAATCTTTCTAAAAAAATCTCTATTAGATTCAGGTCTAAGTCTATCATATCAATGTGCTTTGATCTAAGCTGTTTCACTGTAGAGCCCCACAGCATGATACTGCCACCACTGTTTTTTTACAGTAGGTTTGAGTTAATTTTCTGCCACACACAGTGTTTTGCTTGCAGGCCCAAAGGTTCAGATTTTGGTCTTCTCTGACCAGAGCACCTGCTTCCACATGTTTGCTGTGTTTTCTTCATGGTTTGTGGCAAACTGTGGGGAGGACAATTTTTGAGCTCTCTGACAACACGGATGCACAGAACTATGTGCACGACTGATTTCTGGAAACACAGTCGAAGACAATTGCTGACAAGTAGTTTATTAGAGTAGATATAAGCAGTTTTTATGCAGAAAGAGTCAGCCTGGTTTATTCCTTCAGGTTTCCTAGTTGGGATTTCACCTTCATTGCTCGTCCTGTGGAGGTTTCCTACCCAGAGTTCAACTGGTTCATTGATTGTCTCATTAGATGAGAAGCTTTCATGTGGAAGCCTCAGCCTGTCATGATGGCTCAGCTGTATTTCATGCTATTTGCTGAAGCCCATAAACCCATTTTACTAACAGCAATAATATGATTATAATGAGAATCAGATTCAAAAAGTAGCAAAGTAGGAAGGTTGACGGTTTCTAATTCAGGAAACATCTAACATGTTTGTTTAGATACTTGTGTCGTGAGTGGGAAACCATGAGCAGTCTGCAGTTTGATGGATCAGGCTGAGGAATGGGTGCTATCTGCTCCCTGCAGCCCTCTGCAGTCCAGCTAGATAAACCCCTCGGGAGTGAACCGACATCAGCAGAGGGAGGGAGAGACAAACGAGCTGACATATTATTTTCCATTGTCTTGTTGCCATAGTTACTTGCTGAGTTTCCAGAGAAACTCTGCAAGTTACCTCTTGTACCTAATCACTTCCCACGCCCGCTGCTTTGATATCGACTGCGGGGGAAAATAAATACTGCAACTTGTGTCTGTGAAGAAAAGAAACCTGAAATAAAACAGGTTACACCAGCTTCTTCACCCATGTAAAGATGTGATGTAGATAATTAGTGGGAGGCTGCCTGGCTGAGGGGGTTTGCACTGTAATGTAACTGTTTGTCATAATTTGATTTCCTCTAAAGATTACTGTTTCCAGATTTGCAGAAGGACATGTCTGAACATGTACCGGGACTCAGTCAGATCTGCTCTCCATGTCAGCCTTTTTGATCTGATTCCTGGCATCTAGGAGAGCTTTTTTTCCCTGGATTTTCCAACACCAGTTGACCTCTGTTAAAGTGAAATATAGTGAGAAAGAAGCAAACACTTTCATAAAAATAGCTGGACAGCTCTGCTGCTTTTTATCTATATTTAACCTTTACATCTGTCGGATCCTAGCATTTTGAATCCGTTATATTACAGCTAAGCTACATTATTTTATGTGCATCATACCTCAGTTGCGTTAATAGTATGGTTCCAGACAATTTGTACAATGCATTTCCTACAATGCATGGGTTGAATTTTGGATCGAGTTAGTGTTGCTCTAAGAACCCTGCTGAGCTCACAGGGAGCTTCTCTGACATCCCTATGGAGGTTCAGAAGTGTTTATTCTAGTTGATTGTGTCATTACTAAAATAAAAATACATTTATAAACAATTTGCAGCTTTATGTTTATTGTGGAGAGAAGAAAGTGCTTAATCTTATCATCAAGCAAGAACAGTTGTTTCCTAAAAAAGACTGAAGTGAAATTTAGGTGACCAGTCAAAGGTTTCCCTAATAGCTGTAGATGCATCATTTTTTGTTCAAACCTGATACAATCTGATACAAAACCAAAATGCACACAGAAATATGTTGCAATGTTTTCTTTCTTGAGCTACGGTAATGCTAACTGCAATGCAACCCATCAAATGTTGCAAGTTACGTTCCGTGAAATTAAAATTAAATCCAATTATAAACCACGTTAAAAACAAGCAGATTTGACCACAGTTCTATGGAGAACATTAAGAAGCCCGGTACAAGAAACAACAGAATAAAATAAAGTTAAAACCAACAGGTGGCAGAAAATGACTGATGGAGATGTGGAAAAAGGAAACCAGACTGGTATTTTTCTTCAGAAATAAATCAGCTAGTTTTACACTGAATGTTTTCCTGTAATGAGGTTCTGAAAGCCACTAACATTCAACAGAGAAACTGTTGGATTCTTGTTTAAAAAGCTTTCCTCCCATCCTGAATGTTGGCATTCTCTGCTGTAGTCCTCCATGGTGACTATGGAGACCATTAGCATGACATGAACCGGTTCAGCCCATAATGGTCTTACGTCACTCTTGAGTTCCTTTGGCTCTGTTGACTCAATCCTCACTGGGTGTGGCCAGCAGCTTAAACTGAAGCTCACTTTGCTGTATCTCTCTCTTTTTATCAGCTTTTGAAGTTTTGTTAGAAGACCAAGGAGAGCAGACCAGTCCAGCAAACCCTTTTCAGAGCTGTGAGTATATCTATAGAACTAACAACAATAATTTCCCCTAAATTCTCCTTGCTTTTAGCTACTCTTCATCTGTTCTTCTGTGTTCTTATAACGGTTTGTTCTCATAAATGCAAGTTCATAGGAACAGTTTGGGAGAGACGCCTGGCAGCGATGGAAAACCAGTTACAGAAGCTTGTAGCGGAGAAGAAGGACATGGTAGAGACCGTCATGGAGGTGTTCGAAAAGGGAGCCGAAGTAGTGGCCAGCATTGCCGGCGACCTCTTCCCTGTCTTTGCCATCGCTGCTCCGATTGTCAAGCTGGCTCTGGACAATGTAGAAAGCAAAGAGGCTGCCTTCATGAAGGATCAGTTTCAGAAGGTCCGAGATCAGCTGGACGTGGTCTCCGAGGAGCTTCAGCGGATCAATGATGAGATCAAGAAGAGTAGAGTGGATGCTGTGTATTTTTCAGTGGAAGAAAACATGACCAACCAATTCAGGAAGTACATGGACATCCTTAACACCAAGCCTAAGTTCAGAGATGTGAAGAAGAAGCTTTTCCTGGACCATTTTGTCAAAACTGGCGGAGACAAAAATCTGAACACTCTCTACAACGCTGTGACCGGAGAAACTTTTTCTGGGGAGCCTATCCTCGAGATCATCCAGAACTACGAGGAGAAAAGTCGCCGGCCGATGGAGGACTTTTGTGCTCGGCTGAAGAATCTCTTCTGCGTTGGGCTCATAGCGCTTTTGGGGCACGCTGCCCTAAAAGGGTACAATGAAGAGGAGGCTCTTCTCAAAGAATGGGGTGAAAAGATGAATGCTGTCCAAGCTAAAATGAATGCTGTTATTGAAGACTGCATCGTCAGCTTCCCTAATCAAGCTGAACAGGACTCCCAACGAGTGGAGAGAGACCAGAAGGCCTTAACCAACCAGCAGCTAGCTGATGCTATCGTTGAGAAGCTGAGGAAGAAGTACGACTGGGTGGGCTGGTCTGTGCGCATATTCAGGTTTCCCACAGGCCTGTTTGCCAGCAAGAAGGAATCCCAATACCACTGCTTGAAGGGGAAGAGTCACTTTGGGTTTCCCTCATCGGATAAGAAACTAAACATCTGGGTGTCGTACAGCTCCTCGCCTGAGCCCGTCAATAAGAATCACATCGAGCAGCTGATCAAGAGTCAGAAGAAACTCACCATGGTGAGTGTAGCTGAGGTCCTGTTTAACAAGTTACCAGGCGACTGTGTAGTGCACACAGTCAAAACCAGCGAAGACCTGGCCTTCTCCTGGAGCTTCGAGAATGAACTTCATTACTGGGAGGAGCACAAGAATTTTTATGTCTGCATTCATTCAGCTTAAAACTCTAGATCTAGAAAAACCCTCCAAATAATCATTAATATATTCTTTCTATATGCACATATTATAGCAGTCTGCTGCTGCCACTTTCCTCTGACCTCACAGGTGAAAGATTTCACAGTAGGTGCCTTATAATGTTTGGATAGTTTTGAAGTTGTGAGTATTTATGGGCTGTAAGAATCTTCTGTGCTGGTGGGATCAATCTGAGCGACCTGTTTGGAGAATCTCATGAGGACTTCAAGCTGACAGCTATTCAGGGCAGGGCCATTCAAGAGGGATGTTCTGAGATCTAAAACAACTGGACCTCCAAAAGTTCCTCCAAGTCTGATTATCACGAGAGATTTTTGTGTGGTTGCTGTTCTCTCATCCAACCACATCCAGGTTTCTGTTCAACTGTATCCGGAGATATAACCGCCATGTTCCAGTCCCAAAACAAAACAATGAAAGGGTAAAAGTGAGGGACTTTCTGGGTCCATATCTGTACCAGCAGCAGTATTCAACAGTGGCCTTTTTGACCACATGTGGTCAAAAAGGCCAGACAGCTCCTCCTGCTGCTTAGCTGATCAACGATGGGACAGCTCCATGCTACACATGCTGCACAGCAACATGGATGTTCTTCAGTCATTAAATTATTGAAAAACATTTGGCAATCATCATTTTCAATATTTTTGACCAGCTTGAATTTTCTTGTGTTATTGTTGTTTTAGATGATTAAATGTCCTCTTTAAAAGGCTTGATTAATCATCCTGACCAGTGTCCTGAAAACCCATTAGTACTCTAAACAATTCTTATCCCTGTTTTCAACTTTAGCTGTTAAAAGAACATCTTTTTCGGCCTTCCTTTGTTTAAAAAAAAAATTCTTTTGGTTAAGATTTTGAGATCACATCTGCTATGCGCTTAATAACAATATATGATCATATTATCCTCTGCCACTGTAAATTTCAGAGGGATGTGCTTTTTCAACCAGGACTTTTGTGGTGGTTAAAAAGAGAAAACTGTAATGGATGTTCTGGTGCTGATAAGGCTGAGCTCACCTGAAATGGGCCATTTATACCAAAGAACCACATGAACAACTGAAATCCCTCACTTGGATTTCACTTGTAGTTCTTAGTTGGCCTAAAGAGGAGAAAACATCACTTCAAATGCAAATGAAGCCTTAATCAGCACTGATGTCCCTGCAGCTTTTATCAACTTCCAGTGTGTCCTGCTCCAACATCTCGTTTGATTTGTGCAGCTGAAAATTAACTTTGTGCAGGATTTAGTTGAGTTTTTGATTCATTTTGGGTTTGGGTTTTTTTAATCAAAATGTTTGGAATCAGAATTCCTGTTCATATCACCTGGTAAAAATACATAAAAAAATGAACTTCTCAATAACATTAAAATTCATCGACTATGACTGTATAATGCATCAACTATTCAGATTTGTTATGGGCTTTTCACTCCTGTCACCAAAATATTTCTTACTTTTCTATATATTAAAACTAAAATATTACTTTTAAAAAGTAAATGACATAATGGTATTTTTGCATACATCTATTGCATACTTTTTATGTTCTTGCTGTGTCTGGGTAGTTGTTTTAATTGCATTGGTTCTATGAAACAAAAAAAAACTAATAAAATTTTTGAATTAATGTGGAATTTGTATATTGTTGTTATTTACTGATTATTGCTGCTTTGTTCCTTTTTACACACCTGAGTTTTAAGTTAAATTTTGTGCAAAAGTCATGTATGGGATGCTTCATCATCCAGTTTCATAAACGCTATTATAGCAACATTTTAAACAGGTATAGAGTTAGTAATGCCTATGTTTAGGCACACTGTTATGTGGTTATTAATTTTACAGATGAGATTAACAGTGTGATTTAATAAAGCCACTGTATTTATAAGTCAGCTGATTGAAGAAGAAAGTTCCCTGTCTTTAGAGGACTGTGTTTGGATCAGCATCTGAGCAGCACCAGGTGGACCTAGTGGTTCTTAACATTTTCTCTATATTGTTTTTGAGGAAAGATGTTTGGATCATTATATTCTGGAAAAAATATGCTATCTGACCCTTAAGAAATATCAACAAAAATAACTGATATTGGCAAATGAAACCAAGCTAAACATTTTGTATGTAAACCTACATTTCTGGATTTGTGAGAAGTTCAGCTCCAGTAAGGTTGACTGAAATATTTAACACCCATCTCTTCCAAGGACAAATTTTCCAGTATGGTGGAAAAAAAGAAAAGTGGTTCAGTGGTTTGGAAACACCCACTGTTCTCTATAATCAACGTGGTTGTGGCTTTTCTATATTCAGCGTACGGACACTCATATTCCTGCAGTTTACTACAGTAGCAGGTCAATAGAAATGAACAAGTGCAACAAAAGGGAGTCAAGGATCGTTGCTCTGAACTGTTTTTATTGTTTTAATATTTATACTGAGCCTCATAGAAGAATTCTGCTGTACATCTTAGTGACATAAATGTGAATCTTCATTAATAGATTTACCGATTTCCATTCATCCATCTTTTATACACGCAGGTCATGTAAGCATTTACACTCACACCTAAGGTCAACATAGATGTAATAATTTCAGAAGTCAGTAAATGCATTTTCAGATGTTAAAGCAAAACCAAAGGCTTGCGCGAAAGTCCTGTTTACACGACAACAATCCATTGAAAATAGGATTTTTTTCAGTTTCTGATTACACATCTACATGACGTTTTATTAACAATCTCTGTTCACATGACAACAGTAGATGAGAAAATAGTGTAACTCCCCTGCCACGCCACTAGTTGGCGGTATATTCTTCCTGCTCACAAAATGGGGGAGAAAATGTTTGGTGAACTAGTAAATACATAACAGCCATTATGTTGTGCACGTGTGCATTCACTTCTATTTATTTCAGGCATACTGTGCATGATCCAGGGCTTTCCCATAAGAAAGATTTAATTTTTCCCATCTACAGGACAACAGAATGTGGGAGGTTTTCAAACCATCAGTCTTTTCAGAGAAATTCGCTGTTGTCGTATAAACGAACAGGAAATCTTACAATGTTTCTTGAAAACTGTGGAACTCAGATAAACGCAGCTCCTCATGATGTGCAGCTTCCTTTTAAAGTTACAAGTCCCATGATGGATCTAGGACCTAGAAACAGGTGTTGAGCCCAGAATCACAGAAAAATGTTTAATAAAAGTAGGATGACAATCTGTCAACATGTCCAAAGTGGATCAAAGTCAAAACCACAGTTAGAAATTGTGAGATGGAAAAATGTCAAGACAACATACCTATAAAATGGTCGAACTTTAATATTTCACAGTGCTAATATATTACAGATAATGTTGCTGTAAATGTAATTCTCCAATTGCTGGGAGTCAATAATTATAATTATTATAATTATATAATAAAATTACAATGCTGTTGTTTAAAGCCAAGGTATCTCTCTTTTTTGTTTATTGTGTTAGCTGAAGCTAACACTTTAGCTTAGCAGCTATGTTTAGGCTATTGTTAGACTTTTATCGTCATCAATTGAATAAACGTTATCTTGAAAACAAAGTAACGTCTTAAACTTAGCGTATGTTTCTCTTCAGCATATGCCTTAAGAAAAAACTATTGGTTGATCTGAACTAAGGCCTATTTTTTCCATTTTTCTACAGCTGCAAATAGTCTGGGGTTCTTTCGGTCTAAAGATTTTCCTGTGGAGGAAATAATGTTTTTAAATTGAAAAATCACTTTGTCCAAGCTAAACAACATCCTTAATATTTAACTAAAATAAAAACTGACCTGTTTTTTAGCTTGGATATGCAGTCGAAGTATCTTGAGCTGTTCCTTTTTAACTAACATCACCTATTGTCCTGTAAGGTGTATGAATTGTTTAGTTTGAGGTTTGAGCCTTTTTATGTAAAATTGCTTCCTTCTTTCAAAATTATTCCCCAGTCGCCATAAAACGCCTGCATATAAAACACGAGCTTCATTCTATCCACACTAACAGTAGTCCCAACAACTGCAGTCAATTTCTCATGTAATCTAGAAAGACCTTGTTGTGTGACAACCTGTGTGCCGGTTGTGTGCTGGGAGAGACGTTTGAACTGTGCCTTAAAAAATGTTCAGCGATGCTCTCCAGATTTTCTCTGCCAGGTTTCACTGCCTCCTCAGCAGTTCTGCAAGAAAAGCTTACTTAGCCTGAACACTGAGATACCTATAAATATTGGAAGAACTCTTGGCTAAATTATTGAAGAGGAAGCAACAATAAAACCCCTCATCATTTAATTAAAATACAATGTCCTGCGAGAAAATCTCTGCTGATTTAACCCTAACCCTTCCACAAAGTACCCCAGTGCAAACAAAAACAGCTGGTTTAGTATTTCTCACATAACCCATAGTTACTTTAAAAATATCAACATTGGTAAATATTAAACAAAGCTGAGGAAACGGACACAATTATGGATAAATCTTTTCTTGGGTCTTTCAACCATTTGTTCCTGGTTGATTGACTTTAGAGGACCAAAACCCAAACCTTTACAGACAATTGAGATGTGCTGATATTTGCTGATAACTTTGCAGGCTGTTGGCACAGTAAGAGCAATTACCCAGTCAAGACTTTTTATTTTAGTTTTGAAAATTTAAAATTGATAATGTCTAGATTTTAGACTGCTGTTCTAGGGTCAGTCGCAGCAGTTTGGTTAACATTTGTTAACATAACAGCTTAGCAAAGGGAACTGTCACATAAATGACATTCAGGCACAGACTTTAGTCACTTTTACTTTGATATAACTCAGTTTTATTTAAAGCATTGTTATATTAACTAATATAACTAAATATACAGCAGCTGTTTGAAACAGCAGGTGGGAGCTGAAACACTTTTCCGCAGCGTATTTGGGAATTAGTGTCACAGGTGTGAGGTATATTCTGTAGTGTTGTAGTTATTATCAACTTAATAAAGGAATTATCTTTCATTGACCTCTGGAAAGCACTGCTTGATAAATGAGGAACCTCTTGAAGTTTCATTCCTCCCAAGGTACATTATAAAAAAAGCTTCAGCCACGGTGTGGGTTTGATTAATTCTGGTGGTTTTAGGTAGCCGAACATTGTTAACATGACTTTATTTACAATTTTTACTTATTCTCATAATGTACAGCAGTTTGGTCAACCATTTGTTATTTTAATAAACTGGATTGGATTTAGCCTTAATGAGTTCACACCTGCCATCGATTATAGTGAATCTGATTAATGTGTTAATCAGCCCTTCTGGCCTTCTGGACATTTGTTCCCTTTCCATAGACCATAGTTTGCAGAGAGGTTATGAAGAATCTACAAGATCTCACAAAGGTATCAGTCAGGATAAGGCCACAAAATGAACTCCACAACATTTCATACGTGCACTGTGTTACAGTGAAGGCAGTCATCAATCATTTAAAACAATACTGGACAACAGTGTCTGGATAAAAACTGAACATTTCTCCAGAACTAATAAAAAACAAGATATGAACAGGTCAGAGAGGCTGACAAAAAGCAAACAGCAGCACTGAAGAAGTTCTGGTACCAGATACGGAAAAGCACCTGGGGGATCATTTAAATATTACACCAACACATACAGGTCCTGGAGAAGCATGGCTTCTTCTATTAATGGACAACAACGCATGTGTGAAAATGACTCTAGTGACTCACTCAACAGATTAGTCTGAAATTTTCCTTAAAACAGAGTTAAAGTGGGATAGATCAGTGATTTCTAGATTTTTTAAATCATGTGCAACCAGAAGATGTTTAGTTCTCCAGGTACAACCATTCCCCCTGAAATAAAAAATCACCACCAAGGTCCTCACTGGGGAAACAAATGTTGCTGGGTCATGTATGGCTTTGCTAATGGCTTTATTATATCAATATGTCTAAGTGGGTATGGGTACCTCGTCTGACAGTAACTCTAGTAAACCTTTGTTTCATCACATACTCTAATCTAATCTTGTTTGATAGATATAAGCACCACTTGGGATTCATTTCTGTCATGTTTCTGTCATGGTTTATAAACAATAAAGTTACAGCGAATTTGGAAGTCAATGACCCTCCCTTATCCGAAAGGGTAAAGCTAGCTGCATTGCTGGCAGAAACTGTTAGCCTTAAACAGTTAGCCGAACCCGTAATAGTAGGAACGTTTTTCCACATTCCACTAGAGGGAGCTTGCAAACCACCAATCATACTTTCAGTCACTGTAAGGGAACAGTACAGAAAGGCAGATTTAACTGTTGGTTTGGTTGTAGTCTTATTGCTGCAAAATTTAATGAAAAGCCCAAAAAGATTAAATAAAAATTTTCTGCGAACTTTTATGTAATTTACATAAATGTATTATGTAATTGATTCTACTTGTATTTTGATATTAGACAGACTGAATTAAATATCTATCAAAACACAGCAATATCAGAATTGTCTTTGTGGATCAGCTTGGCACTACAGTCTGACCCTTACTCTGCAGATGACTGCTGCTAAAGGCGGCTTTCTGTCCACGCCCAGGTGGGTGAAAGAGGTTCCTGACCCGTGACAGCTGAATAGGCGAAGTGATGGTTTTAATCAGGACAGAATTACTTTTCCATGAACATTATTTGGTGAGACAGCCCTGCATTGAGACCGGCCCCATCAGGTGACCATAGGAACGCAGAAAAACATCACGTGTCAGCGGAAAGATTCGCACGCCTTGCAGGAAGACACTAAACTACCAACCGTCACCTCAGTGTAACCCTCCATTCGTCATTCATTCTAAACAAATGGATTTAGATTTTTTTTAACTGGTTCCATATTTAAATCAGGTGGTGCATGTTGGAAGGTGTGCGGGAGGGGCAAAGTTGCTAAGGCCGATTATGTTTTTCTGAAGGATTGAAAACAAGCATGAGGAGTTTCTACTATGGGAACCCTAAATCTGTTAATTTGGCACAGAATTAACAAATCTTCAAAGAAAACCCAACAACAAATGTTTCATTTAGTAGTTTAATCCTTAAACTCCTTTTAAGGATGTTCTTTTTGTTCATCCTATGCAGCCTCCATCCAAGTCCTAAAAGATTTGGACTTTCAAACCTTGGTGATTGAGAACCGATTGTCTTTAAATGTCTCTGACTAGTGGGAGCCTGTCTCTCCAGAGTGAAGCATTTTCTAAGATGATTTGTCTTTCAGGGGTTGAATCCAAAAATGATCCAATTTATCTGTGCCTCTGGTCTTTTCTTTGGAAACTGGTTTATGAAGCTTTGATTAGAGTTTAATGTTTGCATTCTTTTGTCCAGCCGTTTTGTCATTGAGAACACCAACATACGAGTTTCCAGTGTTATTTCAAACATTTCCTCCAGCAAACATGTTTTGAGGTGCCCAACAGTATGTTGGTCCTTTTCATTGTGAAGTTTATGGTTTTTCAACATTCCCCAAATGTGGACAGGTCAGGACTGCAGGCAGACCTGTCGACTTGTGGTACCCTCCTCTTCCTCAGCCATGCCTTTGGAATGTGGTTTTCCATCATCATGGTGAACAATACATGGACGTGTCTAGACAAGGTCCTGAAGGCAGCAGATATGGCTCTAAAACCTCTGCTGGACTTTTCCACTTTATTGCTGTCATCACAGAAGTGAAAATGAGCTTTGCTAAAAGAACTGATACAATCCCATACCATCACAGACCCACAGAAAATACTGATCCATGTTCTCACTGTGTGATGGTCCGTCCCAAACACCCCAGAGCCCAGACAAGGTAAAGCCAACTCTAGACAAAGTTTTGCCTCTTAGAGGATAACATGAAGTTTAAGGAGTTTTAAAGTTTTCGACAGAAGCTTTCTTGATGAGCTCTGTCAGAGAACGGTTCGTTCAACACATTAAACTGACGTGTCACGTTTTCACACTAAGCTGCCAGGTCCCTTCTTCATGTTTGTTATCCCTGCAGTTTCCCATTAAAGTCTGGGCAAGACTCAACAAGTGTTTCTAGTTGACTGCTTCCAAGGTAAATCTCGTCTGTTGAGCCTCATTGTCGATGTCACATTCAGAACCAGATAGACCGAGTCTGGTCTAACCTGAAAACGCATAATAGGTATAATTACAGTCCTTCATGAAAGTATTTTGTTTTGAACTTCTTAACATAAGGTCACATTAGCCACAAATTTCAATGTATTTTATTTTGATTTAATGTGGATTTACCACGATGGTCCAGTTTTTAGCTCCATGCATCTTCACCAGCAACTCTGACCAGCTTCCCTGCCCCTGCTGAAGAAAACATTCCCACAGCCTAATGCTACCACCACCGTGTTCACCATGAAGCTGATGTCTGTAGGGTAATATAGAGTGTTAGGTTTTGCCATACTTAGCATTCTGCATGTAGGGCAAACTATTTAATACCAGGAGCCTCATGGTCCTCTTGACTGCTTCTTTGATTAATGCACTCCTTGCCCAGCCTGTGAGTTTTGGTGGACCTCCATGTCTTGGTAGGTCTTGAGTTAGTCTATTTTGTCTCCATGTTCTGATGATGGATTGAACAGAGCTCTGTGAGATGTTTAAAGGTTGGGATGTTGTTTTAGAACCTAACCCTACTTTAGACATCTCCACATGGTTCTCCCAGACCTACTGGGTTCCTTGGTTTTAATAATACTCAACATTTAATGCACAGGGTAACTAAGAAGCATTCAGCCACTTCACTTTTTCTCAAACTAAGCTTTTCCTTTTGCTCCTCAGGAGCCACTTTTATGATTTAATGCTGATTTAATGGAGAGAAAGCAATACAAACAACTCCAGTCATTTCAATTAATAATTTAAATTTTTTTATGTATTTAGCGACTCATTCACATCTGAATTATAAATTGTGGAAATCATAACCACGTTTATTTTTCAAACTCTTTGTTTAAACTCTCAACCATGCCAAATTTTCAGTGGTGAGTAAAGTAAGTAAAGTTGGTGTATTTAATGGGTGTCAAAGGTGAATTTCTGTAGTGATTAAGTGGATTATCGCCTTCAACAGTCTCTCGGTCCATTGTGTTTGAATTTTATTGTGTTTCCTCGTGATGAGCTAAGTGAGGATGCCCAGTGTCACATCATCACACAAACGTTAGGTATACAGGTAGTCATGACATGACCTACAACATCACATCATTTCTGCTTCCGCAGGGTTTGGGAGGTAAAGGAGAAGCCAGATGATGCTAATCAAACACACTTGGTTATTGATCCTCCACGTGAGAGTCTCTATAAAAGCAGATTTGTTTGACAGTGTGTTGCTTCAGAGCACACAGGTGTGTGTTAACCAAATACCAAGATAGAAAGACATCAGCATTGACTTTAGAGAAGCTGCTGTTTTTGCCCATCAGCCTGGGAGGGGTGATAAGACCAATTACACACAATCTGAATGCCAGCATTCTGCAGAGAAAACAATTATTCACAAGTGGAAAACATTTAAGCGGCCACTTTTTCCATATTAACCAAAATACTTCTGGATGAAGATGTTTGACGTGTAATAAAAACCACATGCAGCACATCAGCACCTTCATATAAACTGTGACAGGGTGATGGAGGGATGATGATTTGGGCTTACTATGAGTTTTTTTAAACCATCCATCCAGTATGATCAAAAAGAGCAACATAGTAAAACTTTACGAATGCTAGGACATCCGGGTTTCCTCCAAAGATCTAATTAGCTTCAGTCACCTTCAACAGAACAAAACGGCCTTAAGGAGGCAGAACACTGATATCCATCCATGTTATCCATCCGTTCCCACGCAGAAAAGAAATAAGCCTAAACTATTCATGAGCAATATTAACTCCTGCTCAGTGCCGTGTCTCACTGCTCATACAGGTAATTCAGCTTTCTTAAACCTCACTAATGGGGATTACATTTACATAAAAACACAGACATACCTGTGGCGGGGCTTTGAGCCGCTGCTTGTGGATGTATTGTGAAACAGGGATTTGATGTGAATCAACAGGTACGTTCAAAAGCACCTGCTGTAATTTTAGTCAGAGCTGAAAATTTCATCTGCACACAAAAAGCGCAGGTGGTTCTGTCAGGTTCCCAGATTTACAGCCTGGTTTTATTATATTCCCACGATGCATTTGAGCTCAGTGGAGCTGGTGGACTCATATTAGACAAGTTTAAACGTCACCGAGATGTGATGGTGTCATCGCTGTTTTCTGTTAGAAAGGATGACTCGCTGCGAGTCAACCGTTGAATGTATTCTGAAAAAAATATAGAAATTAAAGAAATTAAAAAATATTAAACTGAAAGTTTTTATGGGTCGTTTGTTTTCTACACAAAGCAGAGTCTAATTAGCAAAGATGACAGCATATACTCCAAGCAGCAGGCAGCGGATAAATTATCTTTACTCAATCACAGAATATATTCAAGCTGCTTAATGGTCTGTGATAATATTTGGATTTAATTAAATTTCATATTATTATTTAAACCTGTTTCCTCCAACGTTGCTTCACATTACTTAACAGTTTAGAGACTTCACAAGAAAAGACTAGAAGTTAGTGCCAAATAGCATCTATGTTTGCATGTTTGCAGGAGGAATTGTTCACAGCATCTAATATAGATATTAAAGAGCCGAAACACCAACATTGAGCCATGTTTAGTCTGGAGAGATAAATTACTATTATTTTATCAGACTAAAGAGATCAGGTACATGACAAGACAAAAACCACGAGGCAGCAGCAAAAATGCATGAGTGCTGGATGCATAAAAGAATATATTTACCGCCATCTAGTGGTAAAGGATGTAACAACATCTAAAACATGTAAAAATAAATATAAAGTAAACGATAATAAAGAAAACCAAAATAAAATCACACTGAGATCTAGGAATAGGTATCAGAAAGAGTGAATAAATAAAAAATTGCAAGTCATTATTAAATCTTATCCACACAAGCAATGATGACTCCATGTAGAAGAAACTGTAATCCTTAAAAAATAAAAATAAAAATAAAACAAATAAGGATATCTTATAGCAGACATATTTAGGCCATATTTCAGATCCACTGTAACCTGGAAATTAAAGACCTGGCATGTTTCTGTTTTGTTGTTTGTTCTTTTTGGAGATTTTAGAACACTAATCATCTTAAAAAGAATAAAAAATAGAACATGTGCAAGAAAACACTGTCCAAGGATATTTTATAAAACTATTTTGTACTACTTTTGGTTAAAAAAAGGATTATGTTGGCTTTTTAAAATATTTTCTTCTAACTCATTTAAAAATCATTTTAGCATTTATTGGATATTTTGGTGGGTTTTTTAAAGCATCTGTAATTTGTTATTTTTCATCAAAGCTAATACAGGTTAAACTCTACTAGTACTTTATTTCTTCTGCTTCTTGTATTAGTTTTGTCAGGCTTAGACCAGCATCCTTTAGAACGTGAGTCCTAATGGTGGTTAAAGACAGAATATCTTCTAGGATTTAGAGACACTTTTTGATTCCTTTTAATTACTACTTTTGCATTTAATGAAGTGCTTATGGTACATTTACATTTAGATAATAGATGTAATCCAAATGAAGTTTAATAAAGCAGGAGTTTCTAGATGGAGCAGTAATAAGCAGCCTTCTGAAGAAATGACACTGTTGTTTGACGGGGACTGGCTAGCTTTGTGAGTGATGGCCACCCTTGACCCCCCTCTGGCTTCGCCCTGATTTTACCCGGTTAATTAGCTTTAAGCTCCAGGACTGGTCATGGGACCTTCTTTAAACAATTGCTGCTGGATCTCAATATCTGTGACATCCTGCAGAAACACAACAGAGTCAGTTTAAATAGTGAGAACATATTTTGTACAGAGTTAATTTATTTATAAGTTAATAGTACAAAACATTTTATGGAACACAACTTTAACAGTTGCTGTTTTGTTGAATTTGTGAGTTTGATTCATACTTTATCTTTCTCTCTGCAGCACAAAGCCTTGATGCCCAGAACTGAAAGGCTGATGGAGACACAGAGCTGGAGGACGGACATGACGATCATGGTGATGTCTACGCCTCTCAGAAGCCTCTGAGTCAAAAGACAAAGACTGAATGAAAGAGTCAATCTGCATAACAGGCTGCAGTAATCTGGCTACATGTGTTTGAACACCCTTAAGTGAATATTTTTGATCCAGCTTCAGTATTCAGTTTTCTTTAGTTTAAACCTGGCACCATTTAGACAGTATTTGACTAACCTGAAATAGAGTCCAGCTGTGCTCAGATGATTCTCCTGACATTTGATTATTGTCACAGTTTGCAAAGAGGCTACAAAGGATCAAATGATCTCCTTTTACAAACAGATCTTACAGGTGAAGAATACAAAGTACATTTCACAGCCGTCAATGTACCACAGCACAGTGAAGACAGGAATCCATAATCGGAAAAAGAAAAACAAGACAACAGTGGCAAAAAATTTATTTTTCTCATAACTGCTAAAAAGCAGATGAAAACAGGTCAGGGAGACTGCTGTGAGACCAGAAGGTGGAAGTGGAGGAGGTGCAGGAATTCATACAACCATTACTAGTTGTGTTCTACATGTAAAAATAATCCCTTGTGTTTTCTGTATGTCTGAACTAGGAAGTAGACTTGCCAGAAGGAAACATTTTCTTCCAAACAATTCACCCAGACCCAGCTTAAATCTCCCAGAATCTCATGGGAGGATGTATCAGGTTCTGACAAACCCAACTTGGAACTTTTGGGCCACACTTCCAAAACGTATGTTTGGCACAGCAGCTCTGAGCATCACAAGACAAACACCATGCTTAAACACAGTGGTGGCAGCATTATGATCTGGGGTTACTTTTCTTCAGTTTTAACCGGATTTTTACTGTTATTCAGATAAATCGTACGTTTGTCAATGTAAATATAGAAAAAGGTTGATTTTAATGTGGCCTGTTTTTTTTTTTTACACAAAGTGTACTTTTACTGACACCAACTCTGTCATCTGAACTGAAATCAATCAGTGCAAAACTCACCAGCTGATAACTCATAAACAGATCTAAAATTCATTCATGTTTCCTTTATAAATCATTATTTTTTATGTTTTTAGATACAATCACAAACAGATCTGCTCCTAAAATGACAAGGATATCACATTGCTTAATATTACAACAGTATGATTTTTAAAGACGGACCAAAACTAGATTTGTTGTTAAAATTTATTGGCCGTCATTTTTTTTATTTCTTTTCACAAACTCTATCTAGAACCATGACTGGTAGATTCAGATGGGTCCAGATTCTATTTAAATTTCAGAAACTGAAAATTTATTTTATCCTAAATTAAGAATTTTGGAGGAGCATGTAGTGCTCCTGAAGAGAGTTTATTGTCTATGACTAGTAAAAGAAAGATTTGCCTGTTCATGGCTATTATGGTTATTATATTTTGATCCTTGAGTTTTTATTCTTGTCAGACCTCGTTATTTGGTTCAGTTTTCCTTCAGCAGCTGTAATCTTGCCCCCATAGTTCACTTTGTGTCCTTTTTATGTAAAGTTTGATATCTTGGATCCAGAAATTGTACCCAGTCTGAAACCATTTCAGCTGTTTGGGTTAGAATAAATGTATCTGGAAAAAATTTGGGTCACCTTTTCACATCAGTGAAAAGGTGACCCAGTGCCAGCTGGACCTTGAGACCTTCAGACTCAGTCAAGCTTTGATCTCTAAGTTTAGATGTCAGATTTATACATAAAGAAATTCGATTTCTAACAAATCAATTGAAAACATTTTCTACCTTAGTCATACCATATATATTTATGTATTTTAATACGGTGGATGGTAATGTGTTCTTTTAACAATCTTCACTCAGGCCCAGCACAGCAGAATTTTGTTAAACAGAATTTAAACATAAAAAAAAGATAGATGTGCCACTACCTGAGCTAAATTAGCCAAGAATATGCAGTTTTTGGAGTTCCTGTCCTCCAGGATCCCACACATCCCAATGACTGTAAAACTGGCCAAATGTAGAGCATACAGCACAACGGCAACAATGGAGAAGATGGACCCAGCTATGTTGACAAGGACAGAAAAGCCCATCTGAAAGAACAAATCTGATTATTATGTCCAACAGCGACCTCTACAGTTAGAAAACAGTACTGTTCTTTACTGACCAGGCAGCGGAACGGAAACCAGTCTGCAAAAAGTGACATGACTCCGGCTGCAATGAACTGAAAGGAAAACAACAGCAAAGAGCTCAGCCATATTTTTAGATTTAAAAATAATCAGTAAAACAAAATTACTGTCACTCATTTATTGTTTAATTAAAGCAAATCAATTTAAGCACAAGTACGCTTTAATGGTATCATGCACCTTTGGAGGCTTCATACATTTTTTAAATTTCTTTGATTAATTTGAACTAAATAGTTTTATTCTGTTTTTATCTTTTGTTTTTACTTACAAGAACTCCCAGCCAGTAAGGATAGGTCTCTACACGTTCTGGTCCGAGTCCAAGGTTGAACACGCCAACCATGATTTGCACGGTCTGTGAAACGTTTAAAATAAGTTCATCATATTGTGTTACTGTTAAAAAAATATAACCATTAAATGCCTTAAATTCCTCTCACCCCGAGAGCTCCGACCACACTGCTCCACATCATCCCCGTGTTCCCTGACCAGCACGACAGGCTGGAGAAAAGTGACTTGAGGATTTGGCCCCATGGTGGTAACTTGCTCTGATTGTCTGTTGCCACAGCGATGACAGTCACTCCCTTCTCTGTAACCACTGAGATGGACATCTTTAAAACCTGAGACATGGGAAGAAAATTTGGATTTTAAAAGATAGATATTAAAAGCAACATTTTTTCCCCAGAAGTCACTGGATCAGTCTGTGTGGTCCACTGTGCCAGTTCTCCATGTGAAGTGTGAACTATGACAGCATATCAATGTCAAAGTGATGGTCACTCACTGGCCACTTTATTAGGTATGCCTTCATAATACCAGGTTGGACCCTATTTTGCCTTCAGAACTGTCTTAATTCTTCATGACATAAATTGAAAAGGTGTCAGAAACATTCCTCAGGGATTTTGTTCCATATTGACATGATAGCATCACAGTTAATGCAGACTGGACCACTATATAACCCTGATGGGACTCTCCTGGCTCACCAAATCCCAAACGTTTTCTATCAGATCAGGATCTGGTGACTGTGGAGGTCAGTGGAGGACAGGGAACTCATTCTGACATGGTATCCATCAAATAATTGCTTCACTGTGTTAATGAAGGGATGGACATGATCTCAGTTAATACTAAGAGGCTAAAAGTGTGCCACTGATATGGATGAATCCTTGCTTCCATGTTGTTTAAACCAAATTCTGATCCTGCCATCTGAATGTTGCATCTGGAATCAAGGCCCATTAAACCAGGATGTTTCCAGTCTCTACTGTTTTCTATTATCTTGAACGTGTCCACTCATTCTCCTTCTGCCTCTTGTGTCAACAACGATGAATGAATAATTTCACATTTCTGAACATTCTCTGTAAACGTGAGTGATGGTTGCGCAGGAAAATCCTAGTAGATCAGCAGTTTCTGAATTACTCAGACCAACCTGTCTGGCACCAGCAGACGAACCACTGTCAGTCACATTAGTCCTATTTTTTCTGCATTCTGATGCTCAGTTTGAACTTCAGCAAGTCGTCTTCTACACGTACAGATGGCTTCAGTTGCTGCCATATGATTGGCTGATGTCAACAAGCAGCTAAACGTGTATACCTAATAAAGTGGCCATTGAGTGTAGATGGATCAAATGCTAATGTCCTTCTCAGCCTCCATTCATTGCACCTATTAGAGTTTGTTAAGCATTTGTGAAGGTGTTACTGAGGTAGAGCATTCAGATAATTCACAAACTGGATTTGCCAGATGTTCTTATGATTCATCTTAATAAATTATAAAAGGGTCCACAGAGAGCTTTCACAAAACATAACGAATGAAAGTCTAAAATGTTGCTTCAGACAAAACATAAAAACACAGAATGCAACAGTAAATAAACAAAAATATATCTTTTAAACATTCTACCTATTTTTCCTCCCTTGTTCTATGAAGTTGATAAAACACGATACCATGTTGCTTATTTCAGGGCTCACAATCAAACTTCTAGGAAGTAACAATAATTGTTTTTATAAAAGCATTATTAATGTTGCGAACGTACCTGGTGAACAGCTTCAATCTCAGTCCAACAGTTTGCTTTGTCAACATCTGGCCCAGGTAGCAGAAACAAAACTCAAACTTCCTGTCACTTTTACTTCAAAATAAAAGCACACATAACTACCAGTGACAGAATTTCCTGTAATTTTACTTGTATGGGCAAAACAGCATAACGGGTGACCCTTAAATGATATTTGACTGGAGTTTTCAGAACTTTGTTCAAACATTTGAGTGTAGGAATCGTCAGTGGGAAATGAATTGGTTTTATCCTGTGCAGACTTTAAAAGCTCTGAACCTGAACGCATGCAGCAGATCTGCTGTTAATAGGTTGATGCTCCTAAATCCCTAACATTCTTCTGAATGTGTGCTTGTAAAGGAGTTTGGTATTTGCAGAGGAGAGTGAGTCAGTGCAGGAATGTCCTGAAGTCAGGAAAGTAAACAATGATATCGTATCAAATCCAAATATGAAGCCTTTGTTGTTCAGTAAGGCTGAAAGATCTCAGTCATTGACCTCAGTTCTGGGCCAGAGCTCCAAAATATGCTTCTTTGGCTGCTTCTGCCAAATGAAAAACATTTGGTCCTTAAAAACATTGAATATTGGCTTTTTAATTTCACCTACAGCTCTTTATTCTTTACTTAGAATGATTTATCATAACAGGGTACACCATCTATCTCAAAATCTGCAGGAGTAAATCCTTTTAACATATTTTATCAAAAACAAAAGATCCTTTCTCCATCAGCATGTTGTGTTTGATTAAACAAAATGGTTTTGTGCAGAAACTTCAGCAACTTTTCCTCCAACAGAATCTGCTGCAGAATTACAGATTACATTAATACCTTATTTACATGAAACAGTTTTGGAAATGAATAGAATATGAAATTCACTATAGAAAAAAGTAATTGCAAAAGGTGCAATTATTACTTCTCTTGAACTTTGGTCAGGACTGCTACACAAAACATATTTTAATTCAGTAACTCTATTGAGAAGACATTTATGTCTGTCTGTGAGGCAGACATCCCGACCCACTGTTTTAAGACTAGCCTTAAAACATTAATAAAGCTTATGGAGTGGTACAGATTTTCCAGAGTTATTTCTTTAGTTATGCTGCTATAAACCTAATGGGTTAGATGAAAGGTTTTTTGTATGTCTCTCCTGACCTCTGTGCCCCCTGAAGGTTGTGGCCTTGCCTGGATCTGGAGGTGTCTTCCTGTTAGAGGGGAGTTGTGCTTGGAGGGCAAAGCAGAGGTCCTAATAGGCTGTGGGAATCTTTCCAGCAGTCAAAATACATGTTTACTCAACTCATAATTTTACAGATATCTGAAATAGTTAAATAAAAAGAGCTTCAGAGTGATTTATTCTTTATCCAACTTTAGCGATCACAGAAATTATGTTTGCTGTTGGGCAACCAGTTGGCACCTCAGATGTTCAGCATGTGCAATATAGGGACATCTAGCGGTATAAATCGCACATTGCAGCCAACCATTTTTTCCGAAAACGCTCCTTCTGTGGAGCTGCACCATGTGGCAAAAGGATATGTGCTAATATGATCACAGTTACTCACAGACGCTAATATTACAAAGGAAAGCCCTTAAATTAGGAGAGTGATCCATTGGTGGTCCAGAGTGCTGATACAGGGGGGCAGTTGTAATATTGAGTCGATACCTCTATGGCCAGGAGCTAAGCAGATAAAAACAATAAATAATATAAAAACCTGACAAGCAAACCTGTATGTAGATACAATCCATTAAATATTTAATGATGTGCAACATGGAAGAGGCTATTATCTCAGCCTCCGGGTCAGTAACGGAGAAAATGTTTTAATAACCTTTGAGTTTGAGGTTTGAGGTTGATTTAACCAAGTACTCCAGACCCGAAAGAAAATTTCATTATAGTAGATCATTATCAGACAATGCTGTAAGAACCTTTAAATAATCTATTCCACTTCTAATTTCCTCATTATCACAGAAAAACACAGTGGAGGACAATCATTTTGTACCTTCCCCTTCACAAATTGATTCTCTTGTTCATAGTGTTACTTCCTTATTGCGTGGTGCATTAGACAATGCAGCCCCCTTAAAAAAGAAGGTACTTTAAGGTACTTTAAAGCACAATGTTAGACACAATGTTACAGCTTATTTCTCATCATTAATAGAAGAGAACAAGAATAATCCTAGGTGTCTCTCTAGTCCAGTTGCTAAACTTACACAGAGTCTGTCACAGTGTGACATTTTTTATTGTCTCTCGTGATGGTTTATTTTGTCTTGAGGTTTCTATTTTGGTTTTTGTATCATGTTTATTAGTTTGTTTTGCTCCCTCTACTGCCTCCTGGTGTTTTGTTGTTTTCCTCCCTCAAGTTTCCTTTATGGTTGTTTCCTTATTACTTTGTATGGTTTTATTATTATTATTATTATGGTTCTTTATTCTCCCTGGATTATTTTAGCTTAGTTCTCATTTAGTATTTCTGTTAGGTATTTGCTCTCTCTCTCTCTGTTTAGTCCTCAGCTTTGTTTCTATAATTTCAGCCTTCCTTTTTAGGTAAGCTCTAGTTATTGTTTGCGTTTATTCCAGTCATCGTTTCCTCCTTTTCATTCTCAGTTTGTTCCCTTAGTGTTACTTAGGTTTGTTTACTTTTATAGTCTGGTTTCCCTTATGGTCTCTATTTTGTTTAGGCATTAGGTTGTTGTTCTTCTGTTCCCTCCAGTTTCTGTTTCCTTTGGTTCTTGGTTATTCTGGATTTCTTATGCTTTTGGTTATCTTAGTCTATAGTTTTGCTTAGGTCTATGTTTCTCTTTATTGTTTATTAGTTCCACCTGTCCCCTCTGCCTCCCTGCCTCCTTGTCACACCTGTTCCCTGTTTCTTTGATTACCTGCCCTCTGTTATCCCTCTGTATATTAGTTGGTTTTGTGTCATTGTGTGTGGCTGGTTCCTCTCTGTTACTACCCCTGATTCTGTTTCACTACGGTTTCCTTTATTGAACTCTTATGTAAGTATTGGTCTGGACTCTTGTAGCACCTGCAGTGATTTGCTACATGTTTGTAAAATACCTCTGAAAATAAATTCTGAAGACTTCTTACAACATGTGCTTCCCAAGCTCTGGTCTGCATTTTAGTCTGACTCAAAATCAAACTTACACAAAGTCACAGCTCTGTTGAGCCATCCATTCCCTTAGATCTCAGCAGTCATGACTTTATGGGATTCTTCCTAAATAAAATGGATTCTATTAAAAATAAAATCTTTGACTCCAGAAGATGATTACTTCATCCTCAGCAAGTGAGACAACATTGGAAATAACTACAGACCCTGATTTGTGTTTAGACTGTTTTGATCCTGTGAAGCTTCCTGAGTTATCAGAAATATTAGCTTAATCTAAACCTTCAACTTGTATGTTAGACCCAATCCCAACCAAATTATTTAAGGAAGTGTTCCCTCTGATTACCAGCCCCATTTTAGATATGATTCATCTATCTTTAGTAAATTGATATGTACCACAGGCTTTTAAGGTAGCTGTAATTAAACCTTTACTTAAGAAACCTTCGCTTGATCGAGATGACTTAATAAATTACAGACCTATATCCAATCTTCCATTCTTATCTAAAATTCTTGAGAAAAATAGTTTCTAATCAAATGTGTGAGCATTTACAGGTACTTCTCAAAATATTAGCATATTGTGATAAAGTTCATTATTTTCCATAATGTCATGATGAAAATTTAATATTCATATATTTTAGATTCATTGCACACTAACTGAAATATTTCAGGTCTTTTATTGTCTTAATACGGATGATTTTGGCATACAGCTCATGAAAACCCAAAATTCCTATCTCACAAAATTAGCATATTTCATCCAACCAATAAAAGAAAAGTGTTTTTAATACAAAAAACGTCAACCTTCAAATAATCATGTACAGTTATGCACTCAATACTTAGTCGGGAATCCTTTTGCAGAAATGACTGCTTCAATGCGGCGTGGCATGGAGGCAATCAGCCTGTGGCACTGCTGAGGTCTTATGGAGGCCCAGGATGCTTCAATAGCGGCCTTTAGCTCATCCAGAGTGTTGGGTCTTGAGTCTCTCAACGTTCTCTTCACAATATCCCACAGATTCTCTATGGGGTTCAGGTCAGGAGAGTTGGCAGGCCAATTGAGCACAGTGATACCATGGTCAGTAAACCATTTACCAGTGGTTTTGGCACTGTGAGCAGGTGCCAGGTCGTGCTGAAAAATGAAATCTTCATCTCCATAACGCTTTTCAGCAGATGGAACCATGAAGTGCTCCAAAATCTCCTGATAGCTAGCTGCATTGACCCTGCCCTTGATAAAACACAGTGGACCAACACCAGCAGCTGACACGGCACCCCAGACCATCACTGACTGTGGGTACTTGACACTGGACTTCTGGCATTTTGGCATTTCCTTCTCCCCAGTCTTCCTCCAGACTCTGGCACCTTGATTTCCGAATGACATGCAGAATTTGCTTTCATCCGAAAAAAGTACTTTGGACCACTGAGCAACAGTCCAGTGCTGCTTCTCTGTAGCCCAGGTCTGGGGAACACGGCACCTGTAGCCCATTTCCTGCACACGCCTGTGCACGGTGGCTCTGGATGTTTCTACTCCAGACTCAGTCCACTGCTTCCGCAGGTCCCCCAAGGTCTGGAATCGACCCTTCTCCACAATCTTCCTCAGGGTCTGGTCACCTCTTCTCGTTGTGCAGCGTTTTCTGCCACACTTTTTCCTTCCCACAGACTTCCCACTGAGGTGCCTTGATACAGCACTCTGGGAACAGCCTATTCGTTCAGAAATTTCTTTCTGTGTCTTACCCTCTTGCTTGAGGGTGTCAATAGTGGCCTTCTGGACAGCAGTCAGGTCGGCAGTCTTACCCATGATTGGGGTTTTGAGTGATGAACCAGGCTGGGAGTTTTAAAGGCCTCAGGAATCTTTTGCAGGTGTTTAGAGTTAACTCGTTGATTCAGATGATTAGGTTCATAGCTCGTTTAGAGACCCTTTTAATGATATGCTAATTTTGTGAGATAGGAATTTTGGGTTTTCATGAGCTGTATGCCAAAATCATCCGTATTAAGACAATAAAAGACCTGAAATATTTCAGTTAGTGTGCAATGAATCTAAAATATATGAATGTTAAATTTTCATCATGATATTATGGAAAATAATTAACTTTATCACAATTTGCTAATATTTTGAGAAGGACCTGTATACAGCAATGACCTGTTTGAAGAGTTTCAGTCAGGTTTCAGAGCTCATCATAGCACTGAAACAGCTCTGCTGAAAGTCACTAATGATATTCTTATGGCCTCAGATAATGGACTTGTGTCTGTTCTGGTTCTGTTAGATCTCAGTGCTGCATTTGATACAGTCGACCATAATATTCTCTTAAAAAAGCTGGAATATGCTGTAGGGATCAGAGGAACAGCGCTAGGCTGGTTTAAATCTTATCTGTCTGACAGATTCCAGTTTGTTCATGTAAATGATAAATCATCTTTAAACTCCAGGGTTAATTGTGGAGTACCACAGGGTTCAGTACTTGGGCCAATTCTCTTTACTATATATATGCTTCCAATAGGTTAAATTATCAGGCATCATAGGATAAATTTTCACTGTTACGTTGATGATACTCAGCTTTACTTATCCATAAATCCTGATGAGCCCAACCAGTTAGATAGACTACAAGCAAAACTTGGATGACTTTAAATTTTCTGCTTCTAAATTCAGACAAGACAGTTGTCGTCTTTGGAACGGAGTCAGAAACTGCTTAGTCAATCACTTAACCTGAATGGCATTAAATTGACTTCCGGTAATAAAGTACAGTAAAAAAACCTTGGTGTTACTTTTGACCAGGACATGTCATTTAAATCTCATATTAAACAGGTTTCTAGGATTTCCTTCTTTCATCTCCGGAACATTGCCAAAATTAGAAATATCCTGTCCAGGAGACACACTAAAAAACTAGTCCATGCATTGGTTACTTCAAGGCTGGACTATTGTAATTCTTTACTATCAGGATGTCCACAAAATGCAGTTAAAAGCCTTCAGCTGATTCAAAATGAGTTTTGATGAAAGTTCTGATGAAAATTAAAAAGAGAGATCATATTTCTCCTATTTTAGCTTCCCTTCATTGGCTCCCTGTTAAATCCAGAATAGAATTTAAAATTCTCCTCCTCACATATAAAGCCCTTAATGATCTAGCTCCATCATACATCAGAGATCTGATTGGTCCATATGTTCCTAACAGAGCACTTTGTTCTCAGACTGCAGGTTTACTGGTGGTTCCTAGAGTCTCTAGAAGTAGAATGGGAGGCAGATCCTTTAGTTATCAGGCTCCTCTCCTGTGGAACCAGCTCCCAGTTTTAGTCCGTGAGGCAGACACCCTGTCTACTTTTAAGGCTAGGCTTAAAACTTTCCTTTTTGATAAAGCTTATAGTTAGATTGGCTTAGTTTATCCTGAACTATCTCTGTAGTTATGCTGCTATAGGCTTAGGCTGCTGGAGGAAATAATGACCACTTTCACTCTCTCTGCTGCATTCTTATACTACTCTCCAATTTTGCATTATTTGCTGTTATTTCAGCTTTTAACTTTATGTTCTCTCTCTTTTTTCTTGCTAGAAGGTACAGCTGGCCTGACTCTGTGTCTACCTGTGACACCTTTCTGGAGGGGGCATCGTCCAAGCTTCTGCTGGCAACAACTTAATGCTCACCTTCTACAGATGATAAACTTGGCCCTGGCCGCTCACACTGAGCCAGGTTCTGCTGGAGGCTTCTTCCTGTTAAAAGAGAGATTTTCCTCACATGCATGCTCAGTATGAGGGATTGCTGCAAAGTCAATGCCAGCAACTGTCCACTGTCTCTACATGCTCATCCAGGAGGAGTGAGTCACTGACTCGATGCAATCTCTAACACTCAGTAGTTTAATATAACCTCCCCAACAACCCTACATCATTCCAAGCCCTTTGTGAAGAGCCTTGAGACAACATGTGTTGTGAATTGGCGCTATATAAATAAAACTGAATTGAATTTAATTTAATTGGATTGAATTGGATTGAATTGAGCATGTCTTCTTATGTGGACGTCTATTTGCAGCCCTTTATGACCTAATTCTTATCAACTACTCAAGACTATTGACATTATGAAGAACGTACATTTGATTCTGTTTATAAAGGATCATCATATACTGGTGTCTGTGAATACTAAATAATCATTCTGTTCTCTTTCATTGGGTCTCGATACTACCAAGATGGCCCTGGATCAAATACAAAACTGTGACATAAGAACTGTTGCATAAATGAATCCTCGACCTGATAAAACAATCACCGTCATGTTCTCTCATGAATGTTAATTAATTTTATCTTTAGATTTTCTGAACCAGGAGAATATAAAATGTCTAAATTTGTGAACTGAATTTCTGAATTAAAGAAATACTTCTCTTTACATGATCAGAAAAACTTATTGCATGATTTCTTTACCACTATGAACATTCAAAGTGAACATCCAATATTTACTTTATCTTTTCATATTCACCACATGAACTTCTTGGACAATATGTTTAGAAAGGAGGGCAATTAATCTAAAACTAATTTGTACAGAAAATCTAGTGTTGAAAACTCTCTCATATGTAGGAAATCTTACCATCCCAGCATCCTCTCCCATTTTAATAGGATTAGATGTATGTGCAGCTCAGATGAGGACTTCCTTGTGGAACTGGAGAACCCTTTCAGTCAGAGGAGACCTGGATTCAGGATGTTCTATTCAGATTCTCCAACACATCTGAAAGTCTTTCTACTGAAGGGTTAGGGTTTGATCCCCCATCTAAAAAAGGTGCAGACAACCATTAAATATTCCATGTTAATTGTATTAATATATTTGCATTACATGTATTAAAGCTATTATGGAAGAACATTTTATTAGGATATCCTATATCACCGTTGAGGCTTGTCACCTTCTAACTTTTCTGTTCTCTTAGCAAATATATTTCACAAAATAATCAGATTTCTATAACTTTTTTTTAAATTCTTAGTATGTTCTAATTTAAATCCGAAACCACTAGCATTTTGTTTGCATTGTATACTCCATCTTATGTTCTCGGTTGTGCACCATGTCTTGCTTTTGTTATGTTCCTTTTCTTAATAAAGAAAAATTGGCTTTACATAAGGGTGATAAGAAAGAACCGGTGGTTTTAGCAGGTTAATAATTGGACTCATACAGCTGAATACATCTCTGCATTTATTTGGCAAGCACCACACTGGTTAAATGGACTGAACTTATATAGAGCCTTTTTCAGTCATTCAGGCCACTCAAAGCGCTTTACACTAGAGCCATAAAGAATTTAACTCACAACCTTGTGATTGCAAGACGACTCCTCTTCCTACTGAACCACAGTCACCTCGACTACTGTAGTTTGTATCACGGAGATGAAACTGCGGAGAATGCATTGATTAGATGTGGGAGGTATGGGAGGAAGAGGATAAATATGCTCAGAAGCTAAACAGACAGGGAAATCCCTCAGTGACAGAGATCCTGAGGTGTGGGGAAGACAAGGGTGTGGAGGGTGTTATTGTATGGTTTTTAAAGGTGACTTTAAAAACTATACAATAACCGTATTAACCTTGCACTCCTTAACTCTTAACTTATTATTTCTCAGCCAAAAAACTACAGAAAAGTTTGACTAAACTACTGATATTAATGGCATATTGGTTAATTGTCCTAGCATTTTTATAGATTACTAAAAAAATGTATGTAGCCAGCAAAACAAACAAGAATTCTAGTTAATTTGAATCAGCATTTGGGTGGAGTATATAACAAATATGTGTGGTTGAATTTACCCACATTTGCAGTTAAATTGGCTCAGGATTTGGGTTGAATATTTTAACCCATCTGTTGGGGTATAATGAACCAACATATCTTGCTGGGTCAAATTAAGTTCTGCTGGGTTGATGCTACAATAGCCCAGTGGTTGGGTTGGAAATAATCCAAATCGGGTTAGTTTTAACTCAACTGTTTTTTGTATGTAAAGTGACTGAAAAACAGGGTCAGGCTTTCTGGTACAGCAATTGGTTGGTTTGAGTCCTACTTGAAGGACCAGGGCTTTTTTGTGTCAAGAGACTTTACATCAGAGTTGGTAAAAATCACTTACTGGGTTCCCCAAGGTACCATCCTGGGACCCCTCCAATTCAACATCTACATGCTTCCCCTAGCTCAGATCATAACAAATAAGATAAGTTACCAAAACTATGCAGATGACATACAGGTCTACAACACAATGTCACCAGGTAACCAGGTAGATGCATAGAACAAGTCAATGCATGAATGTGCCATGATTTTCATCAGTTGAATAAAAACGAAACTGAAGTTATTATTTTTGGACCAAAGGAGGTGCCCAGTTTACACAGCAACATTTCAAAATTGTCGTGTTGATTTTCAAAACCTGAGAGACCCCACACATGACGATAAAAAATAATAGATATAACAGGTTTGGTCCTACAGTGTGTGGTGTCCAGTCACATGGCATGCACAAGACACAAACAGATTTCACTCACAAACGTTCAGATGTCAGATGAGAAATCTTGTAAACCCTCTCGAGATCAAACGTGAGTTCAGAGTAATTCCCCTCCGTCTTTCCGTCACCTTGTCTTCTGATTGGCTATACATCAAATTTAACTGGCTGCATGCTCATTTGTCCCGGGGAACACCTGACACTGTACGATATCCGACCAAGGGAGTCCAACATCAGAATCAGAATCAGCTTTGTTGCCAAGTTCGTGCATACAAACAAGGAATTTGACTCCGGTACAACATGTTGAATATCCCCGATTTGAGGTCGAAGCGTTCCCGATGTCCTTGGCATACAAATCCTGCCATGTGAACCAGGCATATGTCTGCCTTCTATCACCTGAAGAACCTTTCCAGCATAAAAGGACTGATTTCCCAGCAGGATCTCAAAAACCTTATCCATGCGTGTTAGGATTTGGGGTTGTGTGGTTTCTGGTTTCGGGTTTTTTCCTTATGTTTTTCACTGCTCAAGTTTTTAATCATGCTTCTGTTTATTATTTTTCTGGTCATGTTTTAGTCTTGTTCATGTTTTGTCAAATTTGGTTTTGTTTGTATGTTAGAGTCTCTGTTTTTGCCGCAGCCATGTATTGTTCTGTCTGTCAATTAAGTTTATTCAGTTCACCTGCTCAAAGTTAATCTGTCTCCTTGCTCTACCTGGTTTTCATCCCATATATACACACCTGTTCAGTTAGTCTTGGCAGAAACATTTCTCAAACCAAGTCTTGTTTTTTGATCATGCCATGCTTGTCTCGCCAGCCCTTTTGTTGTTTTGCTCCTTCCTCTTGTTGAGAGTGAGTTTTTGTTATTAAACCTTTTTCACTTACCATCACGCTGCCTGCTCGTCTGCATTCTGGGGTCCTATATCTTGCAAACCATAACAATGCGTTTATCTTTAGTCTAATTATCTTGTGCTAATTCACAACCGTAAGTAGATGGCTACTATAAGAAACAATAGACAAAAATTACTTAAATTCTATTCCTTGTTAACTTGGCACATAAATATTATCAGCCACTAGGTCACCTAAACTGGCTCTAATAAACATTAGATCTTTGTCAGGAAAACCTTTTTTAATCATTGACCTTATTACTGAGCACAATTTTGTCAAAAGTTGCTGAATCCCTGAGTTCTTTTAAATCAAGGTTAAAACCATTTTGTTTAGAGTTGCTATACTTAATATTTATATTTAAAGTTGGTATATTTAAACTATGAACTAAAACATATTGGTAAAAGTATCTGCAGTGGATGAAGTTCAATTTGAATTTTCCACCTTGAAATAGAGAGCGTAAAGGAACTCGTTGTCCACAGCGAGAAGCAGCTCACTGTAAAAGACCCGTCCCTGGCAGACTGTGGCTGGGCTGGGCTCTCCTAGAAGAAGCAAGGAGGAAGGTACAGAACACCAGGAAGTCTACAGACATGGACCAGTTCTTAAAAGGAATATTCCCTTCTTAATCAAGACACATAATTCAGACTTTAAACTTTATTGTCCCCAAGGAGAAATTCTTTTCCACAAACCAGCCCCTGGACTCCCATTACCAGCAGGAAGAACAATCCAGCACAGGGCACAAAATAACATTACTATCCAGAATACATCATAAAAATACTGCACAGAGCACAACTTAATAAATGGTAGCGGGCCTGTTGGTCAGTACGGCTATGACCGGGGCCATTGGGCCCTTCTGTACCTCAGCGTTCTATATCTTGGGTTGAGGTGTACCTGTAAGACTCCTGTGGTATTGAGATTGCCATGTGTATAATGGCCTTATTATTGAGTTCAGAAAGGTTGGGCGTGGGCAGGCCAATGATTTTACCAGCAGTGCTGGTTATGCGTGTGAATGGGTCAGAACAGTTCTAAGGAGTTGCCTCCTCCCCAGGGAGAAAGGTTTGATTTTATGTTAATAAAATATGAGAATAAAAGCATAGAGTACATTCATCAGTTTCAGTCTGTAGTCCAGCTTTTCTTTATTAATTCAATTAAATTCAGTTTTATTTATATAGCACCTATTCACAACACATGTTCACACACTGCAATATACTTTTATGCTCATGTGAAGCACTTTGAACTCTGCTGCTGCTGAAATGTGCTACGCAAACAAACTTGTCCTGACTCAGTGGGATTTACCCTGTGGACGCAGGGTTCAGTCTCATGGAGGCGGTACTGCAGAGTGGATCCAACCCACCGTAATCCACAACAGGAAAAGAAGGGAAGCAAACACTGGCTGCGGTTCTGCAAATAGCAACTGTCACAAGCGAAAAGTCTGTTCTTCGTTGCAAGTCATTTACTTCGGTTCTAACAGGTATGTCAATTTAACTAAGTTCCCTTCAGTTTAAGAGCCAATTCAAAGAAAACCCGCAAATACGTTCTGCTAAAGTAAACCGGTGCCGACGGCTGTTTTTATGTTTGGACCAACGTGGAAAGTTGGAAGAGGCCTGGAAGTTATTTGACTTTAGGAAAAAGAGGAAGATGACTGTAACAGTTGGTCAGCTGCATCACTAAACAATGAACTTTTATTGAGGAAATGATGTGAATTTAAATGATTTAACATGGAAAAATGAATTTTGAGTAATTTATTCTTTTGCGTCATGAATCATCCAGAAGTTTTTCTTTTTCATTTTTAATTTAATTAAATTCTAAATTTAATCCTCAGAGGAAATCCTGAAAGTTCTAATATGTATGTGTTAGAATGGTCCAGTCCAGACCTCCTAACCCAGGGTGTGGCTTGGAGTCATTTGCTGCCCCTGGTCTCATTTTGTTTACTGCTGAGCTGGTAAAAAGTGGTGTCGCTCTTTGCCCTCTTTACTGTTTACCTACTGTTGAAAACTGAAAAATAAAAGGCCTCTAGTGTCGCAAAAAAAGATATTGATTAGGCTTGACAACTTTGGTCAACATGTCAAACAATTCGGACACCCTGTCCTAACCCAAAAGACTTGCAACTAACTTCAGCCTAAGGTGGTTCTGTAAGATACTGATTTAGAGATTTAATACAAATGCAATCCAGGCTTTTCAGGTTTATATTTGTGAAATATTTTAAGAACTATGTTTAATTTTCTGCCCAGTTATGCACTACTTTGTGTTGTCCTGCAATTTAAAACCTATAAAAAGTCAGGGACCTTTATGTCTCAAACAACAGAAGAAAAACCAGTGCGCATGTTCAACAGCTATGGATATTTTTTCTAACACATTTTATGTCATTTAACTTGTTAAAATAAACAATAACTCATATTTAAGATGTCTGTACTGTCTGCTTTAGTTTCCAGAAGCAGGAAGGATGTCTGTGACCATGAGCAGGACCGATGGGGTCACCGTGTTTACGGTGACCTCTGAGCCTGACAGTCGTTGGCCTCCTTTGTGCCAGATCATGAAGAGCCTTTGCTACAGCCCCGTGTGCTGCTCTGTGTCTCAGAAGTTGAGGACAATCCAGAGGACGTCTCTGTCCGTGCTCGGGGTGAGCTGCAACCTTTACTGCTTCAAATACGCTATGACTGTTGTTTTCATTCACTCTCCTGATTTAAACTGATTAAAACTGTACATTTTTGGGGCCCAAGGCTGGTCGTGGTCCTCAGGAGCCCTCAGCCTAGCCCCTGAGGAGGGGGGGCTAGACTGGGCTCTGAGGGACATGCCTTCCTCTTGACCTCCCATGGGCTAGCACACCTGGAGGGATGGTAATGTGCCCCCCCAACCCCCCCCTTGGTCCTTCCGAGTTGGTGGGCTGGTTTGGTGCATCCTCTGGGCTGCCAAGGAGACTGTGTCCCGAGCTTGGCCTGGGTGGGGGTAGATTGTGGTGTGGCTGGATTCAGGGGGGCACAGTGCTGTATGTCTCACCCTGTGTCTCTTTGGCCTGGGGGCTGCTGCTCCTATGGTATACTGACGACCTGACCTGCCTTTGTATGGCTGCCCTGGGGTCATACTCTGTGTCACTCTGCCTTGGGCTGCTGCAGCCTTCTGGAGCTGAGTCCACCTGTCCTTTGCTGCTCTTGGTGCAATGTGTTGCAGGCCTTGTACCGTTCTCGCCACTCTACGCACTGACACACAAATAATCTACAGGTCCTTCTCAAAATATTAGCATATTGTGATAAAGCTCATTATTTTCCATAATGTCATGATGAAAATTTAACATTCATGTATTTTAGATTCATTGCACACTAACTGAAATATTTCAGGTCTTTTATTGTCTTAATACGGATGATTTTGGCATACAGCTCATGAAAACCCAAAATTCCTATCTCACAAAATTAGCATATCATTAAAAGGGTCTCTAAACGAGCTATGAACCTAATCATCTGAATCAACAAGTTAACTCTAAACACCTGCAAAAGATTCCTGAGGCCTTTAAAACTCCCAACCTGGTTCATCACTCAAAACCCCAATCATGGGCAAGACTGCCGACCTGACTGCTGTCCAGAAGGCCACTATTGACACCCTCAAGCAAGAGGGTAAGACACAGAAAGAAATTTCTGAACGAATAGGCTGTTCCCAGAGTGCTGTATCAAGGCACCTCAGTGGGAAGTCTGTGGGAAGGAAAAAGTGTGGCAGAAAACGCTGCACAATGAGAAGAGGTGACCGGACCCTGAGGAAGATTGTGAAGAAGGGCCGATTCCAGACCTTGGGGGACGTGCGGAAGCAGTGGACTGAGTTTGGAGTAGAAACATCCAGAGCCACCGTGCACAGGCGTGTGCAGGAAATGGGCTACAGGTGCAGCATTCCCCAGGTCAAGCCACTTTTGAACCAGAAACAGCGGCAGAAGCGCCTGACCTGGGCTACAGAGAAGCAGCACTGGACTGTTGCTCAGTGGTCCAAAGTACTTTTTTTGGATGAAAGCAAATTCTGCATGTCATTCGGAAATCAAGGTGCCAGAGTCTGGAGGAAGACTGGGGAGAAGGAAATGCCAAAATGCCAGAAGTCCAGTGTCAAGTACCCACAGTCAGTGATGGTCTGGGGTGCCGTGTCAGCTGCTGGTGTTGGTCCACTGTGTTTTATCAAGGGCAGGGTCAATGCAGCTAGCTATCAGGAGATTTTGGAGCACTTCATGCTTCCATCTGCTGAAAAGCTTTATGGAGATGAAGATTTCATTTTTCAGCACGACCTGGCACCTGCTCACAGTGCCAAAACCACTGGTAAATGGTTTACTGACCATGGTATCACTGTGCTCAATTGGCCTGCCAACTCTCCTGACCTGAACCCCATAGAGAATCTGTGGGATATTGTGAAGAGAACGTTGAGAGACTCAAGACCCAACACTCTGGATGAGCTAAAGGCCGCTATCGAAGCATCCTGGGCCTCCATAAGACCTCAGCAGTGCCACAGGCTGATTGCCTCCATGCCACGCCGCATTGAAGCAGTCATTTCTGCCAAAGGATTCCCGACCAAGTATTGAGTGCATAACTGTACATGATTATTTGAAGGTTGACGTTTTTTGTATTAAAAACACTTTTCTTTTATTGGTCGGATGAAATATGCTAATTTTGTGAGATAGGAATCTTGGGTTTTCATGAGCTGTATGCCAAAATCATCCGTATTAAGACAATAAAAGACCTGAAATATTTCAGTTAGTGTGCAATGAATCTAAAATATATGAATGTTAAATTTTCATCATGACATTATGGAAAATAATGAACTTTATCACAATATGCTAATATTTTGAGAAGGACCTGTAGATGGTTGAAGGTCATACAAATACAGGTTTATGGTTGCATCAATGTGGCCTGCCTACTTTGATGCAGGATCCAGTCCTGATTTAATAAAGTCAATTAAGCAATTAGGGTTCCGTCTTGAGAAATCTTTTTGGCAGAGCAAATCTGCCCTGGCACATGTAGCTTCTGTATGGCTGAAGTGCTCCCAACAGGACATGTGAAAGAAAAAAATATTTTAATGAAAGCTTGAACTAGTTGTGCTTTAATTAGACGCATTTTACCATAGAAATTGCTTTTAAGCTGTTTGTTGTATTTTTATAGAAGCTCTTTAATTGACATTTTAAATAAATATAATTAATAATGAAGCTGTCCAGCATTAATGTCTGACCAAAGATCTGATTACCTTTTTTGTTCCACAGACCATACACATTATGATCGGACTGCTTCATATCGGCCTTGGCACCATCGTCCTCCTGAGTAGAACTTATAACTGGTTTATATATTCCACTGGCTTCCCTTTCTGGATGGGATCTCTGGTGAGCAATTGCTGGATCAGTCGTTAACTGTCAGGGCCTTAAAGTTATTCAGAGAAACTTCTGTGTGGGTCCTAAAGGAAACATTTTAAATGTTCCTGGACAATACTGGTTGCCTGCTGATAAATACAATATTCTGTCTGAAACTTTATATTTAATCATTTTTTTGGATGTGGGTCACTTCACCCTTTTGTCATTTAAAGTGCTAGCTGGGATATGGACTTTAACCAGCAAGAAACAGAGAAGTTAGACCTTCAAATTAAGTCTGCAGATACTCTTCACAATAAAAGTTTCAATTTCTCATATTTTTACCAAATTTACTTTCACATTATTAATGGACCTTAACCATAAATAAAAATGTGATCCTGGCCTTTTAAAATAAATCTCACAGATACTGGTTATATTGGTTACATTATTACAAGAGTGGGGTCCACATTATTCCCTGACCTGAACCTGAAGAGTTGTTTGGCTTTCAAAATAAAAAACTTGCTTTTTTTGTTCAGTTATCGTAAAAGCAAGTTCCACATTCCTACTGAGCTTTAAAATCCAAAGCTGTTGTCTGTTGGGCCTAAACACTTCAGAGTATACACAAATCGACTGGCAACATTAAAATTTTTCAGGAATTTTCATTTTTGCTTATATTCAACTACATGAAAATATATTTATTTGACCCTAATATATTATATCTGCCAGAGGGAATCACTCATTCGGGTTCTGTCATATTTCACAACATCAACTGGGTCATAATGAGGAATATTTTAAATTGCGACATTTTTGCATATTTTTCTGATTATCTCTGTCATAAATGCCGTATTTTGTGGTGGACCAGAGGCAGACAAGCACGGAGGAAGCAGAGTGGGATCAAAACTCCCAACTTTAATAAAACGAGTTCACTCACATGAAGGCGTGGTGCAGGGTGACAAAATAATCCAGTAGACAGGGTATTTGAAAACAGAATTTAACAGAATCCAGAGCAGGGACAAAAGTCCAAAAGAGACATCTCACGAGGACATGGAAGAGACATAACGACACCACGTGGAACAAAGGACGAAGGCAAACTTAAATACAGACTGCAGGTGGACAAGAAACAATAGGGCAGGTAATCAGAGGAACAGGGAACAGGTGACACAAGGAGGCTGGGAGGCAGAGGGAGCAGGTGAACCTAATACAAGTAATTAACAAGACACCGAACAGACCTAAACAAAACTATAAACAAAGAATAAATAAAACATAAGAATCAAGAATAACATGAACTAAAGGAAACTGAGAAACTGGAGGGAACACAACAACCTAAGCACTAGCAAACAGAAACCATAAGGAAACCCAGACTACTAAAGTAAAGAAACCTTAGTAAACAATAACTAGAGCTAACCTATAAAGGAGAGGATGGAAACCATTCTAAGAAAATAAACAGGAAAGCAACGCCAAGGGAAATAGGAGAGCAAACTGGGGGGCAGAATATAACCCAAAACAAAAACCACAACTAACATAAATACAAAACACAAGTAAGAACATCTAATTAAAAGGTAAACAAAAACACAAAACCGCAAAACAGAGTCCAAAACATCACATCCTGACAATCTCTGCAAATCATGAAATATGCAACAACCAGAAGACCTAAACAGATATAAAATAGTTTAAAACGGGCAGAAAAAAGGTTTGGTTTTATGCATTAAATGGTAAAGTAAATGCGCAACAAACGATATGGAGCCAACTGACCCTGAACCATTTATTCACCTTATTAAATCCAGCAGAAGTTGAGATATTTGAGTTTTTAGAAAACAGAAGTTTTACATTTCTTCTTTTTTTTCCAGTTCATTGTTTTTGGCATCATGTGCCTTTTGTCTGAGCGGTATCCGAGTCCATGCCTGGTGAGTGATTTAATATTTTATCAGCCCCTGTTCTTTAATATTAATCAAAGTATTGGTCCTGTTTCTTCAAAAAAGGATACATCTTATATTTCAGGTCATCCTCAATGTGATTGTCAACCTGGTTGGAGTTGCTATTGCCATTTCTGCCATTGTGTGCTACAGCATCTATGTGGGAGAACTTTATATATGGCTTTCCTGTGAAGAGAGAGACAACTACTACTACCCGGTATATATGCGCACAACACCAAGTCCAGTGGCTGATACTGATTACATTAAGAAAAACTGCTTGGAGGGCAAAGCAATGGTCATGGTAAGACAGCATTTGAAATACACAATTGCTCTATTTTTGTTATTTTGCTTTTTTTGAAGGGTTAAAATGATTAATGAACCATTATAATGATCTTTAGAAATAATTTGATCATTTAAGATTTGTAGAAGTTCTTATTGTTTTCAGGTTTTGGATTATTTGTTTTAGTTAAGAAAGATATTTTGTAAAGATGTTTTCTGTTCTTTAATGTAGACGTGTGTGATATTGGGACATCTAGAGGTATACATTTCACGTTGCAACCAACCATAAATCATTGGTTTGGGTTTTTTAGTTCAACTCAGCAACATAGCTGTAAGATGATTAACATCATCTCTGTCAATGAAGTGATTGCTTTTAGAACATTACTCTAGATTCTTTAGAAGGAAGCAAAGGAAGGTAATTCAAAGAAAAATGCAATCCTTTTATAGAGTTGAAGGTTGTTTGTGTTTTGCAGATGCTTTTGAGAAGCATCGTTGGTGTCCTGTGTGTCCTGTCGGTTGTGGAGCTCTGTGTCACCATCAGCTCTGCTGTATTGGGCATCAAAGCTCTGAGACGCGCCAGCAAGGAACAAAACAAGGTGAACTGTGGGACAACTAAAATTTGCTTTAAATCAGTTTTTGCATATTTTAAGGATTAATAATGTATAGGTTATTCAACTACAGGGTGAAATCTTGAGTTGGATTTTTCTTTTTAAAGCTTATAGAAACCCCACACATGGACCAGTACTAATTTTTTAAATCCCACGACATCAACTGGACCATAGACTGGCAATCATCAGAAAGCTGCATCATCGAGCCGGACAGGGCCCCACAAGGATGGGAGTGAAAGACAAGGAACAGCCCTCACTCGTGTCCCCAGACGGTTCAACTCACACGTTGCAACATGTGACTGAAACAGCCAACATGGCGTTGTCAGGGACATGTTTGGATCTTCAAGTAATGATCCAGATCTAAACATTAAACTGAATAGAGAGTAGAACCACTGACTTTTTTGCCTAATTGCCCCATTAGTGACTTTATTGGCCCTGCTAGTATGACTTTTGCGACAACTTATAAGCCTGTTACTTCTAACCATCATCAGAAGCCTTTTGGATGAGAGGGGAAATGTCTTCAAGAAACAAGAGAAGTCCAGTTGTTTTTTATTCCATGTTCAGCTGCAGCGACCATAAAAAAGAAAGGTGGACCAATCATTAAAGTGGAACTAAACCCAATGTAAAAGCATAACCCCGCCCCCAGACAAATTTAAGTGGGTGGTGCCAAGAGACACTGTGGGGCGTGGCCAAGTGTGGGGATGAGCGGAGGGGGTTAATCGAGGGGTGTGGTCAGGAGGACAAGGGAAAGTGGCAGCTAGCGTCATTTGGTATATTGAAACATGGAGAGTGACCAGATCGCCGCTGGTAGGTTCACCATGAATAGATCTTTTCAGGAGGAGGATTTTTTACCCCCCTTATCATCGGAGGTTAAGAGAGGCTTTATGGAGCCCAGCGGGCCTTATGAGGTCAAGCCGCTGGTTTAAGGTGCTGACTCAGCGATGCCCGAAGCCGGCACTGCCGAGGTGATGGACAGAATGGGGGCATGTGTCTCACTGAGATGGTTTTATACCCGAACGCAGAGCTGTTACATAAGCATTTACCAAGCTGTACCGTTTGAACCAATAGAAAGATTCAGCTGCAGTAGCCGCCGTTCAACCCACATAGGGCAGCACTCACAGTTTTAGGACAAATATTGCAGAATTAAACAAGTTTACATGAAAAGGTAAAGCATTGCACTGTTACATAAATACAGTTTATCTGCAAAAAAAAAAAAAGGTAATTTGGGGCTTAGTTCCTCTTTAAGGTACGTCACTCTTAATCAATCTCTTCAAACCACAATAAACAGACATAAAGACCAATATAGGATGGGAGGGATATTCCCAACTGGTACACTTCTGGTAGATTCAAGTACAGCTGCTAAATTTTATTCACACATCCAAAACAACTGTTTGTTTTGGGTTTTTTTAGCAAAAGTGTGCATATTTGTTCTTTTTCAGGTTCTTATTCAAAAATCTTAAATAACGACATTGTGATGTAAAAGAGTCAAACCAACTTTGACTTTTTAAAGTCTGAAACTCCTACAGGGATAAAACAGCTTTTCTACATAAACCTGAAGGTTTCCAAAGAGTAGAATCACAGACAGTAATCTCACCAAAACCAGTTTAAACTGCATGTGACTCAGTTTTTTATGTGCCTGTTTGTTCTCATGTAGACATCAGATGACCCAGAGCTATACAAGCCACTACTGGAGGAAGTCACCACCGAGCCCGCAGCCTGAACATCTTCCACTTTCTGTAAACCTGCACTTTTGTTCCTCTGTTGGGGTTAAAAACCACATTATTCATTCGCTTATAATCAGTTTGTTTTTAGACTTGAGATTTTTTTTTCTCCAAATTATGTTTTTCTATTGTCTTTGCACATTTGAATTAAATCTGGGCATATTTTATTAGCTTTTCTTTATAATTAATGTTTTTTTGTCTTTTATATTCTAAAGCCAGGAATTGATCAATAATATTATTGTGATTTCTTTTTTTCTGTAATTCCAGTTTTCCAGTACTGTTTTGCTACATATCTTCATATTTGTTTAGGGTTAAATTTGAAGTTACATTATGGTGGATTTTTTTTTGTTTCAGTGTTTGTTCTAAAATGCCTTGTAAATATTTGACAGTCGAATGAGTCAGGGGAAGTTGGCGCTTAACTACTTGCACAAAGAGCCTTTAGGTTCGGTTCAGTTGAATTAATTCAAGGAAGCGAAGTCAAAAATGAAAGCTGAACTTGTTCCCTTCATGTCTCTACTAGTGTTGAAGCTTTAACGGCTGCCAAATGTGGTTCTACAGAGCATTAACTCATCTGAACCTCATGTATCAACTTCCATTCAGTTCACAACTGTGCACTGCTTTGTTTTGGTCTATCACATAAAATCGCAATAAGTTTTATTGAAGTCCGTGACGTGACAAAGTAAAAGGTTTAATGAGTGTTAATGCTTTTATATGGCACTGTATGTCCCGAACCATAGTAAATATATTTAGGAGGATGATAAAGTTAATCTGATGTTTGAAGTAGATTATTTTATGAAATTTCTGACTCGACTTCAGCAATGTCCCAGGATGTTCCTAATCTGTTCGCAGTTTCTGTTCCTCCAAAGGTGGGATGACGAAGTGTACCAAAAAGTGATGCCTATTTTGGGAATGTTCAGCAAACTTAACTTTGAAACCTGTTTTTATTAACCACAAGCTTAGAACGCCTGATAAGGATGCAAATTACTGTAAGCAACTGCAGCTTGCTACAGTTTTACTGTTGCTGTATAATGAATAAATCAGCATATATGTATTTTTTAACCATGGTTTTGATACATGACTTTGATTATGATTGCAATATTTTCAATTTCCCAGATGTTGTTTTGTGCTCTTAATCCTTGATATCCAAGATTCAAGATCCAAGACACTCTGAGCTGGGCCAGAGGAAAGAACCGTTTGGTCAGGAGCTGGGGCCAGCTACCAGTCCTGTGGTGAAGGCCATGTTGAAAATGATCCAAGTCACCTTTTTGCTTTTAATCTTCTAAAATAAGGACTAAAACACTGGGGAATTGAGCACTTCACGGGCTTACAGTATATCATCCTGACTCAAGTCTTCACACAGTTAAAACTGCACCATAATGTTTTGCTCAGTCTCTATTTTCCAGTAAATATAGAAACCTGTTTTTGACTCATTTCTCAAACCTGTTTTCCTGTTCTTTCCAGGCAACTCAGGTAGCTCCATCTGTCTTCCCCTGTTTTTAACCAGCCTCATAAAAAGCTGCAAAACTCCTTTAAACTCAATTTATATTTTCAGGTTTGGGACTAATAAATAGACGATAAGCAACAGGTTTTATTTATGGACAGACTTTAAATCATACTGAGAACAGTGTAAAAATATCACTGAGGATTTCTTGCTTTTTGAACTCTATCTTTTTCAGTTTTGTGTAATTCAAACTACAGTCCCACTTATAAATTTTAAACAAATGATCTATTCTTTATTTTCCAGGCAGTCAGACTTTCTTATGAACTAAAAACTAAATTAAAAAGAATCCTTCAGAAAGCCTGGAGGACGGATGGGTGAATGAACGGATTTTTGTGGGAAAGCAGGTTTTAATTTTGAATTAACAGTGTAACATTAAAATGAAAACATGACCTAAAATGAGTCCAATGTGATTTCTGTTCAAACTTTATTTAATGCTAGAAGCAGAGGCATATGAGACTTTTGGATGGCGATTGGATTGTTTGTGATTGCTCTTCAGTCTGACTGTGTTATTCTATCGTTATAGAAGGAGTCATTTATACACATCTGGTTTAAAGGTATAGAAGAAATAAAGGCACCAAATACAAAATGTTTTCCATATATTGTTACTTCCTATAGACATTATGAAAAAGGCCACATCACTACAGCAATTGCATTAAGCACTGCAGCTGTGCTGTGCTCTGATTTTATCATGGATAACCCAATAACACCCACTCCATTTATTGCTGACACAGTAGAATAATGGACGAGGAGCCACTGACAGTGCATGCAACCATCAGCCCACAAAAAGCAGACCTCCTATCTTACTTTACCTAAATGTGTGATTTCATTACTTTTCATAGATTTTACCAGCGAAAACCAAACATTATTAGTAACTTGGACTTTAGCTGCTCTTACACCAATGACCCAGCTTTCTTAATTAGATTACTTAGTTCAACTTCAGCACCAGTAAAAGCAATATATTATTAGCACCTGAAAATGTGGATTAAAGTTGTTTTGTACCAGTGACTTAGCTTCACTAGTTAAATTCAGTGGAATGATGAGACTTCTTAGCACAAGATGCTTTCCCCTACATAGAGGACTTAATGATATAATTACCTCTTTAGAAAGATTGGTTTAGAACCAGCTCTTACCAGTAAAACCCAAAGGATTATTAATGTTATCTGTATCATTGTAATATTGACCAGAGATTTTTAGATTTCTCAGAAGGATTCATATATTTTTAGATTTCTTAGCATTTGATTTGTTTTTCTGTGTTCTTTGTGATTGTATTGTAACTGTCTGTACAGCGCTTTGAGTGTCTCGTTACTGAAAAGCGCTATATAAATAAACTTACCTTACCTTACCTCCATTAAGGGTGGAAATCTACCTCTGAGTAGAATAGAAAACCTCTCAGGCGACAGAAAGAGGTCTACATATTTTTCAGGTGGTTTGTGTTCCTCTTCTTAAAGAGGAACATAGAGAAGATCAAGGAACTGACCAATGATTTTAGAAGAAAATAAGTCGTCATCCCTCTGATAATTACCTGTCAGCACACTGGAAAATTTGGCTGACATACCTTATGTTCCTTCTCGAGCCCTGATGTCATCTGATCATCTGCTTTTGGTTCTGGAGATCTCCCCTCCAACATTAAAACCCATCTGTTGTCTCTGGCGATTGATCTACTGGAAGTTTGTCTTATCTCTACATTACTTCTGCAGCTGTTGGATAATTCTGTTTCAGTGTACTTTCATTCTCTGCCATTGGCTCTTATTGTTCAGCCCTCACCTGTTCCTGTAGTTTTTAAATGTGCTTTAAAATTAAATTTGACCTGACATACACCTTTAGTTGTCATTACAGATAAATTAAACTGTAGAGAAAACACTGAGGTCTTACTAAGCAAATGTCCACCTAGATTTTTCTGTCTGAGGAGATTCAGATCTTTTAGACTATGTCTAAGCAGAGCAGTTCTTGAGATTTTCTGAGGTTTCTGCTATACTTCTCTGGGGTGGCAGCTTTTTGTAGGATATAAAAATGTGATTAATTAGTTGACAAGGAGACATGGATCAGTTATGAGTTTATTCCCAGAAACACTTGAGGTCACTATGAACAGAAGAATCAGATCACAAATGAAAATGGTTCTTCAGTGAAGGACAGAGAAGGTCTTTTGTGCCCTCAGCAGTCAGATATTTTACTAGATTGTATATACTGTGGATGTACATGTCTCAGTGTCTGTATTTGTTTGCTCCAGTGGTAAAACCAAAACTAGATCATGACATGAATGGGCTATAATCGACGGGTCCAAGTCACTGTAGTATTTTCTGCCATATCCGTACACTAAAAGATATTATTTGCTATATTTCCTTTCTGCCTGGTTTTATTTTAGAGCTGCGAGTTCAGATCTTTGAAAATTATCTCAAGAGACTTTTAACCTGGATAAATAAAGGAATTGAGAAAATCATCTTCTCTCAATTTTTTCAAAAATGTTTTAATCTTATATAAATTGTGATAAATGTAATCTATAAACATTCTTTACAGGTCTAACTGGGAAAAATTCTTATTATCAAGCTTTTATGTTTCATGACAACCTGAGATAGCTTCTAATTACCAACCAGATCTTTATCATCCACTGATGGGCAGAGCTCACAGCTGCTATTTTAATCCAATTAGACAGATGTACATTTTAAACCCAGCAGAAAGGATGGATGTTACCATAAGCGGGACAGACAAGGTAACTGTATTAACAGTGACGTCTGACCCTGAGGGTTGTTGGTCTCCTCAGTCTTTGCTACGACCTGCTGCTTTGTGTCTGAGCAGCTGAAGACCTCTGTCTGCGCTCGCGGTGAGACTTTACTGAATCAAACCTATTCTGCTGTTTCAATAAAAACTTGAAACATTTTGTGTTCTAATCACGTTTCCTTTCTGCCTGTTTGCTGAGTTTTGCTTTAAGATTATTTTTGTCATTATAACCAAAGATTTTTAACGTGTGCCTTTTCACTGTGAATAAAGGCTTTCAGCACAGATGTTTAGTAATCACATCATGTGTTTTTCTTTCACAGGCCATATACATAATGATCCGTCTGCTCAATATGGGCCTCGGCATCCTCTTCCTCAACAGTACGGTGTCCCTTGGGATTCAATCAGTTGCACTGCCTCCTCTAAATGGTTAGGAGCTCTAGTAAGCAAACTGCTGGTTAGTGGCTCTGTTTGGTCCAGATAATAAAAAATGAAAAGTTTAAATGCAGGTGGTTCATTAGGTTTTACCATTTCTACCTGCTCACCTATTAATGTAGGGAAGCGTTTTAGTCATCTTAACCAAAATTGGCAAAAGCTAATTTTATCCTATTTTAAACATGATTGTTTAATAAAAAATAAAAAAATAAAAGGCAATTTGTTATTAAATTAATCAGTTATTTGATTACAATCAGTTTTTTATTTGGTTTATTTGAAAATATTTTGGGACATTTTACTGTGCACGGACAAAGAGTCTGCCAATGTATTCCTGAAATCTGATCCTGGAGCAAACACCCTGTAAAACACCTCTAAACACACCTGCGGTCTTTTTCATATTACTGAACAATGGAAATAAAACATTACTGAAACAATAAAACACATAATAAGTAGCTAAATGAGGTAAAAAGGCCATTAGTGACATTCATATTGCAATACCTGCACATGATAGTGTCTGTTTATGGGATGGAAGGAAACACCTGGGTCTGACTTTAGGCTATAAACTGCCCTGTAGCTACTTAGGTGCTTTCATAAAAATTATAATAATTGAAAACATTTTCCTTCTTTTTTCCAGTTTATTGTATTTGGTACCTTGTGCATTTTTTTCTGAGAGGTATCCAAATCAGTGTCTGGTGAGTAGTTGAGCCTTGTAACCCTGGTGGGTTGGTATATGTGGTCAGATTTGTACATAAGATGATATTATGTATTATATCTTATTTCAGGTCATTTTTAATATAATTCTGTACTTGGCTGGAGCTGCTTTTGCCATAACAGCCATTGTGATCTATAGTGTATACATGGGAATGATGTGTGAATGGTATCCCTGTCCACCATGTGAAGTTCAGTACTCAGAGAGATGCACGCAGAATGGCTCAGAACGACTGGTAGGACCTAGAAATTTTACCCAGCAGTAAAAATTATTTGTTGATTAAATAATTTTGTCTTGAGTTCTGTATTAAAATCCTCCGCAGACTGTTTTCCATTCTCTGCAGTGTTTGGTTCTAAATCATTTCAGGTTCTGGACTGTTGGATCATTTGTTTTAGTTGGGCATCTAGGTTCCGCTTCACATGTTTATCACAGGTGTTATAGTGACATCTACGGGCTGAAACTACACACTGCAACCTGCCATGTTCTGGTAAAATGACCACAAAGGCAAAAAAAAAAAAAAAAACTATACAAATTATTGCTCCAAAGCAGATCCTTGGTTTGTTTTTGGTTTGTTTGTGGGTGTTTTAAACATTGGTTAACCATTAACAGATACGTAGGTGGAAACAATGGGAAGTAATCCAGAGAAAAACTGAAAGTCACACCGTTTCTGTATTGTTCTGCATGTTTCTGAGAGTCGTGGTTGGGACAATGCTTGTCCTCTCGGTCGTGGAGCTCTGTGTCACCATCAGCTGCGCTGTGTTGGAAATCAAAGCGATGTAAACGAGGTGAACTATGAACAACTGTAGTAAAGGAGTTTTTCAAGAGTTCCTGCTGTGTAGGTTGAAAAGTTTTTGGGTGTAATCTGATGTTGGAAATTCCCTTTTAAATCAACTAAAACAGTCAAAACCTAATAGGTGATTTTACGTGCTTTACGGCTGAGTACATTGATCCATTTTCTTGGTTCTTCATATTCCAAGAAGAAGTAAAATTGACAGTTTACTTTTGCTTAAGCATTTACAAATACAATGTTCTCGGATTGAATTTAGAATCCTGATCTCTAATTTCATGCTAAACGAAGCCAACTTTATTTATAAAGTACTGTAAAAACAGCAGGTACTGAACAAAGTCCTGTACAACAAGAATGATTATAATAAATAAACTAAAATGAGATTTTAAAACAAATAAAATTATAGAAATTAAATCCAAGTAAAAGTAGCAATCTATAAAATACTACATTAACAGGAACAAATAAAATAAAAACAATTTATACTGGGACAGACGCCAAGGAGAAGCGGTGGGTTTTAAGAGCAGATTTTAAAATGGCTACTGAAGAGGCTTTTCTAATTTGCAGCAGCAAAGTTCCAAAGTTTGAGAGCTGCAATGGCAAAAGCCTGATCTCCCCTGAGCTACCGCCTGAGTGCAGGTTCAGTAGGTCAGAGTGGTAGGATAGAGCAAGACCATTTAAAGCTTTAAGAAGAAATAAAAGAGTTTTAACATGAACTTTAAAATAGAGAGCATAAAATGGGAGTAATATGGTCTCTCCTCCGTGTTCCAGTTAAACGTTGTGCAGCAGCGTTTTGCACCAACTGAAGACGTGATAAGGATGCCTTACTAACTCCAAGGTACAAAAAGTTAAAGTAATCCAAACAGTGTCAAATAAATGTGTATTGCTATCACACTCTACATGTTATAATATTCTTCAGCTGGAAGAAGGTCCTTTTAAACTCATGGCAACACACACACTCTGTGATTATGCTCCCTATATGGCTTTCACAAAGGCATGGGTTACTGTTGTAAAATCATCTTTCAACAAGACATTTTTTATTTTTGCCAATTGCCTCGAGTGAAAAAAGCTAGATTTTACTACTGCATTGATCTGCCCATCCAGTCTAAAATCACTATCCAGTTTAAAAACAAGGTTTGTGACAATGTGTTTTCTACAGTTTGTCAGACAGCTAATGTCTAGACAAAAAGACCCACTAGTGACATTTGGACTAAAAATCATCACCTCAGTCTTTTTGTCATTAAAAATTTAAAACGTTAAAAGCCATCCAACCTTTTAATTTATTGAGACTTTCCTTCTTGTTTTAGGGGCACATGAACCTGAGTATCATCTGCATAGCAATGAAAGGCAATCTTATGCTTTCTGAAACTACAGCCAATGGGCAAAAGATACAGGGAGAACAGGAGATGTCCAAATATCGAGCCCTGTGGGACCCCACATGTTAATTGGAACAGCAGAGGATCTGAAATCATTAAGACCAACGTAAAAAGTTCTCTCGGCCAGATACGATTTAAACCACTCCAGTGCAGCACCCCGGATACCTGCAGTGCTGTAAGCGGGATATCAAAATGTTATGGTCCACTGTATCGAAGGCAGCCGTTAAATCTAAGTGAACTAGTATTGCATTGTTCCCTGAATCTGTAGCTAGGAGGATATTGTTAAACATTTCATAACTTTTTACTATAAAAGAGTTTAACTCACTCGTGGTCTGGTTAAACTCTGAGACCTTTACAGAAATAAAATTGTATTTCTGTTCTAACAAGCTGTTTCACAGAGAGCTCTCGTACAAATAATATTTGTTTGCAGTGAATAATCTTTATTCTGTACATAGATTAACTAATTAAACTGAAATATGATATTTCTTGTTCAGACATCTGATGACCCAGAACTGCACAAGCCACTGACTGAGGAAGTCCCCACCATAACCTCCTAAACCTCCTCTCCCTCCTGTAAACTGTAATGTTACAGGAGGGGCACATACTGGTTTTCTGCAACACTAAACACGTTTGTCTCCTGTCATTACCAGCAAAGTAAATCTCTGTAAAGTAAATGTTGAATGTGCATTCATTGTTCATTCATGGGTGAAGTCCTAGATAAGATAGACTGTATTGATCTCACAAAGGAGAAATTAACTTGTTACAGTATTGGCCTTAGAAGAAGCTTTTGACAGTAGGTAAATATTTAGTGCACCAATTTTGTAAAAATAGGAATCCATAAAAAGACAGAAGTTATTGCAGAATGCTTATTAATAGCACAGCTATTTGCTTGCTGCAGTTTCTTAGAGCACAGAACAACCTCAGCGCTGATTTTTCATGCTAATTTGGCTTCGTGTCCTCTGTGCCTTCTCGTCCTATTTATGGTTCGTTCTGAGGATCGACAGGAAGGTCCGTTTACATCTGCAGGTCAGCTCATAGCATGTTTATCTGTGGAACATGGATTTGCATCTGTTAAACAAAACCAGAACCAACACTGAAAGGAGGTGGTGCTGCTTTGGTATTAGGAGATGTGATAGATATGGTTGGTCTTTGTAAACTCACACCCTCCTTTAATGATCCCACAGCAGAACATTTTGCCATATGTCCAAAAACAAGCAAACAATCATAAACATGGCTCTGGCAGATGAATGGAAAAAACCCAGCCCATTCGCACATATGTCCAGCTGTCATCATTTTGCTCTCACTGCTGTACGACTTGATGATCCTTCAGCCCAGCCAAGGGTCCAACAGAATCCGGGGTGTATTTCAGGCATGTTACGTTTTTAAACAGCCTCCCTGTCTACTGCTTGCCACATTGCCCTGGATGTCGGCCTCCTCCAAACAACAAATGCATTTTTATTAATGGTTAAAATGATCAAATGCTTTTATCTGTTGTCATAGAACTTTATGACACCCTTTTCTTTTTAAACAGTTGTTTAAAAATGAAAGAAATGAGAGAAATGTAAATCAAACTTGCCCTAAGGCTGTATTTTGGAAAAAACTGCTTGTATATCTGTCACATCTCCCATCATGCAACTATTTTCTGTGTAAGTGCCAGAAGATGTCATCTTCTGCAGGACAGAGGTGTCTTTCTACCTGTATTTGGAAAGAGTTATGCCCTAAGCTAGGATGCTACCATCAGCTAGATGAATCATGTTTGTCAAATAAATGTGTATTGCTATCACACTCTACATGCTATAATATTCTTCAGCTGGAAGAAGGTCCTATTAATCTCATGGCAACACACACACTGTGTGATTATGCTCCCTGTATGGTTTTAACAAAGACTACTGACTCTCATTCGTTTTACAAGGTCCTTGGTAAATAATAATGTTTTACCTTTCACACACCTGAGTTAAAGACCTTCTACCACTATGACGGTACTTTGGGTTAGGTCAGGCCAGCCAGAGCTGGCCATTCAAAATGGATCTTATTCCAAAATGTCTGAGGCAGAGTTCTTCTGAATTTCTCAGAGGCAGAGGCCAGCTAAGCTACAGAGAAGAGTAGTAGCCACTTGTGTCCTAAACGTCATTGTCAAGGTTATCATTGTGACTGTAAGTCAACACCTTGGTAATACCAGAGCTTTGGTTTGTGGCTCAGCTTTCTTCACCATGGTAGACCTGAAATATAATGGAGATAATTACACATCTCTGAGGCAGATACCTGCATCTGACCCAAAAAAGATATTCTTCACATTTTCTGCTGTGAAACCATGTTCTCGATTTTGGAGGAAATCATTTGTCCTGGTAACTGGTCTTCAATGCCTGATGAAAGCAGTGGGTTGAAGATGCCAACAGAGCCCTGTTTATTTTTGCCCATTCCTCATTGTACAACAGCATAAGTTCAGTTAGATTGTGTGGAGACCCTCTGGGAACATCAACTCTCAAGGTCTGGGCTTTGACTGGGCCATTCTAACACATGAATGTGATCTAAACTGTTCCACTATATCTCTGCCTGTTTGTTTAGGGTCCTGCAGGAAGGAGAACCTCTTTTGCAACGTCTAAACAGTTTCCTCCCAGGATTGCCCTGCATTTCAGCTACATCCATCCCCCAACTACTCTGACCAGCTTCAGTAAAGGTTTCTTTACAATACGACAACCTTTTTGTTTCATTGTGGGAATTGTATTTTCATTGCGATATAAAGTGTTTGTTTTCTATCACTAAAAGCATATTACGTGCTGGCGACAACATTTTATCTGACCAGACTTTCTTTCTTTCAGCAATGCTTTTCTTCTTGTCTCTCTCTAAAAAGTCAGATTTGTCAAGTGAGCTGCTAATAGTTGTCCTGTTGACAGATTATCTCGCCTGAGCTGTGGAAATCTGCAGGTCCTTCAGAGTTAACATGAACCTGTTGACTACGTCTCTGATTAATGCTCTCCTTGTCCAGCCTGTCAGTTTAGGTGGACCCCCATGTCTTGGTAGGTCGGCAGTTTGTCCATGCTTTCTCTATGTTCAGATGATGGATTGAACACAGCTATGGGAAATGTTGAAAGCTTGGGATGTTGTTCTAGAACCTAACGCTGCTTTAAACTTGTCCACAACTTCCTCCCTGACCTGTCTGCTGTGCTCTTTTGTCTTCATGATGCTGTATGTTCTCTAATGTTCTTTACCAAACATCTGAGACCAGAACAGAAGAGCTAAGATTAAATTACACACAGGTGGATTCACTAATTCTGAAGGCAGCTGGCTATGCTGGTTTTAATTTAGAAGTGTCAGAGTGAATGGGGCTGAATACAAATGCATTTTTCATATTTTTCAGACATTTTCTTGTAAAGAAAAGTTAAAATTGATACAACTGTCTGTCTATTTCACAATTATACTTTATTTTCTTATCTTACATAAAATCCCTATAAAATATACAGTTGTCAAGGACTCTAAATAGCTTTATAAGGTTTCATTTGGTAGACATTTTCTGGCTACACGGATCTCATGGCAGATCTAGGCTGGGACACCAGATAATAATAAAAAAATATTATAATAAATCCAACAAATTTTTATCTGTCCTATTTCCCCTACACCGCCCTCTGTTTTTGTTAGCCCTGCTTTTCTTTGGAGGGGACTGAGTGTTCAACAAAGAGTTAAATTTTCCCCCAGACTCTGAGTGGGTGGAAGTACTTCTGGGAACAGGCTTGGAAAAGATCCCACATTCCATTATCATCTTTTTCTTCAGTTTGTGTCTCTGTTGTTGGATTACTAAGATTTCGCTCCGGTTTATTAACAGGTAGGTCTTTCTTTCCTTATGTTTGAGTTTAAAAGACAATTATTTAATTTGCTGGGCTGCATGGTGGCGCAGTTGGTAGCACTGTTGCTTTGCAGCAAGAAGGTCCTGGGTTCAATTACCAGCCAGGGGTCTTTCTGCATGGAGTTTGCATGTTCTCCCCAGGCATGCGTAGGTTCTCACTGGGTACTCCGGCTTCCTCCCACAGTCCAAAGACATGCCTGCTAGGCATTAATCGGTCACTCTAAATTGCCCTTAGGTGTATGAATGAGTGTGTGCGTGGTTGTTTGTGTGTTGCCCTGCGATGGACTGGCAACCTGTCCAGGGTGTACCCTGCCTCTCGCCCATAGACTGCTGGAGATAGGCACCAGCTCCCCCGCGACCCACTATGGAATAAGTGGTAGAAAATGACTGACTGACTGTTTAATTTGCTCTCTTGTAACTAAGGTAAAACTATTCTGACCAACATGGTAATATGACTAACACACAGGTGGATGGACAGATGGATGAATGAAGAATTTAATACTTTATTAATAATTAATAAATGATTAATGATGTGAAGAAAATTGGGTTTATAGCAACATCAAGAAATAAAGTAAAAAACAGAGTTGTAACTAGGACTTTGGAAGCTGGGGGGTCAAACCCAATATGATAATTTTGGAAAAGCTAAACTTACTGTTTTACAACATGAGATGAAGCCAAATGTGAGCTTTTAATTCACAGATTGTGGCAGAAGTATAAATCTACTGTTAGTAGCTGGATTGAACCAGAATCTGACTGTATGATTGGAGTGGACTTTATAGGAATTATTTGAGAGAAGTTGGACTGAACTGGATTCTATATAAACCTAGATGTAAACAGGTGCTGTTTGTCTGGTAATGTGGACCCCGGGTCAGATTGCCTCTTTGGTAATTGGTTCCCTCAAATTATAGCCAATGCTGCCATTTAATCAGAATAGTTCAATTCAGCTCAGTTTTTATAGCACTAAAGCACAACAAATGTCGTCTCAAGTAGTTATGTAGTAGTCAAGTAGTCAAGGAGTATGATTCTTGATTAATTCATATTTATCAAAAATTATAATAAAAAATCTTAATTCTGAAAAATAATTCCTTAATCAAAAGTCATTGCTCATGAATAGAAATCAGAGATGCACTCTGGTGTTGTGATTATGGGCTCAGAAGCACTTAGTAATTACAATTAGGTAATTAGGATTAATAATTGATCATTATTAACCAAAACCGCGCTAAATGTTACTGTATAATCAGCTGATTCACTGAAGGGTGGGGGAACTTTGACCTTATTTTGACAGATAAATCACTTTTGCACAAAATAAACACAAACTTTCTCTTCATATATGTGAAAATCTGTTGAAACCACATAGCCCTTATATAATTACTATTCTGGTCCAAAAACCTTCACCTAACTAACAAGCACTATTCTACAAAAAGAGGAAAATGATTACCTAACTAATAATAAAACGAAACATATGCGCATTGAGTGACTATTCAATTCAATTCAGTTTATTTATATAGCGAAATTAACAACACATGTCGTCTCAAGGCACTTCACAAAGTCAGGTTCATACATTCCTATTAATCGTAACCATTGAACAGTGCAGTTAGATTCAGGTATTTATTCAAATTGGATAAAACGTTTTTCTGTCTAAGGAAACCCAGCAGATTGCATCCAGTCAGTGACTTGCAGCATTCACTCCTCCTGGATGAGCATGTAGAGACAGTGGACAGTCACTGGCGTTGACTTTGCAGCAATCCCTCATACTGAGCATGCATGTAGCGACAGTGGAGAGGAAAAACTCCCTTTTAACAGGAAGAAACCTCCAGCAGAACCAGAACCAGGCTCAGTGTGAGCGGCCATCTGCCACGACCGACTGGGGGTTTGAGAGAACAGAGCAGAGACACAAAGAGAACAAAGAAGCACTGATCCAGGAGTACTTTCTATGGGAAGGAAAAGTAAATGTTAATGGATGTAGCTCCTTTAGTCGTTTCACCTAGAAAGAAAGAACAGATAAACTCTGAGCCAGTTTTCAAGGTTAGAGTCTGAAAGAGAGCACATAGAGTTAGTCACAGTAAAAGCTCAGTCAATCACCATGTCTAGGGGAGAGAAAGGGTTAAACACTAAAAGACAGGGCCATGTGGATCATAGGTAGAGGGTGAGCATTTAGTTGTTGCCAGCAGAAGCTTGGACGATGCGCCTCTCCAGAAAGTTGTCACAGGTAGACACAGAGTCAGGCCAGGTATAGCTTCTAGGAAGAGAATAGAGAGAACATAAAGTTAAAAGCTGAAATAACAGCAAATAATGCAAAATTGGAGAGTATTGTGAGAATGTAGCGAAGAGGGTGAAAGTGGTCATTATGTCCTCCAGCAGCCTAAGCCTATAGCAGCATAACTACACAGATAGTTTCAGTTCAGATTATTTAGCTAAACGGCGCTTATTTACAACAATGTCGTCTCAAGGCACTCCATGGCGCGGGGCCGCCGGGGAGGCCGGACCAAACCACCGAGTGCCAGAGCCCGCCCACCCCAGAACGGGCCACGTGTAGGGGCACTAAGTAAAATAAAAAACTGATAAAGTTTATCCATCTAGAGCCCACTGATGGTCATTGTTATACTAAAAACCACAAGGATTGGGATACCTCTCTGTCAGACTGATTATAACCATTGGAAAAGAGAAGGGGTCATACAGGTAGCAGAAATGGAGGGTGTGTTTGGACCTCAACCATAACTGAGCTGGTTTAGGCTAAACCTGACTCCCCCTTACTCCATCCAACAGGGAGGGAGGAAGGCTCCCTCCCTGATAAACTAAGCCACTCTAACTATAAGCTTTATCAAAAAGGAAAGTTTTAAGCCTAGCCTTAAAAGTAGACAGGGTGTTTGCCTCACGGAATAAAACTGGGAGCTGGTTCCACAGGAGAGGAGCCTGATAACTAAAGGATCTGCCTCCCATTCTACTTCTAGAGACTCTAGGAACCACCAGTAAACCTGCAGTCTGAGAACGAAGTGCTCTGTTAGGAACATATGGAACAATCAGATCTCTGATGTATGATGGAGCTAGATCATTAAGGGCTTTATATGTGAGGAGGAGAATTTTAAATTCTATTCTGGATTTAACAGGGAGCCAATGAAGGGAAGTTAAAATAGGAGAAATTTGATCTCTCTTTTTAATTTTCATCAGAACTTTCATCAAAACTCATTTTGAATCAGCTGAAGGCTTTTAACTGCATTTTGTGGACATCCTGATAGTAAAGAATTACAATAGTCCAGCCTTGAAGTAACCAATGCATGGACTAGTTTTTCAGTGTCACTCCTGGACAGGATATTTCTAATTTTGGCAATGTTCCGGAGGTGAAAGAAGAAAATCCTAGAAACCTGTTTAATATGGGATTTAAATGACATGTCCTGGTCAAAAGTAACACCAAGGTTTTTTACTTTATTACCGGAGGTCAATTTAATGCCATCCAGGTTAAGTGATTGACTAAGCAATTTCTTTTTTAAAGACTCCGGTCCAAAGACGACAACTTCTGTCTTGTCTGAATTTAGAAGCAAAAAAATGTAAAGTCATCCAAGTTTTTATGTCTTCAAGACATGCTTGTAGTTTTCTAACTGGTTGGGTTCATCAGGATTTATGGATAAGTAAAGCTGAGTATCATCAGTGTAACAGTGAAAATGTATCCCATGCTGCCTGATAATTTAACCTATTGGAAGCATATACTGGTCCTTCTCAAAATATTAGCATATTGTGATAAAGTTAATTATTTTCCATAATGTCATGATGAAAATTTAACATTCATATATTTTAGATTCATTGCACACTAACTGAAATATTTCAGGTCTTTTATTGTCATAATATGGATGATTTTGGCATACAGCTCATGAAAACCCAAAATTCCTATCTCACAAAATTAGCATATTTCATCCGACCAATAAAAGAAAAGTGTTTTTAATACAAAAAACGTCAACCTTCAAATAATCATGTACAGTTATGCACTCAATACTTGGTCGGGAATCCTTTTGCAGAAATGACTGCTTCAATGCGGCGTGGCATGGAGGCAATCAGCCTGTGGCACTGCTGAGGTCTTATGGAGGCCCAGGATGCTTCAATAGCGGCCTTTAGCTCATCCAGAGTGTTGGGTCTTGAGTCTCTCAACGTTCTCTTCACAATATCCCACAGATTCTCTATGGGGTTCAGGTCAGGAGAGTTGGCAGGCCAATTGAGCACAGTGATACCATGGTCAGTAAACCATTTACCAGTGGTTTTGGCACTGTGAGCAGGTGCCAGGTCGTGCTGAAAAATGAAATCTTCATCTCCATAAAGCTTTTCAGCAGATGGAAGCATGAAGTCCTCCAAAAGCTCCTGCTAGCTAGCTGCATTGACCCTGCCCTTGATAAAACACAGTGGACCAACACCAGCAGCTGACACGGCACCCCAGACCATCACTGACTGTGGGTACTTGACACTGGACTTCTGGCATTTTGGCATTTCCTTCTCCCCAGTCTTCCTCCAGACTCTGGCACCTTGATTTCCGGATGACATGCAGAATTTGCTGTCATCCGAAAAAAGTACTTTGGACCACTGAGCAACAGTCCAGTGCTGCTTCTCTGTAGCCCAGGTCAGGCGCTTCTGCCGCTGTTTCTGGTTCAAAAGTGGCTTGACCTGGGGAATGCGGCACCTGTAGCCCATTTCCTGCACACGCCTGTGCACGGTGGCTCTGGATGTTTCTACTCCAGACTCAGTCCACTGCTTCCGCAGGTCCCCCAAGGTCTGGAATTGGCCCTTCTCCACAATCTTCCTCAGGGTCCGGTCACCTCTTCTCGTTGTGCAGCGTTTTCTGCCACACTTTTTCCTTCCCACAGACTTCCCACTGAGGTGCCTTGATACAGCACTCTGGGAAAAGCCTATTCGTTCAGAAATTTCTTTCTGTGTCTTACCCTCTTGCTTGAGGGTGTCAATAGTGGCCTTCTGGACAGCAGTCAGGTCGGCAGTCTTGCCCATGATTGGGGTTTTGAGTGATGAACCAGGCTGGGAGTTTTTAAGGCCTCAGGAATCTTTTGCAGGTGTTTAGAGTTAACTCGTTGATTCAGATGATTAGGTTCTTAGCTCATTTAGAGACTCTTTTAATGATAAGCTAATTTTGTGAGATAGGAATTTTGGGTTTTCATGAGCTGTATGCCAAAATCATCCGTATTAAGACAATAAAAGACCTGAAATATTTCAGTTAGTGTGCAATGAATCTAAAATATATGAATGTTAAATTTTCATCATGACATTATGGAAAATAATGAACTTTATCACAATATGCTAATATTTTGAGAAGGACCTGTATATAGTAAAGATAATTGGCCCAAATACTGAACCCTGTGGTACTCCACAATTAACCCTGGAGTTTAAAGATGATTTATCATTTACATGAACAAACTGGAATCTGTCAGACAAATAAGATTTAAACCAGCCTAGCGCTGTTCCTCTGATCCCTACAGCATATTCCAGCTTTTTTAAGAGAATATTATGGTCGACTGTATCAAATGCAGCACTGAGATCTAACAGAACCAGAACAGACACAAGTCCATTATCTGAGGCCATAAGAATATCATTAGTGACTTTCAGCAGAGCTGTTTCAGTGCTATGATGAGCTCTGAAACCTGACTGAAACCCTTCAAACAGGTCATTGCTGTGTAAATGTTCACACATTTGATTAGCAACTATTTTCTCAAGAATTTTAGATTAGAATGGAAGATTGGATATAGGTCTGTAATTTTTCAAGTCATCTCGATCAAGCGAAGGTTTCTTAAGTAAAGGTTTAATTACAGCTAACTTAAAAGCTTGTGGTTCTGATCGATTTACTAAAGATAGATTAATCATATCTAAAATGGGGCTGGTAATCAGAGGGAACACTTCCTTAAATAATTTGGTTGGGATTGGGTCTAACATACAAGTTGAAGGTTTAGATGAAGCTAATATTTCTGATAACTCAGAAAGCTCCACAGGATCAAAACAGTCCAAACACAAATCAGGTTCTGTAGTTATTTCCAATGTTGTCTCACTTGCTGAGGATGAAGTAATCATCTTCGGGAGTATGTCAAAGATTTTATTTTTATTTATGAAGATCAAGCCAGCAGTTTTATGGACAAAATGTGCAATTTGGGTTAACTTGGAAAGAGAAGTCCTCCTGGTGTGCTGATGTCTCGATTGCGGTGATCAGCTTGTAGATGGTGGGCTGCTCCCTTAGCCACTAGCAGCTGATTGCCCCAAATCTCAAACAAAGAGTCATAAAACTCTGAGGCGGAAACTCAGTGGAAAAACTCCAGTAATAAAACTGGGACAAAGGAGTGGTCAGGCCACGAGGCCCAGACCGCAGCTGCTTTGAATGGAAAACCTTTTAAAAGTCCAACTCCTGGCTGATTTGGAGTCAAATCAGTCCTGGCTGATCAGCCGGACAAAAACATGAACACACACCTTGCTGATCACATCCGCACTCCGCGATTCAGCAACACTTGCACGGCAAATCAAACACTCAGCATAAAACACTTCAGTCAGTATTGCATGCAACAAGTTGACACCTCTGATTAACTACTGGTGATTCTAAATCACCTTAACCTCATCCTGCCCAGACCTCTAAATGCACCTATCCGATTTAAAATTAAAAAAAGAACGAAATTACTTTGATGTTGATTTCATCTCTCCACTGGTTTGAGGATGGGTCAGGTCTGAAGAAAAATAGGGGGGAACCAGAGTGTCACGGGCCCGTGATCAACTCAAAAACCGGAAACTTCTCATCCGTCCAAAACAGGGGAAATATGAGGAACCGTTGCAGTCTCTCGTTGCAACTCATCTCATTGGCAACAAACCTCTGTGGGTTTTCCTCTGCGCCAGATTATTTGCAGGATCTTCGATCGGTTATGAATCTTCTGACCTTCTTGTATCAGACAGATTTCCAGCTTTCAAGCTCTTCCAGGAATGGCCGTGTGGAGGAAATGTTCGCCTGTGAGCTTTTGTCTCTCCAGGTATGCGCCTCCGTTGCGTCTTCCTGTGAGACACGCTGGAAATGGCAACGAAGGTTTGTTTCTGCGGGTTTTATAATCCCGGGTGACGTCAGAGCTACAACGCCTGTTGAGCTGCGCATGTCGAACTGCACAGCCTAGTCGTCTGTCCAACCAAAATGGAAGACCCTAACACCAGGCACCAGCAGAACCAAGGTACTTGAGACAAAACAAACAGATCCATTGATACCTTTAAATGTTAACCTTCTCTCTTCAGCTTCTAAGAGCAGGAAGGATGACTGTGACCATGAGCAGGACCGACGGGGTCACCATATTCACTGTGACCTCTGACCCTGAGAGTCGTTGGCCTCTTCTGTGCCAGATCCTGAAGAGTCTTTGCTACAGCCCGGTGTGCTGCTCTGTGTCTCAGCAGCTGAGGAAGACCCAGAGGACGTCTCTGTCCGTGCTCGGGGTGAGCTGCAACCTTGTCTGCTGTTATCAAACATTTAGCATTTCTGTTATTATTTCAACAAAGACAAGATTCTTGTCTTATTGACTCTCTTTAAAGTTGAAAGTTAGTTTTTAACCCAGATGTTTATGAATGCTACCATGCTCTACCCTCAACAGACCTTACAGATTATGATTGGACTGCTCCATATTGGCCTCGGCATCAACCTGCTGGTGGTCTACTATAACTATTGGTTTACGATCAGGTACACTGGGTTTCCCTTCTGGTTGGGAGCACTGGTAAGTAAGTTTATTATTGGCTGTTAGCTTCAAAGATGAACTGTCTGTGCCTTAAAGGCATTCAGAGAAGTGGGTTCTCAGATAAAATATTAGCTAACATTAAAATTAATTAACTATTGTGTATCTTGTCTACAGTGAGAAAATGTAAAGCCATTTTTGTCTAAATGATGTGAATAATAGTAGGAAAACAACATTGTATTAATATAGAATTATTCTGAATGAGTTGAACACATTTCATATATTTCTTTTGTTTTCTTAGTTTATTGTTTTTGGCATCATCGGCATTTTGTCTGAAAAGTATCCAAGTCCATGTCTGGTGAGTAGTTTGCCTTCATAACATCCTCAAGGCTTCATTTGTTTTCATTTCCTATTCTTGTTATAATCTGTATCTACGTTTTTATCGACCTACATTTTCCATCACCTAGAGAGTAACATGTGAAACTCTTTTTTGCTTCTTTATGTCTACAGCACCTTGCAAAATTATTCATACAACCTTCCCATGTTAAAACTATAGATATAAATTGCGGTGAACACCATGCAGTGGAAGGATAATGATACATAATTTGTGTTGCTTTTGCAAACAGAAACGTGAAATGATGTCGAACTCATTCAGCCATTCAAGGCTGCAGGACTATTTTTCTCTGTAATTCCTGCTGCAGGTCTTTTAATCTTTTAGGGTTTGTCTCTACAGTCTGAACCTTTTGCCCATTCTTCTTTGTAGAATAGCTTAAACTCAGTTTTGCCATAGATTCTCTATTGAATTGTTGACCTGCACTTCAACTAGGCTATTCTAAGACAATGAATGTACTTTGATGTAAGCCATTCCATTGTAGCTCTGGTCGGATGTTTAGGGTTATTGTCCAGCTTAATGGTCAAGGACCTCCTCAGTCTCCATTGACCTTTCCAGTGAGGTTGGATTTGTGGATGACTACTAGTTACCAGGTCAACAGATTTTACCACCTGATTATAGTACAATGGCATTTATGGGTTTAATGTGACAAAATGTGCAAATTGTCCACAGAGTATGAATACAGGTCCTTCTCAAAATATTAGCATATTGTGATAAAGTTAATTATTTTCCATAATGTAATGATGAAAATTTAACATTCATATATTTTAGATTCATTGCACACTAACTGAAATATTTCAGGTCTTTTATTGTCTTAATACGGATGATTGTGGCATACAGCTCATGAAAACCCCAAATTCCTATCTCACAAAATTAGCATATTTCATCCGACCAATAAAAGAAAAGTATTTTTAATACAAAAAACGTCAACCTTCAAATAATCATGTACAGTTATGCACTCAATACTTGGTCGGAAAACCTTTTGCAGAAATGACTGCTTCAATGCGGCGTGGCATGGAGGCAATCAGCCTGTGGCACTGCTGAGGTCTTATGGAGGCCCAGGATGCTTCGATAGCGGCCTTTAGCTCATCCAGAGTGTTGGGTCTTGAGTCTCTCAACGTTCTCTTCACAATATCCCACAGATTCTCTATGGGGTTCAGGTCAGGAGAGTTGGCAGGCCAATTGAGCACAGTGATACCATGGTCAGTAAACCATTTACCAGTGGTTTTGGCACTGTGAGCAGGTGCCAGGTCGTGCTGAAAAATGAAATCTTCATCTCCATAAAGCTTTTCAGCAGATGGAAGCATGAAGTGCTCCAAAATCTCCTGATAGCTAGCTGCATTGACCCTGCCCTTGATAAAACACAGTGGACCAACACCAGCAGCTGACACGGCACCCCAGACCATCACTGACTGTGGGTACTTGACACTGGACTTCTGGCATTTTGGCATTTCCTTCTCCCGGTGGCTCTGGATGTTTCTACTCCAGACTCAATCCACTGCTTCCGCAGGTCCCCCAAGGTCTGGAATCGGCCCTTCTCCACAATCATCCTCAGGGTCCGGTCACCTCTTCTCGTTGTGCAGCGTTTTCTGCCACACTTTTTCCTTCCCACAGACTTCCCACTGAGGTGCCTTGATACAGCACTCTGGGAACAGCCTATTTGTTCAGAAATGTCTTTCTGTGTCTTACCCTCTTGCTTGAGGGTGTCAATAGTGGCCTTCTGGACAGCAGTCAGGTCGGCAGTCTTACCCATGATTGGGGTTTTGAGTGATGAACCAGGCTGGGAGTTTTAAAGGCCTCAGGAATCTTTTGCAGGTGTTTAGAGTTAACTCGTTGATTCAGATGATTAGGTTCATAGCTCGTTTAGAGACCCTTTTAATGATAAGCTAATTTTGTGAGATAGGAATTTTGGGTTTTCATGAGCTGTATGCCAAAATCATCCGTATTAAGACAATAAAAGACCTGAAATATTTCAGTTAGTGTGCAATGAATCTAAAATATATGAATGTTAAATTTTCATCATGACATTATGGAAATTAATTAACTTTATCACAATATGCTAATATTTTGAGAAGGACCTGTATGTTTGCAAGGCACAGTATGAGTGTACTATATGTGGTTTATTTGGGATGTTACTCTTATATTTCAGGTCATCATCAATGTGATTCTGAACCTGGCTGGACTTGCTTTTGCTATTACAGCCATTGTGCTCTACAGCATCTATGTTGCCAACGTCCGTGTGTGGTACAGCTGTGAGCAGACTCACTACTGGGGATACACAACACCAAGTCCAGCTTCTGATATGCAATACAATGAGAATTGCTTGAGAGGCAAAACACTGATTGTGGTAAGCCCATTGTTTGGGATATTGCCTTGAAGCATTGATAATCCTCTTCAGAGGGGATCTCATCATCTAAAATGGGAGGAGTTTCATTTTTATTAAAGGTTCTTTAGGTTTTTGCTAGGTTGTTTAGGCTCTTCAAATGTTCAACAGGTATTATACATACCTGATCCCTTATCATCAACCACACCTGAAGCATTTGGTCACAAACACGCATCAGACTGAACTTCTGCTGTAAAATATCTGTTTTCACAGCAGAAGCATGACCTGAACATGGCCAAACCTTCCTTCCAGAAGATTGCTATATGAAGTTAGATGACATTTTAAGTTGAAGTACAAAACTAAGTAGTGCAGAAACTGACCCATCTCTGGGTTTCAAGAGTTGAAGGTAACATTGTGGTTTGTGGTCTGCAGATGCTTCTGAGAAGCATCACTGGTGTCCTGATCGTCATATCAGCTGCTGAGCTTTGTGCCGTCATCAGCTCTGCTGTGTTGGGCATCCAGGCTCTGAGGAGCATTAACAAGAAGAAGAACAAGGTAAAATGCATACAATGTTCATTGTCACCAAATGTTCCAGCTGGTGGCAAACAGTTTTGAGCTGGATGTCATGTTTTGACCCTGTGCTGAAAGCAAGCAGTTAACTAAACCAAAGCATAATTTCACAAAACAATGATAGAAGTGATGGAAAATATAGAAAACAGAAGAGGAAAGTCATCAGTTGAATAGAATGGTCTCTGAGATAAATATGGATGGAATGTGTACCAGGTTGTATAGATTAGGAGATATATCGCTAAACACCAGAGCCTGCATTCACAAAGAATCCTCAGACAGAAAGTAGCTGCCGTCATTCTAAGAAAAATCTTAGAATTTATCGAGCTCTAAGATTTTTCTTAAATTGTCCGTCAGTAAGATAAAAGTTATTCAGGAAGCATCTGAGGCTTTGAGAGAACTCCTAACGTGAGGAGATGTTAAGAGTAGTGAGGAGGACTTTAAGTGAACCTAAGAGTGTCTGAAGCAGAGAGGATGGAGGAAAAACAGAGAGAAAGGAGAGATCTTCTCCTCCAATGAACAACAGAGAATGAATAAAACGCCACCGGTTCCATGGTGCAGAGATCCACCCCCTAAACAGTCGAGTCAATGAGCTCATAAACTTCTAGAACAATCATACAATTATTAATACAGAGATAAGATTAAATTTATCATCCCCCTGGGGGGAAATTAAATAGTTTCAGCAGCAGGAAAGGATAAAGGTCAACCTCTAGTAAGGTGATATTAGGAAAGATCTTTGAGAATACGGGCCCAGATCTTTAGATCTTTGGAGAAATGTGTTGCTTTGACTCTGAATGGAGCAGTGCATCTTTTTAAGCATGTCTCAGCATGATGTCTGAAAACTGTGATCCTGAATATGTCGAATGAGTTTAGGCATTATAATGTTTTGCTGGATCAACTTGTGGGTGGCGTCTTGTTGTCTTAGATGTTGCCTTTAAAATAAACCATGTCAGAATTCAACAGAAGATTATTGGTGCAAAAAAACTATTTGATCAATTTTCTTTGTTCTTTGGATATCAAAAGCATTTAGCGTTTATTGTTGCCCTGACCTGGATGACTGAGAATTAACAAACCTATTATGGAGTTTGTACAGAATCTGACCTAATTTTTTCTATTTCCTGTAATAGCGTCTGACTTGTTAGGATTTTATAAAGTCTGAAACTTTGTTTCTGCGCTAACAAGCTAAATCCCAGAGAGCTTTTCCAAAGACACTGCTTCCTTACTTTTACTTTAATTATCAAAATTCCTTCATGCTCTTCAGTTTTTGTTTTTCATTCCTGAATTGTGTCTTTTTTAATTTTCTCAATAAAATTTTTCTCCTTTAGAGCTGTGATGACCCAGAGCAGTACAACGCATTACTGGACAAAGTCACAGCCTAGTCTGCAGCCTGACCGTCTTCTACATCCCATAATCTACTATTATAGCACCACAATAAACACTTTTATTCACGCTGCTGCGAAGCTGACTGATTTCAAGTGTTTCATGAAAGTTCTGCTTTTCTGCTTCACTTGAGAATTTTAACTTCTCTGCCGTCTGTTTTGGCTGAGTACTCTTTATATTGGATATAGCTTATTTTCATGCCCAGAAACATATTGTGTATTTTCGATGGTATTTTCATTCTTGCATTATAGATTTAAACTATTTTACTGGTTCTATAACTTTTCAGAACTAGCCCCTCCTCTTTAAATACCAGGGTTTCTTGCAGAGATTTTGCCAAAGTACAAAACAACAAGAAATGGACTTTTCTTAGTTTGTTGTGTTATGTCATAAAAACTATAAAAAAGGAAAATAAATCATGATCTATTGAAATTGCATGATTGATTGAATGATGTGGTTAAAGTATATGTTCCTTGTTTACCTCAGAAGTGGAAATGTTAAGTTTAAATTTGGAAAAATTACCTGTGAAGTCTCTAAAAGTTTGAATTCTGAGTTGAAAAGGGATCTGAACTCCAATATGGCTGCCCTGCCTAATAAGCTTTGCAGTAACCAGAGTAAACATACTTTTTTCTGTACTTCTAATACGCAGCATCCGGCATCTGTTCCTGGGTAACTGTTGTCCAGTCAGGTTAAATTGGGAGTTTTCCAAACTTTATCCACTGCACGTCTGTTTTGAGAAGATTCTAACAGAATCAACAGCACTGTTTTCTGTTGGTTCTTATTAGCGTTACATTCGTTAGTGTGAATACACTTTAAGTACCACTAAAGGCAACCAAAGTACCAACTGTTGTTCTTTTCTCACAGTTTAAGAGCTGTGGGTCTATTTGGACATGACACTAACACTGTTTGTGTTTATTATTTTCAAACAATAGGCAATGTAAGAAATAAAATAAACGAAAAAGGCAATACAAATTATGCTCTGCTATTTATTTTATTGTTTTCTGTACATTGAATATTAAAGGCTTTAATGTTTGTTTTGCTCTTCATGTCTAGTCTGTTTATTAGGGCTGAATGATATCAGGAAAAAATATAATTTAATCCGATTAAGATGACACTATCAATTAATCCACATCTTCTTGACTCTTTTCTTTTTTTTCTATCATTACAGTTTTCCCACCATTGCCTTTAGCATTTAGCTTTAACTTTTCAGTCTCACTGGGGGTCGATAAAGACCAATCAACCAGCCAAATATATTATTTGTAAGTACGGTGAGAATGCATGGCACTTGAACTATGATATCCCATCAAATATTGAATCCAGTCTTTTGCGATTGCAATTTTCCAAACATTAGTATTGCACTGATGACTGAGGTTCAATATATTATGCAGCTCTACCAAAATCAAGCCAAGTACATGTTTAATTCTACTGTCATAATCTCAAAAATATATATTGTAGAAAAAATGACAGAAATCAAAACAGTAGGATTTATAAAATAAAAAGAACAAGTCACAAAAGGTTTAGTAAATCTGAACTCTTCTGGCTCTTTGCAGATTTTAAAATGTGTGAAGACAGAAAAATAAAACCAAACTAAAACAAATCCAAAGCTTTTTTCTTTCCTTTAAAAGAAAGATAGATTGAATTTTCTATTACAGTATATCTTAAATTTAAAAAGTTGAAATCTCGCAAGGTCAGAGACTAACCATGACTGGGATACGTCCATGTATTTACATTTGATAGACTTGTTGATGCATACCAATGACTCTGTTTACTTTGGCAGCTGCAGACTCTTCAGAACATTCCTTTGCTGAACCATTCCCCTCTACAAACAGCCACCCTTCACATGCACACTCAGGTCAAACACAAGAGGAAGAATTCATTAGTATTGCTGCTCTCCAGTTCATGCTTCAGGTTGAGATCAGGTCTCTGAGTAGTTAAGGTGCATCCAGAAGAAGAAGGTGACTGGGATCCCTCTGGGAGCAGACAGTGGGAGCATGTTTCCACCACTGTGCCAGATCCTGAAGGCTCTTTGCTGCAGACATGGCTGTTGCTGCTGTTTGAACAAACTGGGAGTGGAGACCTGCTTGGCTGCAGCTGTCGGGGTGAGAGGAACCAGGGGAAGTATTCTACCTTTAGCTGAGCTTAATCACCAGACAGTGATCATGTTTTTGTTATCTGATGTGCAGACTATTCAGATTATGGTGGGTGTGCTTTATATCGGGCTTGGACCGGGAAGAACAAGCACTCGTCTGGGGGATTTTTCCAGTCTGGGTGCTGCTTACTGGCTGGGTGCTGTGGTAAAAACATTTTGTTTATAGTTTATTCTTTCAATTCATAATGCCTTCATAATTTTCATATGAGATAAAACATTTAATGGCTTCTTAAAGGCCATTGCTCACTTTTCATATCAGGTGAAACTGGTCTTAAATCAGTAGAGCCAAACTTAAAAGCTTTAACTAGACCAAGGAACAGGCCTTCTTAAGCAATTGCTTTAATGAACCTCTTTAATGGACACTTATTTCGATCTATCATGGACCCGAAAATATCCCCCCTAATCGGCCAGAAGGCAGAGAAATATTTTAGGGAAACTCATTGTTTCACAAGCAAGTTGCCAATATGTAATTAAAGTTAGTAATAATGTCCCATCAAATATTACAAATAATACAGATATGTATCATTAGGCACAGCTATAACCCTGTTCAAATATGGCAGCGTCATGCCTCTTTGCTTGTTCAGGTACAAATGGACAGATACAATTATGGATGTTCACATCTAGCATTAAAACTGTTGCAAATAGAAATAAACTCATGGCCAAATTTTTGGTCTTAAAATCACCTATAAATTAATTAATGTTGTAATTCTTCTAACGGGGTAGGAACAGTCCATTTTATAAAAGTGGGTACAATCAGCTCTATGAAAAAGCCCATCTGTGGATCTAGTGATCCACTGATATACTCATAAAAAGGCCTTTTCTAATTGCCAAGGATCCCAACAAGCGCTGCATTAAAATGCTGCTTCTAGAAAGTCTGGAACAGATCCAGGTAACAACTGCTGCTGAAGAAGAGTCACTTCAGGACCCTGGGTCTTCCTTCACAGGACATTTTAGGCTCAAACTGCTAAAAAAAAAAAATCCCAGATCACAGGACATATGGTAGGCTTTTGTCATCATGGTTAAAGGTCAGGTTATTAGATATTTCTGAGTTCTCAGGAGCAGACCCAAATGCATCAGGCAGGCAGAGGCAGTGTGGTGAGTTGAAATGTTTAAAAATTAAAGAAAAATGTACAAGGCAAGTCATGAAGACAGGCATGGGAGTGAGTAGTCAAGGTCATGGACAGGCTTGTCATGGCAAAACAGTACAATACACCTGTGAATAGTGAATGGAACTGCAGAGTCCATATGGAGCTTAGCACAGATGAAAACAGGCAGAACTGATTGGCATGAAGCAGGTGGACTGAATGAAGCTGAGAGTAGAAACAAAACATCATTGGAATTAAACAAAGACCCATAAACAGAATATGTAACAAACTAAACCGAAAGGAAAAAAAACTTATAATGCACCACTTCAAGATAATAAACAATTACAATCAGAGGAAAAACCTAAAACAAAACTCAAACATCTACAGATCATGGCAGTTTTCACTTTGTATTTTCTTGCCACTGACCAGTTGCCGATTGTTTCTTGTCAGTTTATTGTAACAGGAATCATGACCATTTTGGCGGGTCGGTTCCCTTCTTCCTGCTTGGTGAGTTAAAGCTTTATTAATTAAAGAACCCAATAATATCTCATGTACAGTGCCTTGTAAAGGGATTAAGACCCCTTGAACCTTTTCTCATGTTGTCTTGTTACAACCACAGACCTCTGTGGGGTTTATTTGATAGACCAACCAACACAAAGAGGTGCATAACGGTAAAGCGGAAGGAAAAGATGGTTTACAAAATGGGTTACAAATGAAAATCTAAAAAGTGGGACATGTGTTTGTCTTCCATCATTTTACCATTTTACCCCTAAATAAAATCCTATGCAACTTATTGCGTTCAGAAGTGTGCGTGATTTAATTTCAGTATAAATGCATCTCTTCTGCTTCAAAGGTTTGTTAGAGAACATTAGAGAACAAACAACATCACGAAGACCAAGGAACCCATCAGACAGGTCAGTGGAGACGTTTAATTCAAGATTGGGGTCTAAAACAATATCTCAAGCCTTGAACATCTCACAGAGATCTGTTCAATCCATCATCTGAGCATGGAGAGAGGATGGACCAACTGCAGACCTACCAAGACATGGACGTCCACCTAGACTGAAAGAAGAGAATCTGTCAACAGGAGAATACATCACCCTGAACACACCATACCTACTGTAATTCATGGTAGTGGTAGGATTATGCTGTGAGGATGCATTTCTTTAACAGGAACAGGAAGTTGGGGAGAATTAACGACAACATGTATGGAGCTGAATACAGGACAGTTCTCAAAGAAAACTTGTTGGAAACTGCAAAGGACTGAGACCTTCAGAACGTCAACAGCTCTAAACAAACAGTCATATTTCAGTGTCTAGATGTCCAAGACACACCCCAACAGACCTGCAGCTTTAAATGCAGCAAAAAATGGTTTTACTCAGGGACTCAGGGATTTTTAGATTTTTAATTTTTCCTAAAAAACCAACAAAATGTTTTTCCATTCAACAAGTTTTCTCTACTTTCTGTTAGACTGGCTCATTAAAAACCTAACAGAATGCATTAAAGTTTGCAATAAAATTTACATTTGTAACGTGACTAAAGGAAAAAAGGAAACAAAAGTGTGAATACTACTTTTATCCTGCTTAGAGCTCAATCTCTGTTGAATCCCTCTTGTCAGGTGGGCTTTACTGTGTTCATGAACATTGTTGGTGCCATATTCTCCATTACTGGCATTGTGTTGCACACGATAGACCTGAAAAATTCTTCTCTGCTCTGGATTTGTGATCGCTTCCGTTATGATCCCGATCATTCCGATGACAACTGCAGAAACGTGGCCATCTTCGATCAGGTGAGCAGGGCCAATAATTAATACAGGAGCTTGTGATCTTTGCTCTGAACTGTCAGAGCAGTTGTTACATTTATATCTGCTTATGGGAAAATCATTTAGTTTTCTTCTCCAGAATCTGCTGACATCTCTGGACCAAACCTTGATTCTCCTGGCGGTTCTTCTGTTGGTTGTCAGTATTTGTTTTGCTGTTTTGGGCTTGAGGTTTCTGACTGTGAAGGTGACCATGGAAGAGGTACGACGCATCATGACAATGCACCAAATTTAACAAAATATGTTAAACTCATTAACCATAAATGCTGTTATAAATATTTGTATGAAATAATAAACTGGTTAGAAGAACGTACATCCCCTGCCATTCTCCCATTTTGGGCCAAGCTTCAGCTGTTGGACAGATGGCTTCACACTTGACTCTAGAATAATTTGGTGTACAGTGGAGTTAATGGTGGAATTAATAACCTCTAGGTGCCCAGGTTCAGTCAGTGAAAAACAAGCCCAAACAATCAGCTTTCTGCCACTGTGCTTGACAGTTGGCATGAGGTACTGAGTTTGGTTTTCTCCAAACATGGAGCTGAGATTTATGGTGAAACATCTGTACATTCCAGAAGAACATAATTTATTTGTATGCTCTGACCTTGGAGTTAATTTGCTGGGAAGATTGGCAGCTGTCTGAAATGTTTTCTACTAGTGAATAATCTGTTTGTAGAATGATGGACTTTTAATTGTTTAATTGTTTGAAAGTGGTTTTGTAACCCTTCTGAGATTGATGGGCAGCACTAGTTTCCTTTTGGAGCTGGTGAGGACCAATTGATTTGTTATTCTGTCTTGTTTTATATAAAGAAGTTGTACTTACTGATCAGTTGTGACTGTTTTAATTTTTTTCATGTCACCAGGTTGACAACATTTCTGAAGACTTGAAGAAAATTCTCATCTGTCCTGGTTCTTAAAACCATTAGTGCTTCAATAGACAGCTTCTCACTTCTACTGAAGGCAATCTAAATGTTTTTATAACAAATACAGTGATTTCTCAATAAAGATATTCAATTGTCATCAATTCAGTTCAATTCAGTTTTATTTATATAGCGCCAATTCACAACACATGTTGTCTCAAGGCACTTCACAAAAGTCAGGTACATACATTCCCATTAATCGTAACCATTGAACAGTTCAGTCAGATTCAATTATTTATTCAAATTGGATAAAAAGTTTTTCTATCTAAGGAAACCCAGCAGATTGCATCCAGTCAGTGACTTGCAGCATTCACTCCTCCTGGATGAGCATGTAGAGACAGTGGACAGTCACTGGTGTTGACTTTGCAGCAATCCCTCATACTGAGCATGCATGTAGCGACAGTGGAGAGGAAAAACTCCCTTTTAACAGGAAGAAACCTCCAGCAGAACCAGGCTCAGTGTGAGCGGCCATCTGCCACGAGCGACTGGGGGTTTGAGAGAACAGAGCAGAGACACAAAGAGAACAAAGAAGCACTGATCCAGGAGTACTTTCTATGGGAAGGAAAAGTAAATGTTAATGGATGTAGCTCCTTTAGTCGTTTCATCTAGAAAGAAAGAACAAATAAACTGAGCCAGTTTTCAAGGATAGAGTCTGAAAGAGAGCACATAGAGTTAGTCACAGTAAAGCTCAGTCAGTAGCCATGTCTAGGAAAAAGAAAGGGTTAAACACTGAAAGACAGGGCTATGTGGATCATCGCCACTCATGACTGTTTATTGAAGTATTTCTTTCATTTTAGACAAGAGGCTTTTTTTAAACATTCAAGAGTCTTCAACTGAATGAATCAAGCAGCTCAACCTTTAATCATTAAAAGTTGATTTTTAATATCATCTGACAGAATATGATGTTTAAGATGTTACTACTCAGCAAATAAAGCTGTTTATTACAATATCAGGACGTAACATGTCTGCACGTGTGCAGAAATAAAAACGAACTTGCATTAAAATTGTTATTTGCAAATTAAACAAAACCAGCACCCAGCTGCTTTCAGCGATGATTTCAGTTTTAGCTCAGAGATGCACAACAAATCCACGTTGCTCAGCTTGAAATGCTGTGAGCAGACTTGCACCCCATCATCCTCAGACCGAATAATTAGACAAGGGATCATTTAGCAGGAAAACAAAGTGTTGTGGTTGTTCTGTGCTTCAACCTGGCTTATGGCTGTTATCTGGAATGTTTGTCACTTCAGCTAATCAAGGATTAGGGACACCAATCATTCTCAATCCATTCATATTTGATTCATGGACTAAGAAGGTTTAGAAGAATGATGTTTGTTTAAATAAGTCAGTAACTGTAAATAATAATAGTTTTGTTGGACCAAGAGCAGAGCGAGGAAGCAGCACAGGGAGTTAAAAAATATATATATTTTGAGCTAAACAATCACTTGCAGGCAGGAACCACACCAGGGACCAGACAGGTAACAAACAGTAGAATCCAGTGGCGAGAACAGATAAATAGAGTATAAATGCTGAGGGAAGAGGAGAATGGAGCAATTAACTGAAGGAGTTAATCAAGGAGAGAATCTGGTGCAGCAGGTGACAGAGAGACTGAAGGTAATTGAGGTAGAGTGACTAATTAACACTGATGAGCATGAAAGCGAGGCTCTCGATTTACCAGTCGATCAATGTTCCTACCCTCATCTAATAGAACGAGATCACGGATACAAGCGGCTGAAATGAGTTTCCTCCGTAGGGTGTCTGGGCACTCCCTTAGATAGGGTGAGAAGCTCAGTCATCCGGGAGGGACTCGGAGTAGAGCCGCTGCTTACTCACGTCGAGAGGAGCCAGTTGACGTGGCTCGGGCATCTGGTTAGCCTCCCCGGTGAGGTGTTCCGGGGATGTCCCACCGGGAGGAAGCCCAGAGGAAGACCCAGGACACGCTGGAGGGACTATGTTTCTCAGCTGCCCTGGGAACGCCTTGGGATTCCCCCGGATGAGCTGGCACAGGCGGCTGGGGAGAGGGAAGTCTGGGTCTCTCTGCTTAGGCTGCTGACCCTGCGACCTGATGGATGGATGGACATTTTAAAACTTTCTCAGCTTTTTCAGATTAAGTTCAAAGGCCCAGAGACGGTCAGGCTGTAGGATTAATGGCGACCTCTCCCAGCAGTGGTATGTTGTATTCAGGGTCATCAGTGCTCTAAACAAAACAGGAGATAGGAGACGCAGGAGCAAAGTGTTAGGATGCAGAATATTAAAACACAAAGAAAATGATTCTGATCTGTTTCACTCAGAAAAAGCATTCCTGATACTTTTTCATATTTCTGCCATCTTTTAGCTTTACATATTAAATTTACAAGCTACTTATGGGATCTGAGTCTTGAACAGAAACCATTCAGTCTGTGTTTGTACTTAAACACCACCGTCAGTATCACTTCTAACCCCCTAAGCAGATAGCCAACCTGAAATCCCAACAGCCCCCAGATTCTTCTGTAAGAAGACATTTTCACCCTATTTAATGTAGGCTTGTGTTAGAGTAACTAACTAGATTAGCTTATGTATATTTACCCTGTTTTCCTCCTTCCCAGAGTTCCTCAGAGCCTTGATGCCAATGAGGACAGAGGTGATGACGACGCAGAGATCACCTGATTGGACTGATTGGACACAAAATGCTCACATGTATTTTGTGTTATAAACAACGGCTGCTTTATGCAAATTTGTTTTCTAATATCACCTAAAAATATCCAGGTTTAGGATCACATTGAGGATGACCTGAATCACAAGACATTTTTATATAAAATGTATAAAGTTAGGAAACCTGAAAGGTAAAATCATGCATTGTTTTATTTCACTGATTTGAATAAATTACAAAAATACAAGTTAAGAAGGAACGGAAAAACAATAAGTGATAAAATAAAATCCAAACAAAAAAAGTCAGCAGCACATGGCTACACAATAACCCAAAATATAACAGACAATGCAATAACAGGCAGTAAAATCAACAACATAACAGGGAGAAAAATACCTTTATAAATCATAGCTTTTAAAGAGAGAGGAAATATGAAAGAAAGTAAAAAACAAACAAGTAAAGTAGCAAAAACAGTTGTGATAGTTATGAAAAGTTGTGGCAGCAATATATTTATCAGTCTGTGTTGCGTACAATGTGTGAGCCTTTCACGAGCTTTCAGCACACTTTTAAATTAAAGAAAACCTATATTAATAAAATAACAAAAATGAAATAAATGAAAAAATCGAAACTATTATTTTTCCCTTTTTTTCTCTGCTTTCCTCAAATTTTCTCCTTTTTCGTATGTAAGCAAAAAATAGTAATAATGAGTAACAGTGTGTAATAAGGAGTAATAGTGAGTAATAAAGAATAATAATGAGTAATAGTGAGTAATGAGGAGTAATAATGAGTAATAAATAAGTTATAGTGTAAAATAAGGCGTAATAATGAGTAATAAATAAGTTATAGTGTGTAATAGTGCCTAATAAAAAGTAATAAGGAGTAATAAAGAGTAATAATGAGGAGATCCCACATAATCTGATCCAGTCCTGCTGCCAGGGAACACACTGACTCTTTTTTTTACTATAACTACAACTAATAACATGTTTAATCTAAACACACATGCCCTGTGAAACATTGTTTATATCTATCATAACTCCTTTTTGTGGTTTAGTTGTACTTTTTAACCCCGTGCCTCTGTATATACGGGAAGAAACTTGTGCCATCAGAAACTGAATTTGAATTACTCTGACTGAATTTGTATTTGTGTAATTTGAAATTAAATACATTGGTTTGAAAATGAATTTCACTAAACTGAAACTGAATTGTATGGTTGGAAACTGAATTCATTTGCTTTTAAAATGTATTTCGTTGTATTAAAAATTCAGTTTGACTACTTTCACTTTCAGGTCTGTAATCCAATTTCAGTTCCAAAATTCCGTTTTTTGTGTCACACATCCGGGTCCTTGAGGATGGCCACAGATTCATCAAACACAGATTCATCGATTTACGTTTCACATCAGGTTAAACTTCCTTTACGGCATGTTGAGCTGCAGCAGTGCAGCTACATGAGCTTGGCGGATGTCAATAACCAAGTCAAATGAGCATCTATAAGAAGCATCATGGAAACAAATGATGGTCAAACAGCAACACTTGTGCTACCTGTAGCTATTAGCTAAACATGCCAGATTAGCATAGTGTGCCTTCGGTGTTTCTGTGTTTCTCTTGCCCTTACCTCAGCGTACTTTCTGTTGCCTAGCAACCATGTTAGCGTGAAGCAGAGCTGTGAAGCTGAACAAATGGAGCCTGAAGGTTAATAACGCTGTCACTACTGTAAATACCTACACGGTTTTTATTTACCCTTTTACTTATTGCTGATGGCTTATAATGCTGTTTTGTTTTAAATTGCTATTGTTTTATGATCTTGTTCATTATTCAACCATTTAAAATGTTGAAAATATTGTTTGTGTTCATAGATATAAACATTTAACACTAGATAAAATACATTGATGACAAATACCATTTGTTTCATTTATTTGTAAAGCTTTCAACAACTTAAACACTAACATATTAACTTTAGGAACAAAGTGGGCTGCACGGTGGTGCGGTTGGTAGCACTGTTGCCTTGCAGCAAGAAGGTCCTGGGTTCAATTCCCAGCCAGGGGTCTTTCTGCATGGAGTTTGCATGTTCTCCCCGTGCATGCGTGGGTTTTCACCAGGTACTCTGGCTTCCTCCCACAGTCCAAAGATATGCCAGTTAGGTTAATTGGTCACTCTAAATTGCCCTTAGGTGTATGAATGAGTTTGTGTATGGTTGTATGTGTGTTGCCCTGTGATGGACTGGTGACCTGTCCAGGGTGTACCCTGCCTTTTGCCCATAGACTGCTGGAGATAGGCACCAGCTTCCCCACAACCCACTATGGAATAAGCGGTAGAAAATGACTGACTGACTGGCTGCAATTGTTTGTTTGTGGTCTTTTTTTCAGGAACTTTGAAACTGAACTTCATTAGCTTAATTACTTTTGATGCCTGAACAAATAACGTTTATTTTTAGGAAAACCTTTACTGATCTTTCACTGTTAACATCAGTGTAAAGGTGCTCTGACTCTTAGATCCTTGGAAAACCCCTGATTTGTTTTATCAGTTCCACAAATTGTGCAAAGTTGCACATTTTTACATATTCATTCTGTAATTCAATTCTTATTTTTCACACTGTCCTGGATTGAATTGCCAATACGTCTAGAAACCGAACCAGAGTTTGGACTTTGAGAAATACACAGTTACATTTTTTGCAGAGGGGTTCTGCGAAGAGATCATAAGCAACCAAGAACCTACCCCACCTTGAAAAAGATTCCTGTTTTTGGCTCCTTTATTTTGTATAAATACAGATTAGTTGAAGCTAGGAGCTGTTCAAGGTCAGGGCCAAGAGAGAAGTAGATTTCAAGCTAAAAAATAGTTGTTGCAATGCAGTTTATAAACCTGTAAACTTTCTTCATGTTTGTATACAGAGATTTAGCTTTAGCTTCCAAAGACAAAGGAAGACACTACTGGAGAGATATTTGCTCATTAAGTGCTCAAACATTCTCTAGAAACCCACACATCTTAAAATCATCATAACTGTCCCTTTAAGATCCCACCACAGCGTTTTACTTCGGCTGAGATCTGGACTTTGACTGGGCCATTGCAAACCCACTGATTTTTTGTTGTTTTGTTGTAGATTTGTTGCTGTGTTTGAGGTATTTTCCTTTTGATGACCTAGTTTGGACCAAGCTCCAGAATACTGATTCTAATTGTAGAATATTTTGGTATACAGATGATTTCGTGGTCCATTTACAGCAATGTGATTGGGTCCGATGTTTGCAAAAACAAGCTGTTTGTGATCTGAGGTTATATCTCGCCAATATGGACCAGATGATTTTTACTGTCCAAAGAAGGTGATTTTTCTTTTAATTGCATATGTGAGTTCAACTACGTGGTTATGATATACCTTTATTTAATTATTTTATAGTTAAACAAATTCAGTCACCAAAAAGCACATTTTAATTCTTTGTTTTACAGACAGAATAAATCCACAGAGACTCACCAGGTAGATCCAGTTCAACAGTAGGAATCCCACACAGAAATTAGCAGGCTGATCTTTTCTTACATCACTAACAGAGGTTGGGTTGAAGAGTTGGCTCAGCAGTGCTGGGTCAACATTGCCATTGTTATCAGAACCACCTCCTCCCACCGGAACAGATAAATAGACTCAGTGAATAAATAAGCTTGCTATAAAACATGACTGCAGAGCAACACAGAAGCAGAAAGTCACTGTTAATAAATCACCAGCACATTTTTATGGCCAACAACATAGCTTGTGTGAGAAGGGTGAAAACATTTTTCAATAGAAATTAGAAATGTATAAATGTCTATTCCTATGTTCATTAGTGTTTATGTGTTTAAGTGTAAGGTTACATGCAAAAGAAAACTGAAATGAAGAGACTTTTTGAGTTAATCTTTTGAAGTATCTGTTGTTGTGCCTTACATTGAGCTGTGTGTCAGAACCAGTAATACCATTAATATACATTTGATTTATTTCTTAGAGCTTTTATGTGACTGAAGAAAATATTACAGCGTCGGCACATCAAATCCATAAAATAAGCCAGACCGCTCTTGACTGTTTTCCAGCTTTATTTGAAAGACTTCATTTCCCAGGTTACATTAGGGGAGAAACCGGAAGCACCAGTCAGCTGACTTGACTGCGTCTGATACCCGTGTTTGCGACGCTTTACGGGTCTTTATTTAGAATATTTCGAGTATATTTTTTTAAAAACTGCTTTTATTAGTTAGTTAAGGAGACTGAAATGTTACGACCGAAAGCTTTGACGCAGGTTCTGAGCCAGGCGAACACGAATGGAGTCCAGAGCACTCTGTAAGTACGGAGCTAGCAGCAAGCTAACCAGGTTCAGATGGGTTTATACTAGTTTTAATGGTTTTTTATCTGTTTGGTTTTAACTCGTTTCTTTTTGCTTCTTTATTGTTTAACTACATTTTATCGGCTGGTCTTTCTCTTTTAGGAATAACTGCTGAAATGTCACGTAAAATCTAAAACCGAAGCCTGCAACTTAAATTCATCTGGCAGTTAGGTTATGAACACGTCAAAGTAATATTATTTTGAGTGTTATAGTTATAATCATTTTTCATTTATGTATCACTGTCATTTTGATACATAGACTGAAGGGAAACATTTAGTAGTTTTCATGTAAACAGGCTTATTGTACAGAATATCAAACCCTTTTGCCTTTCTTCCCCTTTGACCCTGAGGATGTAACAGGACTGATTGAGTTAATAAGTGTCTCTGTCTTCTCAGGTTGAGGCTGCAGTCTGTTGTTAAACGGATATGCCACCTGTTGCTTATCATCTGTAGTTTTTATACAGCATCAGCTTAATGAGACCATTCCTGAGTTTTTGTGATGGGATATTTCCAAACTGCAAACTGGTTTATCTTTCTCTCATTGAGAAAAAAAGTGCAGTACTTTCTTTCAGCCAGCTGGCCAGCAGTGTGCAGCAAATGGTTAGAGGTGGGCAGTACTGCATTACCCAAAGCTTCATCAGGTTATTTGAAAACCAAATACTTTATAGCTGTGAGTCTTTAAACTGTAGGAGTGGTATGACTTATGCAGTTTTGAAATAAAACCTCAGTTTTTAACTTTATACCAGTAATTGACCCATTATCCATCATTATTTCAATTTAGGTAAAGGGCTAAGAGGCTAACAAAGACATTTGAGCAGAAATTGATTAGTGGTCAGGTTATAATCAGGTAATATTCTGTGATTGTGATTAAAAACTAGGGCTGCACAATATGCCAAATCACAATTGTCATTGTAACATTAGTGTGTGCAATGTCACATCACAAAAGACCTCTGGAATACAATACATGGTAGGCATGTATATTTCCAGTGACATGCATTTACGCTATGCATGTAAATAATGTCTTTGGCAAGTTGGATGGAGTCTTGTTGATCTCAAACCTGACAGATTTAGGTGAACGAAAGGCTCAGGTGCACAGAAGCTGGTAGGAAAATCATGATGATGAAAACAAGAAAAGTGAGGAAATAGTGGTTTAATTGCAACCGGTAACATCATCGCAGAATTAAATATGTTTATCTCGTACTGTGCAGCTCTCATGAAAACATGATATTTCTTCACCCTCCTGCAGCTTATTGAATAACGAGGGCTCTCTACTGGCTTATTCCGGTTATGGAGACACCGATGCCAGAGTTACAGCAGCCATCGCCAGCAACATCTGGGCAGCCTACGACAAGAACGGCCACCAAGCCTTTAATGAAGACAAGCTCAAATTCATCCTCATGGACTGTATGGTGAGAAACACGACTGGGAAAAAGGTGTCGATGAGTCTTTAGTAGATTCAAGACATTTTTCCTGTTTCTGTGTGCCTCAGGAAGGAAGAGTGGCCATCACTCGTGTAGCCAACCTGCTGCTGTGTATGTACGCCAAAGAGACGGTGGGCTTTGGGATGCTTAAAGCCAAGGTGAGACGCTTTTCATTTCATTTACTTGTAAAGTTTGTTAGCAAGACAACACTTTCAAAATTTCTTCCTTCAATAGTTGATCAACGTCAAATGTGTGAAATTCCCTCAAAGGGACGTTTGTCTTGATCCTGCCTACCTGGCAGATCCCTCCTCAATCCTGAAAAATGTTTTATTAATTGTTTTTCTTCTGTTTGTAAGATCAAAATAAATCTTTTCTTTGTAGACGTTGCAGTAGAGCGGAGAGGTTCAACTGTGATGTTGTCAGGGAGAACAGTTCTGAAATGTTTGAGTTATTGATTAGCTCAAAGTCCTTCCTCACAGCCCTCCACCTACAGTGGACATCTTCCTCTCCGCAGCAGACTACAGTTAAAACCATCTTCATAGTTTTCATCTCCAAATTTCACACTTTTCCAGACTTATTTTAGTTGAGCTCTAGGTTGGTTTATTTATTTTAATGAATAAATGTAGAAGTTTTATTAAAGTTACTGCAAATATTTCTATTACAGTCTGTCTGTCTGTCTGGATGGATGGATGGATGGATGGATGGACGGGTGAGTGGATGGATGGATGGATGGATGGATGGATGGACGGGTGAGTGGATGGATGGATGAGTGGATGGATGGATGGATGGATGAGTGGATGGATGGATGGATGGATGAGTGGATGGATGGATGAGTGGATGGATGGATGGATGGATGAGTGGATGGATGGATGAGTGGATGGATGGATGGATGGATGGATGGAAAGAAAGATATTGATTTAGACAGTGAGGCAGGGCCTGAAGTCTGAAAATCTTAATTATTGTTTTCATATTTATCCAGACCTGGGAATTACTTGACATTAAATTCCAGACTTTTCCAGGCCATGTAGGAACCAGATTACATTGACTTTTAATTTCAGTGAAATATCCCTCAGAGTGTCAAATATTTGAGCTTGAAGACCCAAAGTTTAACTAAAGGTGTATCTTAAAGGCTTTTTACTCCTCACCCACTGAGTGTTTAACTTCTGCAACCATTAGCACCTGGAGAGCCTCGGTGAAGTCATCATTGGTGTTTACTTGTTCTACAAGGATTTGTCTTATAGGATCACATTCTGGTTTGGCTCTGAGCTTTTAGCATCTCAGCGTTGTTTGATTCCTTAGCTGAGTCTTCATCAGGAGGAATCCAGATGACCAGTTAGGTCTCACAGAAAACCATCAGTTCCTCTGCCACTCCCAGTTAAACCAGGCTGTTGGACTTTGGAGCGGATGTATCTGAACATTGTTCCCATTACTGTTTGTCTGATAATTACTAATATCTAAAATATTTTTTGTCAGTAACTCAGCTGATGAGTAAAATGAACTTTCAGCAAATTCTATTTTCTAGCAAAAGTATTCATACTCCTTGTTCTCTCGTCACAACCATTATCTTCAGTATACCTTATTGGGATATTCTTGTGATTGATCAACAGATCGTTGTGCATAATTGTGAAGTTACATTGTTAATTTTTCAGAAATTGGAAAAGTATTCTGTGTACAGATGTAGAGCCTTCTTCCACTGCAGTTACAGCTGCAAGTATGTGTGTCTCCACCAGCTTTGAACATCTACAAACAGAAATCCTTCCTTATCCCTCTTTTCAAAGTATCTCGAGTTCAGTCAGATTGGATAGAGATCGTCTAGCAAGCCGTTAAGGTATCATTTAGATTTTGGTCTGTAAGCCATTCTAACACGTGAATCTGCTTAGCTCCAAACCTTTTTCCCATTGCTCCGGCTGTATGTTCAGGATCTTTGTCCTCCTGGAAGCTGAACCGCCGCCAGTCTCAAGTCTTTTGCTGGTTTTCTTCCAGGTTCAGCCTGTATTCAGCTCCAACCATCTCCCACCAACTCTGAGCAGTTTCCTTGTTCTGCTGCAGAAAAGCATCCCCCCAGCATGATGCTGCCACCTCCAAGGCTGCTCAATATATCGCAAATATATTGTCATTGCATTGAAATAAAAAGACACTCGTCCTATAAACGCGAACTGAACAATCCTTCTGTGATAAGCTGGGGACCTACCTGTGCTAATGTTTGGTTTATTTTAAATATATTTTGTATTCATAATGTTATTTATTTATTTAATTTTTGCAATTTAATATTATTTTTTGCCTAGTGGCATCCTTACAGAAACATGTTATGTGTAATATTATGATAATATGGGTTGGGTTGTTCTGTCAGTTTTACTTGTTAAGGTAGCAAGGCCGTGAAATATTAACTGTGAGAAAAGTTTAAATGTATTTATGAGCCTAAAGTTTCAATCCTGATAATTTAGTGTCATATATGGCAAGCGTGGCACTTTAACCAGAAGTGTTTGTCTTAAACTAGCTTAAGTAAAACAAATTGATATTATTCTAAACATGCTGCAATATTTCACCTAAAGTTCCATAAAACCGTAATGTACAGAGGTTGGACAATGAAACTGAAACATCTGGTTTCAGACCACAATAATTTATTAGTATGGTGTAGGGCCTCCTTTTGCAGCCAATACAGCGTCAATTCATCTTGGGAATGACATATACAAGTCCTGCACAGTGGTCAGAGGGATTTTAAGCCATTCTTCTTCCAGGATAGTGGCCAGGTCACTACGTGATACTGGTGGAGGAAAACGTTTCCTGACTTGCTCCTCCAAAACACCCCAAAGTGTTTCAATAATATTTAGATCTGGTGACTGTGCAGGCCATGGGAGATGTTCAACTTCACTTTCATGTTCATCAAACCAATCTTTCACCAGTCTTGCTGTGTGTATTGGTGCATTGTCATCCTGATACACGGCACCGCCTTCAGGATACAATGTTTGTACCATTGGATGCACATGGTCCTCAAGAATGGTTCGGTAGTCCTTGGCAGTGACGCGCCCATCTAGCACAAGTATTGGGCCAAGGGAATGCCATGATATGGCAGCCCAAACCATCACTGATCCACCCCCATGCTTCACTCTGGGCATGCAACAGTCTGGGTGGTACGCTTCTTTGGGGCTTCTCCACACCGTAACTCTCTTGGATGTGGGGAAAACAGTAAAGTTCGACTCATCAGAGAACAATACATGTTTCACATTGTCCACAGCCCAAGATTTGCGCTCCTTGCACCATTGAAACTGACGTTTGGCATTGGCATGATTGACCAAAGGTTTGGCTATAGCAGCCCGGCCGTGTAGATTGACCCTGTGGAGCTCCTGACGGACAGTTCTGGTGGAAACAGGAGAGTTGAGGTGCACATTTAATTCTGCTATGATTTGGGCAGCCGTGGTTTTATGTTTTTTGGATACAATCCAGGTTAGCACCTGAACATCCCTTTCAGACAGCTTCGTCTTGCGTCCACAGTTAATCCTGTTGGATGTGGTTCGTCCTTCTTGGTGGTATGCTGACATTACCCTGGATACCGTGGCTCTTGATACATCACAAAGACTTGCTGTCTTGGTCACAGATGCGCCAGCAAGACGTGCACCAACAATTTGTCCTCTTTTGAACTCTGGTATGTCATCCATAATGTTGTGTGCATTTCAATATTTTGAGCAAAACTGTGCTCTTACCCTGATAATTGAACCTTCACACTCTGCTCTTACTGGTGCAATGTGCAATCAATGAAGACTGGCTACCAGGCTGGTCCAATTTAGCCATGAAACCTCCCACACTAAAATGACAGGTGTTTCAGTTTCATTGTCCAACCCCTGTATGTAGCATGGACATATGTAGCCATGTCCATGGCCAGGTATGTCACCCACTTCCAGCCGAAGCCCCCTGCCTGTCGAGGCTTGTATCGAAATGGAGAGACGTGACGTTTGAAGCTTCATTTACGGAGATAGTGCTCCAAAATGGCGCTGGCCGAACGTCCCATGAAAAATACGACTGGTTTTTGTCAGTGGTCGGAGACTATTGGGGTTTTTGAGTGTTTCTGCTGTGCACTGCAACCTGTCTATTATTCCAAGATTGGCAATGTCAAGAAGGGAAAGTTTCCACCCGCTCAGAAGCACTTTGGTCAGATTTCTGCACTTTTGGCTATTAAATCTTTACTTTTGTCATTTCATACCATTAAACTTAGTGTAAACCTGACAGATTTGTCCTGGTGAATACGTATTTATTCACCACTAGATGACCTTAGTGAGTATTTGAAGCATATGAGGCTTCAAGAAATGAACACATCTGGTGTAGAGCTTCAACAAAGCCTCATCTCGCCATCGCTAGACGTACCCATGCATTGCAGATATGAATGTAAGCTTTACATTCAATCCACTTTCTTCCATTGTTTTTGGTCCAACAACTTCTATGCCATTCAGCTATTTATTGAATTTGCATTCTAGTAAAATCATTTATTGATAACTTGGTTCCGCTGTAGCAGTAGGTAAATGCCACTGCATGTGGTCCTTAAATTTGAGGAAATTGGTCCTGGAAAGTCCCTTGAATGTAATGTTGACCAAGGTGTGGGAGCCCTGTCTAATATTATGCATCCCTATTATATCACCATTAATCACGGTGGTGGTGGCAGCAGTTGATCATCTGCCCGGTGCACCTTCTCCCATGTGTGTGCTGTGTCCCCTGCTTGGCTTGTGGAAAATGTAGAGGGGAATTCTTTTGGCATTCTTTCAACAGTCCTGCCACCTGAGCTGTGGATCTCTGCAGCTCCTGCAGAGTTGCCATGAACCTCTCGACTGCTTCTCTGATTAATGCTCTACTAGGCCAGCCTGTCAGGTTAGATGGACATCCATGTCCTGGTAGGTCAGGAGGTGGCTCATCCAGTCTCCATGTTCAGATGATGGATTGAACAGAGCTCTGCGATGTTTAAAGTTTGGGATATTGTTCTAGAACCTAACGCCGCTTTAAATGTATCCCCTGTTTGTTCTCTAATGTTCTCTAAGGAACCTCTGAGGCCAGAAACAGAACAGCTGCAGTTGGACTCTGATTCAGTTACACTCACGTGGATCCGGTTTACCAGTTACAGCCGACGTTTGAAGGCTGTAGGTGACACTTTTATTCAGGGCTAAATTATTAAAAGTGGCAGAACACCTGTACATGCCACATGTTTTCTACATGTTTGATACAGAACCATGTATCGTTTTTGTTCCACTTCACAATCACGCTCTACTTAGTGTTGGTCTTTCACAGAGAATCCCAATAAATATATCGTGGTTCTGTTGTTGCAATGTGTGCCATATTTCACTGTAATTGTTTACTGATTTTAGTCTGCATTCATCTACATCAGAAGTGTCCAAGTCCAGTCCTTCCGAGCTGCTATCCGGCAACCTTTTGATGCTTCCCATCTCCAACAGACCTGAATCAAATGGTAGATTTGCCTCATCAGCATCCAGTCATTTTTCTCTGCAGAGGCCCGGCAATTCATTTGATTCTGGTGTGTTGGAGCAGCAATGGACCTAAAGGTGGCAGGATAGTAGCTCTGGAGGACTGGACCTGGACACCTCTGGCCTACATTCAGGGCACTAGAAAAACTGACAGCTCCCTTAGGCTATATCCACTAGTTAAACTTAACTTGTTATGAGTGTTAGTGTTTTTCTACAGAACATACGTTTGCGTTTTACAATGTTTAACTTATAGTTGTAAATTATCCTGACTGTTCCTAAGCTTGTCAGAGTTGATGCCGTGAAAATCTGAAAGTCGTCTTTGCTCATACTTTTAAAGCATCTTTTAAGTTGAGACAGAGCTCCGTGCTGCTGCCCCCTTGTGGTGGCTGATGGATCAAGCAGCTCAACTGAATGGAAAGTTTACACTTAAAGGGAATTTCATCATATTTTAACCTACAATATTAACAAATTAAATCCCTATCAGCCTTTACACCGTTTCACAGAATAAGTCCATTTAAAAGGCTGCTCTAATGGGAATTTCCAGAATTAGTGTTTAGCCTCTTAATGGGGTGACACATAAAACCAGTACAGTCAGTAGTCTGGTTGACCAGGAAGTGATAAATGTTAAGCTTCCAGACAGGTGAAACAGCGTTATGAGTTGGACCTGTTTGCTTCTCCCAGATTGTCTTTTTATGTGTATTTAATCAGCAGGTTCTTTCAGAGATTACTTATGTTTATCAGTCAGACAGTCTGCACTAAGCTGCAAGAAAACCAAAATGTTTATTAATAAATGACTGCGCCAGCCATTCACTGCCAGAGACTGTGCTTATTGTCTGCATTTAGAGCCTGCATCACAACTGGTTGGTCATTATAAAAACTACCTGACTGCTCAAAGGTTCACGATACTATTAACATCTAGCCAATAGCCGGATTTAATAATACAATTTATACATTTACTTTATAAAGCACCTTTCATTAAGAAAATCTTAAGGTGCTACAAGATAAGTTATAAAAACACAGAAAACTAAAAACTCAGTGATCAGCAGGAAACGCCTGCTGAGGAAGGAAAGTCTTGTAAGGCTTTTTTAAAAGCAGCAAGTATCTGGAGCTCTCAGGTGGTCAGGGAGGGAGTTCCAAAGCACAGGAACTCCCCTGGCGTTAAGTGAGCGGAGGAATCGGGTGGAAGATTGGGGTGTGAGGAGGAGCATTGCCATGAATGCACTGGTGGGTGATGAGGGCAGTTGTGTAATAAATTCTGTAGGTAATGGGGAGCCACTCGGCAAACTTTAATAAAGATTCCTGCAGCACAGTTCTGAAAGTTTCACAGCTTTTTTAAACACGTCTGTTAAAAACAAAAGGTGAGAGATGGGCCAGAAGTTGGAAAGCACCTCCAGATTAAGGTTGGCCTGTTTCAGAAGGGGTTTGATGATGGTGCTTTGAAGTGAGGATGGGATCTGGCCAGACTGATGAATGGCTGATTATTGGTGTGATGAGAGGGATTTAGCATATGCTTCTTGATGGTCTCTGTAAGCCAACATATAACATCAGAAGATCTAAGGTCCCTCTGAGTGGCACGACCAGCAGTCTACATTTTTCGCAGCTCACAGGTGTAGCAAGGTGCTGAGTGTGTGAAGGACCCCAGTCTTGTTTTTAGGGGGGCGAGATGATGTGTAGAGTGATTATTGGGCCACAGAAGCTTTGTCATAGAGGTCTGTGCACAGGACTTCATTGAAGGTTTGCAGCACTGCTCGAGTCAGAACCTTCAGAGCCTGTTAACTGTTCTGTGTGTGTTGTTTACAGGCAGAAGCACTGGTGCAGTATCTGGAGGAACCATTAACTCAGGTGGCAGCATCATAGTGGATCTGTGGACAAACCTCTGCACGCCGACCTGTCCTGTCTGCCTGGAGATCACGTGATCCAGGTCATTCCTGGACTATTGTCCCTCTCTGGCTGCCGTCTGAGTGAGCAGCTCTTTGCCCGTTTGTTTCTTCAGTTTACCCGATTAGATGTGAGGAAGAAGTCATTTGTTAACCTGCTGAAATGATTCAATTCTCTGTCATCTCATCATTTACAGCTTTGCGGTTGAAAGCAGAACTGCAGCCTTTCTCACTAACTTACAAGTACATAATGCTGAAGATTTGTGAAAAGCATTGTCTGCTAAAAAATGTGGCTAAGAATATTTACCTGTTAAATAAAGAAGATTCTGTCCAAACGTAAGTCACCTTGTAGTTATTTTTAGGCAGCGATGAGCAGCCGTATAGATGGACGTGACCCGTTTATTTTATCAGCTTTAGAGGAGAAATGGTATCAGTTCTCTCTGATTCTGTTCACTTCCTCAGGTGTCATCAGTTGGGCCAAAACTAGCAAAATGAAAATAAATGCAGAAATAAATAAACGGTTCCATTAAGTAATGAATGAGCATCAAAAAAGAGATGAACATGTGGTTATTTTAATCATTTAAGCATCTGTTATTTTTTTTATTTCAGTTCCTTATTTTTGTTTTTTTATTTCTAGGCATTTATGTATATATTTTTCTTTGTGTGTTTTCCCTGATTATTCTTTGTTTTTCTCTGAAATTGTTTAATTTTCCATTTTATTTTAATTAAACTCTTTTAATGTCCCTTTTTATTTTTTATTTTCTAAATCATGTACAGAAATAAATTTCTAAGGCTTTAAAATGATCGGGTGTTCAGCAATCCTTCAGCAGTTTGTGAACATGGAAGTTAGAGTCTCCCTTTCAGTGTTTGGTTTGTGCCGATCAGGATCAACCTGCGGTGGTTAAATGAGTTTCAGTCACTTTACGTGTTTCATATCAGCTCTACTTACTCTAGATGAATAGGCTTTAAGCACAAATCATACGTTTCTCACCTTAGGATAATAGAAGTACAACTTTGTTCTCTTTTACTAAAACATTCTTTACATACCAACATGTTTCCCGTTAATAATAACAGAGAATAGAAACTAGAAAGGGCACATGATTGGACACTAAGGACAACCCATTTCTGTTTAAACATTTACAGACATTTTGTTGACCTGCAGCCAGTAAAATGAACAAGAGACCAGTTTTTACAGAATAAAAGTTTTAAATCACTCAGATACCTGAACCTGCAATAAAACGACTATAAATTCAGTTTAGACTGAGAACTCAAAGCACCAGTTTGATTTAGTGGCAGCTCGTGAATACCCACACTGAGATGTTCCCAGTTCAGTTCCCCCCCTGCAGGAGTCTCTTTTCATTCATTTACATTTTGTTTGCTGTCTGATTTCTTGTTCAACGTTTACGTAAGAAACCAAATATCAACCAGTTGGTTCTGATTGAAAAACAGATTTTATGCTCAGTGGATGAGAGGATCTAACTGAAGCAGCTTTGCCCTCTGATTAAGACAGGGTAGGATCTAGCAGTCATGTTATGAGATTTCCGCAAAACCTGAAAGATCTGGTTTTCTTAGTGAGCAAAAGAGAAAAAAACATATTCTGACCAGAATTGAGATGTGTAGATTCACTTACTGAACACTTCCTGCTTCCTCCCGGTTTCCTCCACCAGGAGGAGCCTCGCAGTTCCTCCTCAGGTGTACCTGCCCAACCTGCCCCTCATGTCACACGCCTCCATCGCTCTTCAGCCGCTCCCTAGCTGGAGTGCCGCCTACTGCCTGGATAACAACCTGGATACGCTCAGCGTGTCCTGTTCAAACAAACCAGCTCTGTGTTCACCGAGACTGAGGAGGGTGGTGAAGGGCAAGGAGCTGCTGACAGGCGTCCATGTGGCAGAGCAAACCTGCACTCATTTTCTGTCCTCTTTAAAGCATCAGAATCTGAGAAGCAGGCTGGTTTAGTCTGTGTCATCTTACGTCCTGCCTTCAGACTGCGAGAGGCTTTAACCAGGGTGACGTCAACACTGAATGGACACAACATGGGCTCAGATGAGGCTTACAACTTTGTATTTAAGGGTGAGTACCTGTCCTTTATGTTTTCATTTCATCCCTGGAGATGACGTCTGGATAGCTGCCCTCTCATGATGCCTCCTAGCCTGTCGGATTATTGCCTCTTGGACTGTGTGCTAGCTGTTGACATAATGCTAGATGATTGTAGGAATTAACAGTCAATAATTGATCAAAGGAAACACTGAATCATTTCTCCAGATCTTTACCGTTCAGAAGTCAGAAAGGGTTGAGGAACTGCACCACAACAAAGCTGAATGACACTGCAGGGATGTTATCTGCTCAGCATACTGTCTCTGGAAACAAAGAGCTGTTCAACTGAGGATAATGAACGTCCTAGTTAAAGTTCTGTTGAGCACAAATTAGATGCTCTAGTGTAAAGTAGCATAAAACACACATCTATAGGATTGTAGGTGTACCATCACTTCAGATACATGTTCCTGTCTTTAAAGACAGAGCACCATTTATTCAATCCACACTGAAATCTGCCTAAAATGTCTTCTATGCAGAAGTTTCAAGTACTTAGAAACAGGTAGGACATGAAATGTAAGGTTTTCAAGCAAAAAGATGCCCAACTGGTAAAAGAAAACATAAGATGTGTGTTTAAAAGAAGTTAATCGCTTGTAAAGAAATTTAATTCTAGGAAATACAAGAAAGATAAAAACACCTGATAAGATGTTGCATCATTTCATTTTTAATCTATAAAAACTAATCCAACATGTAGAAGCAGTATGCGAATAAAAAACTGCCCATCCTTACTGCTTCCTGTGGAATCAAGAGTTTGTGGAGCAGCAGGTGCCACCGATCAAATGTTGTACTTCACTGATCAACAGTAAGTGTGACCACCTCCATAGAAGCAGAAGCACATAGGTGTGTGTTAACACATCGCTAAGGTAGAAAGACATCAAGCTGGAAGGTTTATAGGACAATATGTTGTTCTGTAGGAAAGATAATTCAAGTAAAAAACATTTAAGGCAGCTGTCCTCTATATTAGGACTGGATATTAGGATAAATTCACACAAAGGTCAGACGTTCCAGGTCTCAGGAAACTTACAAAAAGCACAGAAGCTCCATCTCAGTCTGTACAGGCATCAGTTAACGTGTTATATGTTATTGTTCATGACAGGACAATTAGGAAAAGAATAAACACGTATGCTCTCTCTAAATCACTCCTAAACCCATAAATACTATCTCGGTGTTTTCTAGATATGGTACTATTATTGATGGGACATATTCTGACCTGCTGTTGCACAACAGGAGGGACGCTCAGTAACATTAATGGTGGTTTAGGAAGATGAAACTCTGTAGCCTCATAGGAAGCTTTCATCTACATCCTGCACATTTACCAATGAATACAAACCGAAATGTAATAGTTGCTCTGCATTGCAGTTTAAAATAGCTCCACAAATTCCTGCTGCATTTATGACATGTCTTTTAAGTTTAAAAATCCCAGTCTTCATCTAAAACCAAAACCCAATGTTGGATTGGTATCAGCAAATGCTTTCAAATAATAATGTTACAAACAGCATTTCTGTGTGTGTGCAGAGTTCATACAACCTCAGTGATTCGCTGAAAACGTTGAAATAATCAGTTAATCACATGATGTCTGGTTTGCACTGAACGCTCTAAACTTGTTAAACAGTATAAGTTGCATTTTCCTCTGTGTTTCAGTTGAGAATGAAACAGCTTTAAGGCATATTTTTCTAAAGGAAATCAGGTTGTGATTTGCATTACGGATGATGGAAATCACAGAATCGGTGTGGTTTTTATGTTGGAGATTGAGCGTTTCAGGTCTCCACCAGCAGCGCCAGTCTGTGTGCAGTCCATCAGCTGAAAGAGGGGAAAAATGTGAGCCTTACTGCAACACTTCAGGTTCTTCCAGGTTTCCACAGGATCAACAAACCCGACCAACATAAAGCTCCAAGGTCATCTTTCCTGCATTTCCATAGAAACTAGCAGGATTGTTTGCTTACGGGGTTACTCAGTAGCAGAGGAGAAAACGAGGAAAATAGCTCACTCAAAGCAGACGATTGAAGAATAACCAAAAACAAGCTAAAACAACTTGTGAAGAGCAACCTGTAAAATATTTTTTGTCATCACCTCAGTACTCAGGTCAAATATACAGCAAATATAACTGATCTTATCGCAAACAGGAGAAATTCTGGAAAATATTTTGGTTTCCTTATATTAATTTAATTATCTGAATTACAACCAGATGAAAAAGCTGCCGTTTGTTTTAGTTCTTCTTGAGCTTCTAATTTCCTCTGCATAGTCAGAGAGCTGTCCCTACTCATGTTTAAGGTCTAAAGCAAACTTTCTATTACACCAATAATTCAGTCACATGATTTCCATCAGTATAAACTGGAAATATGAATGTCTGCAAAGCAAGCTTGAGATAGATGCTTGTTTAAAAGTCCAAATGGCTGCAAAAAGACACCTTGGGTACAAGAAATATTAAAATCCTGTAAAGAAATATTTTGTGCACCAAAGGAAATGGTACAAGTCCAGGTTTAGATATGGTCCAGTTCTTAAATCAAAACTAGACTTCTGTGGATGGCAGCTATACCTCTAAAAATGTACCATAGCCGAGATGAAATGAAAAGGTTTGAAACATCTGGTGTTGGAGAACACCAGATGTTCCTGGAGTGTATTGTTCATGCTATGGCAGAGACCATTAGCAAAGCAGGCTGAGGACATTTTAACATCTATCATTTAATATAATTTAAAAGGAAAAATTCAAAAAACAAGCAAACTAATTTCAGTTTCCTTTAAAAGCACTGATGGTTGCAGCCATATTACGATTTTTTAACAGCTCTGGTTCAGTTGAAAATGATTTACATGAAAAACTTAAACATCTTCCAACTTCATATTTCCTTAGTTCTAACATTCTGTCCTCCAACAAGTAGAATTTAATTTATGGAGTCTGCTCATATCCAAACTAAACGTTTGTAGGCTTCAGATATCCGAGAACATAAGCAGCAACCCATCCCAGTTTTCCGCTCTAACTTCAACATTTCCACACATTGTTACTGTTCTGTGATGACTCTGGACCAGTTAAGCCAAGCCTGTTTTCAGCCACTTATGACTGAAAGCCAAACATTAGTCACTGAAATGTGCAGGGGGTGAAACTGTTTACCCAGCAGGTAGGTTCCACTGGCTACAGTTAAAGGAAGTAGTTGCTGAACTTGTTCCACCAGATTCAGACCCACTTTACCCCCACACTGACTGTTTTACGATTCCAGAAACAAGGCTTCACTTTGTTTCACATGCAGATCTGTGGCTGATCTTCCATCTGCCTTCCTGGAGAGTGGAGCACAAACGTAGGAAAACCTCCTAGAGAAGCATCCTGACAGCCAGTGCAGCAAATCTTTTAGTTAACTGTTGTGAAATTCCAGTCTTGTAAATAATTATTGTCTTTATTGTCTCTACAAACTAATTAGTAATGATGCTGTTTTAACTTGGTTTTGCAATATTTCTCTGTGGATTGCGGTTAAAACAATTAGATCTTTTATAATGAAGCTGTTTCTTAATGTGTGCTTATTAAAGTCTCAGAGAGCTCGGGCTCTAGGTTTGTGGAGTAATTACAGTAAGAGGGATACACCCAGACCCAGTGGGTTTGTTAAAAAGTGTTGTAAGGGGATGAGATGGTTTAGTTCTGCATTTAAAAGTCTAAACTCTATTTGGATCTTTTGCAGTGGTTCTAATTGGAGAATCGGGTGTTGGGAAGAGCAATCTTTTGTCCCGATTCACGAAAAATGAGTTCAACCATGACAGTCGCACAACCATCGGGGTGGAGTTCAGCACAAGGACGGTGCAGCTCAACAGCTTCACCATCAAGGCGCAGATCTGGGATACAGCCGGTCTAGAACGATACCGGGCCATCACTTCTGCGTGTGTACCGCCACACCTCACAGATTATTGTAACTGTTTCATATGTTTCAGTTCAAATACTGTACCGTGGGTTTATGGTTGGCACTGCAGGCTCACAGCAAGGAGGTTCAACCCTCAGCTGGGGCTTTTCTCTGTGGGGGTGGCATGTTCTCCCTGTGCATGTATGGATTCTCTCCTAGTACTCCTGCTTTCTCCAACAGTTCAAAACCGCGCATTTTAATGATGATTCCAAATTTCCATTGAGTCACAGTGTGCATTTACTGGTCTGCACTTCTTACACCACTCCAATCTCAGCTTTAGAGAAACAAGCCCCTGAGCTTTTTCCTGGTTGGTGGACACATTTTTCCACCTTTGGGCTCAGCAAACTCCTTCCATCTGCTTTAACTTCTTTAGCTAAGTCAACAGTTCTGCAGCTCCATCCAGCAAAAACACAAAAGCATCAGTTTTCTTATAACAGGAGGCGTTAAGGAGAAAAATAAGTTGTAAGGAGGAACCAGTTGTATTATATCTCTACAGGGATGGCTAGTAAGGGTTGGGGTCAGAAGGTGAAACAGAAGAGCTCATACAATCTTGCACCAACCTTCAGGCATGAAGCTGTGACATAATTTGAAACATAGTAAAACCATGCATATCTGAAGGCTTCTCTATAGGAACATTTTTTTAGTTTTCGATTAGTTCTATTAATACATTGGTACAAAGATCTTATGATGTTGAGATGCTGCAGATCATTCTCGAATCTGACTAATGCAAGTTGGAGTTATGAAACTGAATTTCCAAATTGTATTTCTTTAAAATGTAAAATAGTTGAGCAACCTTTGTGTCAGCATCTTAAGCTGATGCTGTAATGAGCCAAAAAACAGGGACGGACATGCACCGATCCTCAGAACTGAGAAACCTTCACCTGAAAAACCTCCCAGCAGCTTTCTGGCTCCAGTCAATTTCCAGCTGGCACAGTGAGGGATCAGAGCCCAGTTAGTTTGAGCAGAAACCATCAAACCCTCTGAAGGCACCACTGATTCCTTTTTTTTAAATTAAACTACAAGGATTAACAGTGGAAACTGATTTTAAAACAATAGACCCGTTTCAGTTTTATTTCCAGACAGTGAAATCTGAGGACATGCTTCATTGCCAGATTAGCTCTTTTCTTGTCGGCCTGAATGTTTAAGTAATTACTGACTTACTCCAGCATGAAAATTCCCACTCCCATGGAATTTCACATTTATCCTATAACAGCAAGCTAAAACCCATTAAATGGAAATTAATTATGCAGCTGGAAGAAGGGTTGTATGTGTAAGGCAAGAAATAATTAGCTGATAACTGTAGAAATATTGCTCTTGATTAACTGTTAAAGAATTGACTTGATGTATCACTTTCTGGAATTAAAGCATCATTGACTCAATTCTCGGGGAAAGGATCAAGGATAAATGTGTCTGGTGCTTAACTTATCTATATATATATATAGATATAGATATAAATATATATATCATAGCACTGCCCCACAGGCCTGTACAGTAGGCACTAGGCATGGTGGGTGCTTCACTTCACCTGCCTCTCTTCTTATCCTGATGCGCCCATCGCTCTGGAACAGGGTAAACCTGGACTCAGCAGACCACATCACCTTCTTCCAGTCCCCCTGAGTCCAATCTTTATGCTCCCTAGACAACTTAGCATTTTTTTCCGGTTAGCCTCATTGATCAGTGGTTTTCTTGACTGCACAGCTGTTCAGTCCCAATCCCTTGAGATCCCTTCACATGGTGCGTGTGGAAATTCAATTCAATTCAAATTCAAAAATACTTTATTAATCCCAAAGGTAAATTAAATGTTGTTGTAGCTCATATTATGAAGGTTTCTTCAAAGAGACGTTATAGATGCTGATGGCTGTGGGCAGGAAGGATCTCCTGTAGCGCTCCATCTTACAGAAGATCTGAAGAAGCCTCTGACTGAAGACACTCTGTTGTTGTAGAACAGTCTCATGAAGAGGATGCTCAGGGTTCTCCATAAGGTTCTTCATTTTAATAAGAATCCGTCTTTCCACAATGATCTCCAGAGGTTCCAGAGGAGTCCCCAGAACAGAACCAGCCTTTTTTATCAACTTGTTGAGCTTTTTTAAGTCCCTGGCTCTGATGCTGCTTCCCCAGCAGATGATGGCAGAAGAGATCACACTTTCCACAACAGACTTATAGAAGATATGCAGCATCTTGCTGCAAACACCAAAGGACCTAAGCTTCCTCAAGAAGTACAGTCTGCTCTGTCCCTTCTTGTAGATGGCTTCACAGTTGCATCTCCACTCCAGTCTGTTGTCCAGGAGAACACCGAGGTATTTATACTCCTCCACCACCTCCACTTCTTCTCCCATGATAGAGAAGAAGTGGAGGTGGTGCAGGAGTATAAATGCTCTTACTTCCACTATTAACATAGCCCAGGTCTACTGTTGTTTTTCTTCAATTTGATTTGGCCAAACGTTTATGAGATTGTTGATCACAATCAAGCAGGATCTTCCTCGAAGACTATGGATCCCCAGAATCCTTCCAGTGTTTAACAATGCTTTGGACAGTCCTCAACCCAATTTTTGTGTTTCTGCAATCTCCTTTGATGCTTTCTCTGCTTGATGCATGGAAATGATTTGATTCTTCTTAAACAGACTGACATGTTTCCACGACCACAGAATGTCTTTCAAAATGGTTTCAAAATGAGAAGTTACTCATTGCATCAGCTGGGGTTAAATCAGTTGTTACCAGCTGATAGATGCAATAATTATCCAATAGGAGGCTGTGACCTATTTGCTTGGTTAAATCCGGGTGGTGACTTTTTTTTGGCCTGGGAGTGTATATACATATATACTTGTAGCACCATATCTTGGTTGGTGTCTCAGTCAGAAGCTCATTATCAGTCCCAACCTCAAAATCCAACATGGCTGTGCAGTTGTAAAACAAGGTGAAACTTACAGTAATTTGCTAATTATTTGCATTGCTGACAATTTATATCTCATTTTAATCATCTACACACAGTACTGCAGAACACCGGATTTATGTGAGCATGTCTCTGCTGTGGACTGCACAGTGGCGAACTAGGTAGCAGTGTTGCCTTGCAGCAAGAAGGTCCTGGGTTTAAATCCCGGCTTTGGTCTTTCTGCATGCTGGTACCTGTGACCCTGTAAGGACACGTGAGTGTAGATGATGGATTTCTCTACACACTGCTATCATAGTAGCTTACTTTGACAGTTGCCCTTCTTCATCACAAGTTGCCTCATGCGGCAGTTCACACTGGTTGCATTTTTGTGTTTAGGATCCGTTCACGCATCCAACAACAGATCTGTCATCAGTGAATTTTACCTCCATTGAAATTCATGCCCGTGTTCTCCATCATCTGCTGAAAATACACTCCAGCCCTATCTCTGGCTGATGACGCATCTCGGTCATGCTGCAGCGCCACAGAGCCATTGACTAGCTTGGCTTCTATTTGCAACAGAGTACAAACTGCACGGATGACGGAGTCTGTGTGAAAGAGGGGTTAAAGATACAAACTGCATCGGCTGTAATGAAGATTCTTTGCAACTAAAAACAAAAGCTGGCAGGCGCGGTCAACCTTGAACCATGACAGTTGTTGACAAAAGTTAGACTTTTCGGTTCTAAATGAACCGAAAAGTCTAACTTTTTTATTTCTCCCAATGTCTGCTTTCCTTCTCCTGAACAACATAACTCATTTGATGTTTACATCAGGTTTATTGGCAGTTAAAAATGGCTTCTTCTTGCTCGAATCCTGAGCTGATGGACAAGTTTTAACATCAATGTCCTCCTCACAGGTACTACAGGGGGGCCGTTGGAGCCCTGCTGGTCTATGATATCACCAAACATCTCACCTATGAGAGCGTGGAGCGCTGGCTGAAGGAGCTGTACGACCACGCTGACCCCCACATTGTGGTGATGCTGGTGGGTAATAAAACTGACCTGGAGTCAGAGAGATCTGTGCCCACAGAGGAGGCCAAAGACTTCGCAGGTGAAAACTCCTTAATCCTATTTGTTGGTTAAAGAAAGGTTCCTCGATGATGTCATGATGTTAAACGATCATTTGTGATATTTTTCAGCTTATGACACAATCTAACATGATGTCAATAACATGATTATTTTTATCGTCTAGAAAAAAAAGGCCTGCTGTTCCTGGAGACCTCGGCCTTGCAGTCAACTAATGTGGAAGCAGCGTTCAACAAAGTCTTAGAAGGTGATTGATCCTTTTTAATGTGTGGTTGTTGAAATGTCTGAATGGCTGCTTTCTTTAAATGAGATCCTTTTGACCTAAACGTCTGTCTAAATCACTTCTTTTAGTTACACCTGTTACAAAGATGGTAAAAGCCAGTTTGGCTTTGTTGATGTGGGGGATGTGTGGAATAGTTATTAATCATCATTATCTAAGCTGTAGTAGATGGCGATCAGAGTTGCTATGCAGGACAAGAGAGAATTTCTCATTGAGAAATCAAGCTCACAGCTGTGCAGTGTAGGGCTCATTTAAAGCAATATTTCATATTTTTGAAGTGAGGTTTGGTAAAGTTGTTAGCAACAAGGGGTTCAACTGGCTGTGGTAGAAGGAGGTTGCTGTGAATTTGTGGTAAAAAAAAAACCCTCAAAGGAGTGGTAAGCTAACAGCTTTTCAGACAGGCCCCCCGGTTTACTTGTTTTAGTAACTTAAAACAACTCAGATAGAAAATCGTTGTATCCATAGGATACAACTTCTTATTAGCGACCATCAGTCATCTAAACTTCATCTAGAGGAGCATCATTTGTGGCTGTCTTCTCACAAAAAATATTTCCATGTTACCAAACAAAATTACATGGATAGAGGCTAAATAACCTGGAAAAGTTCTACGCAATTTTGAAAATGGCAGCTTTTTGCTAAATCCAAGTGTTTCCTGTATGCTTGGTGGATTTAGAGCCACCCAGAGTGGCAGCTGACCAGGCTTATGGTTAAACTGTGGATGTTCAATATACTCAATATACATGGAGTTGTATCCCATGGATATAAATGTTTTTAGTTTCAGTGGTTCAAAGTTGCTGAAACTAGCTAAAACGGGTGGACCATCTGACCTAGCTGTTAGCTTTCCACCGCTCCGAGGATTTCTTTACCTCTCCTCAAACTCTCTGCAGTCTGACGTCACTCTACTACAAGTAAGAAAACTGTTACAGATAACATCATTTAAAACAAAATACAAACTCTAACTTTCTGGACAAATTTTCACGGTTTAAAACAAAACCTCACTTATCAGTTGATCAAACGGTTTTATATACCCAATCACGTTTGTATAAGACTAGTTTACGTTGTCACTATTTTCTCATCGAAACAGTGTTTGTGTTGCTACAGCAGGGATAATTAAAGCTGTGGCTTGTTTTAGACCAGTTATATATGGTTTACATGTCATATTCTAAGTAAGAGTTTGCTTGACTCCTGCCTCAGAACTCAAATCCCATTATCTGCTGTCTACTGTTCATAATATACTGACTATAAACAGGTACTCCACACAACCCCTCTTAAAATAATAAACTGGCTTTACTTTAAATAGTCAACATATGCAACTTTTGTCACACAGAGATTCACAAAAAGGTGAACAGCAAAGAAGTGGTGCGAGGCTCCATAAATGCTGTGACCCTGAACAGCTCCAGAGCAGAAAATGAAGAGGATAAGAAGCCCTGCTGCAAGAACATCTGAACCTACTGTCCATCTGGGGGCCCAGGGACCCACCTACAACGCTGGGCTTAAGTTAGCAAGAGACTGGCAACATGCTGACCTCACGCGTGCAAATAAATGGCTTGAGGTTTAGCAATGCTGGTTTGAAATGACTTATTTCCACGTTCCACAGACTTACAATATGAGTAGATGGAAACCTAGATCAAGCTTCCAAAAAAAACTTGCTCATTCTGGAACAAAGGTCAACACTGAAACACTAAACTGGGACCTATAATATGATTTGTGGTGGGAATTTGAAGTAAGTAAACTTATAATGGCATAATGTAAAGGAGAGATGAGATCTGACTGATGAAATGTTCCTTCTTGAAACCAACTGCTTGATGATGTTTTGTGCTGTAAGTCCTGACCTGCTGCTGCTGATTGATTGTTTGGTGAGAAATAAATATTTATATTGACTCATTATTGGTGTCTTCTGACCAAAAGTGTCTTTCCTTCCCAGGTGGGAATCTCAAAATTTGGATTCCAAGAACAAAGTTCAAAGTTCAGATGTGAATTTTAGTTGCCAGTCTTGTGCTGACTCACTGTTGGAAATGTGGACCAGTTGGACATTTAAAGAGCTATTTTTATCCTACTAACATTTGTCATTTTCAGAAAAGTCTTATTGCAAAATATTATAACATCACACATATATTCTAAAACACTTTGGTGGGATCTATTTGCATGAAAAATAAAAATAGACACTTCCAAAAGAGCATATTTCCCTAAGCCTAACTCTGACCACATGTTATGGTATTAAAAGAATGTGACTGTTGAAGAAGATTATGTTTTAAACTCCTGCGAATAAATAGAATAAATTAAATAAAGACAACCCATTAAATATTCTGTTCATACTTAGAAGTTTAACAATAATGTCTCTGATCTGTACAAAGATGAACTTCATATAATATGGAAACCAGCTCATAACATTTCTCCAATGGATGGGAGGCAACATTTGCTTCTGGGATGTCATTGCTGATGTCTTTCTGTCTTGGCATTGTGCTGATGTACATCTGTATGCTCCAGACCAACAGATTAAAATCATAAGGAAACTGTAAGGGTGTGCTTAGATTTCCACAAGGATTTTCCATTTTAATTTTATCTTTGTTTAATAAATAATAACAGTGTGAAGTCTATTCTCTTTTTGCTCACCTGAGTTTAGATTATAATAATGTTGAAACCTAATGAAGACCAGATCATTACTGTTATGTCCTGTGTCATAAAATCTTGGAGAGGGTGTACTTATGCCCCACTGTTGGAAGAAGTGAGCAGTGGGTCAACTTTTAAAGCTTAATATCCATTTTGTCTTGTGACTTGAGTCAAAAAAAGAAGTTGACCTACTTTATGTTGACTAAACATGATGGTGCAGCGGTCTAAAAGGGCAGCAAGACAGTTCCAGGTATCACAGTTTTACTGAAGAATATAATATGATTCCTCAAATAACATTTATAGGTCAAAAGGATTGAATATCAGCAACATAATAATAGGAAATTAGCCTTTATCTAAAACACTGAATTCAGCCGTTTAGTTATGTTTACGTCAAAAAACACAGTAACTAGTTGACACAAGACTTCAGTGAAATCTGAGATTAATATTTAACAGATGTGCTCAAATGTTAAGTATTGTTTTTTCCATTCTACCATGGGTTTTATTGGTGTTCTATTGTTTTTATTTGTGTTAAAATCATTCATTTGTCTTGGATTTCACACCTGCTATTTATATAGAAATAATGGTGGAATATTAAAGAAAGTGATGAAATCTGCTCCTTCAGAGGTCATTGCATCAAGAACCATCATCCCTGATCAGCTGATAGGGCTCCTTGGACATTGGATTACTGTGGGGAAACTGTTATATGGAGATGTATTCCCAAATACCACTTCAAACATTACTGGGTTGATATTCCATACCTTTGCTTGAAGAAATGGATCAAAGAGGAAAAGGAAGATCCAGGCCGGGAACAGTGCCTTTAGTGAAGCTCATTTCCACTGTTATGATGGCAAGGAAATCCTAAGAAATACGGAGATGCAGTCAGATTCTCCTGCTGCAGACTTTACCAGAACATAAATCAACAACTGAGCTGAATCAAGAATTGCTGCCTCTAAAACAACAGTCAGAGACCTCTCCCCGATCCGAAGACGCATGGATGCGACCCCCTCATCGACCGGGGTAAACCCCAACACAAGACGGCTGAGCTGGGGTGACAAGCAAACCAAACCCACCCCAGCCCAGCCTGCTGCCTCTCCCCACGGGCCACTCCAGAGTAGAAGGAAGTCCATTCTCCATCGAGGAGCTGGGTTCTAGAGCCCACTATATGTGGAGGTGAGTCCGAGTATTTCTAGCCCATATCTCTCGACGTCCTGCACAAGCTCATGTTGTTACTCAAACATGAATTGCTCCGCTCAAGGTGGCAGCAGGTTGGAGTAGCTCTGTTACTTTTGATTCTGATTGATTCTTTTTTGGGAACTCTTCCTCTTGTGGTGGATACAGTTGATTTTTTTTGGACAACTGTCCTCTCCGGTGTCGGATGCTGCGCAGCTTGGAGGATTTTTCTTAATACTTTTCTACTTTTGGACATTTGTTATGATGCATTGCCATGGCAACGGGGTTGTTTCTTACAACCGGGAGCAGCTGATTAATATCTCAAAAGCTCAAAAAATACTTCAACTACAACCCCAAATCCCTGATGTGTTGAAAAGGAGACGCCGTGGATGCAGAGCAGGAGCAAAGAGAAGAGAGAGAAGGAGGAAGTTCAAACCATCTCTTCTGTCGATTATGATGGGCAATGTGAGATCGTTGGGAAGCAAGTTGGATGAACTCCAAGCCCTACGAAGGACCCAGCCAGAGTACCGGGCATGCAGTATTATGTGTTTTTACTGAGACATGGCTGCAGGATCATATCCCCGTCTCTCTGCCAGGCTTTTTAACCATACGAGCAGACAGAGATTTAAAGAGGAGCGGCAAATGTAAAGCAGGTGGACTGGCAGTACTTGTGAACAACAGATGGTGTAATCCAGGACATGTTACTGTGAAGTGTCATCTCTGCAGTCCAGATATTGAAGTGTTGGCAGTAAGTTTTCGTCCATATTATTTACCCAGAGAGATCACCAGTGTTATTTTGGCAACAGTTTACATTCCACCTTCCGCTGTTGCTGACACTGCATGTGATCTGCTCAGTTGTTGCTAAGCTACAGACATAAAACCCCAATGCTTTTGTGGCAATTTCTGGTGATTTTAACCACGCTTCACTCTCTGGTACACTTCCAACGTTTCAACAGTTTGTCAGCTGCTCTACCAGAGAAAACAAAACATTGGATTTGTTTTATGCAAATGTCAAGGACTCATACATCTCTACAGCAAGACCTCCTCTGGGCAAATCAGATCACAATCTTGTTTTTCTCTGCTCGAAATATAAGCCCCTTGTTCAGAGACAACCTGTAATAAAGAGGACTGTGAGAAAATGGTCACAGGAAGTTGAAGAAGCTCTGCAAGGTTGCTTTGAGGCTACAGACTGGGACGCACTGTGCCACCCACATGGAGAGGACATCAATGCCATGACTGAGTGTGTAACCGACTATATAAACTTCTGTGTGGATGACATCATCCCCACCAGAACAATAACAAACCCTGGATCACCAGTTACCTGAAGGACCTGCTTAAAAAGAAAAAAAAGAGCTTTCAGAGAGGGAGACAGAGAACTATTGAGGAGTTTACAGAAGCAACTTAAAGTCAAGATAAGAGACAGCAAGGAGGTGTACAAGAAGAAGCTGGAGAGCAAGCTCCAGCAAAACAATATCAGAGATGTGTGGACAGGGATGAAGAAGATCACAGGCTTCAAGCAGAAGGATGATCAGACCGATGGACGTCTGGACAGAGCCAATGACCTAAACATATTCTTCAATAGGTTCAGTTCAGAAACAAGCTCAGCATCCTCCTCTCCTGCTCACAGCCAAACAGACATCCCACCCTCCTTTGACCCAAAGGACCCACAGCTGTCCAGTAACACCTAAAAATTTTTATCTTCCACCTCAACCCTAGACCCTTCTGCTTCTACATGTTTGCCTTCAACCATATCAGAAGATGCTGAGGCTCCCTTTGCTCTCCCCTTCCACCTGTTTGTCTCAAGAAGTCAGGTGAAGATGCAACTGGAGAGACTGATTCGGAATAAGGCTGCAGGTCCAGATCATGTCAGCCCTAGAGTCCTGAAGGCCTGTGCAGAGCAGCTCTGTGGGATTCTGCAGCACCTCTTCAACCTTAGCCTGGCCCAGAAGAAAGTTCCAGTGTTGTGGAAGACCTCCTGTCTTGTTCCGGTACCAAAGAAAACTCACCCATCAGTCCTCAATGACTATAGACCTGTTGCCCTGACATCCCAGATCATGAAGGTCCTAGAGAGACTCCTGTTGGCCCACCTGAGTAAGCAAACAGTAAACCATCAGGACCCCCTTCAGTGTGCTCATCGCTGTGGAGTTGAAGATGCCATCATACACCTGCTTTAACAAACCCATCTGGACAAAGCCAGCAGCACTGTGAGGATCATGTTCTTTGATTTCTCCAGTGCATTAAACACAATCCAACCTGATTTGCTTTGTCAGAAACTCCAGAAGACTCAGGTGGAGGCCTCAACAATCTCCTGGATCAAAGACTACCTGACAAACAGACCACAGTTTGTGACACTGAAGGGTTGTGAGTCTAACCAGGTAGTCAGCAGCACAGGAGCACCACAGGGGACTGTACTCTCACCATTCCTTTTCAATCTGTACACCTCAGACCTCCAGTACAAGACAGACTCCTGTCATCTGCAGAAATACTCAGATGATTCTGCAGTCATGAGGTGGATCAGAGATGGACAAGAAGCTGAGTACAGGAAGGTGGTGGACCGCTTTGTGGCATGGTGTGGAAACAATCATCTCCTTTTGAATGTGAATAAAACAAAGGAGATGATTGTAGATTTTAAGAGAAACAGGAATAAGTCAAAAACTATTTCTATCATGGGAGAAGAAGTGGAGGTGGTGGAGGAGTATAAATACCTCGGTGTTCACCTGGACAACAGACTAGAGTGGAGATGCAACTGTGAAGCCATCTACAAGAAGGGACAGAGCAGACTGTACTTCTTGAGGAAGCTTAGGTCCTTTGGTGTTTGCAGCAAGATGCCTCATATCTTCTATAAGTCTGTTGTGGAGAGTGTGATCTCTTCTGCCATCATCTGCTGGGGAAGCAGCATCAGAGCCAGGGACTTAAAAAAGCTCAACAAGTTGATAAAGAAGGCTGGTTCTGTTCTGGGGCCTTCTCTGGAACCTCTGGAGATCATTGTGGAAAGAAGGATTCTTCATAAAATGAAGAACATTATGGAGAACCCTGAGCATCCTCTTCATGAGACTGTCCTACAACAACAGAGTGTCTTCAGTCAGAGGTTTCTTCAGATCTGCTGTAAGACGGAGCGCTACAGGAGATCCTTCCTGCCCACAACCATCAGCATCTATAACGGTTCTCTGAAGAAACCTTCATAATGAGCTACAACATTTAATTTCCCTTTGGGATTAATAAAGTATTTTTGAATTTGAATTTTTGAATTGAATGTGACAGAGTTAAATCCATTTGAGTTAAAAAAAACAAAAACCTCCACGTTGTAAAGAAGTGTGTAATCTGCACGTCTTTTAAAATCTTTTAATTTCTTAAAATGTTTTGTTGTCTAGCCACAGTTTGATACTTTAAACACAGCCGAGGTTGATTTGTATCCCTTCTTGACATTTTTGTTACTACACAGGAAAAATAAAGTGAATTTTACACCAATCTAAATAATTTATTTATTTGCTTAAGGTGCATTTGATACAATAGGTTTTACTTAAAATTTTTACCATATGGAAAGATTTCTATTTGAGTCGTATGTTTTAAATTGTTTTTCCACCTTTGCAGAGTACCCATGAGGGTAAATTATCTGTTGTTTTTACGACCAGAACTGTGGTGGTTTTTGTTTGTTTTGTGCCAAGGAAATTCGGACCCTTTGACGTTTAAATTTTATCGATGGGCTGCCCTGACCCTCATATGGCCTGTTACTGCATGATGTTACATCACAAACTGTACGGGCGAATGAGCAGCAGGGACACGTATTACTGCAAGATCTAATGTGCGATTCCGCTGTTTGCCAGCTGGGTTTCAGTCTTGCAAACTCACCTGAGGGTTTTTCGGATATGGCAGGCTATTGTAGTATATAATTCAAACTCTTCTCTCACGTCAATCAAAAATGGCATCCGTACTGATCAGTCCTAAAATAGAATATTAGAATATTATTAAAAAGATATGTAAAATAGCATTGTTTTTCAATAAAAACAAGGTCCTCTCAGCTGACATTTCGTTTGAAAAAAGTTTTGAAATACTTAAATGTTGTAAAAAAAAAAAAAAAGTGTTGATTTAACATGGAAAGCCAGATTAAATATATGTCAGCTTACATGACTTATCTTATTGTTTTTCTTGTTTAATTCCTATTTTATGCTGTTTCATTAAATAGTTTAAATATTCCAGACTTCATTCTTCTATGTTTTTTTGTTTTTGTTTGTGTATTCCAAATAATATTTTAGGTATTTCAAAATTATTGTTAAGCAAAACTCAAAATTAGTTGCACATTGTAAATATCTGAACTGGCCACATTGTAGATATCTGATTAACCAGTAATATTTACTCAGTTCCATTTAGTTGAGTAGCTTTTTTGAAAAAATTTACATCTCGGAGTAGTTTTACTGCGCTCTACTTTTTACTTTTCCATGAGTAGGCCTACTATTAATTATTATTAAGTAATGCTACTCTTACTTGAGTACAATTTCTGCCAACTCTACCACCTTAAATTACTTCACTAAATGAAGAGCATGAATGTTTAAGCAGAAATGCACCAAAATATGTACAGAATACATGGTTAAAGTACTTTGCGTTGTTCTAACATTATCTACCTTAAATATTGGTTTTAAAAGCACTGTGTTGTAAAACAAATTTGGAAATTTGTGTCAGAATATGTTATTTTGTAATTATTATTTTTTTATTTATTACATTCATCAAAATAGAATTTGCTCTTATTTTTCATTTTTATTTGTCTGATTATATTATTTTTGTCCCAATTAAATCAGATGTTATGAACAAACAGTGACTCAGTAGGCCTACTTGATTAATCTTTTTACCAAATACTTTTTTACCCTTGAGTAATTTTTTGGATGACTAATTTTTACTTCTTGAGAAAAATATATATTGAAGTAATCCAATTTTTACTCTACCCACCTCTGGCAGAAGGATGAGTGTTCATGTAAATCTGTGGAGCTGAAATTAATCATGCCATTTATCACAAGAGGGACATTTGAAATATAATGTTGACTATATGAAGGAGAAAGGGAGTTCTGAACTGCTGAAATGTTAATTTAGTTTGGAACTGAGTTGCCGTACTTCCGTTTTGTGGCGGTCTCATTATGACATGATAACTTCACTTGCCATACCCTACCTGTTGCTGCGCGACGTCATTCAAGTTAAGAGCCGGCAGCTGACTGCCGATTGGCAGCACAAGCAGACCAATCACGTCAAGGCAAGTAAGAACTGTCAACTAATCATTGACCACTAAGAGAGCGCGAGAGGCGGGGCTTAGTGTTGACGTTACGTCCGCAGCCTTGGTAATGGCAAGTGTCGGAAGGAGAGGAAGACGGCAGTGAAGTTTCTTGTCTTCTAGTTGTTATTCTCGTTTATTACATTTAAAACCTCCTGCGTCGGTTTTTGTACTCTGGCAGTTGTTGTTTTTTTTACGTCGTTATCGTCTAAGTAAGAACGTACCGGGACTAAAGTCCCGAATGGTTGTTGGTCGGTTTCGAAATAACTAAAATACGCCACGAAGTTTGTTGGACTTCCAGCAGAGAAACTATGACGCACAAGGAAGACGAATATGATTACCTTTTTAAAGGTAAGTGTCTGTTTTTGTACCTGTAGCTTGCTGGCTACGCGGTGGCTTCACCTGTGAACGCGGAGTCATTTGATGCCACCGCGGGGTTGTCAGTGTCGTAAACCTGAGAACCTAAAAAACACTGTTGACGTTATAAAATGGCCTCGGTAGGGTTAGGGGTCCTAGGCAGACTTCGGGGCTCTTGTGGGTCACTTTTAGCATCATTTGCTCCAGAGTTCATCATCTGCCAGGACGATGACGCAATCACCTGGGGATGCGGTGTTGGTCAATAAGAGGTCACACAAGAACAGCCTCAACCTTCTGGGCGAGAAGATCCAGTTTGTTCTGTAATAAACTTTAAAAAAAATTGTTGAAGGTTAAAAATGAGAAATCCGACTCACTCCATCTTGTGGCTTGGTTGTGCTGAAGAAGACGAGATAAACTCACATTTAAGCTACAAATTTTATCATAAAAATGTAGGGATTTTGTTTAGTTTAGATTGTTTTTTACTCTATAACCTTTGTTATAGAGGTTTAATATTCGCGCTTTAATGTAAATACAGCGTTGTAATATTCAGAGAGGGTGTGACTATCGGAACGATTTGAATTTCAAATAAACCTAACATTTGTTGTAGCTTTAGAAAGAGAGGGAAGTCATTTACCATTTGTTTAGATATAAAAGTTCATTTTTTATTTGAATCAATCTCCTTTTGCCCATATTTTCTCAGATTATCACATAGTATGAAAATGGCTATACAGATTCTGAATGCAAAGAAGTTTTTAGTGGTTTAATGCTCGTAAATTATCAGAAATTGTTGACATGTTGGAACAAAAGTTTCCCAGGTAATCGAGCATAATGTGCTGAAAGAGGGTGCTGTAACTGGGGAAAGGCAGTCATTGTTGTAGTTTTGGTACAAGCAGTTGTAGCTTCCTATAAGCATTGCAGCTTTTGTCAAATTTAGAACACCAAACAAGTGTGTGTAGTCTAACTGGAAATACCTGCGTGAGAGAAGCTCCTTCCCAGAGGATTGAAGAGATTCTATCAGACTCACTGGTGTGGTTTTCATGTGACCAAACTGAACGTTTTACAGCACAGCAGCGCTCCTGATAAGAAAATGGCTGCAATTTGGAGTTTTGCTTGAATCTACAAAGTGCTCACATTTTTGCCCTTTGTTCTCCTTTTGTACAGCCTGAGGCAAGTTGGGTGAGCTCTTACTAAGTCACCAAGGAATCATCAACCTTAGCGATCCTGCTGCTTCTGGCCACTTTACTGACATATGCGATCAACTGAGACTGCCTTGGCAGGAATAGAAACTTAAATGCTTAAATCGAACATGTAATGACTATCTTTCTTTCCATTTTTGTCCCATCAAGGGATACCAGACGGCCCATTAATCTAAGTGAACAGACAGGCTCTCAGACCCGCTTACATTCAGTCTGTCCTCTCTGGGGCTGCATCGCTGCATGAAGAATTGTATTAACTGACAAAGGCTTGTAATGTCTTTCAGCTAAAAGAAATGAACTCAACAATAGGTGTGTGTGGATGGGTGTGTAATGAAGCTATGACTACCAGTCTGGTGGTACTGGACCTAGGAGGAGTTGTGTAATAATTCTTCTCTTCCACCCACAATCTTTTGTGTCAGATGAAACAGAAAACGATATGAGGAAGAGGATGTTACCTTTGACACCTTTATCATATGACTCCTTAAGGTGCCGTTCCCATAGAGATTATATCAGGTAAAAGTACAGTTAGTTACATTTTAAGACATTTGTCCAGTGATGAATGAGCAGCGCTCCCCAGATGGAAGTGGAAGCACAGCAGACGGTTGGTTTCAACATTCCAAAACCAACTTCCTGTTTCCCAACAGCAGGGCGGGTAGTCCTTTGACAGGCTGACTCACCTGACTGTTGTGGAAGTAGTTTTCTGTAATATTGCCTGATTCAGTTTGTCAGTGTGGGGACTCTGTCACTGTGGGCTTTAAAGGAGAGGGACGTTCTTAAAGAAGGTTCAGGGCGAGGCCGGGACGGGACCTCTCAGGGTGAGGTTTGGACCTCTCAGGGTGAGGTTTGGACCTCTCAGGGCGAGGTTTGGACCTCTCAGGGCGAGGTTTGGACCTTTCAGGGCGAGGTTTGGACCTCTCAGGGCGAGGTTTGGACCTCTCAGGGCGAGGTTTGGACCTCTAAGGGTGAGGTTTGGACCTCTCAGGGCGAGGCCGGAGTCTCTCATGGCGAGGCCGGAGTCTCTCATGGCGAGGCCGGAGTCTCTCATGGCGAGGCCGGAGTCTCTCAGGGCTCATTTTAACTCTGATGTCTGACTCTCGTTGTCATTTCCACTCACAGGCATGAAAACCACTGGGTGAAGCTAACAAATGTTTTTTAAATTTCTTTATCAAATGAGCTGTGACAGAGTTGGTGTCTTTTTACTGACTAGATCTTTGTTGGGGCTTCTGTGCTTTAAAGCCACATGAGCAGAGTAAAGATTACTGTTTTTATGATACAATATTTATCACATTCTGAGTTGAATTCATTGTATTTATTGCGTTATTCTCCATATCATCAAATTGTACTTTAGTAATTCATATGAAAAAATCCCTTCTGGGTTCCTTCATCCTCACCCTTCTGTACATTAGTTTATTAAAGTGTAACATAATAAAAACTAGTTATTGAGCAACAATACATATACTGTTAACTCCTCTATCAGTAGTAAATATTTAATGTATTAAACAGACACAACAGCCTGCGATCCAACCCAGTCTACTGATGGTTACATTCTCACAATATATTCATGCCATAAATCTATAAACTGTGTTTATAAGCTGTTGAAGCTTTTATTTCATTTTAATTAAAGTCATAGATTTAATTCCAAAGACAAAAGCACAAACTCTGCTTTAAGAAATATTTATTTATTACTTGATATAAGCAAATAAAAAGAGTATTTTTGGAATATTGAGAAGGTTGTAGAGAGTGGAGTAGGGACCTGCTTCAGCTGCAGGTCGGTCCCGTCACATATATCTGCAGCTGATCTTCCAACAGGCAAATAAATACAAACATTATGTCATAAATAGAGCTGGGCAATATGGACAAAATGTAAAAACGTTGGCGATATTTCAAGTTAAAGTTTAGCCTCTAAGATGGGATCTGTTTGGTTACAAACCTAAAGAACAGATCAAAATAAACACTTCATTTCCCTTAAGAACTGCAGGACTTGATGGATTAATAATGAGACTCTCAGCTAGCGATATATTGATGTATAAATCCCATTATTGTTAGTGTTTCAATGAGTAAATATGTTTAGAACTGCTGTTTGCATTTGGTTAAAATGTTTCAGTAATAGTGACCTCATCCACTGTTGGGCCATGTGGAATTTCTGCCTTTATCAATTTTATTCATATTTTGTTTGCTGATAAAGTTATTGAAATGGTTTCAGTGGAGCACTATGCATGCATGTCGTTGTGACTTATAGTTATTTCTACACGGTGTCTCTGTATTGGTGGAGCTTTAAATGTTGTTTTAAAATAGTATGAAATAAATGTTCCACCATATCTGGTGACTTAAAAGCAGCTCAGGTCCTGGACCTCCTGCCTTCTACCAGGAAGCTGTGGAACATGTTGCCTGTAGAAGACCACATATGAAGGACCAGAACAGGCAGATGATCCGCTCGGTTTTTCTTTCTTCCTCCAGTTGTTTACCTTTCATTAAAATTGAGTCTGTGAGATCCAGGCTGCGATAAAGTTGTGATTGTGATGGTTTGTCGCTGACCTTTTAAAGAAAACTCGCTGGATGGCCGGTCATCACGGCGAAACTCCACACAGAACATTTATTTCCACATCAGAAGGTTTGGGAGACTTTCAGGACATCTGAACGGGCCTCATGGTCTCCTTAACAAGTCCATGATTTTTACTAGAAATGTATCTGAGGAGTTGAGGTTCTTAGTTTGTATTCTAGCTTTAGACCATCCATTAGGACCATGTAAATGTAGCAGCTATGAAACAGACAAGCAGGTCCTTCTCGATCAATGCTGCTTTGAAAAGTTCAGTTTTATTGTTTCTAGGGTTACTTGACACCATCAGTTTCCTCCTTTCTGTTTGGCATAAAACAAGAACTAATGCAAAGTTATGCTCCAAATAAAAGGTTCTGCTGTTCCCAGCTGCAGAAATGATCAGGTATAATAATCATCTGAAGTTCTGTTATCTCAATGATTATTTTTTTAATATCAATTTAAGCTTCATATCCAGTAACCTCCTGATAAAATTCCTAGATGCTGGAAATGATTGGGTATATATGGATCATGCCTGAGCTCTGGAGCAGATCGGTCTGCTAGTTTTCCCCTGAGTTTCTGTTACGTGTGGATTCAGAACCAAACGTTTCTTTTTAACCGCAGCTTCCAGAAGCTTGGTCTTCAGTTACCACCTAACTCATCAATGCAGCAGGTTCTGATTAAAAATCCCTTTTCTTTATTTCTGCAGTGGTGTTGATCGGAGATTCGGGTGTAGGAAAGAGTAACCTGCTGTCCCGCTTCACCCGCAACGAGTTCAACCTGGAGAGCAAGAGCACCATCGGGGTGGAGTTCGCCACGCGCAGCATCCAGGTGGAGGGGAAGACCATCAAGGCTCAGATCTGGGACACAGCGGGACAGGAGCGATACAGAGCCATCACTTCTGCGTGAGTTCCTTCCTGACGTCGGCTTTGGTTCCTCGCAAATTATTCAACTTCATTGACAGAGAAATTACAAACGCTTACCAGAAAACATTCAGAACCGGTTCAGGAGGCTTGAGGAGCAACTATCAGGTTCTGACTTTTATTATTAGAACCACCAGAACAAGTAAAGCTGTCAAATAAACCCAAACATTGTTATTTTATTAGTACTTTAACCTGCATACACGGTCTCATTATAATGCAAGGAATTATTCATCATTATCAGTTTATTGCTGTTTATAGGAGCATATTTATTTAAATATTAAAACCACTGCAAGATTTCTCAGAATGGCAAACTTTCCTGTATGAATAATGCAGTATGTTAGCATTAATCTATGTGCGAAATGAATCAGCCCAATAAGGCGTGATAGTGGTGATTCATGGAGGAGTGGGATTAAATGAGTTTATACTTACACCCACGTCTTTTAAATACGTGAAACTAATCTATAATGTTGATAACTGGCTCACATTCAAATAAAATCCAGCAGAGGCTGAAAACTGGGAAGGTTTCCATGTTTTTTTCTTTTAAACAATCCTTCAGAAACTTCTTGTTGAGAAATGAGAAGGTTGAGAAATATAAGTCGACCCTGCAGGTAATGAAGGATGAAGCAATGTCTCCTCTGTTGCCCTCTGGTAACAAAGTTAAAGCTCTGAGATTCTCTCTGATTAACCAACTCAAAATCACTGATGGTTTAATATCTGTTCATTTATCTCCTGGTCAACTTAGCAACTGTCCCGTTTATACCCAGATTAAATTCATCAGTTACTAGAAACCTGATCAGGAAAGGATCTCAGCTTCTTCCCATCTTTTCAGTCACGGTTTCTCCTCGTCTTCTTAGATCCAAGGTTTTTGTAGCAGCATGAACTGCCAGCCGCTGTTCAGTCGTCTGCTTTAGGCTCAGAGGATCATGAAATCCATGAGCTGTCACAGGAAGTGTGACATTTTGTTCCTCTGACCTCATGTGGTGCAGGTACTACCGCGGGGCTGTCGGAGCCCTCCTGGTCTACGACATCGCTAAGCACCTGACGTATGAAAATGCAGAGCGCTGGCTGAAGGAGCTGCAGGACCACGCAGACAGCAACATCGTCATCATGTTGGTGGGCAACAAGAGCGATCTGCGCCACCTGAGGGCCGTGCCCACCGAAGAGGCGAAGGGCTTTGCAGGTATGTTCAGCAGGGGCAGTTCATCATGATCGGTCTCGTTAGGTTCCTTATAACAGACCCCATTAAAACAGATAAGGATCTGCTCATTAGGTTCTGTCAGATGATCTGCTGATACTGAACATAATAGATGTTCAGCACTTGTTCTGGGTTTTCTTAGTTCTGTTCAGGCCTTCTTGTTTTGATTTTCCTGAAAGCGGCGGTCATATTTACATGAGTTTATTCTTATTGTTCTCACTTTTTACCAGATTATTGGTTTATAGTGTATAAATCTTGTCTTTCTGAGCTTTTCTTTTTCATTTTTTTTAACTTGTTTGGGTCCGTCACCCAGATTTTCATGTTTACATGTTTCGGTTTCTAATACTTCTCCATTTTAACTGGCATTTTGTTCTTGTTGAAGCCCATAGAACGTCCTTTGTTGTAGCTTCCTCCACTGTTGGTGATTCTTCACATTTTACCATGAAAACCAGACCCACAGACAGAAAGAGAGAAGTCACAATCCCAGTTTGTTCGCCGTTCATGTCAAATGTTATTGTCCAGTGTTTCCACGGTCGTGTCGGTTAATAAAGTCGCCCCGGCTGTACAGGGCTGCCATCTACAAGGTTGGAGATGGCAACAGAGGAACCATTCCTCTTTGAACAATCTCTCTAGATGGTCCAGACTCCTGGTTCTTCTCTGATGCTCTCTTCTCAGCCCGCAGGTTTTCTGAAGGATTTAGATGTGAGGCTGAGGTAGCCGTTGAAGAAGGGCTGGCAAAACATTTCTGGGTTGATTTGAGTTTATGGTTCGGGTCATTTTCCTGCAGATGGAGCTAATGATCAATCATTGTCAGTTTCTAGCTGAGGCCATCAGCTTTTAAGATTAAGTTTGAATATCTTGGTATTTTCAATGAGTTCACGATGCCAGGCCCTCTAACAGGTTACCAGGACTTTTGGAAGGGAAACAGGCCCACAGCATCACAGAACCTCCACTGTACAAACAGTGAGCATGAGGTGCCACTGTTTGTCTAGAGTGTTCATTGCTGAAAAGCTCAGTTTTCGTCTAATCGGACCCCATCACCTGGTTCCAGTTGGTTCTAGGGGATTACAGAATGTGACGGTAGAACAGAAACATGTTTCCCAACCACCGGCTGGCACGTAGAAGGTGTCTAATGGCTGCTAATGCAATAAAACATCAGGTGTTTTCAACTTCTTTACCAGGGTTGCCAATCATTTTAGAGGTTGCTCTTTTGCTAAGTTATCTTTGTGGAAATTTTTTTTATTATTTTAATGTATTATTTAACAAAAGATTCATAGTATTTGCTTCCAAAAACACAAAATCTGTCTTTTATCTACAGTTTTTCACACAGAAGGGGCTCATTCTGGCTCACTTTTACACGGTTGTGGTTTAGAATAACATGGAAACCGCCGTCAGGCAGTTCTTTTTGGTAAAACCTGATATAAAGCAAAGGGGATATTAATGCAGGCTTTTACTGTTTGTGTTTTACAGAGAAGAACGCCTTGTCTTTCCTGGAGACGTCTGCGTTAGATTCATCTAATGTTGAACTGGCTTTTCAGACCATTCTCACAGGTGAGGTTCACTTTCTGCTCTGGATTTAAACTAGAAACCTAACAAAGAACGTTCAACCTGAAAGGGATCTCTGAACCATCTGTTCATAGTGCAGCATTGAAGCATCAAAGTTATTGCAGTTATTTTGTCACTAGATGGCAGCAAACTCCACCTAATCAGATCTTGGCATCATCCCTTATGTGCATCTTCTTGTAAAACCATCTCCTGAATCTGTAAGGGTAAAACAAGGAGTCATGTTTGCAGCCATCAGAGCCCACATAAAGATGGCCAGTCCCAGAAGCACCAATAACCACTGTTATTCGAGTCCACGGGTCCACTTTGTTCCATCTGACCAGATCCATCTATGTTCTTACAATGTTTTCCCATGTACACATGGCTGAGAAGGTTCCTGAGGAGCCTCAAGGACACACTGTTGTTTGAGATTTGGAAACATTGGGGAGAATAAGGAATCATAATGATTCAGGCAACCTCTGATGTGCCTGAAGGGAAAATCCAACTGAAACTGGGGCTTCCACTTAAATCAGCCTGAATGGAGCACCTGCTGTTTGTATGCTTCTCCTGCTCCATGTTGGATCCAGCTATGACTCTGCTTGAGGCGTTTGAACCATTCTGTCCACACCACAGACTTATTGGTTATTTCTCATTCATATAAAACTTCCAACCATCGAGGCCCATTGCATTAATGCTGCTAATTAGCTCATTAAGGCAGGACAAGCAGTGCATTAGCAAGCCAATAAGGGCTGAACTTTAGACCCAAAGGAGCAGAAGAAACATGGGTCGTATAGCAAAGAGGGTCATCCTGGTGGCTTATTGTCCATACTGATAGTGATGAGTGATGAGTCATAGTTTGCCACAGTCTTCTTGCTTCATACCGAACTTTTATTTCGGGACATCTCTGGAAAAGTGGCCGAATGCAGCAGTGAGTCAGTGATGTTTCCACCTTTCAGATTCCCTTTGAGTCAACTTCAAAATCACTGTTTCACTAACATTTAGAACTGGTTGAAAGAAAGAAATCAGCCCGTAAACAAATGCACAACAGATGTGAGCTCTGAATATGAATTCTAAAACTGAAACTTTATTGGTTTTTCTGAGCATGATGAATACTTTTATTTGATGTACACAGCCTTGCAGAAGTATTCATACCCACTGAACCTTTCTCACATTTCGTCACCTTGATGTATTTTATGTGATTGACCGACTGGAAGTAGATCAAAAGAAAAATGCAACATGGTTTTGAAAAATAATTACAGATGCAGTTTGGTGTACATTTGTGTGGGTATGGGATGTTATTTCAGACTCCTCACATTAGCAGCTTCTTCCACATGTTTCCCTTTGTTAAACTGAACTTCTGTCAACAATGACTTTCTTCTTGCTATGCTTAGATAAAGGTGGGATTTGTGGAGTTCACAGGTGGTTGTTGTCATCTGGACAGAGCTGTGGATCTCTGCAGCTCTTCCAGAGTCACCATGGACCTCTTGGCTGCTTCTCTGATTAATGCTGTCCTTGCCCAGTCTCTTTAAGGTGGGCCTCCTTGTCTTGGCAGGTTTGTAGTTGGTCCATCCTCTCTCCATGTTCAGATGATGGATTGTTCCTTGGTCTTCATGAAGCTGGTCGTTCTCTGATGTTCTCTAACAACCTTGTGGCCAGAACCAGAACAGCTGCAGATTAAATTACACACAGCTGGACTCTATTCACTAATAAGGCGTCTGTGGAGGGCAGTTGATTGCACTGGATGTTATTTAGGGGTATCAGAGGAAAGGGGGTTGAGTACAAATGAATGCAACAGTTGTTGATCTACCATTATTCTTCAGCCTTTTCACATTATGTCTCACTGTTGAAATCTGAATGAAAAACTCTGAAGTTTGCAGTTTTAAGACAAAACGGTATTTATTTAGTGCTTTTGCTTTGTGCAATGCTTAAATGGAGACATGGTTCTTCCACGTGACATGAAGCTGCCAGCTTAGGACGGAAAGAATCCGTCACTGCTGCCAGGAATCTGGATACAACAGTTGTTGTTCAGTTTTACCATCCTGTTTGTCCTTATCACAATATGTCCCACTGTTGGTCCGATTTATGGGCATCTCCTCATCACTCATCCCCTCTCACCCCTCTCTCCGACACAGCCATCTACAACATCGTCTCCCAGAGGCAGATGTCAGGACATGGCAACTCGGACTTCGCGCCGGCCTCCAACGTAGTTCCCATCACAGTTGAGCCCACCCAGAGCTCGTCCAGCAAGGGTGCCTGCTGCCAGAACAACTGAGACCTTACCACTGACCTCCTCCTTCGTCTCAGTGGAGAAACAGCCAGATAGACAGAGACAGGGAAGGTGGAGTTGACAGGTAGAGGGACGCTTACACTGGGTTTTGTCTGGTTCAGATGTGTGGAGGGGGGGTGGTAAATGAAGGATGGACAGGATGTGAGAGAAGGGAGGATTGGGATCAGTTGAAAGACAGCAGGGGAGGGATTTTGTAACGGGCCATTAAGAAGCTACATCATCACAGTGGATTCAGGTTCTAATGTTAAACTGAACATGCTAGAAGGCCTTTTTTCTTATTGCAGTCTTTTGAAACGGTCGTCCCTTTTAAGAAGCCGGATTTTACAGGCTAATAAATGTTTCCTTTCCATTTTCACTCCTGGGATATTGGGCAGTAAAGATCCACTTCCAGAAGACTGAATGGAAACCTTCTGTCGCAGCTCTTTCCCATTTTCTCTTCATCTGGAATATTTCATAGATTATGTCCTTCTCTATATTTATTAACACTTGTTAGCATTGTTTGGCCAAAGGGTTTCTCACACTAACTGCTTCGTAGAAACAGGATTTTCCTTTCTTTGATTGTTTTCCTTATTTAAAATGAACCTTTCCTAAATGAACATAATGGAATAAAGACAGTTTTGCTCCATCGGGCCTCAATGAGCAACAACATCCCTCCCTAACAGCGACAAGCAGCTTCTTTCTGAGTGCTTTTGATCTTTGTTTGGGCGCCTCTCCTACTCTTCACACACTTTGTACTCTAAAGATGAGTCATGCTCCCGCAAGCCTTTGCACAGCATTAACTCTAAATGGGATGGGATAGCTGCATTGGTGCTGGATGGGTTAACTGCAGTGCATGTCTGCTCCCCTCCTGACCGTTTCACCTTTTGCCCCAAACCTTGAGGCGCAGTGGGGAAGATCTGGGAATGGGTTTAAATGCATGGACGAGCCTGTGCTGCTGCCGCCTGCTAGCTGGGATGAATGAATGAATGGATGGATTGGATTTCAGGGGATGAGATAGTGAGGGCACTCAGCCCTGCCCTGCTCCTGTGGTCTCTGATGTACCCGTGATGGCTTGTTTTACTGTAAATGAAATCCTCCACTGCCTGCTCACCTACTCCTCTGTCTCTGCACACTGTATGTAACTGGAACAGGACTCTGCCTTCTGGGATCTCCCTGAGGTCAGCCTTCACTTTCACTTGTCTATATTTCCTGTCCAAGGGGTGGGGGTTGTCTTCGGCAGCCAGGATTGGGTTTGCTAGTATCTAATAATCGAATAGATGAGGGAAGGGGGAAGGACCGTAGCGTTACAGGGGGGCTTGATTTAATCCAAAGGTTTCAGACACAGAGGGTGTTTTTTTGCGCAACATCACAGACTTTTGTTCACTTCACAAGTCTTAAACTGGGTGGTGTAGGTAGACATTTTAAGTTTTTATTCTACTGTATGTATATTTGGACTGCACATGTATAAATAAATAAATCAGATTTGTTATCGCTCATCTTTTATGTCTCCAGTTTTAAAAACAGCCAGCTGATTGTTGCTCATCACAGAGTATCAACGTGGCTCTATTATTCCGTCTAATGACCAGAGTAAAGATGTTTGCAAAGTGCTGCAGGCTGATATTTTCCCTCTGATTACTGATATTAAATATTAATCGTCATTATCTAAAGATCAATTGAGGTATCAGGAAAAAAAACAACACAATCTGCTTAAACTGGAGATCATTTCCTTTTTGTTTTATTAGAAACATTTACAATACATTTTGAATCTTGAAAAAATAACAAAGAACCAGAACTAACATGGCGCAGATACAATAATAATTATAATAATCATAATAAAAATGTCTCCAAAAATGTAATTCACAAAAAAACATGTGCTATAAGAAATAAACCTGCAGTATGACACGCCTTGTGAGGGCATGGCACACTGTAACAGAGTTCAGAACCTTTTTTTTTTTTGTCTTTTTCCCGTCCATCAACGGTCCGCCACCGAGGGCCACAGCAGTGACCCTCCCTCACTGTTCACAGAGAAACCAGAAACCAGCGCCGGCTGCTGCCGGCCCAAAACACTAATGCACTACAACTACTATTAGACCGGTATGAAACACCTCTACTGTGCTGGAAAAATTGGAAACGCTACCGAAGACAAACTGTCAGACTGCATCGGCCTCGTTGGAAAAGGGTCGAGTTTCACCAGCGAGCACCATGTCAGTCCCCACCCGTTGACATGCAGCAGAGAATGGTGCCATCGGGTCAGATTTGATTTGTTTTGAACATAAAGTCTCATCTTTTCTACATATGGAAGCGAATCTGCAGCGTAAAAAATGCTCTTTCCCAAACAGCTAACTGAGAAGACGTTGGTGTGGGGGACTGAGATGGTCTCTATCTGGCTCCAAACTCACATCAGCTTTTCTAAACAGACTCCGACTATGAAAATCTACAGCGAAGAAACAGTCCAAGCGTGCTGACGTCGCAGCCCCCCTGCACCGTTTCTCCTGTCTAAGTGACCATACAATATACATGCAAGCTAGTACGGCAATGAATCTGGTGTGTTTGTGTGTGTGTGTGTGTGTGTGTTTGCATCTAGTTACATAGATCTACACAGTGCGCTGGAGCCTCCTTGATGCCTCCCCTTGCACTTCACCTAATTAACGCATCAGGAAAAGTCGATCAAAAAGGCTTTTTTAAAAGCCGATCACACTCCGCTGCTATCGATCGATCAGACTGAGTAGTGGATGTAGAAAATGTGTGAATGAAAGTGTTTACAAGTTGTGTGTGGCCCTGCTGGGCGGAGGGTCACAGCTGCCTCATTCATTCCAAGCATTGCAATTTTTGCTTTTTATATTTTGATAAGAAAAAGCGAGTTTAGATTACAGAGGAAATGAGTAATGCGTTCAGTCAGTAACATGGGGTCAGTCGAAAGGGGGGAGGGTGGGGGTTACAGCAAGCAGCACCGCTCAAAGAGTGCTGATGCAAGAAAAAATAGAGTTGAGGCACAAATCGATGCTCTGTGACTAAAATATCTCCAAATTCTAAAAATATTCTGTTATTTTCTGTAGTTCTTCCATTGTTAATGCACTGATGTTGAAGTAGTGCACCTCTGAAGTTAAACTTTCAGCTATGGGAGACTCGTTCCAGGTACTTCATTCACCTTGAAGCACATGAGAAAAGTATCCATAACTTTCATAAATAAAACTTCTTTTCTCATTTTAGTTATTAGTAGAAACTGACTTCCCTGTGATTAGAAATATATTAACTTCTTGTCATTTTAATTAAAAAACAAAATGTCTTGAGGTTACTCATAAATATGTTGCTTCATTTTTCATAAATAACATCCAGATACTGACTTTTTTCCTCTGCTTTCTAGGAAATAATAACCCATGTTAGCAAAATAGATCTGAGAAACTGTAATATGTTTTTTTTTCATTTTTAAGTTACTTTCTATAAATGCATGTGGAAGAACTCAAATATAGACTACATCAAAAACCTGTTGCAACTTCCTTCCAAAAAAACTAACTTAAAGCTCAAAAATAAAAAAGGGTGCATTAGTTCATTTTCCCCCATTTTTGTTACATTCAATGCATTGCTTGTTCGATGTGTGACTGACATGTTAGTACAATTGCTTAAGTGCATCCATTTGAAAATAAGGATTTCCTATCACTCCTTTAAATGGGAATCTACATAAATGCATAAAGACCTTTTGATATTAAGAGAAGAAAAACATCTACTTTTTACTATAGTAGCAACCTTAATATGATATAGTAAATAATACTAACACAAACATAATGTATCGCTGAGTTGTCCCACCCTCTGCAGCTCTACAAGAATTCCTTATTTCAGGTGAGCTGGACAAATGAAACTTATATCTTAGGACTTAAACTATGTTTCAGTCAGTTAAACGACACAGTAAATATATGGTTTTAAACTGATGTTCTCTTTAAGGTCTTAAAGCTTTTATACACTTTAGATATCAGGTTGATGGATCCTTTTATGAAGTTTTTTCTCGATAAATCTTTCCTTTTGTAATAGTTTGAGTATCATGCAGGTGAACTAAGAACGTGTTATGCCTTTATTAAATACAGCATTTTATTACTCTTTTAAAAACTCAAGGGTGTGAAGTTTAGATTTCATCTCAGCCAAGTTTCATTTTTAATTAAAACGTCTGATGCTCCAGTTGATCAGGTAGAAAAAAAGTGAGCGAGATGTTCTCTAATCCGATCTCTTTGGGCCAGAATAAGTCCGTTAGTGGTGTCCGTCAACGTGACGTGGTTTCTTTTTGAACAAATTCATTTGACTTCTGGGAGTAATTCCATCATTTCGTAGCTCAGTAAACTCTAAACAGAAAAATCTGATTTTTATGCTAAATTGGTTCAATGATGTGATAAGTTAGCTCTCTTTTGTTCTTTGGTTATATCTGACCTTTTTCTGTCGAAGCAGAGAAAAAATAAATCGACGTGGTGCAAAACAAGGATTAAATGACCGCAGGAACTCAAACACGAGTTCCCCACTCGTTATTTTATTTTAAGCCCAAATCCTCGGAGACGTCGTCGTCCATCAGAAGCTGTGCAACCTGCTCCAACTCTAACAAAAATAAAGCCTCAAGTCCTGAAGTGATTGATACAAATATGATAAAAATCCCAAACTTACCCTGAAGCTGTTCCTAATTCATTCTACACCATAAGGTCACTAAAAGACAGAAATCCAACAGGATTATCCGAAGAACGAAGGTCAGGTTCTAAACAGAACATTATTCAAAGAGCTGACTCCCAGTATACTCATTATTGCTTTCCATCCTGATAAATAAAAACTGATTTCTTCTATAGGGGCTAAAGTTCTTAAATATTTGCCTATTTAACTAAGACTGGATACATCAGTGGCTTCATAAAATTCATTCTTACCGTTTATAGTAGTGTCTGCTTATCTATATTTGGATGACATACTTAGTAAATAATATTTCTTACATGTATGGATCTATCTAATATACTAATATAGTCAAAAGGGTGACAGGGCACATATATAAACATTTTTTTCTCCCTATTTTGTTTTTTTAATTTACTCTAAAACATTGACAATGACACTTTGAGATTGTAAAAATAATGGTAAACTCACTTTAGGCGGGCCTGCATCTGGCTCTTCCTAGCTGATACACACACCATATTTACAAAACAGCGCCTCCATATGAAGAACAACCCTCCTTAACTTACAGCGTCTAAACTGGGAGAACCTCCAATAAGATATCTTTGTTAAACCAGTGCAGAGGTGAAAAGGGGAAAAATTAGAGCTCTCCCAAATTGTCACTACTGAGCACAAGAATCACTGGAACACACAAGAAAAAAAAATGATAGGGAATCCTTATGTGCATGTCTTTGAGATTGTGTGAGATAAATTTCACCATCAGCAGTCGGTTTGGTATTGATCAGATGCGCGTGTTTATAATAAGGTGCTTTATTCTTTTTTTTTTTTTTTTTTTTTTAAGTCATGTGTTTTTAAGAGCCTAATGTCCGGAATCCCCCTAATCCCCACCCGAGCGCTTTGATTCACATTCTTCTTTTTCAAAAATAACTTCTTTACAAAGTTTGTCATTTGGGGAGTGGTACTGTATCAAAAGGCCAAAGTTGCTACCTTGTTAGCCAAAGCAATGGCAATATTCCATAAAAAACATTAAGGCAGAAAAGAAAACTACTAAAAACATACTAAGTTCAAAGAGTGGTGTCATACCGCCTCGTGATGCTGAAAGCTTCGGCCAAACCACTGTGCAATTTCTCCATCCCTAAAACTATTCCTCAGTCCTTCTGATAGATTTCAAAGTACTTTTCTATGCAAGTACTGTGCTTTCACTGCAATCCCCACATCTTTAGAGAAGGGGCCTGTTTGGCCCTGAAGACTGGATTTATTTAGTTAAAATGAGTCCAAACCCAAATTATTCATCAATGCAACAGAAGAGAGGCCTGTTGGATCACTGGTGTCGCCGCTGCACATGGCCCACATGTGACAGCAGCCCAAAACTCCCTCAAAGACCTGGATGATCAATAGAACTGCTCGGTCCAAAGGCTTTTTTGTTTTTTTACCTTTTTTTTTTTTACTTTTTTTTTTTTTTCTTAAAGCATACTCCTCCCTTACTCCCATCATTCAACAGCTTTAATCCCTACAACCCCCCCACCCCTGATCCATTGCTCTAGCCCTCCGAAATCCCCAGGCTGGGGCTAAGACAGACGCAGAGGGTGTGTAATTTGATTCAGCATGAGTGCTGGTTAAATGGGGCGTTTCCTCTGCCTTCCTGTCAATTACAATAGTCTGATTTCATTGTAGAAGTAAGGCGAGGGGGCTGCCGTTTGAGGGGAAGGTGCAGCCATGGGATGCCCCGTATGGTAAAAACACAGAGGGGGGCCTTTGTGGAAAGTCTCATCCCACAAATGGCACCCAAAGTTGGGGATTAATACTGCACCGTGTGTGATATGATCACAAAATGGTTTGCTTTTCAACATGTGGAATAAATATTCCAGGTAACTGGATTATGTATGTCTCCCCTAAACCTCCATTTTATTTCACGGCTGCCAAATTCGGCTAGTGTCTTTCAGAGCTTGTGTGTGCATGTGTGTTTTGGGACAAAAGAGCCCCCCTGTCTTTACTTGGGTAAGAAAAGGACAAGAAAAAGGGGGAAAAGAAGAGGGGAAGGAGGGGGTCCTTTTTGCCCAGCTGCATCCAGCCCCCTTCAGTGTTTCGGGGTGCAGAATCCCCACACGGTCCGCACCTGGACCAACCTATTTGCCTAATTATCAATGAGCGGATCCAGGCCGTGTCCAAGCTCTCCGTGGCCCACGCCATGACCAGCGCCCAGACAATACGGCTCAAAAGCAAACGGTCCAACTATAAGCTCAGGACCAGTGGGGGAAGGGGGTGGCATGAAAGCCACTCCCTAAGAAAAGAGAGAAAGAAAGGGGGCTAGGCAAGACCTCCAAACTCAGGGTCACAGCCACAGTGTGCCATGAAACACCTGCTCCTGTACAGCTCTGTTAATTACAGGGGGGGACGGGGGGACGGGCCCCTTGCAGCTCACACAGAACGCTGTCAGCAGAGGAGACGGGAAGAAAGGATTACCAGTCCTGTGTTTTACAGTATCAACTCCTTTAATCTGCTGCTGATTCAGGAGACGCTTTTCACGTTTTATTCATCTTCTGTCCATTCTAGGATTCTCTCCTGTTAACGGGCAGAACTGCCTGTTAACAGGAGGGGGCTCCTGCCTTGTCCTGCATTGTTAATCGAATGCGGCCAAACGACCGCACGAGACAATAAAGCGTGGTTAAGGTGGCTTTGAGACAAGTCCTTCGGGAATATCGAAAAGGGGCCAACTGGATGAATTCCAAGGTTTTTGGCCTCCCAAATTAAATCAGCACTTTAAGCCAACTGAGGAGCCACATGCTTTTCAAGTTCCACGAGCAGCAAAGCATTACGGAGTCTTTTCAACAAACTGCAGTGACCAAAGTGTCACCAATGGCTAGTGGACGGAGAATCCTACCTTTAAAACAACCCTCGTCCTATCTCTCTGAATAATATCGATAAAATGTAAGCAGTTTCTATAAATAATTAAAATCCTATCCCTTTTAAATCTGTTTTCTAATCCAATAAAAATTTGTTTCGTGTCTTCCTGTATGGATCCCGACTGGAACAAACCTATACACATTTTCATTTTGCTAGAATATTTTGGACCAAATATACGAACCCACAATCACAGTTTAACTGAAAACGTTGAGTTTAACTTCACATCTGCTCCTGGAAATTTCTCAAGGTACAATTTAACAATCCTGTTTTAGACCAATATGATTGTAAGGTGCAATAAATTCTGTTTTATTCCTTCTAACAACAACAATGACTTTCTAGGTCAGTCGAGTGCAGATTGGGTTCCTCAACAATCATGTTTCCTTCAATAAAACCCACTTTATGGTTAAAAAAAAGAATAATAAAATGTTCACATTACTGTCTACCTCTGCCTACACTGTGATTCATGAATGAAAAACAGCAGCAGTCAAAAAACTGAAAATGCAAGGTACTATACTTCTCTTATAAACAAAACTTTTATAAAATATATATGCATATATATATAAAAAAGAAAAACTTAAAAATATTTCTTATACTTTTTAGTAAAGCAAGCAGGCCTTCTAAAATATCTGCTTGATTGTTTTTAAATTTTCTGAAACAAAAATGTATATAATAATAATAATAATAATCATAAGAACAGTAAATAATTATTGAAGAAACACTGAGGAAACTAAGAATAAAAACGGATGTGGTTCTTTAGGAGAATATCCGGATGGCCTGAGTGACCTGGGTGTGGCACACCGGGCACTCCGGGTGGTTGAGCTCACAGATTCGGATGGCACACTCCATGCAGAACAGGTTGTGACCACAGGGCACCAAGGCAGCCGTCACTTTGCTCTCAAAGCAGGTCATGCAGTCCCGCACGGTGGCCGGCGGAGAGTCCGGCACCGGCAGGCGGCCTGGGAAGCCGTCTCCGGCCGATGCAGGTTCGCTGTGGGCGCGGCGAGCCTGGGCGTGAGGCGAGCCTGATACGATGCTGGTGACTGAGTTGTTGGGGGTCCCCCCTCCGCAGGGCTCCGGTAAACCAGGCGAGAGTCTGGTCAGGGGCAGCGGGAGGCCTCCAAAGCTTTTGGAACGCTGCTGGGTGTAAAAGGACACCTGTTTGGGGTAGTCAGGATCCCCCCAGCCCTGGATGCCCTCAGATCCAAAATACGAGCAAGGTTTCTCTCCAGAAGTGGAGAAGTTGCTCTTGTTGTAGATCCCCCCTCCCTCTCCTCCTCCTCCACTCCCGCCTCCAACCATGGCATCTGAGAAGTTCTGGCGGTAGCTGCTGGTGAGAGGCTTGCGCTGGCCCCCCTGCAGCCCCCACACCTGCTGTAGCCGGCTCTCCAGACCACCAGTGCTGCCCGCTGGGCTACTTCCACCATTTGGCCCCATACAGTCGTTCTCGTTGTTGTGGTCGTGCAGGCCTCCCGTCCGGAAGGCGATGTGAGCCTCGATCTCCTCACGGGCCCGCTCAGCATTGCTCGGGGAGCCCGTGATTTCGAAGACGGGGTCGCGGTCCCGGCTGGGGGTCACGATGTACGTGCAGGTCTGCTGCTGGATGCGTTTGATGGTGGAGCCCTTGGGCCCCACCACCAGCCCCACCACGCGATATGGCACTCTCACCTGAATGGTGGTCTGACCCGGCAGAGGCGTGGGCGGGGAGCCGCTGAAGGACACCCCAAGCTTGTTGCGGGAGGCCCGGAGCATGGAGAAGTGCTCTGCAGCAGAGATGATTTCACGACGGGCCAGTGCAACATCTTCCTTCCGACCGGTGATTAAAAACACGGGCTCCTCTCCTCTGACGGGGGTCTTGATGTACGTGTTGGTCTTGGCCCGCAGCGCTTTGATCTTACAACCTGAAAAGACACATTTTGGAAATTTTGTAACAAGTAAACATGATCCAGGAATCCATTTTTCTGATGCATGAATTACGTAAAGGGACAGCTGGTAGAAATCCAACTAATTTAGTTGCGTTGTTTCTGTCGACTGCTACCAAATTATGTTTTACCAGCAAATGATATTCAGAGTAATTAGCATGATTTATGAGGTCTCAGGATTTGAGTATTGGTCGTTCCACATGCTCTAAATCACAGCTTACCATGGCACACATGCAGAGTATAGAGGTCCTGGTCCACACAGACACGGCGGTTTTGGGGAACTTCATATTTTCCCTACGCTGCTGACCTCTCCTTGAACTTGCACACGATCAACCCAGAGAAGCGTCACTTCGAGGCCACTGACATCGTCACATCTGCCTCTTTTTTGATCACTGTTTATGAATTTTCCATATCAAAGTGCTTTAAGTACAGCATCCTGATCTGAGTGAGTGCAAATTAATGTCATTTTATTAGATTGCCTGACCTTGTAGTAGGACAGAGCAGGATACGTATTGTTTCAGTGCTTTTATTCTTCAGAAGGACTGCCAGGTACATCCGAGGTCAAGACAAGACAGTTCAGCTTATATTACATCCTCATTGGTGCAGCATTAAGGTGGGCTTTCATTCAGGCTGCTTTCTCATCAGTGCCATCTATATTGACAAGCTAAACATGCCTTAAAGAGGCCGTTCCAACTCACCGCCTAACCCGGAGAAACCAGCGTTAACCAGCCGAGGATCACAGCGGCAGGTACCAAAACATCTTAAGGCAGCTCTAGGGCTGAAGCAGGATAATGCTGCCACACAGACCCACTTTGCTCAGGAACACTCACTTCCTGGGAAGCGACTGTACGGAGAGAAGGATGGTGGTGATACTCCAAGGGGTTAGAGCAGCTCGCGCCCCATTTCTGGAAATGCCCTCTAAGGCCACAGCATGATATTAGGCTAATAAACCTGCTGATGACACAGGGGCTTAGGAAACTATTCAATTCCCTTTCTCAAACTGCATCTTAAATTTTAACAAGTACACATTAGTCTCTTAATTAAAGGATTATCAATAAATAAAAAGCAAAGATGAATTAATCAGAACCAGAATTAAGGTCACAGGAGACAGATTTGCTCGCATGCTGCTAAACTGTAGTGAATGAGGTGGTTCAAAACAAAGCCACGCTTCATCAGAAGAGAGGAGGGTGCAAAAGCATTGACTGACAGGAGGGAGAAATAATCACCCCTTCATGACAGGAAGGTCCAGCTTTACCCAGACAGAGAATGGGGTGTGACAGTAGAGCCAACCAGGGAAGGCTCAACTCATTTCCCCCCCCCCTAAATCAGACAAAAAGGGACCCCCTCACTGCACCCACCAGGTCCTCTCTGTCCATTAACAGTTATTCCATTAAAATCCAGAACTAACACTTCAGAGTAGAGAGTGGGAGTTGTGGAGGGAAACAAGGGGCACTTAGCAGCACAGAATCCAGAAAATATAATACATGGGGGTTGGGTTGTCTGTAAAAGAAGCCACCCCAGCTCCTCTGGACCCCCTTTGACATTACTGGAAGTCTGTTTGTTTCGAGGTAAAGCTGGATTTTACCGATGGAACCTCACCCACTCTGCAGTCTTTGTGCCTCACTCTGGGCCCAGCCCCCCTTCTGCCTCCACCATCCTGACAGACAACCATGTGGCTTCGAGGGTGTGCACTGAAACGGGGCTCCAAGGCGCGACCTACCACACCATTCAGCTTAAAGACGCTACAACCGTATTTTCTTTTCTCTGCCTATCATGGAAGCGTGGCAGCAGCTACATTAACATCCCCACCAATCAATAAAGAGAACACTTCTTCAGAACCAACTTAGAAATTCAGGCTCGTCTGCAAACACTTATGCACAAATCACTTTAGAACATCACAAACACTCAGCTGATGCAACTTCTGGCCGGGTCACCCCTTAAGATGACCCAAATGAATGCCCCCCCCCTCCCATTAGATCACACCCTACCCCAGATTCACACCTTTGTTTGACAGCTGCTGTCACTCATCTTGAACTCTTTGTTCAACAAGAAGAGGAAAACTGTAAAAGAAAAACTCGTCTCAATCTGCTTTGTGTTGGGAGCTAAACTTTCCAGCTCTGATCTGAAGAGCAGAAAACAACAAGGGGGCCACGCTTTCTCTTTGTCCAATTGTGTCACTGGACCAGTACGCGAGGTAAACAACGAGCTGGATAAAAGAGCGGGTTCTGAAACGTCCAGCCCTTTTCAAGCCCAGATGACTAATTCTTGGTGATGTTGTTCAGTTGAGAGTGAACGACGCCCCCCTCGTCGCCCGCTGCATGTTTTTTTGAACAGTCTGGCGCGTCTCAGACGACAAAGGAAGCAGTGCTCTCCTGCTCCACAGCGCGTGTCTGTGCGCTGACATTGATGGCGTGGATGTGGAAATCATTCGCCCAGGAGGGAAGGGAGCTCTCTCCCAGTCTCTCCCACCCCTTCCTTGCGCAAAAGCGCTCAAAAAGAGCGAGAAATGAGCGCAAAACCGGTGAGCGGATCGTTTTCTGTGGAAAGATGAGAACCTGAAATATTTGAAGCGGAAAAAGAAAAAGTGGGAGGCTGATGTCTCGGAGGAGTAGCTATAAAAAAGGAGCCCACACCACTCCCTTTTCTTTGTCAAATAACACCAGGTAACAGTTGGAGAACAACAAGCAGACGGCACAGGGAGGCATCCAGCCTGTTTGTGGGATTAAAGCAGTAAGTTTGGGGGTAAATAATGAGCGGGCAGCGGTTTACCTTGTCTCCCCACTATTTCGGCCACATGTTCGGAGCTGGGCACCGGGACGCATTCTGTTATGTTGCAGCCTCGTCCTTTCGTCTCTGCCGAGGAGCTCTCGTACAGGGCGCACAACTTGCTCTTCCCCTGCAGGATGGCCGCGTCCCCGACGCTGTTGGCGTGGTTGTGGTGGTGGTTGTTGTTGTTATTGTTGCTCCGGTCCTGCACTCCTGTTGTCGGGGCTCCGCCGCCGCCGTCCTCGCCTTCCCCGAGCCCCAGCAGCGACAACTGGCCGAGCGCGACCCTGAGGGCACGGGAGTCGTCCTCCTCTTCGTCGGGTGCTACGAGGAGACCTTCGCCGCCGAAGCCGGAGCCGGCCAGATCCCCGCCGTAGCCCCCATTTTTCTCCATGATCCCTGCTAGAACCAGCAGGCTAGGCATGGCTAACAAAAGAGTGTGTGAGACAAAGACAGGGGAAAGAGACTGGAGAAACAGCACCCGTGCCGCCTCCTCCTCCTCACCCCCTCCTCCTTCCCTCTTTGCGCTAGACCCTCCCACAGACCGCCCCCATCTCTCTCCATCCGCCAGACTCTCGGTACAGTATCGAGCTCCGGCCGTCTGCACGGTAGATGGGGCCGGGCCGATGCGTTGCTCCACCCAGTCTGGTTTACACCGACCCCCTCTCCTCTCCTGCCTCAGTGAGACAAAAAACGAGCCTCCCTCCCTCCCGTCGTACCATTCCGTCTCAGGTTCGCAAGCATGTGGCGGCCCACATCCAGCCCGTCTCCTGTGCAGGAAGGAGGAAGCATTCAGCTCACCCTCTGCGCCGCATGCAGTCGCATAAACGCAGACGCGCTGCAGAGCTGCGGCAGCGCGGGGAGCTGCATATTTATATTTTTGGTGACTTATGTAAGAACAAGCCATCCAGGATGTAAACATTCACTTAAAGGTGCAAGGGCAACGCGCACATGGTCATCTACTGGAAGATGATGTCAACTCCATGATGATGGGGTGGAAACCAGCAGCTCCCGCACACACTGAGGGAACCCTGGGGTTGTAGGACTGAAGGAGTTTTTATACAGAAATAAAAAGGAGAATGGGGTGGAGGGGGTGGGGTGGTCCGCCCACCTCTATGTGCTTTGCGGCAGGTCACCGCGCCGTTGGATCTGGCGCCGTTGCGCATTGAGGATGTTATGTATAGGAGGCAAAGAGGGTGTCTGGGATGGGGAGGAGGTGATGGGGGAGCTGTGCATGAGGAGGAGAAGAGAAAGGGAAAGGGAGTTGTCAGACAGGCGTTGCAGACCTTATGCGGTGGGGGGGGGACATCAGTAAAACCCTCGCATTTCCCGTTTGAAAAAAAAAAAAAAAAAAAAAAGGGTTTGCAGCAGCTCCGCTGAACAAAGAGCCGCGCCGCGTGTTTTTTCCGCGCAAAGACTCCACAACATGTCCTCCTGAAACCACACCGACCGCATGCTTAAACTGCTCCCACAAACTGCAGCCGTACATTTAAAAATGTTATCGATACAAGAAAATAAAACCTGGTTGGATGTAGTCACGCAAAAAATTAAAATACTTCACTAGTAATTAAACTCTAATCTGCAGCCTTTAATAAGAAAAGTACATTTCAATGGTCTGATTATTGAAGTTGTTCATTCTTGACAGACTTGATCATAAAAGCTTTGAGGAAATGTTGGACCTGGTGTAGAAATTACTATGCAGCGCTGAGAAACAACTGATGTCTATGTCTTCAGCTTCCTCCAAGTGTCAGTCTCCAAGTCAAGCCTCTCCATACCATCTGTGCATATGCAGGGTGGCTTGCATAAGTCTGTACCTGCAAAGCAAACTCAGGGGATGTTCCTACACTCAACAGCTCCACCCTATAGATTCTTCTCCCAAGAAAACACAAAGTTTGCTACCTCACCTGGAGACAGAACCGTACTCCTGGTGTGTTTGTGTCTGTGTGCTGCACAGAATTCACTTTTTAGAGTCTGTTTCTACCCCATCTTTTAATTTTGAATGCATTATTCTCTATGTTGTACAGCTTTTTACCCACAGACACAATAACACACAGTCTGATACGACAGCCGGAGCGCGGCTGCATGAATGTTTTAATATTTTCGTGTGAGAATTACTGTCTGCTTTCTGCTGCCACACTGAATGGAGCAGTGATATGATCACGCATTTCCAAACAGCATCACTGAAAATAGGAGCAAGGTTGCTGTTGTGATAAGATGGAGCCAGCAAAGGTAGAGCAGGTGTATTTACATGCGTAATAAAAGTCTAGACGTACTCTCTGGGTGCCAATCAGGAAGGGGTTAGTTCTCTGAGGGGGTGCTGCAGATGAGGGCTCACCGGGAGGCTCCTGGTATGAGGCCAGGATTAAAACAAACGCCCACTCTGTCCAATAATAAAATAACAGCAGCGGCAGGAGAAGAGCAGGAAGGCGTGAGGCTGCGGCCAGCAGGGTCTGTTTCCAGCCCCCACCCAGAGGTGAAGACAAAGGACCCGGAGCTGGGGGGAGCACTTCTTAGCAGTGTGCTCACTGTCCAAGAGGTCTTGTGGCTCCATTAAAGGGGCCCACTGGGACTGCAGGGGCCCGATCAATGACAAACATGGATCTGGGATCATGTTTCTACCAGGTCCACAGCAGTCTCAGCCTGGATGTGTGAGCTTGGAGTGGCCTGTTGTAGCACATCATCTTTATGACGGGCTCTGAAAGGACCACAGCAGGTCTGGTTTCCATTCAGACCCCCTCCCTGTGGGCCACAGTTGTCATTTGTACTCTTTTGTGTGTGTGTTAGCTACAGGACACTTGTGAAACCCAGTGTTTAGGTAATGTTACTTTCACATTTAGGAAAATCTCTGATCTTGACCATCTGCTCGTCACTGTGCTGCTCTGTTACTGTTTTTCCTTCTCAGGAAGGACCCAGTGAGAGAACTGCTATTTGCACACGCGTCTCTTTGTCCACGAGCAAATATTGCTTTCACCTGTGGACGGTGTCTGGCTTTCAGAGAGGACAGGCGATAGGCTGTTAATGTGTCTGAGATTCCCTGAAGGACATCCTTTTGACTTCCTCGGCCAGATGTCCCTTTCAGGAGTTCTCGGTGCCCCGCCGTCACTTGAATGGGGCCTCAGCAAGCACAAAGAAATGTGTTGGCTGAGCACCACGTGCTGATGCCACGCTGAAACTGGCTCTCAGGGATGATGTAAGTCCTCATGCAAATTGATACCACATCGTGTGCTCATAATCCGCAGAGAGCCTTGAAGTCGATCAGCTGAATAAGTGAATCACCAGAGGCAGAGGCCGCTCTTTGTGTGCGGTCTTTCCTGATTAAACTCTGATTTGTTTGTGTTGTAATGTTTGTTTTTATCTGTTTAGAGGTTTTTTCTTATTTCAGGTCAGAGCAGCCGCAGGGATCATAGAGGCAGGAAAGGCTGCATTAAAGTAGAATCTGAACTGCCTTGGTTCTATGGTCTTTATTTGCAGTTTAACAGGATTATGCTTTTTCTGATATTCAGTAGTTATTAGTGTGACCCATAACCGCATAATCCTTACAGGTTAGTGAAGTTTCTGATTTAATATTCTAAACTCTAGAAATGCAGATAAAGATAATCCACAAACAACCACTGAGGCATTTATCAGTCGGCTAGAGATCAATATTAGACATTTCACCTTAAAAATTAGATTGTTTTGCCCCTGTTCATTAAATGCATCTAAACTAAAAACTCCCACATTTTAATATAAATAAATGGATCGTTTAGCAGGTTTTGTCATTTACTTTGAGTTCATCTACAAAATAAATTAAATTAAGGTTCTTGGCAGATGGATTGCATGCCTCCATCTTCTGTTGGTTTGAAAGCTCTTCCCTCCGTCAGAGAGACTGCAGGATGTTTTAAGGTAAATGTTTGTTTCATTTAACTGTTAACACAAGGTTGAGTTGGGATGTCTTACCATCCAGGTCAGACCTCAAAGAAACACCAGGAACCATTATCAGCATAAAAATCCTCTCATCTAAACTCTGGACACCAAGAACATTTGAGAAAAGTATTTTTTGGTCACCAGGTCAGTTATTTCAGCATCACTATGAACACATTCAGCATCTTTCTCCTGCTGTGAAAAGCTCACAAAGAGCTGATGACCAACAGACACGTTCTCACCTTCGAACTACAGACAGTCCAGCAGGATGTTGTGATTGGGAGAGATGCTGTCATTTGGGAATATGAGTCAGGTGGAATGACTTCATTGCTTTTTACGGGTATTAGGTCATCCTTTCCCCTCACTTTCCCTATTTCCACACCCTCCCCCCACCTCCCTTCACACCCCTCCTCCCTCTCTCCTGTCTGCCATGTGTAATCACATTGATACTGTGCAGCTATCGTGACACGCCCAGAGATGATGAGTAAGGCTCACCTCACCGCTTGCTGCCCGTATGGGGGGGTGATCTCACAGAGGGCTTTGAACTCCAGAGATCCCTCTCGGAGTCCCGATTATCCCCATCTTCAACCTTTGCCTTTATTAGACATAATGCGTTTAACTGCACATTGTTCAAATCACAAACTGATCACTCAATTGAATCTAGAAATAATCATCTAACACTTGTGCAGCACCAAAGATGACGCTTTTGTGCACAGTTGAATTCAGATAAAAAATAGTAATATCATGGATAGAAATCTGTAAAAATAGTATTTCTAGATCTAAAACATTCCAAGCAACATTGATGTCTTTGTTCACACACACATCAGAGGTGACCAAGTTTAATTCCCCGAAAGGTAAGTGTTGATTTCTCACATTTTTGCTGTTTATTTAAAAGGAAATGTAAAATGACTTTACATTTAGCAGCTGGAATTGCATCCTGGTTCCTCCGCCGTGAAACATTGACAGGTATGGCGTTTGTTTGATGTTTTTAAGGTTGGATAATATGGAAAAAATCAAACATGGAGAAATATTAGTGTTCTTCCTTATTTTAAAGATCTGAATTTGTTTAAGAAAATTGCTCAAACAAGCAGAAAACGTTTCATACTAATTATCTAAAAAAGATAGATGTCATCCGAATGATGTCAGCTTTTGGCTCATCTACCAGCATCCAGTCTTGAGCTGAAGATTTTATCCATCAGTATTTGTTTTTTTAGCCTATAACAGGCTACCTTTTATTTTTAAAAACTAATTTATGATGAAAAATGTAATACAAATTGAGGGAACTAAATGATCCTCCAGTTATAAAGCCCACTGAGGAGTTAAATGTGTAGAGGAGTTTATAAACATCTAGATAAAATGATTCATGCAGCTCTAAATGCTTCGACATGCATATGTCAGTTATAAAGCAAAATGATCCGTCTTTGACGTGAAAATCCTGACCTGCCCTGCCTCATTGAATAGAGACCCACAACCCCTTTGTGTCTGCGCTGTAAAGTTATTTACATGGTAGGAAATAGTTTGCCTGGAAATTATAATCATAAAAATAATAGTTCCAAATGTTTTACATAAAAGCATTTTGAAATTTAATTTCATGTCACCTAAAATGAAGAATTTGAGTAAAAATCTATTCAAATTCATTACTGATTTATATTAGATATGTTCAGTATAAAAGTCATTGTGGACATCTTCACTTTGACTCAAAACGTGATTTTCTTTTCTCTGCTACACATTTCCATGAATCTTGGGAGAACTCCTTTCCTCTTTATTGCCATGTTTCCACCAAGGTGGAGAAAGGAAATTCTCCATCCTTGTTTGGACCAGGAAGTTTTGAAATGAGCCGGAAATGTAGTTTTTTTTTTTGAAGACATCCTGCAGCTTTATGATGAAACCGTCTGGAGGAAGCAGAATGAGCTCAGACCTTTTTGGATGCAGTTCAGATAACATGATGCATAATGCAGATCGACACTGTTAAACTCTTTAAATTACCTCCATAAACCAAATATTGAGTTATTTTAAAGTGATGTGAAATGTTTTCTGTTTTTCTCTCATGCAGATCATTTTAGTCACTGTATGATGCTATGAATTGCGCAGGTTGGAGTAGCTCAGTTAATTTTCATTAAATGAGCTACAACAACATTTAGTTTACCTTTGGGATGGATAAATTATTTTTGAATTGAAGTGTTTTTGTCAGTGGCTATTTTACCTTAAAAACACATTTAATTTACAGTTTTATTCGTAATATTTTACTCTTCTAATATGCTCTGCTGGGTGGGAATCTTCCTGTTGTTTGTCTGAAGCACAAACTTATCTGTTCGAGCTGGATTATGCAATAATTTCTTAGCACCACAGATGACAAACTATTACAGTCCTGGAGGTAGAGTATGGATACCAGTAGACGTTACGTCACAGTGAGTGTGGATCCAGTCTCAGCCTTTGTTTCCTCAGATTCCTGATACCTCAGAGTGTGACCCACAGCTTTGCTGTACCATTTATGAACATTAGGATTGTAAACAAACCATTTGCAGCTCTGCAGCATCAGTCATGAAAAATTCATTCTCCGTGGTTACATAATGATGAGCATGTCTAGGAAGCCAGACCAGCACTATCTGGTTTTGTTATATTTGTGTTTTTGTTTGTATTTGGAATGAAACGAGGGTCACCGGGAATGAAACTGTCTGCGCCGTTCAACCGGACCATGTGTACTGCTCCGTAATGGCACTCATGCAGCTTTTGTTGCCTTGAGGAATGGTTGCATGATGGCTCAGTGGATGCCACTTTAATTAAATTATCAATTCATGTAAAACCCAGAGCAGGTCAGTGTATCAATCATTTCCAAAGTGGGGTTTATGCAGGCAGAGTGGCCCCCAAGGGCTCTCCAGTGTGTCCTGAGTGAAAATAATGCTTCTGTTATTTAGTCTCATTTATGCTACAGACATGCTGCGTCATTATAAATGTGTGCCAATGGCAGCTGTCGATACAGAGATGTGAAACGTTTTCCACCGAATCTAAAATCCTTCAGAACAACTTCCAGTCCAGCTCAGAACTTCTGGCAAAGCTGCAGCTGTAATCAGAAAACCAAAAGGCTGTCACAGAGACATGTAGTTGATTTTTACAGATTTACACCTTTGCCAAACGTTTCCAATAGGATTTCAGTGCAAGTGATGCAGCCCTTAAACCTTTTCACATTTGATCATGTTTAACAACAGACACCAGCCTGTTTTTTAGTGATTTTGTGTGACTGAGCAACAGAATATTGCATGACCTTAAAAAGGAATGAAACAGTTGCTTGGTTTTCACATTACCACATCTAAAAAGTGTGTTCTGCATGTACAAAACCTCGTTCATAATCTGATACCGCTAAATAAAATCTACCGGTGTGTTATTTTCTCAGTTTAAATATGACTGTGAAGAGCTCAGAGGTTTGACTGAGAACATTAGAGAACAAACAACATCATAACGTTTAAGGAACACAGCAGACAAGTCGGGGAGAAAGTTCTGGAAAAGCAGAATTAGGTTCCACAACAATATCCCAAGCTTGGAACATCTCCCAGAACTTTGTTCAATCCATCATCTGGACATGGAGAGAGGATGGACCAACTGCAGACCTACCAGGACATGGACGTCCACCTAAACTGATAGGCTGTAGGTCCATGGTAACTCTGGGGAAGCTGCAGAGATTGACAGCTCAGGTGGGAGAATCTGTTGACTAGACAACCATTAGTTGTGTATAAGTCTGGCCTTTAGGGAAGAAAGGCCAGAAGAAAACCACAGTTGAAAGAAAGGCAAAATAAGTCCCATTTGAAGATTGCTACAAGCCATGTAGGAGAGTCTGCAAACAGATGAGACCAAAAATAACATTTTTGACCAACATGCAAAACGCTAAGTCTGGAGGAAAAAGTATCACCACACATCACCCTGAACACACCGTCCTTATGGTGAAACATGGTGGTGGCAGCATCATGCTGTTTGGGTGCTTTTTTTGAGCTGGGCAGAGTTGATGGAGAGAATTCCAGGGCAATCCTGGAAGAAAACATGTTGGAGCCTGAAATAACTTTTACTGTGGTGGAGGTTTACCCTCCTACAGGGTCCAAACATACAGCCAGAGCTACATTGGAATGGTTTTAGAGCGTGCAGAATGCACACTACACTAATGATCCACTACTTTGTGTTGGTCTGTCTCAAAAAAATCAAGTTTCCAGGGGTATGAATACTTCTGACACTATCAAGTCCCATTGGTTGCTTGTCATGTTTCGAGCTATAATCTCAACCTTTGTCCTGCTTTAAGACCTCAAACCTGCAGCTCAGATTTAGTTTGCTGATAGTAGCCCTTTGGTAATCTCCAGATTTCATCGTTCCTTTCCTACATGAAGCGTCTCCAGTTCCAGAGGCAGCAAATGAGCCCCAAACTGATATTTTTCTGTCCTTATGGTGTTTCGTATACGGTCTTTTACACAGACCACCATTACTAATTTCTCTGTCCAATAGATCAGAACAACCACCTTTAGTTCTGTTCTTTCCTAAATGCTTTGTTTGTTGTTCCAGATCCATAAAGGCCTACTCCACGTTTGAGACCCTTTAAATGTTGTTAGATGTTAATATTTGTAATCAAGCTTCAACTTTCACAGACTTCTCTTCCTGACCGTTCAGCATCCCATCCTGAAGCTGTTTCTGCAGGGTTTGCAGGATGCTGCTGGGTCCCAGATGCCTAATTCACTGCTTAATTCAGGACAATGAAAAATAAAACATATGAGTTTCATTCATCTGTTTAGTTTATGGTGCTAATTTGTGGTTTTATCTAAAGTCTTTTTTACAACTTTAGATATTTTATTAAATATTTTAATCAGGCAACCTGGACTTGGTTGCATTTTTTTCTAGTAATGTTCTAAATAAAAGTACAGGTCTGAAGATCTGACTTATCTTAATTTCTTCATATTTTCCTTACAGACAACCTAATCTTCTGAAGTTGTCTTGATTAGTAGTTATTCAGGCATTCAGAAGGCCTTTCAGTCATTCTTTGGACTTTGGCCTCTTGTTCACTCATTTTCTATCCAGAACCTAAACATTTTCAGAGGATTGTTACTTTTTAATAAACCACTTAACTCAGAATAATAAATTATTCAAACACTGAAACTGAAGCATGACAAAATTAAAAGAAGTTTTAGACTAAAATCCTTAAATTCACATTAACTGGTAATTATCTCCAGTAGTGAGTAAAAGCCCTCTTTAAATCGGGAAATTCTTCGGTTATGACCCGTGAACTGTTCAATTCAATTAAAAACTGCTTTATTAATCCCAAAGGGAAATTAAATGTTGTTGTAGCTCATATTATGAAGGTTTCTTCAAAGAGTCGTTGTAGATGCTGATGGCTGTGGGCAGGAAGGATCTCCTGTAGCGCTCCGTCTTACAGCAGATCTGAATAAGCCTCTGACTGAAGACACTCTGTTGTTGTAGGACAGTCTCATGAAGAGGATGCTCAGGGTTCTCCATAATGTTCTTCATTTTATGAAGAATCCTTCTTTCCACAATGATCTCCAGAGGTTCCAGAGGAGTCTCCAGAACAGAACCAGCCTTTTTTATCAGCTTGTTGAGCTTTTTTAAGTCCCTGGTTCTGATGCTGCTTCCCCAGCAGATGATGGTAGAAGAGATCACACTTTCCACAACAGACTTATAGAAGATATGCAGCATCTTGCTGCAAACACCAAAGGACCTAAGCTTCCTCAAGAAGTACAGTCTGCTCTGTCCCTTCTTGTAGATGGCTTCACAGTTGCATCTCCACTCCAGTCTGTTGTCCAGGTGAACACCGAGGTATTTATACTCCTCCACCACCTCCACTTCTTCTCCCATGATAGAAATAGTTTTTGACTTATTCCCGTTTCTCTTAAAATCTACAATCATCTCCTTTGTTTTAGTCACGTTCAACATGAGATGATTGTTTCCACACCATGCCACAAAGCGGTCCACCACCTTCCTGTACTCAGCTTCTTGTCCATCTCTGATCCACCCCACAACTACAGAATCATCCGAGTATTTCTGCAGATGACAGGAGTCTGTCTTGTACTGGAGGTCTGAGGTGTACAGATTGAAGAGGAATGGTGAGAGTACAGTTGTACTGCATTGAGTTATCAAGCCAACATAAAAGGTTGACATCTTGTTATTTTATCTCCATTAAGAGAGAACAACACTGACACAAAATTTAATACAGTAGACCAGACATTCCAGTGTTTTTATTGCCTTTAAAATATTTTTAAGGAGAAAAAGCTGGCATATGATTGTATTATTTTCAAGCTGAGCTCATGTCCTTCCTTTTCCAAGACCAGTTAGGATGTCCCACTGATTCTCCAAGAATGTGGAAAATCATGAGGTTAAGGCTAAAGGAAGAAGTGATAATGTATTTGGCCTTAAATTACATCTTTAGACACTTTGTTACCAGCAGCCTGTTACAAAGACACATCCCATTTGTTTTTATTTCTTAAACTAAATGTGTGTAAAATACAAGTATTAGGTTTAAATACCAATAAGATGGTCGCCACCATGATATCAGCTGAAAACGAACAATGAATTGAAGGTGATGCATATCTCAGGTTAGGGCAGGATGTGCTTATATTTCTTAAAGGTATCAGACAATGTTTTGTGCTGTAAATAGTTTTAGTTCCTGACACGTTCATAATGTTCCCCATTTTCCACGAGGATTGTGTAAAACAAACAAACAAACAAACACACAACAAACTTAAATGCACAATCTCAGTTTATTTTGCATGATAGATAAAAAAATGGAAAAGGAAAAACTTAAAGCGGCCTTTATGCTATGTTATACTCTAAAATGTATATTGTTTCAATAATTATGTTTTTAAAGGATGGACATTGATAATAAAAAAAATTTAAAAATAATCTCTTTATCTCGAAAGGAGTAAAAAGCTCTCAAATCAAGATAAATATATTTAAATGTTAAACTCAAACCTTTCTGTAAAAACAATTCCCTCACCACCATAACCTGTTAAATCCTGTCGCCAGAGGGCGCCCGCGAGTTTCTTTGTAATTAGCAGAGATTGGCAGCCTAATCAGCAGCGCAGGTCTGCAGGTGGTGACTGTCTAGAGTCGGCTCGGTTCGGCTCTGCAACTCTCCGTTAAGTTCAAAGCAACCCTTCAGAGAGGAGATAAAGTGATGATTAACCGGCCTGTCGACATTTTTAAAGGTCAGCGGTGACCGTGAAGAGGAGAGGCGTGTTTGAAACAGTTGTAAGATAGAAGGTAAGGCGAGAGACTGAAAGGATCGCTGGCTTTCAGAAGAAAGTTTTTCCTTTTTTCTTCCTGTGTGTTTTATTAAAGTAGGCAGACAGTCAGGGAGTTGAATCAGTTCATGAACTTAGTGACACAGGCTGTGGAAAAGAAAAAAAGTTTCAGTGTAGCGTTTTAGCCGCTAGATGGCGCATCATTTTTTGTTAAACGAGTTAAGGTAGCAGCAGGGGGCGCCAGAGAGGCGCAAACTGGGAGGGTTCAGGATGATTCACGAGGAACCAGAAACTCACATTTTAATCAAACAATGTCAATAGAATTACTCTCTAAACCGTTATTATCTGCTTTGATTAACTAAACAGCATTCTGAGCTTCTCAGACCACCATGATGGACCACCTGTGTTCCTCATGAAGAATGACGGTGTAGAGAGCAGAGTGAGGTCAGCGCTTCTGTTGTGGCCACATTTGGGCATATCAGACAGCTTAGCTCTAAGCAGACGAGCCTTTCTGTTGGATATCAGCTTTCATTCAGTTTCTGTGGATGTTGAGGCCTGGATGGAGGGACTCCAACGCAACCTTGGTCCTCAGATGGTCATCGGTTTGCCAATTTTAGATGTGTCCTTGGTCTAACACACCTAATTCAAACGATTGATTACCTGCTCAGCGTTTCATCAGGTTCTGCAAAGATCTGTTGATGAGCTATTGATTGAATTTAAGTGTGTTGAAGCAGGAAACATTAAAAACATGGATACTACTCTGACTGGTATGGGTCAAACATCTGGATTGATTGAAAATAACGGCTAGTTTCACACATTAGTGCCTTTTAAATATTAGGTTTGATGTACTGATCTAGTTCATTATCAATTTTTAACCTTTTTTCTTTTAGAAAACAAACTTTCTTCATCTGTTTCTTAAATGTCTAATTGGTGGCGGATGTGTTGCTGTAACTGGCCTGTTTCTGTACGATCTGATCGTCTTCATTTTCACTTTTCATTTGGATTAAAAGAACAAAAACGAAGCAGCTTTTCTGGACTAAGAAACACTTGATCTGCTTCTGCTCCAGTATGAAATAAAATGAAAAGGAAGAAAGTCAGTTTGCAGAGCTGCAGCCTGAGTTTGTCCATAATATCTATAAACTGGTAATGAGAGATCGGAAAATATAAATGGGAAAAAAAGAACAAGGAAGTGATTAGTTGGAACATGTACTAAAAATAAAGACATTAAAGTGAAATACTTTTCCATTCTTTCTCGGTTAATAAATACAACATTCTGATACTGATGATCCAAAACAGGGAAGAATTTTAGGTGTTTGACCAATTTTTTTTTTTTTTTTAATTGTAGCATTTTAGTTTTAAAACTCTGACATTTTCAGTTATGGACCTGACTGCAGGCAGAACCAGTTTGATAGCTGTACCCTCCTAATTGCCTTTCCAATGTGGCCAGAATGGGTTTTTCCATTGTTATGGTGAAAAACGCATGGATGTTCCTTGGAAAGATGTATATCTGTGTATAGTAAAAGTCATACAGCTGGGCAGTAATCACAGAACATGTACAGGACTCTTTCTAAAGCACAGAGATGGCAAAGAATGAGACCTACTGATGGGAACAGCTTGTGGTACCAGATCTCATATTCAACTCGGTGAACCACAAGCATAGATTTAGAAACGGATGAGTCACTCTTTCTGAATGTTGGCACTTTGTCACCAGCGTTTCCTCAGATTTGCGTTGGGAGACTTACTTCCTCCTCCCTTCATGGTTTCTATCGCTCAGATCAGTCTACAGCTTAGATCAAAGATGGTCCTGGTTGTTTTCTGTTTGTTCCCATCCCAGATTCTATCAGAACGATCTGAGCCGGCTCCACCCGGCTTAGTTCTAACATGATTTGCATAGGCAGCTAAAGTCACAAAGCAACTTTTGTTGGATGTTGGGCTGCATTCTGGAAACCTGAAGCTACTTTCTTAATGATTTCCATCCATGAGTGAAGGATTGTGAAGGAAACGAAGCAAGCTATTAGTTAAGTTCAGATAATAAATCACGTTTCCAGCCTAACTTCAGTTGTGAATATTTAAATAGTAATTTGAATGAATGTAGTTTGCAGGAATAAAAGAGAAACATGGTTGTTCTGCAGAGCTTGTATGAGCTCTTCCTCAGGTTTTCAAAGATCTGAAAAGGTTTTGCTTTTTTGTTTTTCGGTATCAAAGCTCCTTTTTTCTTGGAAGAGAAAGAAGTAAGAAATATGTAAGTGAGAAATAAGTTAGGAAATGTGTTAGGTTTTATTTTCTCTGGCTCTCATTGTACAGGTCCTTCTCAAAAAATTAGCATATTGTGATCAAGTTCATTATTTTCCATAATGTAATGATGAAAATTTAACATTCATATATTTTAGATTCATTGCACACTAACTGAAATATTTCAGGTCTTTTATTGTCTTAATACGGATGATTTTGGCATACAGCTCATGAAAACCCAAAATTCCTATCTCACAAAATTAGCATATCATTAAAAGGGTCTCTAAACGAGCTATGAACCTAATCATCTGAATCAACGAGTTAACTCTAAACACCTGCAAAAGATTCCTGAGGCCTTTAAAACTCCCAGCCTGGTTCATCACTCAAAACCCCAATCATGGGTAAGACTGCCGACCTGACTGCTGTCCAGAAGGCCACTATTGACACCCTCAAGCAAGAGGGTAAGACACAGAAAGACATTTCTGAACGAATAGGCTGTTCCCAGAGTGATGTATCAAGGCACCTCAGTGGGAAGTCTGTGGGAAGGAAAAAGTGTGGCAGAAAACGCTGCACAACGAGAAGAGGTGACCGGACCCTGAGGAAGATTGTGGAGAAGGGCCGATTCCAGACCTTGGGGGACCTGCGGAAGCAGTGGACTGAGTCTGGAATAGAAACATCCAGAGCCACCGTGCACAGGCGTGTGCAGGAAATGGGCTACAGGTGCCGTGTTCCCCAGACCTGGGCTACAGAGAAGCAGCACTGGACTGTTGCTCAGTGGTCCAAAGTACTTTTTTCGGATGAAAGCAAATTCTGCATGTCATTCAGAAATCAAGGTGCCAGAGTCTGGAGGAAGACTGGGGAGAAGGAAATGCCAAAATGCCAGAAGTCCAGTGTCAAGTACCCACAGTCAGTGATGGTCTGGGGTGCCGTGTCAGCTGCTGGTGTTGGTCCACTGTGTTTTATCAAGGGCAGGGTCAATGCAGCTAGCTATCAGGAGATTTTGGAGCACTTCATGCTTCCATCTGCTGAAAAGCTTTATGGAGATGAAGATTTCATTTTTCAGCACGACCTGGCACCTGCTCACAGTGCCAAAACCACTGGTAAATGGTTTACTGACCATGGTATCACTGTGCTCAATTGGCCTGCCAACTCTCCTGACCTGAACCCCATAGAGAATCTGTGGGATATTGTGAAGAGAACGTTGAGAGACTCAAGACCCAACACTCTGGATGAGCTAAAGGCCGCTATCGAAGCATCCTGGGCCTCCATAAGACCTCAGCAGTGCCACAGGCTGATTGCCTCCATGCCACGCCGCATTGAAGCAGTCATTTCTGCAAAAGGATTCCCGACCAAGTATTGAGTGCATAACTGTACATGATTATTTGAAGGTTGACGTTTTTTGTATTAAAAACACTTTTATTTTATTGGTCGGATGAAATATGCTAATTCTGTGAGATATGAATTTTGGGTTTTCATGAGCTGTATGCCAAAATCATCCGTATTAAGACAATAAAAGACCTGAAATATTTCAGTTAGTGTGCAATGAATCTAAAATATATGAATATTAAATTTTCATCATTACATTATAGAAAATAATGAACTTTATCACAATATACTAATTTTTTGAGAAGGACCTGTATGTCCTCAGGATGAGGGTTATGGTTTACAGCTAACAAGACCATTTCATTTCTTTTCAGTTCTTGTTTATCTGTCGAGTCCGTTCTTGTTTCTGGACCTGATCTATGACTCAGAGTCTGTTGGTGTTGATTGTACAACAGCAGGGGACCTAGCAGCTGTTTCAGTACCGAAACCTTTTTTAACTTTACAAGACCGAGCTGAAGATTATTTCAGGTCGTGCATGAATCCATAAAGCCTGTTTAAAATAACTTTTAGGAAAACCAAGCAGTTGATCATACAGCGATGGAAATAAATGATGAAATCCTCGGCTGATGTTGGACATTTGCTCCATTACAAAGAATAAAACACGCTCTTATTTTTAGGGAATTTTTCATGGAAAAAGTCCAGGAAAAATGTATTTTCATGTCATTGAGTGAAATAAGTAGTCGTTTTTCTGCATCCTAGCATGACCTTAAACAAGGTAGAGAAACCATGGTTGGCCAGCCCAGGATGAAGACATTTCTCAGAGATGGTCACCAGGTTGCACTCATCTCTGGAGGGATTTCAACTCACTAACCTTTACCAAAATGCTCGTAATCCTCCAGGTTTTCTCAAAACTTCGCCTCCCCTCCATAGATCTTGCATAGATCCAGTCATGTCTCATCTCCTCTCTTATGGCTGAGGGAAGAAGGTTCATGTCTAAGATTTTATGGTACATGACTAAGTCCAGTGAACCCTGGATGACATGAAATGACCCCGTACCCTCTGCAAAAAATGGGCCCAAATCCTTATGCTTCCACCTCCGTGCTTCACTTCATGGATGTTCTTTGGGTCTTGAACAGCATTTCACCTTGGTCCACCTGAGCTGATTTAAATGGCTAAGTTACCACCTCTGCATGTCATCTAGCTCTGCAGAGTTCTGCTAATGATCCATTTTATTTAATTCCAGCATGTTGAACATCTAAAGCATGCAAGACATGAGCCCTTGAGGACTTACTGTGGATGTTCAGTGGTAAACGTGGGACAGTCTTCTGGGTTTGGTCTCGGTAACGTAGAGCTTCAAGGTTTCAGTTTGCTACAGCATAGAGTTACCAGTATGGTTCTTGGTATCTGTGGTACCAGCTGCCTTCAGATCATTAACCATGTCCTCCCTGATCCCTCACCTTTCATCCTCATCCTAATCCCTGGAGGTAATATTCTACATTGATCTCCAGGCTGAGGTTTGTTTTTAATGATGGTCATTTTATATTCCCTCCATTTCCCATTAATCACGCAAACGGTTGTCACCTTCTCACCAAGCTTCTTGATGATGTTTTTGGACCCTGATCCAGATGGTGTAGCTCTACCATCTTGTCCCTGATGTTCTCTGGCTGCTCTACATTCCTGGTTTCTGTAGCGTTAAGCTGCCCTCCCCCTAATGTGAGGGCGGTAGCGGCATGTATTTTTGTTTGGTGAAAAGCAAACAGCACAAGATTACAAGATAAGCAGAAACATTTTCTGAAGAAATGTTTTTTGGCCGCCTGCCCGGTGTTATGCTGATGTTGTTTCCAGACAAGCTGGAGAAGTTGACGTGGAGAGGAGGGAAGGCAGAACATGTGAGCTGTGTCTAACAGGGATGTGTGACTCGGAGGCAGTGTTCTCCTGGAAGGCCAACGCTGCACCCGGGATACTCCCTAAGCCACTGCCCCATGCCCAAAAACAGAGACACCGTCCTGCCTCATGTGCACACTTTCCATGGTGAGGAGATAAATTTCCTCTGCATCCCAACCTGATTGGACCTGTGATTTCGAGAACTCCACCCCGAAGAAATAAATATAAGATCTGGGTCAGTTTGTGTCAGATGTCTTAGACTTTCAGGTTAAATGATGGGATTTATTCAGCCGTTCTTTAGAAACATATACTCTTGGATTTGGACTCATTCTGTCTTGGATTCTGCTTGGACTCTACTCTGACTAGTTGTTTCAGTGAGGTTGGTCCTCCTGAAAAGCTGTTCCTTCTGCAGCAGAATTTTCTCTTTGCCCTCAGCTTCTTTTTTCCAGCAGAATAACTGGGAGTTCAGGGTGTAGTCTGCACATTTCACACTCCTTTCAGCTGGCTGGGAGCTGCTCGGCATCACCGTGTTTTATTGACAGACCACTTGCTCCAACCGCTGAGGTCAGTTTGCGCGAAATGAAAAGGGAAACGATAGGAACGGTGCTGAGGGAGCTAAAGCTAAAGTCTGGCTCTCCTGGCTCCTCCTCATGGCCTCCCCTCCCTGCAGCTCCCGCCTCCCCCTCTCCTCTCCCTCTCCAGCAGTAGGTAAATGTGCTGCAGCGACAGCAGACAGTTCAGGGCTCGAGCCAAAGGCGTACACACCCACCAGCCTAGAGCAGGCCTGCATTTTTCCACCGATCCTTTTCACACGCTGCAGCCAACACTCCCTCAGAGCAGCAGATAAACTTCCAGAAATCTCCGGCGCTTTCAGTTTTATTCCCTCCAGCAGACTGCAGGGAGGAGTTTCTAACAGCTACGGTAAGATCCACACTTTCCTCACGTGTTTCTGTCCTCTGAGATTTCGTTCTGCTGTCATATGTACGGCTCATCTATTCCATTTGTTGAGGAGTGTTGTGGAAAACTCAGCTTTTCCTGGCTGTTAAGAGCTAAACGTTTGGTTCTGAAGAGCTTAAATTTGCGCTTCATTAATTCAAAGGTATTCCAGAGATTTTCAGTGTGAGCGAGCGTGAGTTCATTTCTGTGGGCGGGTCTGAGCGTCACCACCCACATGGGTGTGCCTGAGTAGACTACGTAGCGCTGATGATGGGATACATTGTCTGGCCACTCCTGAAACAGAGTGGGCTTCTTCTCTGCACTGTTTAGTGTCTGTTTGGAGCGGCTGCTGAGAATGAAACATTCACAAGTCATACCTGGTCAGGCAGGTTTGTAGGCTGTGATAACAGTGGATTTAACAGTTACAGTTTCAAGGATGGCTTTTCTTTTTCTTTTCTAAAAAGAGTTCAAATAAAAACTTCTTTTGTTTAATCTTTATTTATACCCGAGAGTCTGTATCAATCAAACAAAATATGTATTTATATAAAAGTTTGAGTATTTAAAGAAAATAAAATGAGTATAAATGATTCAGGAAAGTTTTCTTAACTGAATAAATGTATCCAATCCGAGCCTCATCCTCAGTCCTTTAAAATCCTTATGTGGGCATCCTGCTACACTGTTTAAAATATGACTCAACACTCAGATTGGTTTATATTCGGTGGTGCTGCAAGCAGTTTTGTGCAAAGAAAAAAAAGTTACAGCAGAACATGTTGATCTCCAGAGAGGCGAAGCAATTACAGCTTTTTAGCTGTTTTTCACTTTAACTGAAACGCTGGAAACGCCCAGGGAGCAGAGGAGGAGAAGGAAGAGAGATGTTTTTATTTATTTTGCCCTCCTTGGTTGCAGCTTTATGGGTAATTATGGAGGAGTTTAAAAGCCCAACGAGGTGGAAGAAGTTTGTGGATGTTGGCACAGTTTCTACTGAAAACCTGTGATATGTAGGAGAGATGTTGAACTGAAGGTTGGAGGGGAGGTGGTGACTCTAATGCTGCATTTTATATAATAATGTTTTTTTTTTAAGCCCCAGAGCAGGGATAACAACAGGACATGATAATAAATCAGGTTTTACAACTTGCTGCACTAGGAGTGAATATTTTTCCCCAACAGGAGCATTTCCTGTTGATTCAGTGCAGTGTTTCCATTCAAAGCAGTTCCCTTCATTCACTCACCCTGTCCTCACCCACAGCTCACCCCCACATCTGATCAATAACCGCCATGGAAACCCCAAGCCAGAAACGCCCTCGTAATGCCGTCTCCCCGACCCGCATCACCAGGCTGCAGGAGAAAGAGGACCTGTGCAACCTCAACGACCGGCTGGCCATCTACATCGACAAGGTGCGCTCCCTGGAGGCGGAGAATGCCTCGCTCCGGCTGCGCATCTCCGAGTCAGAGTCCGTGGTCACCCGCGACCTGTCGGGCATCAAGACGGCCTATGAGACGGAGCTGGCTGACGCCCGCAAGACCCTGGACATGGTGGCCAAGGAGCGGGCACGGCTGCAGCTGGAGTTGGGCAAGATCAGGGAGGAGCACAAGGAGCTCAAAGCCAGGTAGGAGCAGCTTTGTACGGCAGCAGATTCCCATGTTTACACTCAATAAATCCTACAGATTCAATATGGAGTCACTGTTTTATGACTACTGACTAAATTAAACTGACTTTAATGCAGCGCCTCTGTGCCGTGCAGCAACATCAATGTTATAACAGTTATGTTTGTAGGGGAACTCCCTGGATTTCTGCCCCCTGCTGAGAGATCTTCTGGTTTTCCTGTGTGCCAGGAAAACCAGAAGATTCCTGGTACTTTTGATTGGTATTGCTGGTATTGCTGGTATTGGTTTTTGTGGAACTTTGTGGACAGAACTGCATGAATGAATCTGATGGTAGCAGTTTACTTTGAGGCTGCTCTGCCCGCAGATCACACCCAGTTTTCCGAACAACTGAGGTGGTCCAACAACATAACTCTAACAGGAATGTTGCATAGAGCCATAATGAACACTTCTGATGACGATCCCAGCGCTGAGTCTGTGTGACTCATTGATGAAGAAGCCCAGTTATTCTTCATGCCTCGGGGTGGGGTTTAGAAGTGACACACCTCTGCACGTACCCCTGTTGGGCATTATTCAAATAGCTTTCGATTCGTCAAGTATTGTCCTGTGAATACCAGCCCAATATTTCAGTGGTAGTAAAACAATAAATGAAAGAAGTATTTGACCGCTGGCATTATTGAACTGCAAACTCTGCACACACATGGAATAAATTCACAACTTTGCCCCAAACTATAGGAATTTATTCACAAAACAATTCAACTTCAAGTTAAACATATTTCAGTTAATAAACTCTTTACTAGGCTACAACAATTCAACTAAACTACCCAGAAAAATGAAGGAATACAGAAAACTAATGAACGATGTACAAATAAAGGAACAAGTGAACAAATAAACTGATGCAATGATATGACAGTTCAATGAGGATATTTATGTTTAAGAACCACAGTTTATCTTGAGGAATTTGTTAAAAATAATTATGGACAGCACCTGGTATGAATTAAAATACTCGGGTCACAATGCAAAATAAGAAGGTAAGTAAACGTTAACAAAATAATATTTTAAAGAAAGATTTGCTAGAGCAGTCAGTAAGTTAATGACGTTTTTGAATAACTGATTCTTAATGTTGTTTTAATTAGCCACCATTATTTTAGTAAAAATATTTAAGCAAATATTATTTGCCTAATTAAAAATAAATAATCTTTTGGAAAAATGATCTTAATTTTACTTTAACTAGCCATCACATGGAGTTGTGGACTACTAAAATGGTGCAGAGAAAAGTCTATGGACTCAAGATGGCGACGAGTGGCATGTAAATATTTGACCTCGCTTGCGCTAGCATTAGCAGTTAGCGGTTTTGGTTAATAAAGGGAAGTACCTTCTTTATCAACACTTTTAGTTCCACGCGTGCTTGAATTATCATTAGTACAAGGATTAAGATGTAAATGAGCAGCCAATGTCTGTGGAATCCACTCATTACAATAGTATTTGTTGTAACCTTAAAACACAACAGAACACACTCGCCTCAAGGCTTAGAGGCCTGTTAGCATTAGCTTCACCGGGTAAAAACAGAAAATTCAACATTAACAGGATTTAATCTCTTATTTTTCTTCTTTGAATATAAATGCTTATTTATATTTCTAATGGGGTAAATATAACATTTGAACACTTCAAAATAATATAAATCTGCATATAGCAGATTTTTGGGTGGTAAATAATGTTTAATGAATAAAAGACTGAAGGATTATTAAATGTTCATGTAATTATTTAGGCCTAAGCACAAACAGTCCAGGTTTGCATTCCTAACCTACGGTGATGGAGGGTTACAGGTCACCTAGATGTTCTGGAGTTGATGGAAAAAATGTTTTTTTCATTAAAAACCTGCAGCTTGACTGCCAGTTGGGGCAGAAAAATGTTTATGACACAACATTGTTGCATTATTGGGTATCATTTAATGTAATTAGTACAGGATGATTTTGTCATAACTCAAACATGCATTTAATTCTTCTTAAGTTTTGGATTCTGCTTTCAAGCAGGGCCGACCAGTACTGTCCAGTTGACATCATGTCCTGCTGCTGTAGTTTTTCTATCACATCCATAAAGCTACAGCTCCTAATCTCTCTGTAATGCTGTGATACTTCAGGTAGGATTCAGGCCTGAGATTCTAATGTTACGCTTGAGCTCCTGCTACACAGTTCTTCAGACTTTTGTGTAATTCTTCTTCTTCCTGTAAAACCTACTTATATCCAGACCTTAGGCCTGATGAAGATTGTTTCATATTGTATTTATCTCATTTTAGCATCAGCTGCATTTAGGACCTTATGCTGGTGTTTTTGGGAACTATAATAGAAACTATAATGGAAATGGAAGATGGTAGTTTTGATAATGTAACTCGCAATTAAAAAATAAATATAAAAACCTGAATCAAGACATCTGACACCTTTTCTTTTTTTTTTTTTTACTGTTTCAGGTCAGAGAAAGTGAAAGTACTACAGGTTCGCTATTCGCCCACAGCAATTTACAGCAGCTCCTTTTACAGCCTTTCCTCATTTTTGTAATTTTTTCAGACAGACCACCACTGTTCCTGTAACATCTTAAGGGACGACCATTGAGATTCTATAATGTCATATAATTATTTCTTCACAGTCTGACTTCACTGAAACTGAACATTTTTAAGCTTCTGGTTTGATGGCTGAGAGCCTCACACTGTTTCCTGACAGTTTCTATGTTCTGATGCAGGATTGAAGCCTGCAGAGTTGAACTATAAGCCCTGTGGCTTCAACTTCCTCCACCCATTCATTCCATTCATTCCTACTTGTTTCCTAAATATTTTTTAAATGGTTCAGTTTTTATGCAGTCTTTCTGTTTCTACTTTGAAAGATGCATAAGTAGCTAGAGGACACAGATGTATTTTATCATGTCTCGGTTTGTCCTCATTATATTAGGTTTTCATTGTTCTATCAGTGGTGACTTTGTCTGAAACCAGCCCCCATTAACTGCTGGTGAAAGATGGTTAATATGAAAGTGTTGAACACTATTCAGGATCTCCTGTGTGATTCTGCTGTTTTCTAGAAGCTCATCTTCTGACGTCTGTTTGGAAATGTCCCTCTCTGCTTTTATCTGCTGTGCTTCAGCCAGCCTGTTTGCTGTTTGGTTTCCATGGAGCTTTGAAGCGGCGGTGACTCAGGTTTTTTTTTTGAGGCCTCTGGAATGGGGTGAGTGGACTCTGTGTGATGGGAAGTATTAATAGACTCTGACTCCCTGCTTTGACTTGAGCCAATCTTCAGGCTGCAGACACTCGCCAGCAGCTTCTTACATTTGTTTGGCTCCTTGTTCATGTCCTTGTTTTCCTCTGAATGTGACGATCGGCAACAGGTGAAACTTTGTCCAGCTGAAGGGACACACCTGTTCAGCCTGAAGGCATCACTCTGCATCTCTTCACAGACAGCTTTGTTTGGTTAACTACAACACATGTTTCCTCCCGAAAGAAAAACCTCAAGCTGTCTGCTGAGAAAGCCACCCAGTCTCCCTGCAGCACTAGTTGATTTTGGAAATGATTAAAAACAGTTAGAAACGGTTATGCAAATATGAAAGTAGGTATACTGAGCTGGTTGGAAGCTAAAGCTCCTTTTTGATGGTCTAGGCTTAGAAATATTTCAAAACATTTAAACACGTAGCCCTGAGCTATTTGCTAATTTAGGGGTGAAAGTGTCTCCGAAGGTTGTTGTTTCAATTCACATTTCTCAGTATCTTATTTTGGCAGAATTCACCACAAATTAGACCAGAACACCTAATTTAATGTGGCTTAAATAGCTTTTAATGCATATATATATTTTTTATTTGTTAGGCTTAAATAACCCTCCAGCATCACCTTTTAATACATCTGAAGCTATATGTAATCTAATCTCCAGCTAAACAATATATGCATTGCTGCAAAACATTTATCTAAATTCCACTAGAATTTCACGTTATTTAATCTGATTAGACACTCTGTCTGCGCGGATGAAGATCCACTCACCTCGGCATGCTGAATGCTTGAACTGGCTGAGCTTTGCCCTCAGGGGGAAATGCCATCGTCTCCGGATTAATTCATATAATTATTTGTCCTCTTCAGGGCGCTTATAGACTGTGCTGTGTGCTAATACCACTTTAGTTGCAGCCCAAGATGGTCAGTTGATCAGAGTATAGAGAGAAAGGAAGTGAAACACAGGTGAGGGAAGTTCTTGCATAGTAGCACGTCTTTCATCTCAAAACATACAATATCTGTACGTTTTATAAACTAGCCACAAACGTGACAGTACATGTTTCGCAAAATGTTTAGTTTCTTTCCACACTTGTAAAAATTAGTTTTTTAGACACACGTTCATACATGGTACATACAAGTCGTCCTCAACCTGAAGGAACTTCTGTATGTGACCCGATGAGAACAATTAATTTCCCTCAGTGGTGAAAAGTGTTTCACCCCCCCCCCCAAACCCCACCATAGCAAATATGCTATAAAATCATTTAAAACTATCTGAAGGAAGACACCACTTCAGGCATTTTAAGTTCTCCACAAACTGGATGCTTCAGTAGAAAAGACTTCAGAATCCAGCTTTGGGTCGGTTTGTTTCAGTCTCTCTAATTCATCCAAACATTTTCAGGAGGACAAACTTTTCTGCTGGAGCACATTCCTCCAACAACTCAGCAAGCATGTGAAGACTTGTTGGTGCAGCAGTACCTCTTGCACACATCACTGCGTCCCTGCTGTACCATTGTTCTAAAGCAAACAGCTCTTTTCTGACAGACACTGATACTGATGTTCAGCTGAAGGTAAACAGACAAACCCTTTTCCTGCCCAGACACAAAGCAGAGATCCGCCCCACCTGTTGTGGTACAGGGTGGGGCTCCAGGTTGATGAAGCTTTTAGCTAATTCTTTTATTTTCTTTTGGAAAACTGTCTTTAGATTTGGATTAAGAAAGTTATCTTGTAGACAGAACATGGTCTGACATGTTTCCCTGCATACTGAACGTTAATAATGAAGCAAAGATGGTGCGCATGGTTCTGTGGGAACATTCATCGCCATGCAGGAAGTAGATTTATCATGCAGCACATCCCTGTTTCCTGGGCCCTGAATTTTTCACTACTGGGTTTCAGTATGTGCCGTCAGAATTAAACATTAATTTCTAGGTCTTTGCAGTGTGTGATGAATCGTTGCCCCTTACTAATGTTTCTCATTATGACACATTTAAATTTTCTGGAAATTCTCTCTGTGCAATGGGTCTCATTTTCTGTGTTCAATTTTAGAACTGCATGGTACCAGCCCAAACACGCTTAAGGAACACAGACACTGAGAAACAGAAGTAAGATCATGTTTAATAATAATGTGTGTATTCTGTAGGGGAAGACAAGGAAACAGGTCATCATCAGAAGTGGTCTATCAGTTGTAGGTTGTTTCAGTGAGTAAAGTTTCTATATTTAACCTGAGGGGAACTTCAAGATGTATCTCAGAGGTAAAACATTAAACAACTGTGCTGTTACTGCCGGGCCTTTGAAGGACATCAGGAGGATTCATTAAAGCTGCAGAGATCAAATGTCTCTGTCCAAAAATTTAGAAAAGGAAAATGTGCTCTTCTTCACATCAGCTGGTCAGCCTGGCCCAAGTGTGATTGGGTCTTAAGCAGAACTTGACTCAGGGCTCCTCTCTGTGTTAAGACCATCAGCACCAATGACGGGGTATTAATACAGATTCGGTGGAATCGGGTGGAAGGGGCCAAGGTTAACTGGCTTAGAGGGATCACTGATAACCGAAACTCAAACATGAAGAAGAGATTAACCTGGAAGCTTTAGACTGTAACTATGGTAACACAGTGATCAATGATGATTATTTTTAACACTTTTACAAACTGGCCCACTTCTTTAAATCTTGAATTTTGAATTAATTCACAATTCTTTATTTAATCTTTGCTGAAACCATCAAATCAAATTTAAAATGATTCCCATTTTTAGCGAACAAATATAAAACTTTAGATCTACAGTCTGTGTTAAAATTCAAGCATTTATGGGAGGCCCCTGGTGTTTCTGTGGCCCCAAGCTTAGTTTGCTTATGCCATGGTTTGTTTTTGGTACTATGGAGACATCATTGAACAGTTTGGCCCTCAGCTATTTGGAGAACGTCTGACTACCTGATGACTGGAGCAGATCCAGCTGACGTCAGCAGGATGAAACTTTGCTTGACGCAGCAGCAGCTCTAAAAGGATGGAAACGCTTCTGTTTTTTTTAAATTCTGGGTATATTTATTGGATTCTTTTGGCTTGAATCTTGGATTCTCATAAATGTTTCTAATTTGGCTTTTAGCTATAAATGCACAGATTTGACATTGATAATTGAAGAATATAAAGATGATGATAAAAAATGGTGAAGTGTAGGGATCAGTTGGGACTTTTGTTCTGGATCGATCCACTACCCCTCACCATCAAAACTACCAGCACCAGTATTTCCTGCAGCACACAAAATAGATCCAGCAGTTTGCAAATGTTTTCTGCTCTAACAGAAATAATGTGCAAATGTAACTATGATTGATTAATTTAACTTTTCGGACATCCCCAAAACTTACAATGTGATTGTTGCCAATATTGTTTTTTAATTGAAAAACTGTCCCAAAGGTTTTTAATTAAAAAAATTTTTTTATGAACTGGAGAAAGCTTCATGATTTTCATCAGGAACACTGCAAACCTTTTTCAACTACGTCTGTCTTTTAATTGATCTGTTATTCCTAAATGAGGATCAATAGTGATTGGTGACCATATCAGACCGACCTTCTGCTGCTGTGACCGAAGCTTTAAACCTGACGGTCATCACCAGGTCAGTTGGAATCTCCTGAGGTTATGAAGAAAATGCTCATTACTACAAATCTAAATGATTCGCTGATTAAAATAGTATATATGAACTTATAATACCATTTAGTTTTACAGTCAGTTTTCAAACAGGAAAAATGCCAGAGTTGATCCAACTCTGCCTGGAGACGACGAACAAGAATTTCTGAACACAAAACTATTGAAACAGGCAGCAGCCTTATGGAAAACACTGATAGACTTTAAATGATATATTATATAATTATAGAGAAGCATTGCTCCAGTTCTTTATATTTATTAAATAAAAACAAATGTTTTGTGTTCGGTTAGAACAGCCTCAAGCTTTCCACTGAATAAGAAATGAAATTCACATGATTCATTAGAAACCTCAAATATTTGAATTTAATGTCTGAAAAATTCAACTTCACCCACTAGACAGAGTGCTTGAATGCTCTTCAATGTGAATAATTTTTTTGCCCTAAATAACAAGATGTTATGTTGTTTCTGTTTTTAAATGTTTTTAATTTTAAAAAATCATTAAAACTGTTGAATAATTAAGAAATGAGGACTGTGACATGCTCTGAAAGAACTGGACTCCTACTGAAGCTGCATGTCTGACCACTTGACTCATAATTGACTGCATCACCATTACATTGTGCCTGCAGCCATCACAAAGCGTCTCTCCGCTGCATTTATCCTCCAGGGATCATTGCTTCCGTACGGCTTTCTTCACAGCAGGCATAATGAGCTGAGATTTCAGGAAGAGCACTGGTGGAACTAATAACTGTAATGGTTGCACCATCACATGATGGTGTCCCACTATGTCATGATGGTGATCATTGATTAGTGTCAGAACCATGGCACTGGGTCATTTGATAATATATTTTTTTTCTCAGATGTGTCCTTTCTACAGTTATCAGCTTCCTAAACGATAAATAAGTCTTTAGATTACCGAGCCGAAGCAGGCAGCAATCTGCCCCCAGCTGCATATTTCATCGTCTTTTCTTGTCATTTGATCACATTTCTCCTCCGTTTCCCTTCGGCCTCCGGGGGAGAACCCTTTGTTCTCTTATGATGATCTCAGCTTTGATTGTGTCAGCGGACAATTGTCTGTCAAAGTGAGTCATGACATGGAAGATGTGAGCTCAGAGAGCAGTCTTTTGTCTGGGAGTCATGTAAACTGAATCACAGAGCTCTATCAGCACTGAAGATGCTCGGGGGTGCCAGAAAATACCTTCTATACGAGGCACCATATGAGAAAAATGATTCATAGCTGGATTATCTCAGAGTTGCTCAGTGCTGCAGACAGTTTTCAGTTTTAGGGACATTTCCTGGTTTTATTGCCTTATTAAAAAGAGACATACATAGCATGCTGTATAGTGCAGTGAGCTGACCTGGAAAACAGAACATCAGGTCCGATCAAGCAGCCTTTTGTTCATACAATGAAACTGGAATCCATGAGAAGAAACATGAAGGCATGAAGCTAATTGGGAACTACCTGTAAAAACTATAAAAAAATATTGGATCCGGGCATATAAACTTCCTTCCTTGAGATGGGTGCTTGGAGCCAACAACTCAGGAAGGAAACCCAAAGATTCCTCTCCCCAGTCACACACTGCAGCTCCTAATGGGGAATACCAAGGTATTTTGTAGAGATGTAGTGTCAACAAGTTGTGGGTCTTGAGGGGAATCTTCTCTTAGTGGGATGAACCAGAAAACATCTTATTCAAACACCAGAACCTCCAGTGTAGAGTCATTTTAATTGTATGGGTTAGCATCTCAGTCTGTGAAGATGCGGACCTTCTCGTCTCATCTGCAAGCTTAGCCATCCTACAGAAGAAGCTCATTTTAGGCGCTTGTGTCTAGGACCTCGTTCATGAGTCCCATCTGTAACTACAGTAAACGTATTTGCCCCCCTTGGCTTTTTACCAGTTTTGTTACATTCCAACCCAATAGATATAATTTAAAAAAAAGAAAACACCCCCCTTTGCCACCATGAAGCCCATAAAAAGTTCTGGTGCCACCAATTCCCTTCAAAAGTCCCATAATTAGTGGAATAAAGTCCACCTGTGTTCAATCTGTGTCACATGATCTCAGTATAAACACTTTTTTTCTGCGAGGCCCCAGAGGCTGCAGCACCACTAATCAAGAGGAATCACACCATGAAGACCAAGAAGTTCTCCAAACAGGTCAGGTATAAGTCAGGGTGGGGTTATAAAAAAATAACCGGATTTTTTTATGTTCCCCTGGAGCTCCATCAAATCAATCATCTTCAAATGGAAAGCACATGGTACCAAAACAAACCTGGCAGGAGAGAGCCGCCCACCAGAACTCACAGACCGAGTAAGGAGGGTATTAATCAGAGAGGCAGCACAGAGACCAAAGGTTACCCTAGAGGAGCTGCAGAGTTCCAGATATTCTGGAGCTAAACCTGTCAGTCTGCCTCTGATCTGAGATGGGGATGGAGGTTCACCTTCCAGCAGGACAATGACCCAAAGCATACTGCTATATCAACACTTCAGTGGTTTAAGGGGGAACATTTAAATGTGTTGGAATGGCCTAGTCAAAGTCCAGACCTCAAGATGAGGTCTAGAAATCAGGATTTCTTAAATGCAGTGCTAGGTGCTGAGGTTCTTTGTTCTCCTACATGTGTACCAGACTCAACAGTTGAAATAAAAGTCTATCCTGTTCAGTTTGTGGTGATGAGAACCTGGCTGTTCCGAAGGCTCTTTGTGGGTTCAGTCTCTAACAGAAGCCACATGTGGCAGGCCCGTAAATGTGCTGGATGGAGAGCGTCCATGTTGGCCCCACTGGTGTGCGAGTAATGACAGAGCGGGCCTGCAGCAGAGCGGAACTTGGTACTGATCAGAGCTTTTGGCAGCCTGCTGTACTGCTGGTGTGTGTTTGTAGAGTTTACAGAAATGGAGTTTCCATTTCACAGCCGGCCAAGCTCTCGATGAGTCACTCGCTCAAGGACGGGGTAAATTGATTTAAGATGGTTGGTCTCCCCCCGCCTTTCTCCCAAAGAACTTCCATCTTCTTTGGATCTTTTACTCTGTTCCTCTCCATGCCTCCTATTTGGGGCCTCAGATGTTCCAACTTGGTTAGACATGCAACATGTTTCAGTGTCCTGATCTGCTGAAGCTCGCTTTGTGCAACATAACGGATGAGTGGAGCAGTTTGGATAATCCAAGCAGGGTGTTCTGCCAGCTTTCAGCATCTTTGTGTTCAGCATTAACTGTTGCTTTTGTGTGTTTGGAATGAGAACCAGAAGAAACTCAGATATAGATCCAGCTTTGACCGTTTTGATGTGGTTCCTTTTTATAATGCAAAACTTCTGCATTTATTTGGAGGCTGATTGTTGTCGTTTCACATCTGAATGGTTCATATCTTTGTAGTTTCATTGTTTGAGGCATCTTAACCATTGTTGGTTCATTTGGTTTTTTTATAGCCACATCTGGCAGATCGTGTGGAAAAATGTTAGTTTTACTCGTAACCGTTTGGGTGTGGTTGGCAAGAGAAGACAATTACAGGATACTTGTTGAAGTTGATAAAGGAACATTTCTTTAGCATTTTACAGCTCACCTGACGCTGTGTGAATTATCCTGCAGAGTCCATGTTTTACTCCAACTGTGAAGCTCTTTCTGTCCCCCTGTATCCTGTGGACTGCAGGTTAGGCTTCTCAGCACCGAGCTCTCCCGTGCTTCCAGTATTTCCTGTGTGTCAGTGTTCAATGCCAGTTGGTTGTGGCCTTGCATGTGAACGCCCAGCCACCAGTCTTCTCTCTCAACCACAACTTGATTGAGCTCCAAGTATGAAATTCTTCTTTTTCCACATTTATGAAGCGGCTGCAGCCAAAGATCCTGAAATCTTAAGCTTCATAAGCTCCACATGGGTTTAATTATTCGCTCATCTCAGCTTTCTGGCTTTTTTTTTTTTTAAAGCTCCTGGAAAAGGTGCAGCCATCTTTGACGAGAGGCTCAAAACAACAATCTGTTACTACGTGGAGCCTAAACGAGGGTGGCACTGGATCTGGCAGTTTCTTGGGATTAAAAGCAGTTCTGATTCAGAGTAATATGAAGTTCCAACTGAAGCACTTACAGTAACCTTGCACCTCTCAAAGTCAGATATTCCTGTTTACTCAAACAGAAAGTTTCCAAACAATGCAGCTCAACCTGTTATTAAAAACGATTCCAGCTTTGATCAAGGCTGCTGCCTCAGAGGATGCTAAAAGTTGTCTTTCATTAGAAGTGCAGACGTTTTTCAGGACTGAGCAGGATGTTTAAAATGAAGTCATTTCAGGTCTTTTTCGTTTGCAAAGCTCTGTGTAATTTAGTGGGATTTTATGTAAAAGATCAACACTGAGAAGTTCATATTTTTGAACAAAATAACACTTTCTTTTCTAAGCTTTTTAACAAATGAAAAATCTGAAAAGTGTGGTGTGCATCTGTGTTTAGCCTCTTTTACTCTAATACCCTTGAGGTTAACCTTTCAGCAGAATGACGACTCCACACCTGCAGCTTTAATAGTAGAGCTACTATAGTGTTATGTAGATCAAGGAATATTCACATGTTGGAATGTCCTAGACAAAGTTCAGACCTAATTCCAGTTAAGAATCTGTGGCGAGCCAAAAAACTGATCAGACCCCTTCGTTCCAATCTGACTGAGCTTCAGCTACTATACAAAGGTCAAACCCTACAATGGCTTTATATGCAAAGCTGCCCGAGCCCTCGGACCCGAAGGCTGAATACTTCACGGCACAGCTTTCTGATGTCTGTATTCAGTGTGTATTAATACGTTTACAAGGTGCTGTAGACTTCCCTGCAAACATTAACAAGTTCTTATCTCTTCTTTTTACTAACATTCCTTATCTTTATCAAGTAAAGTTGCAAAACTTTTATTTCAAAAGATCTTCCTGTGAAGAGTCTGTTAACCAATCAGGCTTTATTAAGTTGAGTTTAGTTCATGGTTACACAGATAAAAACAATAACACAACAAATAAAACCATGGTGAAAATGTAAAAAGATATTTAAAATCTGCATAGATATAAAATCAGAGGCAGTCTGACTCACTCTGAGTCATCAGACTATCTGGCAGGGAAGGGAAGGGACAGTTCATGTTTTATGTAAATACTGACACAATTCCAGGCGTTAACTGTGGGTGTGGACAGGTCTTCATTCTTCAAGGACGAATGAATCTTTTTACTACATGAAGTTTGTTTCAGTCTGGACCAAATCACGCGTGCCTCCTGCAAGCCGGCTCTCTGCAACATATCGGACACGGTCGGCATCTGTCCCAGTTTTACTGCCAACACAGAGAGCTGTGTTCTCCACTGCCGCCACATGTGGCGCCGTACTGGTGGCCCCTGGCAAATACTACTCATGACAATCACGAACAATCCCTCTCATTGTGCTCTTTGTCTCAGAGGAGACCCAGAAAACGGTCATCTGCCATCCTGGAACGTTTGTTTTAGAGTGGCCATCTTTGTGAGAAGCCCTTAAACACTGGCTGGAAGCTGCAGGCTTTTGTTTGTTTTCCAGTCCTGCTAACGGCTTCCGCATCACTTCCAGCATGTGGAGAAACTAATCCTCTGCATGTGCCCATTCTGCATATTTCTGTGGGCTATTCCCCAGGCTGTTCAAATGAACACATAATTCTGGGCAGGGTATAAGTGAAGTGCCAGTGTTTTGTGAAGTAAAACATATAAGATCACGACAAGCTGCCTTTTTTTCCACTTATAATGTCGTGTTCCATTCAGCTGAAATACAATCATTTAAAGTAAAGGAAAGAATAAAGAAGCTCAAACATCCTGGATGTTTGACCTCTATTATCGGGTATTTCTGTGTTGGAGCTGATATGATACATATCTGGACCCTGCCAATGACCCGACTAAAGATACATGAACAGGAAATTCAGCATCCAACCTTAATCCAGTCCGATTCAACGATACAATAAATGAGTTATTCAAGAGAACGTGTGGAAATTAAGAATAATTGTTTATAATTCCTGTGCAGTGGAAAATGAATAATCTTTCCTGCCGCAGACGCCATGCTAATCAGCTGTTCAGGGACTCAGCAGTACACTGAAAAAACCATTTTCCACATTATAAACATTCAAATATAAGTTAGCTTTAGAACAAAGCATCCCAATAATTTGAACTCTGTGACTTTTACAGGATGCTAAAAGTATTTTGATTGTTAAAATGGGAAACTGGCTTTACTCTGAATCTTTCAAAGAATATCATAAATAATGGAGGAAGAACTTGTTGAACATTTTAACAGTACACATGAAAATGCACACAGCATTTACCCCACAAGCCATACAATGAGGTGTTTCTGCAGGAATAATAGTTAGTCAACCTGATGGACTGATTAGGTCCTAAAAACACTTTAAATGTAGTCTTTGTCCCATTTGTCGCAGTTCTCTTTCCAAACAGTAGGAGTCGCCACTAAAGAAATAAAACTGCTCCACACCAGAAATGGCAGTAGAAGACTTTCACAGGAGATTAATCACAAAATGTAACTATATTCTGTGTTCACGATGAACCTGATTATAATGATGGAAATATTTACATATGCATGAATCTTGATGTCATCCATAAACTGCAGCTTATCACAGCTGCTCTACAGATTCAGTTACCATGTCCATGTCAGCATCTGTAAATCTGTATAAATTCACTGTAGCTTTACCTAGAGGCTGCACATGAGCAGATGTCAGCTCAATGCGATTCACTGTAATTGGCAGGTAAAACTCATTGAGACTGAAGGCTAAATTTAAACCAAAATATGTGCATCTTTTTTATTTCTCACATTTACTTCCTGAAATATTTGGTCTGTTTTTACTTTTACAGAATATTTCACATTCATGGTGGGAAAAACGTTTTTAACTAATCATTCATCATTTCATTTTTACATCACAAAAAGAGGTGGGGAGACTCTTCTAGGGTCCTCCGTATTAGAACAGAAGATATTTGACCCCTAATAGAGCAAGATCGATTTGAAAATATAGAAAATAAGCTCAAGAAAATGGGTCTCACGAGACAACAAAGCAGTTAGGTGTTTAAAGCCAAAAACAAATCAAAAGTCTAAGGCTTGCATGGATTAATGGGGAAAGGGTGGAAATGTAGTCCCAGACATGCGGCTCTACACCTCTTCAGTTTAAACTATTCTAAGCATTGATTGGTTGAGATTCTTAGCCTATCAGCAGGCAGGGAGGAGTGGACCCGACTGAGTCACTGTTGTCCAAATACAACAGTCAGTATTGTTAAATACTTACAACACCAGTTATCTCAGCTGTCTTAGTACTTATTCAGTGCATTTATTGCTGCCTACAGAAAGTTGTCAGCCAAATTAAAACAAGATTGGATCTTCTCTCTGGAGGTCTCATGAAGCAACAGAGCAGTTCAAACACCACATGATGAACACTTGGAGAAGCAGATGAGGTTACAGACCCTGAAATGGGTGAAGGTCTGTAAAACAAAGAGGAACATTTGTCTTCGGTTTGGATTGATATCCAGTTTGTTGTACCTCTCATAACTCTTTCAATAAATATTATTTATGATGGACATAGTTGTTTTAGAACAGCTTATTCTTACTGAGGTACCCTGAAATGATTAACCCGGTTCTTTTGGACCTACAGGCTCCAATCCCATTTAGCAGCATTTTTCCTCTTCATTGTTCTGCCTATAAACAACTTAGGATATTTTTATGGCTGCATGAAAACAAGCATGGCTAATATTTTGGTATACATTTTCAATTCAATTCAGTTTTATTTATGTAGCACCAATTCACAACACATGTCGTCTCAAGGCACTTCACAACAGTCAGGTTCATACATTCCTATTAATCCTAACAATTGAACAGTGCAGTCGGAGTTAGCTTTTTATTCAGTTTTGAACAGGCTCATTTCTTGCAGCCTCTCAGCTCTGCTGTTTTTATTCTGTTGGCCTTTAATCGATTTCATTTCCTCGTTCTATTCCAGGGTCCCTGTGTTTGTTTATAGAAACCCCATTATTCACCAACCTTCCTCTGAGTCACCCCTTCCCTGTAGGGTTCCTCACATAGAGCTGCTTTGTGAAAGGCTGCAGTATTTACACGGACTGTGGGCAGAGGAAACGTCGACCTTCTGGGGCTCAGGGAGAGCCCGGTCCATTTTCCCATCTGCCCAGTGTTTGAGGAATGAGTCATGGGGAAGCACCCTCCCACACGAGGCAGCCAGATGAAGGGTGCAAGGTCTTTTTAATGGCTGAGTGGTCACTCAGATGAATGTGGGAGGGTTAAGACCAAGGCGTTATATGCGTGTGGGGGTGGGGGGGATAAAACATTTGTCTTTTCCAACTCCGTTTGCAGCAGCAGGATTTCCCTTGGTTTACAGCCTGGGGAGGTTAGATGACCACCAAATCAAACATCTGAAGGAATGGTGGTGCTATTTTTTTATTAAAAATTACATTGCTGCCAGTGAAATAATATAATTAGAGCTGCAGAAGATATGAACCATCATCCCAACATTAGTATTAACAATAACTCAGTATTAGAGGTTGTCATTTTTGTGAAGACATATTTCAGGTGTTCAGGGTTTGGCCCTGATGAATGTTCTTACTAGCTGAGATGCTAAGGCTCATGGAGAGACTGCTGGGGACATTTTATACAATGGTAAACTAAGACGAGTGTCTGCAAAGTGTTCATCAATAATACCGCAATTATCATGAATAATGTTATCATAATTTTGCTAATTCCAGAGATTAACACCGATCTGATATTTGATTCACTGATGCATGTGGCGAGCGAAGGAACCCAGGTGGTTCTGTTGGACCAGCAGTGATAAAATGTTTGATGGTTTAAACGTTATTCCATGCACACAGTGGTGGAAGACTAAAGCTGATTATGAATTAAACGCCCACTAAATTCAAAATAACATTGTAGAAAGTAAAAAGGACGTCCAAGATTACATTTTTATCATTAATAGAAATCTAGAATTATAATTGACTTAGTAAGAAATAAGCGAGCAACTAGATTACATTCAGAACTTTGTCTTATTAAAGCTATTTTAACCCACAGGAACTATATGATGGAAGATTTTAGTGCTTTTAAAAGTTTAAATCTTTTTTTTCCCCAAAGGTGGAGAAATGATAATCTAAAGATGTTGGAAATGTTTGTAAAGAAATGTGTTTTATTCAGACAAGCTGGATCATTAATGCTGAGAAGTTTCTTTAGAGCCAGTAGTTGAATCAGAGCAGGAGGGACGGTAGCAGACTGAGCAGATTTGTTGTGCGTAGCAGCAAAAAACCAAAGATTTGGTGAATATAGTGCAAAGGTCAGACGATGAGCCTGGACAGGCTGGTATATTTGGCTTTCCTCTGAGACATCCAAGATGAGAAAGAAACTCTACAGCTGAGATTTTCTTTGTTTCCTCGATCTTTGTTGCTGCTCTGATCTTTTGAATTCCTTCAGAGTTGCTCAGAGGTGTGTGTGTGTGTGTGTGTGTGTGTGTGTGTTTTTTCATCCGCTGCATCCACAGCCACGTAAGCTACCGCGGCTGATGACCAAGGCCTTGGTTACCACAGCAACAGCATAGCAAAACAGGGCTGGAGTGAGCAGGATTTTTTCCCCCGTCTTCCAGTCGGTGAGGCGGAGTTTGTTTCTTGTTACTGGGATGGACAAAGATATAGCTGTGAGTCATCCTGGTGCCCGGGAGCCCAGCCAAAGCATTCCTCCTCCCCCTTCATCACTCCCTCCTCTTCTCCTCAGATTTCTCAGTTCCCCCTCCCCATCTCTTTGTCTGCCCTTTTTCCATTTTTGTTATGCAGTCCTTCTTTATAAACCAATTTCACCTTCCTCATGAAGCCTGTGCTGTGAAAATGTCCAAAAAGCTTTTATTAGAACAGAAAAACCCCTCCTGTTTGTTTCTGTTAGTGATTCCTGACCTCTGGGTGCAGGATAATACATTTGGAAGCCTCCCCCTTCTGCACAAAGGTCTCCATTAGTTTGCACACTTGGACTGCTCTGCTGCCTTGTTTTTTGTGCAACAGTCTTTGTGTCTTGATCAAACAGGCTTGTATTTCTTCACTTATTCATGCAGTCTGAACTGGAACGTAGTCTGCATGTGTTTGCTCATCTGTTGGTTTAATACCATATTGGTTTGGCTCCTGCTGGTTGCAATGGTTACATTGATTGTGAGATTGTTTGAAAAAGGCTGCAGAGTGGCTCCACACACCGTGACAACTTTCAATGCTTTAAAGCTTTAATAGAGCGAAACATAAACAAAAACTCGGGTTATTTACTGGATTCTATCATTGAAACATGTCTGAATAAAAAGCTTTGACTCTGGATCATCTGAATTGCACATAGAAGCTCATACCTGCATTTATCTCTTCCACCATAAACATTTCATCACACCAATTTAAGCTTTTATCTAATGCACAGATGCAGTTAATCTGAAGGTACTGCTGTCAAACCGCCCACATCATTACACAGTGAAGTACAAAACACAGCCAAGGATTTAATGTCTCAGTTTTTGCCTAAAGGCGCCCTCGAAGTGTTTGTGGCTTAAATCCAGCAACAGCATCCTGGACACAGCGGACACGAGGGAACACAGAAAAGCTAAACTGCTGTCACTTTAAAGCACGTTGTGGGTATTATTTAAGTCAAATCTATTCCTTTATGAGCAGATTTACACTAAGAAACAAAGTGCTGCACATCCTCAGGTAAAAAGTGCCAAAAGAAATGTAAAAACACAACATTTCAATATTAATTTTTATTTTTTAGAGCAAAATCACTCAGTTTAAGCTGTTTCCAGTTGAATTGATAAGTTTCTTTGTGTTGACATTATACAGTCAAAAATGAAGCCAAAAAGGGACAGTAGGGTGTGTTTAAATGCATGCGTAAGCAGGAAAGTGTTACCTATTGAATGGATTAATTAAGTGACCTCTATTACACCAGGAGTTTTGGCAGTTTGCTGCTCTGAGGGATAGAGGTTTATGTTAACACAATGTCAGGACTGAAAGACATCAGCAACGACCTAAGAGAAGCTTTAATTCTGGGAAGGGTTTATTTGACCGATTCCAAACCATCTGAAGTTCATCATTTTAAAGACAAATTATTCAAAAGTGGAAAATATTTAGAAAGCTGCCAATCTTTCCAGGAAACGACGTCCCAGCAAAGTCACCCTAAGTTCAGAGGGTGCACTGTTCAGAGAAATGACTAGCTTCATCTCGGACTCAACGGGCATCAGTTAGGAGGTTAAAGTTCCTGATCAATTAGTCAATTAGAAAAATAATGAAGAACTATGGCTTGTTTGGAGTGGTTGTAGGAGAAAACCTCTTATGGCAGCAGGATTTAGGTTTGCAAAGCTGCATCTGAATGAAGACTGTTCTTTGGACAGATGAGACCAAAGCAGAGATGTTGACCTTCATGCATAGCAGCATGTTTGGAGGAAAAATAAAAGCAGCATTTAAACACCAACTCCTTATACCTGGTGTCCAGCATGGGGGTGGAGGGCTGATGATGTGGGCTGAACGGGGCACCTTGCAGTCATTGAGTCGACCATGAACCCTAAACTAGTGTTTGAGTGTCAAAGGTTAAAGCTTTGTCCAACTGGGTCATGCAAGCAGTGGAACGAAGATATTGGGGCAAAATTAGTTTAGAACAATGTGAAAGACCGAAGGAATCAGAGAGAATATCTACTTGAATGTATTGTTGCTAAAAGTGATTCTGCAGGCTGTTGGATCAAGGGGTGTACAAATTTTCTATTTTAGCTCCATCGTTGGGAAATACCAGCGTGAAACCTGTTGTACACTTGAGAGTACACGTAATTCATTTTAGAACCTGGTTAAAACCAGATTATGTTGTGATTCCCCTGATGCATTCAACCGTAGAAACAAACAAGTTGTACTTTAGTTTTCCCATAACTGTAAAACCACTGAAGGAACAGCAGGAGGGAATTGACTGGGGCCCATTAGAACCAATAAATGTCACTGCAGCAGAACAGCGTAGCCATGATCTGCTGCAGAATCGGACTCTTTAAAGCTGTAACGTCTAATCAAAAAGCTTCATTCTTTCAGCTAGAATTTATTTCAAGTTATAAATATACACACATCATAAATCCAGCTTCTCCCTGCCTGTTTCATATTGTACAAGTCAGATTTTACCCCCTTAACTCTACAGTTTGTTAACGATGATTGTGGCGAGTTTAAAATGCTCAACAAGAAAAACAGCAGCGGTAAAACGAGTTGTCACACCTCCCAGATCCTGCGAGCACCGAGGGTTGCAACCAAAGCAGCTGACCTCCACGATAGGTCATTTTTACTACAGCTGTGTTGTCTTGTTGACCTCGGTTACTGCTCCGTCGGATGGGTGCGTTGTGAAAGCCGCTTGCGGCGGATATGTTGGAAACGACGGGCAACAGTTAGCCAGGAATTCAGGGAATTTTTACAGTCTGAATCTGAAGGTCTGGTACACCTGGATCGTAAAGGCTCTGATCCTCCTCCTGGAGACCAGACCTGGCCATCCTGTGTCCGTGCATGTTGTCAATCTAACATACATGCAGGGTGCCGTGAGGCAGGCATTTAATTTGGACTGCCACCAGCGATGTTCACAGGAAAGCTTTAATACATGAACATCTGTTCTACACATCTGCTCATTTCTACTGAAGAGGGAAGGCCCTGACTGCACTGCTTCTTCTGACATGCAACACGTCCAGCTGTCCAGATAAGCAGATCAGACAGGTACTGATCTCTGAGCTTCAGTGTTTAAAGTTTGGCTTTCTTCTCTGCTTTATGTAAAGTTTCAGCTGCAGAAACATTCTGAAGAACCTTTGGTGATATTTCATCTTAGAATGCTTTTTCCTAATGTTGATGGACCATAATTCAATATCAGCCACTATCAATCTGGATGGCTCTAAGCTCTCAACAGTTACATCCTCTAACCCAGGAGGGATGATTGTACTGAATCCCATCGGACACTGTTGGTTTCTGTTTTCATTTGGTTTCATTTCTTTGATCAGACTTGGGTTGTTGGATTGACAGAACCAGACAGAATGTGTCCTCTCTTCTCCTCCACGTTCCTCCAGTTTCAGGATAAATTCCAGTCAACAATCCAGATGGTGACAGCGGTTCATCCTTAGCATAAATTGTCCTTATGAGGTGAACGGCTTGGGCAGCAGTCGGGTTCTGACCCGACTGCTGGCCAAGCCATTCACGGGCTGGGATATTTTCACTGGCTGGTGCTGATGGTTCTGTGGAGGGTTCCTTCATAGAAGCTGTTCAAGTTTTAGGTCAGAGCTGCTGCTTTTTAGCACCGCTTTTTTAATGTTAGCGGTTTACAGGTCCTTCTCAAAATATTAGCATATTGTGATAAAGTTCATTATTTTCAATAATGTAATGATGAAAATTTAACATTCATATATTTTAGATTCATTGCACACTAACTGAAATATTTCAGGTCTTTTATTGTCTTAATACGGATGATTTTGGCATACAGCTCATGAAAACCCAAAATTCCTATCTCACAAAATTAGCATATTTCATCCGACCAATAAAAGAAAAGTGTTTTTAATACAAAAAACGTCAACCTTCAAATAATCATGTACAGTTATGCACTCAATACTTGGTCAGGAATCCTTTTCCAGAAATGACTGCTTCAATGCGGCGTGGCATGGAGGCAATCAGCCTGTGACACTGCTGAGGTCTTATGGAGGCCCAGGATGCTTCGATAGCGGCCTTTAGCTCATCCAGAGTGTTGGGTCTTGAGTCTCTCAACGTTCTCTTCACAATATCCCACAGATTCTCTATGGGGTTCAGGTCAGGAGAGTTGGCAGGCCAATTGAGCACAGTGATACCATGGTCAGTAAACCATTTACCAGTGGTTTTGGCACTGTGAGCAGGTGCCAGGTCGTGCTGAAAAATGAAATCTTCATCTCCATAAAGCTTTTCAGCAGATGGAAGCATGAAGTGCTCCAAAATCTCCTGATAGCTAGCTGCATTGACCCTGCCCTTGATAAAACACAGTAGACCAACACCAGCAGCTGACACGGCAAGCCCAGACCATCACTGACTGTGGGTACTTGGCACTGGACTTCTGGCATTTTGGCATTTCCTTCTCCCCAGTCTTCCTCCAGACTCTGGCACCTTGATTTCTGAATGACATGCAGAATTTGCTTTCATCCGAAAAAAGTACTTTGGACCACTGGGCAACAGTCCAGTGCTGCTTCTCTGTAGCCCAGGTCAGGCGCTTCTGCTGCTGTTTCTGGTTCAAAAGTGGCTTGACCTGGGGAATGCGGCACCTGTAGCCCATTTCCTGCACACGCCTGTGCACGGTGGCTCTGGATGTTTCTACTCCAGACTCAGTCCACTGCTTCCGCAGGTCCCCCAAGGTCTGGAATCGGCCCTTCTCCACAATCTTCCTCAGGGTCCGGTCACCTCTTCTCGTTGTGCAGCGTTTTCTGCCACACTTTTTCCTTCCCACAGACTTCCCACTGAGGTGCCTTGATACAGCACTCTGGGAACAGCCTATTCGTTCAGAAATTTCTTTCTGTGTCTTACCCTCTTGCTTGAGGGTGTCAATAGTGGCCTTCTGGACAGCAGTCAGGTCGGCAGTCTTACCCATGATTGGGGTTTTGAGTGATGAACCAGGCTGGGAGTTTTAAAGGCCTCAGGAATCTTTTGCAGGTGTTTAGAGTTAACTCGTTGATTCAGATGATTAGGTTCATAGCTCGTTTAGAGACCCTTTTAATGATATGCTAATTTTGTGAGATAGGAATTTTGGGTTTTCATGAGCTGTATGCCAAAATCATCCGTATTAAGACAATGAAAGACCTGAAATATTTCTGTTATTGTGCAATGAATCTAAAATATATGAAAGTAAAATTTTCATCATGACATTATGGAAAATAATGAACTAAATCACAATATGCTAATATTTTGAGATGGACCTGTATACCTTCGACTATTTTAAGTCTTCTAACTGGTGATATTTTTCCATTATGTCATTATTTTTTTTTACTTTTAATAAATTTGTGGCAAAGTGAGCAGAGGTGATCAGGTTGGCTCCACGGATCTGGGCTGGCACACCCAACCAAAAGGTCCAACCAGAACTTCAGGATTTGTATTGTGCTGTTCTCAGTGGTGTGCTGTTTGAGTGAGGGAACCAACACACACACACACAAACCAGTGGCTCCACATACAGTGGGGTTCCTACCCTGACTAGTAAAAGTCACTTTTACCAGCAAAACTGCATTCTTCTAAACGTTTTGCTGACGTTCGGATCAGAACCGGAGCTTCTACCCACCTGTCCAGACCCCTGTGTGTCCCATGAATTGATCTCTGGGCTGTTTTTGCGTGACAGATGAGGCGTTGGCTCATCAGAGTTAATTCGTGGCTGCGATGGTTAATCTTAATGCTTTTATCCTAAGCAGCTGGACTTTGGTCTTTTTAACTGTTGTTTTTACAGTCACTGTTTCATTACACATTAATTACAGTTTTTATGCAAGTCTTGCAGCAGTCATGTTATAATCAGGCAGCAACACATTATGGTTTTTTACTGCAACCGTTGTAGAAGCTGATTCAGAAGTTTTGAATGAATGACCTGCTGTCGTGGTAAAGTCTTGTTCATTGAACACGTATATTTGTTGTTCTCGTCCTGTTTTATGGCAGCTGCCTGTGAACCAGAGCACTGTAAGGTCTGTGTGAGCGGCCTGGAAGCCATCTCCCTCAGCAGATGGTCGTTATTAGTGACAATGAGGACTAACCCACAGGGCCAAATGAAATAACGAGCCCATTTCCTCCTGAGCTCTGCATCAACCCCCTCCCTCTGTCTCCTCCTTCGTCTCCATCTGCTGGAACCGTTTTGTTTTTTCCACTGGTTCATCCGTTTTTTTCCTCAACTTTCACTCTAAACTGATTATTGCAGAGATGTAATGAGGGGGGCAGTGCAGACAAGCACATGTGCAACAAACGTGAAATCGCTTGAGATGGACCTCAGAGGGATCTTATTCAGTTTGGATGTTTTCCAACAAGACCAAGTGTTAAGTGATGTTCAGGGACAGCTGCTGGTCTGATTGGTACCAGTTGGTCCGGTGGTGGTGCTTAGTTTCACTGATTAAAAACTAAGGAAGCAGGATGTGGTTAGTCGTTACAGTTTTGAGTCTTTTATTATTGAATTATTAAATGCTTATTTAGGAAATATGTAAAAATAAATGTCAATACCTTGTTTAATTTAACGGAGTTTAGTTGTTGGACCTCAGATTTCTGTTGGATTCTGTTTGGAGTATAGAAACTGGATTAGTTTAGGATAATGTGGGAATGACCTGATTTGTATGCAGTTTGGTCCAGATGCAGACCAGCGATGGGGATGTAAATGAGCTGGGACGTTTGAAACACACCCAGAGGGTGGAGTGCTGACATCACACTTTAAACAGGCATGTTTTTGTCTTGTAATTTTCAGCATGTGAGGCATTTTCTTTACAGTTTGCCCCCTTGTGTAATGGAGGGGAAACACTGCACTGGTTGTAACTTTGGGCAGCTATAACATCTCTGAGCTATAATGAATAATGAGTTAACTATAATCATCTACCGCTCTCACTGATTTACATGTGGACTTTGTTCATATTGGACAGTTCCTTCCAGCTTTCAGTTTGCTTTAGTAACCAAAACTTGTTTCTTTTTGCATCTATTTATTCATTTAATGCCACCTAATATATTTATTCATATATATATATAGTTATTGTTTGATAATTTGAGGATGATTATAGTTGGTCCCATTTTCCTGTTTATTTTTAAGGTATTGTATTAGTGTGCAGTAATGTGTAGTTCTTACACAGAGTCTGTTGTTCTGCATGCTATGTGACCCTGATACTTTGGGCCGATATCATGTGGGAAGTGTGGTTAAAATATTTCTTTATTCACCGTTTCATGTTTGGTTCCATTTTAATTCATCAGTAAAAGCAGTCTGAACAGGTTATTCTAATGTAAGAAAATAAATCACTGAAATGTTCTTTACATGCAGTTGTACAAGTACAGAACTTTATTTGCAACATCATACAGGGTTTCTAAATATTTTAAAGTTACCATTAAAGTTGAAATACGAAATAAAGGGTTAGAAAGTTTTTATACTGCTTCATTTGTTCGCAGATTACAAAGCTGTTTAATAAAAAGGTCAGAATGCTGTGATGTAACAGAAAAGGATGAAAATAGCTGGTTTGTATTGAAGGATTTGAGATTTTCTCCAGCAGTGGAACGATGAACACATTCAGCAAACTAACGCCCACATCCCATCGCTCCTGTCTCCACAGGAATACTAAGAAGGAGTCGGACCTGGAGGCAGCCATGCTCCGGCTGAGGGACCTCGAGGCCATGCTGAACTCCAAAGATGCTGCCTACACCACTGCCCTGGGGGAGAAACGAAACCTAGAGGCTGAGGTGAAGGACCTCAAGGGCCAGCTAGCCAAGGTAAAAACAGTCTGATTCCAACTAAGGCCTCATGTGGTTTCTGTGGTCAGGAAAGGTGCATTTCCTGCCTTAAAGCAAATATAAATCTCTGGACTGAAGTCTGGTTTGTAGTTTTTGTAGCTTGGCATCAACACAATTCTTCTAAATCACACAGGTTTAGTTTTCCTGCTCCTTTTATGACCAAAAGCCTGCAGGAAAAAAAGAAATCTTGACGTCACCCTCATGCGCCCACAGGGTCGCTCAGGTTTTTTACCATCAGTTTTCCACCTGTTACAGATGCAGCCAGCACTCCCTAACATCTGAAGTGATTATCTCTGCATGCATGCATGTTTTCTTGCTTCATGCAGAAAACCATCATTGAGAGAAGTAATTTTCTATAAAAACCCTGCGGCTGATTATGAATGAGGTGGTGGAGGCGAGACAGAGATGGTTGCATTTTCTGCTGTAGGTTTTATCAATGAAGCTTACCTTCAAACTCAGAGCTGTGGCTGTGCTCCACCTACTGTCCAAATTGAGGAACTGCATCTTTTCTGTTCAGCGTTCAGTTGCGCATATCATAAACTAAACTAAATGTCTTTTTCTCTCTCCTTCTCTTTTCCAGCTGGACGTTAACTTGGGCGATACGAAGAAGCAGCTGCAGGATGAGATGCTGAGGAGGGTGGATGCAGAAAACCGCCTGCAGACCCTGAGGGAGGAGCTGGACTTCCAGAAGAATGTCTATAACGAGGTGTGTGCTCCTCACCTCAACATTTCTACAGGTCCTTCTCAAAATATTAGCATATTGTGATAAAGTTCATTATTTTCCATAATGTCATGATGAAAATTTAACATTCATATATTTTAGATTCATTGCACACTAACTGAAATATTTCAGGTCTTTTATTGTCTTAATACGGATGATTTTGGCATACAGCTCATGAAAACCCAAAATTCCTATCTCACAAAATTAGCATATCATTAAAAGGGTCTCTAAACGAGCTATGAACCTAATCATCTGAATCAACGAGTTAACTCTAAACACCTGCAAAAGATTCCTGAGGCCTTTAAAACTCCCAGCCTGGTTCATCACTCAAAACCCCAATCATGGGTAAGACTGCCGACCTGACTGCTGTCCAGAAGGCCACTATTGACACCCTCAAGCAAGAGGGTAAGACACAGAAAGACATTTCTGAACAAATAGGCTGTTCCCAGAGTGCTGTATCAAGGCACCTCAGTGGGAAGTCTGTGGGAAGGAAAAAGTGTGGCAGAAAACGCTGCACAACGAGAAGAGGTGACCGGACCCTGAGGAAGATTGTGGAGAAGGGCCGATTCCAGACCTTGGGGGACCTGCGGAAGCAGTGGACTGAGTCTGGAGTAGAAACATCCAGAGCCACCGTAAACAGGCGTGTGCAGGAAATGGGCTACAGGTGCCGCATTCCCCAGGTCAAGCCACCTTTGAACCAGAAACAGCGGCAGAAGCGCCTGACCTGGGCTACAGAGAAGCAGCACTGGACTGTTGCTCAGTGGTCCAAAGTACTTTTTTTGGATGAAAGCAAATTCTGCATGTCATTTGGAAATCAAGATGCCAGAGTCTGGAGGAAGACTGGGGAGAAGGAAATGACAAAATGCCAGAAGTCCAGTGTCAAGTACCCACAGTCAGTGATGGTCTGGGGTGCCGTGTCAGCTGCTGGTGTTGGTCCACTGTGTTTTATCAAGGGCAGGGTCAATGCAGCTAGCTATCAGGAGATTTTGGAGCACTTCATGCTTCCATCTGCTGAAAAGCTTTATGGAGATGAAGATTTCATTTTTCAGCACGACCTGGCACCTGCTCACAGTGCCAAAACCACTGGTAAATGGTTTACTGACCATGGTATCACTGTGCTCAATTGGCCTGCCAACTCTCCTGACCTGAACCCCATAGAGAATCTGTGGGATATTGTGAAGAGAACGTTGAGAGACTCAAGACCCAACACTCTGGATGAGCTAAAGGCCGCTATCGAAGCATCCTGGGCCTCCATAAGACCTCAGCAGTGCCACAGGCTGATTGCCTCCATGCCACGCCGCATTGAAGCAGTCATTTCTGCCAAAGGATTCCCGACCAAGTATTGAGTGCATAACTGTACATGATTATTTGAAGGTTGACGTTTTTTGTATTAAAAACACTTTTCTTTTATTGGTCGGATGAAATATGCTAATTTTGTGAGATAGGAATTTTGGGTTTTCATGAGCTGTATGCCAAAATCATCCATATTAAGACAATAAAAGACCTGAAATATTTCAGTTAGTGTGCAATGAATCTAAAATATATGAATGTTAAATTTTCATCATGACATTATGGAAAATAATGAACTTTATCACAATATGCTAATATTTTGAGAAGGACCTGTATTTTATTTCAGTTTGCATCTTTTCTGCAGGGTGTTTATTTTCTTCTAAGAAACTACTGGCTGGTTCTGCATTTCTCCTCCAGAGGTGCTTTGCTGGTGCACTTTTTTCACCTTCCTTCAAGTGATTTCACTAAAAACTCGTTGCTGTGATTCATGCTTTCTTCCTATAATTACCTTTTAATCTTTTGTCGGTTATGGTAGCAGCCAATCAAAAGTAGACTAAGATTCCGTTTAAATTTGATGATAATCTGCTTATAGATTTTTCTGCCGCAGCTCTAAAGTAATTCCAGCACAGCAGTTGACTGATCAATACAATTATGTCTACAGAGGTCTCTACAGAAAGATGGATTAATGTTGTTTCAATGCTGAAAATGCATAATAAATGGAGATGAGTTAGAATTTCTTTAGACTGGTGTTCTTCAGCAGCCTCTGTTTGAATGCCTCTTGTTTCGTGCAGGAGCTGCGCGAGTCCAAGCGTCGACACGAGTCTCGGATCGTAGAGATCGACGGCGGTAGGCAGCAGGAGTTTGAAAGCATGCTGTCCGATGCTCTGAGTGATCTGAGGGCGCAGCACGAGCAGCAGGTTTACATCTACAAGGAGGAGCTGGAGAAGACCTACAACTCCAAGGTAGGAGGCACAGCTCTGTCGCCACCTACAGGTGTCCAGCAGTTTGATTTAAGAAAAATAAAAAGCCTTTAGATGATGCAATGTTCGGCCCTACTTAATTCAGAATCCCCAAGAAAAATGAGTCTAACAAGCGCAACTGCTGCTCTGGTAATAAGGAATTTGAATGAAGAGTTTTTTTCTGCCTGAAATTGAATTCCAAATAAAAGTGTTGCTGAAATAGATTTTTTTGTTTTTTGTTGGAGGAAAAATCTACATCTCAGATGGTTGGAGGAAGTGAGACGTTTATATTGCTCAGAATATTATTTAAAGCAGATTAGAACAGAAAAAAACATGAATTAAGAGCAGAAACAAACTCTTCGGTAAATAAGATGTCAAATATTTATTTACAATTTCTTTCAGTATTCTAAACATTATAAAAGTAACTTTGTTCAATGAAATAAAATGAAAAACCTCAACTTCAGTGCTTGAGCAAAGACTGGTATAAATGAAAGTTTTTATATTAAAGACTGTGTCGCTGTCTTATGTTTCCATCTCCATATTCCAGCTGGACAACGCCCGTCAGTCAGCGGAGAGAAACAGCAACATGGTCGGAGCCGCTCACGAAGAGTTGCAGCAGACCCGAGTCCGTCTGGAGGGCATGACGTCTCAGCTGACTCAGCTGCAGAAACAGGTACCCACTCCTCCTCCTAGTGCTCTTACTGAACCCAAGCATCCATCAGTCGCCGTTTTTTTCTCTGACCGAACATCATCTCTGTGTGTTTGCAACAGCTGACGGCCAGCGAGTCCAAAGCCCGGGAGCTGGAGGAGTCTCTGGCGCGAGAGCGGGACCTGATGAGGCGTCGCTTGGAGGATAAAGACAGAGAAATGGCAGAGATCCGAGCACGGATGCAGCAGCAGCTGGACGAGTACCAGGAGCTGCTGGACATCAAGCTGGCACTGGATATGGAGATCAGTGCTTACAGGAAGCTCCTGGAGGGAGAGGAGGAGAGGTGAGTCGAAGTTTGAGTTAAATATGAAAATGTGGGACAACCAGAAAGCTGCTGGAGGAGAAGCTAGAATGCTAACAAGCCACAGAAGGATTGGATGTTGGCAGAAATAGGTGGATGCTAAGAACAAATTGTTGGATGGTGTTAGATAGATGATGTCCAGAAGGGTGTAGATGTTTTTTTATCTCCACAGCAGTCTGGATAAAACCCTCATCCTCTATAAATATAGTGGTTTTACCCAGCTAACTTAGTTTATACTAAACCTTCATATTACCAGCAGATTTATCATGTTTGAGACTCCCTGCAGCAGGGACTCATTTTGTCCTCTTTTACAGACTTAGAAGTTTCTTCAGCGTGGTCCCAGATGGGCCAGATTTATATGCATTTGCATGAACCTGAAAGACACTTAAAGACCAAATATTTAGTGAAAAGGTCTCAGAACCAATACAAACAGAATCTTCTTTAAGATGGTTCAGATTTAAGGAAGTTTTAGTGTACTTTAGAGACCAATTGGTTTTTCTCTCATCCACTCAATGTTCATACGTATACATAGTCCCCCACTAAGGACCAGACCTTTTGTAGCCCTCTGGTTCAAATCCTAGCTGGATATATGGTCAGTCCTCTTGACAGAACCGAGTCAAGTTGGTGTCCTGGCACAGACCCGGGTTTTCAATAAAAACCTGTTTGGGATCATTGTCCCGTTGGAGCGCCTGACTGTGTCCAAGATTTCACTTTGTGCAACTCATCAGTACCACTGGCAGAGAAGCAGACCCAAAGCATGATGCTACCACCATCATGCCTGACACTTGACTTAAAATTCTCACCTTAACTCTTTCAAGCATACTTCTTCTTCTAGTGGCCAATAACTGTTTGTCTCATCTGAGCATCAAACCTTCAGAAGGAACTTGGCTTGTCTGCGTGGTTCAGCGGCACATTTCAGTGGAGTTCGAATGTGTTTGTTCAGTCTGGAACAAGTGATTTTCAAGTGATTTCAGTCCATGGTGAGGGAAAAGTGTTCCTCCAGTATCTTTCAGTTCACGGCAGGCTTGATCCTTGATGTTTCCTGAACATCCTCACCAGTTTTCCTCCATCTGAGGGACAGTTTTCTTCCCAACTTTGTCAAGGTGGCGCCACATCTGAATAACATATGGTTGCTTGAATAAATGAATCTTTAGGTGGAAACGGCTTCTAAAGACTTAACCAACTTGTGTAGATCTAAGATTCTCTTCCTTATTTCTTGGCTGAGTTCTTTGGACCTTCCCATTGGACTGGTCCGCCCAGTGAGTTCTGTTGAACCGAACCTTTTTTATGCAGCAAAGAGAAACTGCAAGCTGCACTCAATCATGATCACTAACCAGGAGCTAACAGAAGCTTCGGCATCACTTATTAAAAGATTTAACTGAATGTTTGTATGTATGTGGATCATTTTCAGCATGTCTGGATCCGAAGAAATCACTGAGGAATCCAACCATTGCTTTTTTTTTTTTTTTTTTCAATCATTGAAGAGGTTTTGTTGATAGAAACGTCTGGTTGCATATTTAAAGAAGGTTAATATGATTGAAAGTCTTTATGTATTTTCACACCTTAAATACAGCATTAGAAAATAAGATCAACATAAACAATCATTCATACCAAGCACTGGTTAGTGTGGCATAGAGTTTGTTAATATAGGTTTCATTTGATGTAATTTGAAGTGAGTTTCAGATATTTGCAGGTGAAAAAATCTGAGATCTGCTTCATTTCTAAAGTGTTCAGAAACAGTTGAATCAATAAAAGTAGCAAAGTCCAAACTGTTTGTTTTACTGTCTGACCCAGCATATTGAAGGTATCCCTGTGTCCCCCCTAGGCTCCGCTTGTCCCCCAGCCCTTCGTCCACAAAGGTCACGGTGACCCGGTCATCCGGCTCGGGCCACGGCAGCCGCCTGATCCTTTCCTCTGCCGCTGCAGCCTCCAGCAGCCGTAACTCGTCCAGCGCCAGCAAGAAGCGCCGGCTCAACGACAATGACAGCGAGACCTCCAGCATGGTGGGCGGTACCGTCACCAAGACCCGGATCAGTCAGCAGGCCTCTGCCAGCGGGCGCATTACTGTGGACGAGGTCGACCTGGAGGGGAAGTACATCCGTCTGAACAACAAGGCCGACGAGGTAACTGTTCCTCTGCTGCCTCCCAAACTGGGAACTTTTTACATCACTGTCTGCGGGCTTTATGCTCCCTCTCCTCCGGGTTTGTGTGTTCAAGTATGTTGATGAAAATCCAGACCATAAAGTCCTAAAAAGTAAAAGTATTCATACAGGTCCTTCTCAAAATATTAGCATATTGTGATAAAGTTCATTATTTTCCATAATGTCATGATGAAAATTTAACATTCATATATTTTAGATTCATTGCACACTAACTGAAATATTTCAGGTCTTTTATTGTCTTAATACGGATGATTTTGGCATACAGCTCATGAAAACCCAAAATTCCTATCTCACATAATTAGCATATTTCATCCGACCAATAAAAGAAAAGTGTTTTTAATACAAAAAACGTCAACCTTCAAATAATCATGTACAGTTATGCACTCAATACTTGGTCAGGAATCCTTTGGCAGAAATGACTGCTTCAATGCGGCGTGGCATGGAGGCAATCAGCCTGTGGCACTGCTGAGGTCTTATGGAGGCCCAGGATGCTTCGATAGCGGCCTTTAGCTCATCCAGAGTGTTGGGTCTTGAGTCTCTCAACGTTCTCTTCACAATATCCCACAGATTCTCTATGGGGTTCAGGTCAGGAGAGTTGGCAGGCCAATTGAGCACAGTGATACCATGGTCAGTAAACCATTTACCAGTGGTTTTGGCACTGTGAGCAGGTGCCAGGTCGTGCTGAAAAATGAAATCTTCATCTCCATAAAGCTTTTCAGCAGATGGAAGCATGAAGTGCTCCAAAATCTCCTGATAGCTAGCTGCATTGACCCTGCCCTTGATAAAACACAGTGGACCAACACCAGCAGCTGACACGACACCCCAGACCATCACTGACTGTGGGTACTTGACACTGGACTTCTGGCATTTTGGCATTTCCTTCTCCCCAGTCTTCCTCCAGACTCTGGCACCTTGATTTCCGAATGACATGCAGAATTTGCTTTCATCCGAAAAAAGTACTTTGGACCACTGAGCAACAGTCCAGTGATGCTTCTCTGTAGCCCAGGTCAGGCGCTTCTGCCGCTGTTTCGGGTTCAAAAGTGGCTTGACCTGGGGAATGCGGCACCTGTAGCCCATTTCCTGCACACGCCTGTGCACGGTGGCTCTGGATGTTTCTACTCCAGACTCAGTCCACTGCTTCCGCAGGTCCCCCAAGGTCTGGAATCGGCCCTTCTCCACAATCTTCCTCAGGGTCCGGTCACCTCTTCTCGTTGTGCAGCGTTTTCTGCCACACTTTTTCCTTCCCACAGACTTCCCACTGAGGTGCCTTGATACAGCACTCTGGGAACAGCCTATTCGTTCAGAAATGTCTTTCTGTGTCTTACCCTCTTGCTTGAGGGTGTCAATAGTGGCCTTCTGGACAGCAGTCAGGTCGGCAGTCTTACCCATGATTGGGGTTTTGAGTGATGAACCAGGCTGGGAGTTTTAAAGGCCTCAGGAATCTTTTGCAGGTGTTTAGAGTTAACTCGTTGATTCAGATGATTAGGTTCATAGCTCGTTTAGAGACCCTTTTAATGATATGCTAATTTTGTGTGATAGGAATTTTGGGTTTTCATGAGCTGTATGCCAAAATCATCGGTATTAAGACAATAAAATACCTGAAATATTTCAGTTAGTGTGCAATGAATCTAAAATATATGAATGTTAAATTTTCATCATGACACTATGGAAAATAATGAACTTTATCACAATATGCTAATATTTTGAGAAGGACCTGTACTTGGGGGTGTAGCAGTACATCCAGTTAGAGGTGATACATGATGTCTGATCCGTTCCAAGACGAGACAAGATTGTGTTTTTTGAGTTAAGGTTTCATGAATAACCAGCTTTGTTCACAATGGAGAAATTATCTCTGCATTTAACCCATCCTTTAGGGAGCAGTGGGCTGCCATTGTGCGGCGCTCGGGGAGCATTCAGGGGCGTCAGAGTGGCAGGCTGTGGGATTCGAACCAGGGTACTTGTGGCCTCTCCAGGACGCAAATGTTCTGCTCTCTAACCACTAGAGCACCACTCCCCGGGAGTGCTTGGAAAACGCTTCCTGTGTGTCTTTTTAGAAATAAATTAAAGGTTTCAATGATTTTGAAAGGTGTTTTAAACAGTTTCTGCTCAGTGTAGAGTGATACAGTTCATAATTATAAAACAAATAATGATGACATTTTCATAGGCCATTTTTTTCACATTTGTCTGCAGAGATTAAATTAAACATGGCTGAACTCACCAATTAGTTGAACTCGGAAGGCATGTGGATGCACAGGGTTTCATTTGAGGGGCTGAATGCAAATGCCTGCCACCCTTTTCAGTATACAAAGTGTCTGTCACATAAATTTACCTGCCTAATAAACATTTTTCTCCCTGTTCACCTTTCTGTCCTTCAGGACCAATTGCTGGGCAACTGGCAGCTGAAGAGACAAGTTGGCAATAGCAATCCCATCATCTACAAGTTTCCCAGCAAGTTTACTCTCAAGGCCGGAGCCACTGTGACTGTGAGTTCACCTCATGGGTTGCTTGATTGTTCTGGTAAACCAGAACCCAATCAGTGATTAACTCTGACCCAAACTCTGCAGGTCTGGGCTGCATCTGGTGGAGGAACCCACAACCCTCCCACTGATCTGGTCTGGAAGAGCCAGGCTTCCTGGGGCGCCGGCGACCTCCTGCAGACCACCCTCATCAGTGCCGGCGGAGAGGTTTGATTCCAAATCTTCCAGGTTTTATTTTGTTTTTCTTTCAGTTTCCAAGTCTGAACGTTTTTCTTTCTGGATCCATCAACAGGAAATGGCCTCGAGGAAAGTCATGCGCACCCTGTTCCAGGATGAAGATGATGATGACATGGTAAACTCTTCTTCTCTAACAGTCGGTTTTAAATGAGGAGGAGCTGAGTTGTACTTACTAGAGACATTAATGGAGCATGGTGTCTTTTCTGCACCGGTGGGAGAGATGTCTACACCTAAAGTTGCTCAAAACACTCCTGATTGATTGCATATAAACACCAATTGAATGAGAGGTTTACAAAGAAAAATGTCACTTATTCCTCCAGAAGTAGAAAAACCTCTGCCTGTTTATCCATCTTTTTCCAAATTTAACTACGTCACATGTTGCATTCAGTGTCTTTTGGATTCAGAAGTTAGAACTGTTATCTTTTTGCTTTTCTAAAGTTTGCAAATAATTAGAAATTATATATTTGACTTAATTCAAAAAGAGTTTTTTATAATCTGATTTTAATATGTTTATTGTTTAAAACTAACCAAACTGTGAAAAGTCTTTATTTATTGGGTCAGTAAATGCACCATGAAGCCTAAATGAGATCAGTTGTTCCACACAGGAGCCACAGTGAGACTCTGTTTACAGAGCTGATATTCATCAGAGAAATTACAGCATGAGACAACATGTGACTGCTGTTTGTTGTTAGTTCTCAGTGTTTGTAACTGTTATAAAAGCTAAACTCATGGCTTAAAAAGAGACTGTACCAGAACCAAGCTGCAGAAGGTAAACGTATCGCTGCAGAGAAAAGAACTTTGAAATCCTGTTTAACCTTAAAGCATTTCCTTCGGACATCAGAAAATCTCACTTTTTTGATCTAAAAAGGAACTTGTTTATTGACTGTTGTTTGGCGCCCCCTGCAGGGAGCTCACAGCACCAGCGGCGCAGACAATGAATACAACCTGCGCAGCCGCAGGGTTGTTTGCGACTCGTGCGGACAGTCGTCGGATCGCTCAGGCGGATTGGAAGGTTTAGGAGGACATACCAACTTCATGGGAACCAACGAGCCCAGACAGGTACCGCCCAGTTCTAGTGGTCATTATACAGCATAAAGAGGTTTTATTATGGGAGATTACAAGCAAGCAGTTTATTCCAGGTTAGATTCATTTAAAAATAATCCAGTTAATCACGAGACAACGTTTCAACTGGACTTTAAACAAAGAACTACATTTTTTTCTTGACTCCAAATTTTTCACAGAGAACTAATAAAAGAAGGTACATTTTTAGTTACATTTTGAAATGTTGTTCTTTTCTTTTCTTGTCCTTCTTTCTATAAATAAATCAATTAAATTGAATTTGATTTGATGGAGCGGGGAAATAAACTGTCACCCAGGTTAATTTCACAGTTTTGTAACATGTTAAAGTGTTTGAAAGGCCTGACGATCGAACTGGACCATGTTTGAGATGTTCTGCTGTAGGAGCTGTCCTCTATGTTTTAATATCGGTACATGAAGGACTGCATGACACATTTTGAACCACGTTCGCAGCTCCAACATGAACTATTTCTTGTTCATTTACAATATTATGTGTAAAAATCTTCCATGAGGTCATGCACATATTAGTAAATCATTAATCCCACGGCCTGGCAGCAGGTTTATCCTCTCCTGACGTCTGTCGTTTCTCATTAACGTGTTTTAATACTTTTATTGTCAGAAAACAAAACAGAAGATTTGTCTGGAAAGCATCCATTTAGGTCCTCACAAAGACAAAAAGTTGCCAGCATGTGTGCTACTGCTGAACTTTGTCTCTGCATCCTGCAGCTAAGAGAAAATGCTACAGCCCTTTCTGCATGAAGTATCCAGGGTTTACCGATGAAAAACATGCTGTAAATCTTATTCACCCAAATGAAACGGCGGTAAATGACATCAGGCTGAGCTGCACTCCCCTCAAGTTCACAATGTAAAAGACAGCATTGTTCAGTTAAAGGATCTAGAAAGTGAGAGCCACACACAGCACAACACGGTCAGTTCAGTTCAATTAAGGTCATAGATCTGGACTCCACTCCATGCAAACCTAGATTCCATCAAGTGCTGTAAAAGCTGCCTGTTGTCACCCTGAGCCTCATGTGTGTCTGCTGACCTGCATTCACTCTTGTGGCTGAGGGTCACTGTTACCTGATGCCCTGACTTCCCCGTTACTGAGCTCCAGGTGGACTAAATTAACAGTCGGTGAGTTTATAAGAAGCTTCATGTTGGCGTCAATATTAATTCACTGTTGCAGTCATTAAAATGTTTCTGCTGGAAAAAAGTCGGTCCCCTCAAACTGTTGCAGAGAGCAGCTTTGATTCCTCAAAGACGGACTCATCCTGGGATCAAGGAACAGATGTTTGTGTTTCAGAAAGGTCAAATGTTTGACTTACATGCAGGACGAAGTCTGAGTTTTGTTGCGAAACATCCAACATAGTTAAAATAGAAAACACAAAGTCTCACATCTCAGGAGAACAAAAAACACATACATTTGTATTTTTTTTTCTTCTTCTTCTTCCTCAGGGTCGCATGAAGCCGGAGAACTGCTCCGTCATGTAAAAACCAAAGAGCACTTCATCTGAACCTACCAGAGCAGGATCCTTTTCTACCGTCGGGATATTTTCTTTATTTTTTTATATGATGAATTTTTTTGTATTCACATTAATCAGCAGGTTGGATCTGCTTCAAGGTTTTTGGCAATGGGCTCAGGATGTTCACAGTTCCTTATGTTGAATTCATTTTTCCTGCATGTCTGGTGTGCAAAAGCTTGTTCTGGCCTCTGCTCTGTCCGCACACTCAGCTCCACTGACCAGCACTTGGATCCGATCCAATCCGAGTCGAGCCGATCTGGGGAACCCAGACAAGGGGACTTCTCTGCAACCACATGGACGGGAGGAGAACAAACCCCCGCAGCTTTATTAATCATGCTGTTTGAATACTTCTGTTTACACTTTGTTTGTTGGAACAGTTTCACTTCTATGTTTATGTACATCAGACAAAAATCCTCAAAGAAAGACTGTTGGCTCAGGTTATCAAACAAACGTCTTGTATATTTGCTTTAGGTGATATAGCAGTGCAGCTGTGGCGCACAGAAATTATGAAATTATCTTAAGCTTGATCACACAGATAAACATAAGTTATAGTTTAGAGCATCTATAGAAGATGGTGTGCAGAGTAAGTTTAACTCTGATATTTTGCCTTTACTTCCTTTTCTCTTTGTAAGGAGGCTTTATTATTGCAAGATTCGCACAGATTTATCAGGACCGTAGGATCACTGACAAACAGCCCAGAAGGAGTGGTTTAACTGGTCCAGAAGCAGAGCAGCAATGGGAGAAGGTTTTATTTTTGCAGAGATCTGGCATTTCTAGACCAAGCATCAGACGGCATCAAGAGTGGAGTGATGGGATTATCAGGCAGTGTGTGGAGTATCCAGCAGTCAGTCCAAACGGTGGATGACGGTCAGGTAATAGAGGAGACCTTGTAGACACAATAGACAGCTTTACCAGCACCTAATGCAGTTTTATAGGGGTTTAGTAGTGGGTTTGCTTGAGGCTGGTTGATTGCATCTTGCAGACCTTTGGCATGTGGACCGTTTTCTCTACAACTCATTGCAAGATGAACCAGCATACCTGGGTTTCCTCACACACAGAACGTTGGGTCATTGTGAATTCTGTACGCCCCACACACACCGGGCTGTTCAACAATTTGTCCTCATGCAAACCCACCATGTGACCCCTACCAAACTCCAACAAGTGCTGGTAATACTTTCTGATGCTTTTATGCGGCCTCCTCTGTGTCTGCTGAATTTAACTCACGGCTCTGGATGTACAATGCTCCAGAAACTGCCTGTTGTCAGTGTTGCTGCACTCATGAAGAACCTCTCTGGTGCCAAGTCATTGCAGATCCAGTCATGCACATTCCCATCACTGGGCTGCATGTGGACCAAATGAAATCATTCCTCTGGGTTTTGCACTCTGTCAGTGAGAATAGGAAAATATTTTTTGGGCTAGGATTTGGTTAAATAAAACAAACAGGAAGCTGTTGGTGGCAGAGTCCAGCAGCAGCTATACTTTTCTTTCCTGTTGGCAGATATAAATGCACCTTCAGAGGAAAAAAAACCTTCTCTGGTCACATGATTCCTGCTCCAGTCTTGTGACGGTCAGCCGTCCTCCTCGGATTGAGTCGCTCCTTAAAACTGGTCACAAGGGCTTCTTTCTTTTCTTTCTTCCTATTGAGCTTTGTGGCTTTAGAAAGATTTTTGGGATCTCAGATTTTGAGACTTTTTGACTTTATGCACTGCTTTTGTAGAGAGCTGCAGAATATATGCAAGCAGGTAGGTTTATGCATTAATACTGCATGTAAAAGTTTATCAATACCAAAAGTACTTGAGTTTTTCTTGTTTTTTGACTGATTTGTCATTCAGGCCAAATATATTTTTATTATTAAAATCTAATGTTGAATCCTAAAGTGCCTCAGCAGCTACTAACAAGACCCATGACCTCCATCTGAGGGAGCAAATGTCTAGTTTTGGCCGTGTTTTTATGCACAGCTGTTTGCTGCAGCCTCAGAGTTCAGATGATTTTATATACAGAATTAGTTTTTTCTGACTAACCAGGCAGTTTCAGAAAGACTAGCTTTTCTTCAGGCTGCAGATTGTGAAGGTCTTCCTGTTTAAGCCTCATTAATCACCTGAACATCTCAAAGGTTTAAAATTTTATCCAAAGTTGTTCTTCCATGAAGTAGAACAATGATTAGAAATGGAACAGCCATGCTTGACTCGTAATTATTGTTTTTCCTAAATGAAGCTGAATAAAAGTTATTTTTCCCAGTTGTTTTTCCTCCAGTTCATCACAACAGCTGAAAGTGTGAACATTTTTATTTGCATTATAAAAACACATACATGTACCCACAGTTACATTGAGAAATACAAGATTAAATGTTTTTAAAAAACATGAATATTTACAGCATAAAGTACATTCAGGTGGAATTGGAGAAATCAAACATTTTCTGCAGGTTAGAAGCAGCTGAAGACGTCAAGAAAGGTCTACAAACAGGTTGGCTTGACTCCACCGGGCTACCAAAGTCAGTTGGCAGAGGTGAAGAGGGCAACCCGTGTCACTTCTAGTCTCTGGACAACTTCATGGCAAATAACGTACATGCTCAAAGCAAAGCTTCTGCAGCCTCCCAGTCGCACAGCTCCATGACTGGCAACAATATGCAGGTTTTGTGCATCTGCTGAGAGGTCCATTAAAATGCAACACTAACATTAAAGCATTTATGGTTTTTATGGATGGAAGTCAATAAGGCCATTCCTGGACATGATGGTGTCGACACTACATACATGCATACATATGTACTACATAAATATTCAACTATATTTTGTTGCTGATCTTTGGCTTATCCAAGACTTGCCCCTTTTGTCAAAGCCCAATTCCCCTTCAAATGTGGAAAATATATTTTATATTGCATCAAATTTAAAGGGATAAAATCCTGAAAAGGACTGAATGTTTGACAGCTTTGAGCAAGTTTGAGAAGTCATTTATGAAAAAATGAGCACTTTTTTTTTTTTTTTGCCATGAAGCCCTCTAGAAGGAGTGAAATGCTTCAGGGTGTAAAAGACATTTTACTGAAATTAAAAGTTCAGTAACATCCTGTAGAACGACCAAAATGATCACAAAACGTTGGGACAAAAGTCCTAATAGGGTTCAGGGTTGATCTAACCGAAGAAGGGAGGTACAGCTGTATGATAAACAGACCTTTATCTGATGAAACATCTTTATGTTCCTTTGTTCAGGCTCCTAAACACTGTGTAAATGAACAGTTTATATTGAGTTGAGTTTGAAAACTGATTATTGTTGCTTCTTTCATTAAGAAATATGACAAAAATGTAACAGGAAGATTATTTTCACTTCAAGCTAAATGATTCCTAGCTCCAGAGAGGAAAACTTCTGGTCGAGCTCCTCATGAAGGTCCTTCAGACTCAGGTTACCATCAGGGCAGAGCTTGCACAATATTGGCTGCAGCTGCACAGACGGTGAGGTGAAGGCCAAGAAAATGAGCAAAGCTTCTGTCCAAACCATTAAGGACAGAACAGATTCTGAAAAGAAGCTTTCTAGAGAAGAAACTATCATGAGTACTGTGTGGTGCCAACAGTGAAGTATCCTCTGACGGTCTTAGGTTCTTCGAGCACCATATCACAGGGCCAAAATGACTTCAAATGTTGGTCAGAAAACTCCCCAAATCAACCCTGACAAACTGGGATTATTTATCCGAAAAGGTGGAGAAACCAAAGCCAACAAACTGGGAACAAGTCCAAGCACTTAGCAGACAAGATTGGGTCACTGATAGAAGAACGAGCATCACTCCAGAAAATATCAACTCTTTGCATAAATTAGATGTTAGATAAAATCCTTTTAAACATCTGAACTGTCTTTAAATCTCCCACTTTATGTTAACCCAAAGAAAACAGAGGCATCAAGGTCTCAACAGGAGTCTTCGTCTCCTTCCAGCCGCCGCCTCTCCAACTGGGACTTAAGATGTAGTAAGGAAAGAGATTTGGACTTAATGGATCTTTAAATACTGTGAGATATGAAATAAAGTTAATTTGTAAGCACAGAGAGCCGCTTATTTACAACACTCCTCTGTTAATGAGCAAATCAACAATAGTCCTGGGAACAATTTAAAGAAAGCTGGTTGTTGAAGACATATTTACGTCCATATTTACAGAGTTTTCATCCGGCAGCAGAAGGAAGCCACATTTAGGAGCAAGACTGACTCAGTAATTCTGGTGATTGATGCTTTTCTTCAGTTTTCTTAAGAGAGCAAAACCAAAAAGAGTTCATGAGAAGCTGCCGGCTGCAAAGCTTTTTTGTTATTAATGTGTTCTACCTAAACAAATTTAGAAAAACAAACTGAAAACACTTCCCAGTTTTCCAAAGGTTTAGAAGCAGCTGAAGCCCCTCTGATGTCACCAGCTTTTCTCACCTGCTGGCTCTGGATGTCTGTCCTGGTGACAACAGTACCATCCGATGCCCACAGGAGGGCATTGCTGCTCTCAACCAGGGCACCAACAGGACCTACTGAGTTTATAGGTGAAGAGCAAACAGTCTGCTCTTCTTTATCGTCCCCAAAGGAAGGGGGATAAACTTGCTCTGCCACCCCTCCTCTCACTGAAACGTTCTTCTCGGGGCGGGCCGGGGAGAGGGAGGCCGGCGGACTGGAGGCAGGTCATAGTGTCCGGGGATGTGGCTGTTCACAGGGAGGTCATAGTGGCTCTGGGGGTCTTCATGGGATTCGTGGCCGAGGGAGCTCTGACGCTCTGAGGATGAATCAAGACAACAGGAGGGTGAGGAGATCTTCACACCTGAAGACAGAATCTTACAGTTCCACGGCCTTAAATGCAATCTTAAATCAGAGTCAGGCCCTATGGGAAGCATAAAAATAAATATTTACTTTGACTTTTATTCTAATGAAAATATATCTAACCTTGATTATATTCATCTGCTGACCAACATTTTAATATGTTTAACTGACAAACATTATTTAGACTCTGATTATTATTACAAGTGGTGCAGAAATATAATAAATGGATGATCTAATTAAATAATTAACTCCTGGTAAGGCGGGGCTCACCTCTGCGTAGCGTGGCCATACTGAATGGCGGGGAACTGATCTCGGTGTACGCGCGATCTCGAGGCACGGCCGACTTCATCTCCATGTAGCTGCTCTCTGGAGGGCAGAACGGCAGGCCCGGCAGGTCCTTGATGGTGGCGTACGGATTCTCGCTGTTCAGAGAGCTGCTGCTCACCGCCACAGAGTCCTTCAGCTCTGCTCACAGACGAAACATAAAAACAATTAACAGGTCCCTCTCATAAGACTGGGCTTGAAAGGCCCATGTACTTGAATTACTCATTGAAGTTCATTGAGCCTAAATGTCTTTAATGAGTCAAGTCAAGGCAGGTTAATTTCTACAGCATCATTTACACACAAAGCAATCCAACACAAAACCACTTTTGTAAAACATGACAAAAGCAATGGAGGAACAGAGTATAAGATTATCAGCAGGTTATTGGAGGAGGAAACATAATTCTTGTCTTATTCGCTGAATTATATCTTTAAAAAGTCAGCGACATGTTGGACAAGAGTTCAGCAGGGACAGGCGGCGGGGAGTTTGTCAGCCTGTCAACAGCGAATAAAGTTAGGGTAAATAAAATGGTGGAGGATCTTTGTGTTTAACTTGTTGCTATGAAGTGTGTGGATTTTCTTCCTGGTCGGTTGAGGGAGAAAGAGGATGTTGGAAAGGTCCTCTCTGAATTTCAGCTTTGATTAGGAGTTGCATCTGTTAAATTCTAGCAGTGGAGAATCTGGGGTATTAACTCTGAAGGAGGATGACCTGGGAGAGGCTTCAGATGGTGAAGAGGGCAGGCAGGCAGTTTTTGTCTCTCTGTCGGAGCGTCCTGTGTGATGAGACACCACTCCAGCTGTACCGCATCCTTCACCTGTTGGCTTATTTTCTGTTTTTTATTTTTTTTATTTCTCATGTCTCTTTCCTTTGGCTGGAAGGACAGCTTGGAGACCCAGAGAAAACACTATATGTAAAGTGAAAAGTTTTGCCCTAAACTTGCCAGACATTTCACAGCGCCATCTCCGACAGTCAGAATTTGAAGATCACTGGCCTGCTTTCTCTGCACAGCTTCAGCTTCATATTGCTCTCTCTGTGGCGCTGTAGGCTTCTCTCGTTCTTCAAATGCAGGTGCAGAGTTTTATACGAGTGGGGCAAACCTGCTCTATAGCCTCACGGACTGTTTTGTAGGAGAATTGGTTTATCAGGCAAAAACAATCCAAAAAACTAGAACATTTTATAGAGTTAAAGTCAAAATGCAGAAAAAGGAAATTTGGACTATAAAGGTAGCAAAAAAATCTGAAAATCAGGCAGAATGTTTCAGGAGCGAGGAGAATTACAAGCCTGTAGGAAACAGGAGAGGAAAGTGGAGAAAGTCAGATGATAAACTACCTTTGTTGTAATATTTTCCGAGGCTGGCACTGTAGCTGTAGCTCCGGTCGATGCCAAACGCTCCTGTAAACAGTAAAATAAACTATTTTTTCTATCCGGGTCAGACTAATAAAAAGCAGAAAAGCTGCTTTTGGAAATGTTAAAAATCAACACCAGGTGGGTGAATTCTGCTCCCAATCAGCTTTTATGAAGTTCCTGGTGTGTATGGCCTGAGATCAGGTCGCTATTACGAAATATGTGACCAGTAATAAAGTGGAATTAGAGGAGCAGGTTTGCTACTATATATGTAAAACTTTTTGCTTCCACTCAGGGAAGAAGCAACAATCAGATGTTAGGTTCAGGTTTTGCAGATCAGTATTTGAATGTTGTTGCAGTCAGGAGGTCAGGAATCCACCTCTAGACTTTAACTTGTAAACGTCGGTCCACTCCTTTCATTTGACTCTGTAGCCGAATTCTTTGGTGAGAATGAAGACTTTGTAACTCATTCCTGCGAACGGACCTGAGTCTTTGCGGGTCTCGTGATGTTTCCAGTCCGCAGGCAGGGTCGCGTTGGTCTCAACCCCAAACAGGCCGCGGCGCTCCCTCGCTGCGTTTTTGACGCTGCAGAACAGCTGGTTGTTGGTATTCTGACAGACACAAAAAGAACTCGGTGGTGTCAACTGTCACTGAATGGTTCCGGATCACATCCAACAGGTGGCGTAAGTGAGCTGGGCTTCACCTTGATGATGCGGTCGTGGTTGTTGGGGAGGTGTGGCAGGGGAGGCCTGTTCTGGCTCAGTGTGTGGTAGCTGGGGTTGGAGTAGTAATGATGGTAACTGTGAGGAACATCTGCAGACACAAAACCAACATGGTGTCACCGCTGCTGCTTTTTAATCCTCTCAAAGTCAGGAAAATGAAACTATGTGAAACAAAAACAGAAAGTTCTGATACAAAGTCAGTCTAGAGAGGAAAGTATTTCAGGTTGTCTTTTACTATAGACGGTATGAAAATGACAAAAGTTTAAAAATTAGTAACTTAATGCAACAAGAGTCCAGCCACACTGACTGTAAGCTCTGGTGTGCTGCACTAAAATGACGGAAAGCACATTAGGCAGTTTAGCTAACTTGTTCTAAGTATGTATCACAGTAAAATAGGATATTAAGTAAAGTTCTTCCTTTCTCACAGGGGTTGGTCCTTCATAAAGTAAATCCTAAACCTCATATCAGGCAATGATTAAAAGAAACCGGTTTTAAATAAATGTGGTACATTAAGGGAAAAATGAACCAAACCACATAATTTACATCTGTCCCTTATCGCTTTTACTTTAGCATTAATATGTAAATACAAATTAAATCAAATATAACTAGTTGTGAAGTAGGTTAGATGTTTGCTTGCTAAATGCATGTTTAGGCTTTTATGTATAAAGGTCGCTGCAGTGGGCCGCTATTTAAAACCTGTTTTTCTACAGGTGAACTGGGGCTGATAGTGAACTCTAGTGTCGTTTCATGCGCTGCCACCTACTGGGGAGCCAATGTAAGTTCACAGAAAATTAAAATAACAAATGAGGAATAATATAATTGTTTAATTTGTCATTTAAAGTGGACATCATGCATCACAGGCTGTATTTTCGGTGAAATTTACTCTATTTCTGTGACCCAGCATATTGATTTAAAAACACTTCACCAGAGTCGAGGTGAAGAGCTGAATGATGGAGGGATGGAGGGATAAGACAGAAGCTTGGCGAGAGGAAAAGTTCGAACAGGTTATTTTATTTTATGTACTAAACTCTCAATATTAAAAAAATATTTTAACTCAATATATAATATTTTTATCCACCTGAGTGGGCATGTAATCTACTCGAAATCTACTTGAAAAATACATGTTTAGTCAAATTTATTTGTTCCCTGAGGATAAAAAGTGTGAGGTTAAAAAATTAATGCATAAAAGAGTTCAAAGCCTTCCAATCAGAAGAAAATTTGTGTTACAAAACCCAAAATTTAAAAATGTTTTAGTCAATTATTATGACACCTTAGGTTGTGCTAAGAATTATTTGTTCCTATATTATGAAAATGTAAACTTTAAAAGGTTCCAGTGGTTAATGTTAGATTTTAGCTCAGAACTGGTGGCCAGTTGAAGGAGGGTGTGAAGTCACTGTGGCTGTAATGTGGTTCACACAGTTTTTGTTGAGATGTTGTGCTTCACACCTGGAACAGCGTATTCTGAGTTGACGGTGCGGCTGGTGGAGAAGGACACGGTTGGTGTGTTGTTCTGCTTGTCCTTCTGCCGGCGGCGGTAGAGAAGCAGCAGAGCCAGCAGCAGGACCACCAGCAGGACGAGCACAGCGATGCCTCCGATGGCCCCCCACGACTCCTTCTCACCCGGGGGAAGAGGAACCATGACGCTCCCCGCCTGTTCTGAGGAGTCTGAAAGTCAAGGAGGTGAAAGGTGCAGTAACCAGAGGAGCCTTCACTCACACCGCAGCTTAAAGTTTGACTTACTGTTCTGACAGGTGGCGCCCCAGTACCCTGGGCGACACACACACTCCCCAGTTTTCCTTAAACAAGTATCACTGTTGGGACAGTGCATAGAGCAGGTGTGGTTGCAGTGGGGGCCCCACAGGCCCTCTGGACATGGCTCACTGCAGTGGGGGCCTGAGAAACAAATGAACTGATGAGGTGGTGAATGAAACCGTAACCGGACCAATATTTGCAATCGCAGACCAGAAAACGTGGACATGCTAACTAAAATACTAAACCCAAATGAATTTTCTGTGCAGAACTTTATTAATTCATTGTTCTTCTAACACAAAAAACAGATGAACGAATGAATGAATTAACAGGGTGTTAGCATGATTAGCAAGCTAATCTTCAGGAACAAACTAGAGTACTACTACTAGAGTAATTGGAAATAGAAAGTACACCCTGGATCAGTTTTAGGATTTTACCATATTAATGATCTGGTCATTACCCGGTTTTAGAGATATTTAAAACTAATCTTACAAGTGTTTTCTTTTATAATTGCTGTAAAAACCAACACATTAATGTGATTGTTGTGCCAGGACAAGAAAAAAAAAAAATCTGTGATGTTTATCCAGAAAGAATCCATAAAAAGTCCCCTGTTTGGAGGCGAGTGGCTGCGATCAGCCACATTGATGCAGTAATTCATGCAAAAGGAGCTCCGACCTAGTCCTGAGTGCATAGAAATTAACATCATTTTCAGAAGCCTGACATTTCTGTTCAAAATATCCTTTTTTATTGATCGGATGTCATTTTTGAATTTTCTGAAAATATTAAGTTTGGGTTTTCATTCTCTGTAAACCAGAATCATCACACTTACAAGAAATAAAGGCTTGAAATATTTAGGTCTATAATGAATGTATATAATCCATGTTTCTTTCTGAAATCAATAAAATATATTGAACTTTTTTAAGATATTCTAATTTTTTTAGATGTGCCTGTAGTAAAGCATTAGTTTATGGATGTGCATACTTGTGCATCCAGGTTATTGCAGCCTTTTTAGTTCTGACATATCTCACTTTAACAGATCTGTTTTCGTTTCAGCTGAATTATAAATGATATACGTTGGATTGCCAAACAGTATTATATCTGTCTACTTCTACATGTGCATGAACTTTGATGACATCCTACTCTTAAGCTATAAGGTCCAGTTTGTTAACGGACCCACCGTTGCCATCAACAGCAACTTGTAAACATCTTCCGAGGTTTAGGAGTGTTTTCATAGTTAGATGAGAACACCAGAACTGCAGCCTCTGCTCTAATTCATCCCAAAGGTCTGCAGGAAGGTTGAGGTCAGGCCAGCAGGCCAATCAAGGTTCTCCACACTAAACTTTATACACCTGCAGCCATGGAAGAGATTGGAACACTAGAATTTATTGATTTGCTGGCGCGACCAAATCCGGTTTTATTTTTTATTTTTGTGGCACTAATGGCCTTTATTTTGTAAGTTGACTGACAGGAAATTGGGTGGAGAGAGGGGAAGACATGCTGCGAAGGTCAGCGGACCAGGACCTGGACCCGTGATGGTTGCATTGAGTACTGTACCCGCCCTATATGGGTCGCACGCTCTCCTGCTGAGCTTCCGCCACGTCTAGGCGGAACGGTTTTTAAAACGATTTATCATGAGCTCATTTTTTATTTTACAGAAACCCACCATGATGGAGTGTGGACACTTTTTAGATGTACTGTACCTAGAAAATAAACTACAGTTAATGGTGATTTGTTGAGTTTTCATTTCAGAAAATACCCTTTAAATGCTTCATATTCAGCAGCTGGTTAAAATACAAAGCAAAAGAGCTCTTTCTTCTGTAGAATTAGGTCTCATATTTGTACAAACATTGTTACCTCCTTACATTTGAGTAATTCCTGCTCTTAATGAATTTCCAATTTTGCTGCATTGATCTGTAATGACAAATTTTTACAAACACATTTTGTTTTTACAGGTGGGCTGTTTCTAGACATTTATGTTTGTTTGGCTTCTGAGCTTTGTTCTGATATATTTTCATGCATGTATTTCCATGTTTGGTGTAAACCTTCTGGTGAAATTCTCTGGTTAGAAAGCTCAAACTGAAAGGTGTCATTTAGAAGAACAGAAGACTTCTCCTTGAGGCTGTTAAAACCTGTGGCTCGCTCCGTCCACTTGGACCTCTCCTATGAAACCAAAGCCAACCTGGTAGTGAAGGCGGCAGGACGTCATCACTTACCCATCCAACCTGGCAGACAGTGGCACTCCCCGTTGGTCGCCTGGCAGCCGCTGCCGTGGACACAATCGCACCTCTTCAGGCAGCCCGGCCCAAATGTGCCCATCTGCATGGAGAACAAGAGCCAACGGGCAGAGAATTGTCAGGGGATTCTCTTCATTGTTGGGCCAGCTCAGTCAGAGTCAGACAAAATACTACACTGGCACTGTGGGGTTGGGTGGACAGCCGGTCAGGTTGGCATGATAAAGGCAGGAGGGATATGTGTCCAAAACAAAGATTAAAGCACACAGAGAGGGAGGTGAAAAGAAGGAATATGTCCTGTAACATGTCTATGATCCATGCATTATTCTTCTTAAAAATATCAGCTCATTGAACCAACTCTGGGTGATATTAACATAGGATTTCTGGGTTGTGACATGTGCTGTGACCCGAGTCCAAGATGACTCAATGCATCTCGGTTGGTATTATTTTATTGTGTCATTTTAGTTTAAACAACTGTTTTTTTTTTTTATCTTAATAAGTGTTTATAGTTTCAGATGAAGAACAAATATTATTTTATTCTCATGTCTTTTGAAGCACAAGAGTGTACAAATAACTACTGTATAACAGCTTCGGTTTATTGAGGTTAGTTTCTGCAGCTCTCTTATGGTCCCACCTCAGCCTTTCTGCATTTGAGGTCTGGACTTTGACTGGGCCATTTGGACATTGATTCTTTTCTTTATCAGCTGCACTGTTGTAGAGTCACTGCAGTTGGGGATCATGGTCCTGCTGATGATCCAGTTTGGACCCAGCTTTGAACTGTTGGACCCTTATTTGACTCTAGAATACTTTGGTTTACAGAGGAGTTCATGGTCCTTTTTATGACTGCAAGATTCCCAGGTCCAATGGCTGCAAAACAAGATCAAATCACTATACCTCCACCACCGTGCTTGACATTTGGCATGTTGTGTTTGGATTTCTTCAACCATGGGTCTCCGGGAAGGATTTGCTGCTGTCTTTAATGTTTTCCACTTGTAAACCCTGTTTTTCGCTATAACATTCAGGACCTCTGGTAGTTGGACTTGGTTTATGACTCTTCCTAGACTGATGGTTCCTCCTATCCATCTTGTGTGAACACACACATCTAAAGCAGAAAACTGACAAAACTCCTGCTTTTACAAGCATTTGATCAGTTGATGTTTTCCTTTTTTATTTGATAGAACCAGTAACGATGATTTTATTCGTCCACACACAGCTCCTGCATATTGGATTCACATTTTGGTGAAAAAATAATGGTCTTACACCACATGGCTGGTCACAAAGCGCCCCCTGCCATCCAGCTGGGCATTTACATGATCCATCTGCTGGGTCACATTTTGCCCCGTTGGTGCAGCGACAGGTGGCGTTGCATCCTGGGCCCCAGGTGCCCTCAGCGCAGGGGACAGAGCAGTCTGACCCTCGCCAGCCTGCAGATACAGAGAAACAGTTAAATATGATTTACCATCCTTCTTTTCCTTTAACAGCTCTAGTTTGTGATGAACATTTCCAGACTCTTAATGCTTCTGACAGAGTGAGTTACCCTCTTTGCAAAAGCACGCTCCATCAACTGGTGAGCAGTCTATGAAGTTTTCACAGGAGCACTCCAGGGAGCAGTTCTTCCCATAGGTGCCACTTTTACAGGGACTCTCACAGTGAACACCCTAAAGTTGCAAAAAAAAAAAAAAAAAAAGATATTTGCCACAGGTCAGGTAAGAAAAGAAGAAATAAAAATCACTTTAAATTAGTCAATAGGTAAATCACCATGAAGCCGGGAGGGCACTGGCATCGTCCTGTGGCGCTGTCACACATGCCTCCGTTCACACACAGACACGGTTCCACACAGCCGTGACCGTAGAAACCGTGGGGACACGTCTCGTTACAAAACAGACCCGCCCAGCCCGGCTGGCATGTGCACTCTCCTTTCATTGGGTGGCAGCTGCAGAGTGACAACACACATTTAGGTGTTTGGATGATGTGTCGTCCAAAAAGACCAGCAGAGAGGGGGATTTTCCTCCAATCACTGGGGGAACTAAAGGTTCCTGCTGGGTGAGTTTTTTTCCTTTTGGGCATTGACTGATCCTCACAAACCTAAATCTGTTCAATAACCAGAAGGAACTGACATTAGACTGGTTTGACCTCTTAGAAGAACAATCTATGTGCACAAGCTCTGAAATGCAATAATAACCCACTGACTAAAAGCCAAATGAATTCACTTTTAACAATTTAGATATCATAGAATGAAGGGCAGAAACTTTTCTACCATCTGAGAACTTGGTGAGAGTGCAGCACCAAACTGCAGATCCAGGTGTGCAGGAGTTAATCAGAGCCTGATACATGCGAAATCATTTAAAATGCTGCAGCAGCAGGAAAATGAACAGAGATCAGAGAAAGACGAACCACAACAAGACATAAACATTTAAAATGATGAACAGATGTGCAGCAATCAGCAAACAAATGACAGTAATTCAGATGTAAAACTGAGGGAACCAAGCAGGCAGAGAATTACAAAAAGAAACACAAGGTCCCATCTTCCTGAACAAAAGCCGTCTTAGCAATAAAACCACAATTAACCGTATGAACTAGGAGGTAAAGACAAAACACAGCAGACAAAGTCAAAAATATTCAATATATATATGAAAAAAATCAGGAAAGAATTGAGGTATTTGTAGTGAAGTTCAGGGCCAGAAGATTAGTCATCAGGTTTAAATCCCGACACCATTACAGAAAATAAAATAACATGTTTATCAGGGCTGCTGCAGTAAAGGCCAATAATGACATGAGGAATAAAAAACAGTTTTCTCCTGTTTAAAAATCACAAGATTTAGAAACTTCTGTTGCTTTTTTGTAGAAAAATGCTATAAGAATAAATGTCTAGTTCTAGTTTTATTTTAGCAGTTCTGAGCTCAACATCACAAATACCCATGAATGTCTTAGTCCAAAGTCCACACTGTATATAGTAACATCTGTTAAATAGAAAGAAGGGTGTTCACCACAGTTAAAGGTCAGCTTATTGAACATAGCTACATTTAAAAACGAATATTAAGATCTCCACATCCCAGAGCCCGTCTCCTTCTCACCTCAGAGTGTGTTTCTCTTCACAGAGACACGTGTGTTCACAGTGCATGCCGTAGTTCCCGGCCGGACACATCCGGTTCCTGCACTGCGGGCCGCTGAAGCCCGGCTCGCACAGACAACCGCCGTCGATGTTGTAGCAGCGGGCGCCGTTAGCACAGTCGCACACACCTTTACAGTCCTGACCGTAAGTACCTGCAGTGCACTCCTCATTACACCTAAAAGATGAACAAACAGATTCACTGAGGAGCTCCTGCTGATTTCATCTGGACCAGGAAACACAAACTAAAGATTCTGTTCTGTTGGCAGAGAGATAGCGTGACGTCACATTTAATCTCCTGTGTCTGATGTTTGAGAAAAAGGAAACTTTCATTTTAAAACTTCCTACTAACTGGGCAGCTGTAACTGAAATCAGGTCAGAATGAAGGACAAAACAAAAGGAAAATGCACATAAATATGAAGAATGTTATTGTGACTTATTAAAGTGGCATTGAGCCATAGTTCTCCAGGCTTTCTGTAAGGTTATTTATTACACCTTGTGGGCTTTGTCGGGTCGTTGGGGTAAGTCAAGATTATTAGTAGGCTACTGCACCACTCACAAACCAATTGAATCCCTTACTGAAAAAATATAAATCTGACACAAAATTCTAACAATACAAACACACATAAATGCAACAAATAAATGGAGAAAAACACACAGATACTGTTAACTGATAAAAAAGCTTTTGTCTTCTCAGAAAATAAAGTTTTGAGACCTATTTTAAAGGAGCCAACAACTTCTGCAGGTCTCAGGTTTTCAGGAAGTTGGTTTCAGTGCTGAGGAGCAGAACCACTAAATGCTGCCTCTACTTGTTTAGTTCTGGTCCTGGTTGACTCTGAGTAAACAGGTCTGATGACCTGAAGGATCTACATGATTCATGCCTGACAAGTACACTACCTGCCAAAGCTTTTCAGAATCAGAATCAGCTTTATTGCCAAGTTTGTACAAACAAACAAGGAATTTGACTCCGGTACACTTTGCTCTTTGGTTTTGTTTTTGCATTACAGAATATACATATTTACAATGTACAACATACACATATATAATAAAAAGGTGCATTTGCAACATCTGTATGCTGTTGTTTTGTACTTTATTGAATGTTCAACAGAGAAACAGTCTGGGGGAAGAAACTGTCTCTGTGGCGGCTGGTTTTAGTGAACGGTGCCCTGTAGCGCCACCTGAAGGTAAAGCTCTGATACGCTTTTAGATTTGCTTTCTCACTTAATGGGTCTCTTTATTTTCATCACTATTTGCATAGTAGATTTTCACCAAAGGCAACAAAACTATGAATGAACATACATGAAATTATGTGGTAAACAAAAAGTGTGAAATAATTGTAAACATTTTTATATTTTAGATTCTTCCAAATAGCTGCCCTTTGCTCTGATGACTGCTTTGCTCTCTTGGCGTTCTCTCTGTAAAAGATCTTCCCAGAGGTTCATTAAGAGACGGCCAAAGGTTAATATTTCAGTCATCACTGCAACATCTTCTTTAAAGAATCTAAAACATAAAAACTTATTTTGCTATTTTTTTTAGCAACATATTTCCATATGTGTTTATTCACTGTTTTGATGCATTAAGTGAGAATCTACTTACAATAGAAACAGTCATAAAAAAAAACCATTCAATGAAAAAGTGTTTCTAAAACCTTTACCGGCAGTGTAACTGAGATAGATTTACACCAAAAATCATTCAGTGCCTTATAGACCAGTAACAAGATTGTACACAAGTATCATCTGAACCAGTGCAATGATGTAATAACTGGTGTAGTTTTTGTTTTTATGAGGCTGTTAGAATTTAGCTCTTGGTCCATAACTACACCTCAGTTTCTGACATGCTCTGTAATGTTTAACCTTGTTGAGTCTGAGTGCTGATCAGGTAACATGTTGCACCTGAAGTGGAATTAAGCTGGAGGAGGACCTTCTTGCCCAATCACTCATTGACTCTAAAGGCCTGTGGCCATACAGCTAAATATAAAGCTAGGACTCATCTGCACATGGTAAGAAGTGCAACACTGTACAATCTGAGGTAGAGGGATTCTATGGAAATATAAAAAAAAAAGGATCTGAGAATGATGCCTTGAGGAACCCCTCATGTTATTTGCTTCTCCAAACCCACCTGTTGCCTGTGAAACCTTCATTACACTGGCAGTGTCCAGTTAAAGGGTCACATTTACCACCGTTGTGGCAAACACAGTCCCCTGTGCAGTTTTGTCCAAACCTTCCCTCAGGACATTGTTCCGTGCAGACCGCACCCTGCCAAGCAATATTTGATATTAGATCCAAGCTAGCGTTACAGGAGAGAGTCCAGAGGTTTTAGCTGCACATTTAGATATCTGGATATGAGAAAAGATCCCACTGGGACCACGGGAACATACCGTCCATCCAGACGGACAGGTGCAGACCCCTGTGCCCTTACAGTGGCCTCCATTCTGGCAGGGGCATCGCGGCTGGCATTTCTTTCTACACATCTTCTCACAGCTGCAGGAGTGACAGAGAGGAGGAGACAGCTTACTGGCTGCTTACTGTATCTGCATAAAACACTTTGTGAGCATTCCTGAGGACTAAAGTCAATGTTTTTGTCTTGTCTTCGTGAATTTGGTTATTAAACCATGAGTGCAGATGTTGAGGCGTTGATTCTGAAGTAACTGCCAATTAACAGATATTACATTGTCTCAAAGAAGCAGAAGGAAACAGTTTTTATGACAAGTTTTTTTGTCACATCAGCTCAGTTGGAAAATGTCTTCAAGCAATCAGAGCAAAGATTGTTTGGCTAAAACAACCAGCACCACTTCCATTTCACTGATGTTTTACTCATTAACGCATCCTGGAGGTAAAATGGGCACATTACAAATGTTCATAACTCATTACAGAGCTGTAGCTCATCCTCCCTGTTGCCAAGTTTCTGCTTTTTCCTTCCTGAAAGTGAAAAGTGCTGAGATTTGAAATTGGCAGGATGAAAGCTTTCACTAAGTGCATTGTGGGGAAGAGTTTTGTTTACTGGTCTTCTGGGGCAGCTAAACAGGGTGTAACGAATGACTCATGGAGCAGCATGGAGTAGACCATCGGGGTGTCTTTTACATCTTCAAATTAAGTTGGGAAAACTAATAAGAGCAATAAAAGATTTGTGTCTGACATACCTAAAGGGAAAATTAAGATAATGAAGGGATCTGTAATGAAGTTTGAGTGTCTCCCTAAAGAAATACTTAACCACACAGAGTGCTTTAAAGATACCTCATACCAAATCAGGAAACAGATCGTATTTATTGAAGCTCTGATAAGAACACTAAAGATGGAAGTGTTGAAAACCTAGAGCAGAGATCGCTGGTCTCCACCTGAAAAAACATCCACAAATTCTGCCTGAAACTGCTCAACAGCTGTAAACAAAAGAAACACGATTCTAAGGGGTTTTTATGTGAGGCTAAAAAGTGCAGAGCTTTGATTTACAGTCATGTTAAAAATAAAGTACATACTCTTTCAATGTGATAGTTTTATGTTTCAGGGCATAATTTTTATTGTCTTGTCTTTTCCAGGCTCAATTTTACCTTAAATGTAAAAAACACATGACAGTTTCCACACTGACATTATTTATTCGCTGAAATTACAGACAGATTGTAAAAGCTGGGAGTGAAAAACTAAGTATGCCCCATGATTTAACAGCTTGTAGAACCACCTCTTCCATACAACCTTGCTTCATCGCTTGCATGACGGGCGGAGGTCGTTAGATACCAATCTACAGTATCTTAAGGCGGGATACGGAGCACACTATGCATAGGTCTCCTGTCTATGAGGCGCAACAGAAAGACACACAGGAGAAATAACCATACAGAAACACACTGATACCTAAGGGTAATTCATAGCAACCAGTTGACCTAACAGTCATGTTCTGGTACTGTGGGAAAAAGCTGGAGTACCCGGACGGTACCCACACACACAGGTTTTCCAATTTGACCTGTTTAGTTAATAAATAATGAGAGTGTGGAAAGCATTCTGTGTTTCTGAACAAGCTATCAGAACTTACAAAGTCCCGGTGGAGCCATTGCGACATCTACATTCTCCAGATGCTTTATCACAGGATCCTCCATTCGCACACTTGCACTTCTGCTGACAGCCCTTCCCAAAGGTCCCCGCCGGACAGGAGTCCTCGCAGAAGAGTCCGATGAACCCTGGAGGACACTGACAGGCTCCGCTCACAGGATCACAGAGAGCTCCGTTCTCACATTTGCACTCCTGACGGCAGTCTGGACCCCAGTGTTTGTGATTGCAGGCTGGGGCATAAAAGGACAACAGTAAATATGACAACTGTAGCTTCCCTATTAATGGATGTATTTCCTGCTTTTAGTTAAAACACCATTAATAATTTTTACAAGCTGTAATGGTTTTAAAACCAGCTGCTGTATTTCCAGCTCTGTGAATGTTCTCCCATATTTTAATCTAACTAAAACGTCTTTATACTCTTTGCAGCTTGAATGCAGGGATTGCTTGGTCAGTTCTATGTTTTTTAATCTTCTAATCCAGTCATCTGTCTCAAGCAGCATGGTGCAGAGTTCATGGCCTCATGTCAGACAAGCATCAGATTCATTTCAGGAAAGCACTGTAGGACTTAGGTTTGCTCCTCTTGTTTCTACTCCCATATCTGTCCCCTTAGCCTGGGGTGTCAGATCACCAACTAATAAACATGAGATTTGCATGGAGCTCACACTAAGACAAGCTCCTCATAGTGAGTATCACAGAAGCCTGATTGGCTCTGGAGGGGTTTGCCTGCACACAGAGATTCACACAAGTTTTGGATTTCAGTTCATGATGAAAAGATCTCAGATTGGTCAGGGCCGCATACTTCAGATTTCTATTCAATTACTTCAACTGTGTCGTACTCTGGTTTTCACCGCAAACACATGATCTGCAACAACACTGATGAAACTGATGGATGGACAATGGAAATATTTTCACAGATTTCATGCTAAATAATACTTTGTTATGTGAGCAACATGCATTCGAACATCTGAGCTGCAGATAATTTGTTTTCACCCTGCCTGCCAACACAAACACACCTTCCTGTCTGCAGTCTCCATGCTCGACCATGACTAAAAAACACACTGAGTTCTGCAGATGATCCCTCTGAGAGCGGAGCAGAACCAAATTAGGCTTGAAGTGAAGCTCTGCCACGGACTGCAGTGTTTATTACACTAACGTGGAGGAGGACAAGGTGCCTCCTGCTGTTTATAAAGAATCACAACGCCACTTGTTCTCTGTAGGGCACTGGGAAACGGTTCAGCTGGACTGTGTCAGGTTGAGTAATGAGAATCTCAGCTGGAGCAGAGGTTGTGTTTAAACAGACATTCTCCAGATCAGTGAGGGTCTGCAGGACCATAGGTACTGACAAACAGCCACACAGAGATCCAGTGAGCAGGAAAAATTGACCTGAACTGAACCTACAGCTACAGCCAGAGGTTTATTAATAGTGGGCATGAATGTTAGGTTAATTTGGGCCTTTTTTGGATTTATTTAAACAGTTCTTTTGGAACAGTAGAATAATGATGCAACATACAACAGTAAGGATTTTAGGAAAGAAGACCTGTGTGAACTTAGGGTCAATATTATACATACAGGCTTTAATATTTCCATATACTGTCCCTAATGTTTGATTAAATGTCCCTTAGCATGTTTCACCTCAACCTCACACGTGTTGCACCCATCAACAGACTGTTGGCATCATTCTGGTTGGTTCTTTGCAGAGTTGGGAAGGTTTGTTTATGCTGCCTGGTCTCCTAGACAGACACAACTTTAAAGCATAGTGCAAAAGTTTGGGCCATCCTAGACGCTTATTGTTGGCCAGCTATATCCATGGATGATTTCTTGGGATGGCTTCCCTGCTGCCGTTTCATTCATCGGTGTTGGAGAAGGGATACATCTAAAGGTTGCAGGACATCGTCCCTCAAGGACTGGGTTTTAACACGTCTGGTCAAGCAGTTGATTTAAGGTGAAGTTGAAGAATTGGAACTTCTGTAGTCCTCCTCTTTCATTATTCCATTCACTTCTCTAATGCACCATAACCCACAGCAGTGAAACTGCACCACACCATGATGCTGCCACCACCATGCTGAACAGTGTTCTTGAGTCTTGAGAGCCTCACCTTGACTCCTCCAACTATATTTCCTATTATTGTGGCACGTTAATCTTTATCTCATCTGACTTTAAAACTTTCCCCAGAATGTGTTTGGCGTGCCCATCTGTGCAGCTGCAGGCTTTAGTCTAGCTAGTTGATTATAGAGCGGATACTGTTTGTTTACTTCAATGTGGGGGAGGTTAGTTTTTGTTTTAGTTAAATCAAACTTTCTGCAAATGTCAAGTTGGACTAACATGTCTTATGTAATATAAATTTAAATTTGGATCCACAAAGAGATTTTTAGGGATGATCCAAATTAGAATTTGCATGAAAACCCACAATCAGCCATGTATGTCAGGGCTGGCATCTCTTCAGATGAATTTACTCTCATACAATGAAGAAATATTTTGTCCTCATAGTTTTGTCCAAATGGTTGCTTGGAGTTTGCTCTCAGCCATCTTCATGTATGATCCTGAGTGGTAGTTTGGTTAGTGATATAAACTTCCAAGCTTTATACCATCTTAAATATTTACCATACTAATGAGCATGAGGTGTTCAGTATGAAAACACCAAAACTATCCTTTTTTTCCCACAGCTGAAGAAGTCAACACACAGGCATCCAGGAAGGGTCGGCTTATATTCAGCCAAAAATGGCTCCGTTTCAGAATAACCGAGGAGAAAATGGAGAAGGAGGACAGAAAACCAACACAGAGACAGAAAAGGAGAAAGAAAGACAACTTAAAGGAGGGTTTGGAAGGCAATGTAAGAGGATACGTGCAGTAGGAGAGTGGGGTCATATTTTCCATTTCCTTCTCCCATCCTCCCCCTGTCAAGGCATCGGCCGCTACACACTGATGGGAGGGGGGGCAGTGTACTATTGACCCAGCTGACAGAGGAGAAAAGGTAGTGGAAAACTTCATTTCATCCTTTGGAAAATGTGGCTCTCATTTAGGGCAGAATGACTGAAGTTATATAACAACTCCGCTCCGTTCAGGTTTCAACATTAAAGCTTATCAGGATGTTTCATCTATATTATACTTCAGTGTTTTTATTCAAAAGAACTGCCCAGATTGTTATTAAAATATACATCTTTTTTCGGTTCACTCCGAGCAGAACAGTGAATTTAAGAAGCGTTACTTTCTCAACTATTAAATCGTTTCCTGGACCGAGACCTTGATGATTCATTGCTACAGTTGTATGTCGTCATGCTCCCTTGCTGTTTCCACTGCAAAAACCTTCTGTGTTATGAGGTAATGGAGGCAAAAATCTGCCACTTTGCTAAAGACACTTGTAATTTCCTGTTGTTTATTTTAGTTTTACACTCTCAAAAGTTCTTTGTTTTTTTTGCAGAGGGGAGAAAGAAAAAATACATGCAGAAAAATGAAAATAAGCAGATTCTCACAGCTGGAACAATCGTCACCCCGCCATCCTTTCTCACACTGGCAACGGTTTGGAGCAACACAGCGACCGTGGACGCACTCCTTGCTGCAGTGAGCTGTTAATGAGAAGGAGAAAGATGTTTAAAATGAGCAACCTATGTGCATTTCATTGTTAATGCAGACCTATTGAAGACTAACAGGAAGCATATACATTTCCTTTCCAACAAAGTTGCAAGGAGACAAAGGACTTTAAAATGAAGAGGCAGTGACCTTTATTGTCAATCAGTGGGAGAAGATGTACCAGCAGCCAAACACACACAAATGGAAACAAAGAGACATTTTTGCCCCAAGTCAGGCTAAATAAAACTCATTTAGAGTTGTTACATGACCTTTTGAAAAAAGACAACATATAATGTTTTATAAATTTCTACTATAGAAAGTTTGTCTTTATTTTAAAATAACCAACATTTTCTTTCTATTTTTGGGTTTTAAAATGAAAAACCTTTTTCAAAAAGAGGATTTTGTGTTATGGGAAGTTGATACTTAAATTAATTCACGATGTTCTTCAGCACAGGAACATGAAATAATTTATTAAATTGTGACATAATTGTTTATGCTTTTTTAAAATAAAATCAATACATTTATTGAGGCACATATAATTAATTCTATATTTAATAAATTATTAGTGTATTTATTTCCAGTTTTATTAAATTAACAAAACACTTAAGTAATTATTTCATGACTTATTTGTTTATTGTAATGTGGCACTCTGAACCCTCCATTTTATGCTACGCTAATAAAGATTAAAAAATGATTTTTTTTTTATTTGACTCATCTTTACCAGGGGTGCCAATAAATGTGAAGGATGCTTTGCATTCATATGCAGAAAATGCTTCTTTTTGGATTTTTATACAACAGGAAACATTACCTATATGTAACTCTGTTTTTTATTTGACTTAAAATGATCAGATTTTCATGGACAGTAAATGCAGTGGAGCCAAGCTGCTGTTGTGGATTATAAATTCATTTTTAAAAGCTGTGAATGTGTTATCGTAAATATGTGTGGCTGACAAAACATAGTTTTTTCTTTTAAAAATAAAATGGTTACTTTGCTAAAGAAAACTATGCAACACCAATCCTTACCACTAGAGGCTGCTTATAAACCATTAACGTAGGCTTTAACAAGAAATTAATTCGAAGATCGTAAACATGTTTGAAGATAATCTGCATGAAAAGAAACTGAAGAGAGCATCAACGTGACAACTGCTGACAGTAATAATAAAAACAACAAATATATTTGTTGCATGTTTGGAAATGTGAGGAAAAACCGTGTCATGAGTCTGATAATGATGATTTCATGTGACACAAACAGACACAGGTTAAATGTCACCATATTCAAAGATAAAACTTACTTTCTGTGTTAAGAAGAAAAATACAAATCCAAAGTCAAACTATGGTCCTTCACAAAGATTTCAGATGAGCTGCATGACAGAGCGCCGGTTTAAAACCTGCTTGCTTCAGGTTGACATAAAACACACATCAGGAAAAGCATCTCATCTGTTGTCTGGATAGATAATTAGATGTTGGAAAAGGAAATGATGCCAATCATTTTCCCAAAGAAGAATGACATCTTTGTGTATTTTTTCTGATGAACTGAGCAAATCCCAAAGATATTTGATGACAAAGAACCAACATGCAACCAGTTCTCAAATGCCTGCTGAACCAATCAAATAACTGGGATTGGCCTTTTTTCCTGATTTTGTCCTTGTTACTTCAGATTTCTTCTCTGCTCTGTAAGAAAAATTGATTTCTTCTTCATCTTTTTGTAAATCTGAAGCACCATCAAGCAGAATCAAGCAGATTTTTAAAACCAAAATCTATTCATCTAAATGTTTTCCACCTCTTCAGCAGCAGTTTGTAAGTTGCCAGCAGGACAGCTGGGCTCAAGCTTTCAGCTGAAAGCAACAGTGTTGGGATGCAGCTCATGCAACTTCCTCGTAAATAGTTCCTCTACTTATTTAAACAGGCATTTATGACTGAGGACAATTATTTACCACAAATCTCTAGATGGTTTCTTGCAGAGCTCATCATTCAGATGCTATAAACAACAATTTCACTGATTATTTTCTCCTCTTTACTCGACAGCATGTGGAAACAAGGCAGAGCCTTGGGGATCTGACATGTCATCAAATCCAAGAGGTAAGTATGATTATATATAATTAGATATGTTTGGAATAATTAAAAATGCTGCTCTGAGCAGAAAGAAGCTTTGTAGAGAAGATGACATGTTGGTGGGAGAAATGACAAACTGAAAACAGCGATCAGCGGACTCCCTCTTGGCTTCTCATTGAAATCAAAACCTTTTATCTTTGATGACAAAAGAAAACACGAAGTCACTGAGGCAGCGTGGAAAAACACTGGTACTGTTTCAGGGGATTTACAGCAGAGACCATAAATGCAAATCATCTCCGCTGAACGACAAGCATTCATCTTCAGGATGTCAGGCTTTTCACTACAGAGCGGTGAAACCTTGTTATTACCATCCAGCATCTCTGAAATCAGCCAGAGATGTTTGCATACAAAGGTGGAATTTTCTCAAAATGTGTGAGCAACTTATGGTTTCACTGTATTTAAATAGGTTGGTGCTGAAAGTGAGCAGAAACAGGGCTTGAAGAAACTGGAGACCGCTGCTCTGTTTGTCTGTAAGAAGTTGAAAGCAGGGTTGGATTCTAAACCAATATACTGCAAGCTTTGAACATCTAACCAAGTTCTATTCAATCTTTCATCTGAACATGGAAAGAGAATGAACCAACTGCAGACCTACCAAGACATGGGCGCCACCTAAACCGGGTGGCTGAGCATAGAGAGCATTAATCAGAAAAGCAGCCAAGAGGCTCATAGTTACTCTAGAGAAGCTCAAGAGATACATAACTGAGTCTCTGTTCAGACAGCCCATACAGTGAATCATGGTGGTGGCAGCATCATGCTGTGGTAATGCTTTTATTGAGCAGTTGGTCAGACCTAAACAGAAGATGGTTTGAGCTAAATCCAGGACAATCCTGGGAGAAAACCTATCAGAGGCTGCAGAAGACTGGAGACAGGGGAAGAGGTTCACCTTCCATCCAAGACCATGTGTTAGAATGGCCCAATCAAAGTCCAGGGAATCTGTGTCAACTAACGTCCATAGAGATCATTCATCAATTCTAATGGAGCTTCATTTATTATTTAAAAAAGAATGGGTTCAGTCCCCAAAAAGGTGATTTTATCAACGATTAACTCAGGGGGTCTGAATATAAATGCACACCGCACTTATCAGATTTTAACTGTGAAAAATTAAAAACCATACATGCTTTTATTTGCACTACATAATTTTGCACTACTTTGTGTTGGTCTACCACATAAAATCTCCAAAGAAACATTGAGGTTTATGGTTTTAACGTGACAAAAGGTGAAAAGCTTCAAAGGGTGTAAATACATTTTCAAGGGGCTGTATAGCTAATTGTAGCTAAGTACATACGGCAATACAGATATGGATTCCGAAACTTTTTTCCGACTCCTTAGAGTCATTTGCTGAATTTAAATAATATAAACCACTTTTTATGATTTTGACAACACTGTGTTTTTGTCACTTCAATGCAATTTCCCCCTGTTACCACAAGGTGGCAGTAATTCATCACGTTATTTGTTTACCATGTAATGAATGACCAACACTCAACCCATACATGCTACCCTGCTGCATGAGTCAGTATGAGATGACAAGAAGGCCACTTGGGTCCAGTTGAAAATTAATTTACAGAATCAGAAATATATGATCATCAGAAGGGGAAACTGGCATAAACAATTTTTCAGTAAAATATGTGTTGACTTTCAACTCCGATGGAAATGGATATCTACATCTAACAAATTATTTTGCAACCTGCTCATTACTTCTATTTACTTCATACTTTATATTTTTACTTTATCCTGAATGATACTTTTGGAGATGAACATTTTTACACTTTGAATTATTTTTTAAAACAGCAAATACATGACATTTATAAGAACTATTGCTTAACTGTGGCATAATTGTGTTTTGGGATTTTATGGCTCCTTTTGCAATCTGTAAAGCACCTTCTGCTACAGTTAATCTGTATGAAACCTCTAATAAAAGTCTGGGTGGCAGCTGTGGGCACCCCGTGCCCCCCTTTGGCTACGCCCCCGGTGGGAAACAAGCTTGCTGATGCGACTAAGAGTCTAAATCAGCAGATATTTTCATTTGAGCTTTGCAAGTGACAGAGCTCTACTTCTTAAACTCAAAAAGATGCTTAGCCAATAAAAGCTGGGTAATGTATGTGTAAAGTAAGCCAAACACATTTGATATGTTTTAGTTTGAATTTCTGAAGCTCTGGTGGAAATCAAACCCACAATTTGGGTTATTTATGTCCCAGAAGCTGCTCAGATTCAGTGTGGAAAAAGAAGCAGCTTTCTATGAAAATGAGCTGTTTCAGTGAAAAACCACAACACCCATAAGCAGTTTGCTACTCCAGTTAATTAATGCAGGGTTGAGTATTTTCCAGCAGCTTCATCAACATCCAGACTCAGGTCAGGTTTCACTGTGATCATTCTTATCTTTTAACAGAGGAATCCTACTCTGAGAAACCAATTTAAGGAGGTCAGTTGAAAATATTCACATTACTACCATTAGAAACCTTTGGGGAATTAGTTTTGAAGGAGGAATATTTTGTTCATGTACCAGATCACATGATTATAGAGCAAAACCAAACTCATCTCCCCTGTCATGAACAATATATAAAGAAAATGGCTGAAGATATCTTTTTAGCTTGTATGGAGTTAATGTTAGTTTATGGGATGTTTTCAGTCAGTTTGTGTTTAACAAATAACCTCTGACCTTTCAATGCAGGGTTAGGTTCTAACACAATTTCCCAGCTTTGAATATCTCCCAGAGCTCTGCTCAATCCATCATCTGAACATGGACCAACTGGAGGATTCTGGGGCTAAGGGTCTTGCTCAGGGACCCAGAGAAATCTGTGGGATACGAACCTGGCCCCTTGTGTGCCCTCCGGAATGCAAACCTCCTGTTCTAACCACTATGCCACCACTCCCCAAGACATGGACGTCCACCTAAACTGAGCAAGGAAAGCATTAATCAGAGGAGTGGCCAGGAGGTCCGTGGTAACTCTGGAAAAGCTGCAGAGAACCACAGCTCAGTTGGAGAATCGGTTGACAAGACAACTATTAGTTGTCCACTACCCACATCTGGCCTTTATGGAAGAGTGGAGAGAAGAAAGCCAGAAGGAGTCCTATTAGCTGCTTGTCAGAGCCCTGCAGGGGAGGCAGCAAACACGTGGAAGAAGGTGCTCTGCTCAAATCAGATCCAAATTAAACGTTTTGGCCTAAATGCATAACACTTTGTGCAGTTAGGCCAGAAGTTCCCAACTCAGGTCCTCCGGAGCTACTATGCTGCAACTTTTAGATGCACCCCTTCTCCAACACACCCGAATCCAATGAATGTCTCCTTACCAGGCTTCTGCACAGCTGAATGACTAATGAGGGAATTCAGCCATAACTTTGAATCTGTGGCAAGACTTGAAACTGACGCTGTTTTACAAAGAAGAATCTGCAAACATTTCCCATCCAGATATGTCTGAGACATTAACTATAAACCTTGCATGTATGAAAGTTAAGTGTTACATAAAAAAACACAGAATTTTTCCACAGCCACTTGCCAACACATCGGTCTCCGCTCTCGTAGTAGCCGGGACAGCAGTGGTATCTCCTGCGGTACTGGGTCTTCACTGCCTGCCTGTAGGCTGTTTTGTAGGTGATCCTGAAAGATTCCCACAGTTAAACAGGATGTTTGGACATAATGACCAAAAGACAGGAACAGAAGGTGAGTCTGAACCTGTGACGAGTGCATCTGTAAGACGTCCGGGGGTCCGAGCACGGCTCCTCCGTCACGTGGTCGTAAGGATGGGAGTAGGACTCTTTCACTGAGGTGGTGTAGCTGAGAAGCAGAAAAACAAGCAAAAAACATGATTAAATGAACAGTTCTGGTTGACTGAAGAGCAATCAGAGAGAAAAGAGTTTTCTGTGGGATTTTAGACCAGTTTTAATCCTCAGCCCTCATTACAAAAAGCTAATTATTGCAGGAGACGCTGTTATTTTCCCTCAAATGTTTAAACTAGTGAGCAGACTGGTGGTACAGACATTCAAGTCCAAATGTTATCCTGAATTTGGTGATCCAGTAGTGACTTCCAGACCTCAACCGGAAAATATTCACTTAAATGGTAAAATATATCCACATCTGTTTTTTTAAATTAGGGGGAAAAAGTGGAGACTGACACGATTCCCAGATGGGTGACGCCAAATGATTTTGATTATCCATATTTGTGGCTTTCAAAGGAATAATTCAATAAACTGTCCAGGATGGATTTTTAGAAAATGGGCACATGCAGTAAATTAAATCCATCATCACTGTAACTGCCAGGAGGCTTGTTTCATTTAGCCTTCATTTCAAGTTCATCAACAACTTTCCAAGCTCAAAGACTAGGAGGTCATCAGAGGTGGAGAAGTCTTTTCATATGCTTCCTTATTTACATTCAGAACTACTTAATTCACCCGAAAGGAAAATTAAATGTTGTCATAGCTCATATTCTGCATGTTTCTTCAAAGAGTCGTTGTAGATGCTGATGGCTGTGGGCAGGAAGGATCTCCTGTAGCGCTCCGTCTTACAGCAGGTCTGAAGAAGCCTCTGACTGAAGACACTCTGTTGTTGTAGGACAGTCTGATGAAGAGGATGCTCAGGGTTCTCCATAATGTTCTTCATTTTATGAAGAATCCTTCTTTCCACAATGATCTCCAGAGGTTCCAGAGGAGTCCAGAACAGAGCCAGGTTTCTATGTTAGCTTGTTAAGCTTTTTTTAAGTTCCTGGCTCTGATGCTGCTTCCCCAGCAGATTAATGCATCACCAGAGCAAGTCAGTACAACTTGGAGAGTTTCACACCAGACGTGTTTCCTGACGCAACCAGGAGTCGAACCAGGGTATCTAAGATGAGGATTTACCCCCATCACCATGGAGGGATCATCAAAGATACATTTTCAAAATATCAGAGGAAACATGCAAAAAGCTGAGCAGGAATTATAAAAATTATTTGATTGCTGTAATCCCAGTAAATATTTTTCTATTAATTACTGACATGGTTATAAATAATGTTCTATATGTCCATTTTTTATAAAATCTAAATAAAACTTTGTATATTTACATTTATTTTGTAAATGTGCTGAGAATTTTGTTAAATAAATTGAAGAAAATTGGAAAAACCAAAAACAGAAACATCAGCTCTTACTATACAACCTGATGAAGGAAATATAGAATCAAATGATAAAAAAAACACATTTTTTAGATATTTTCTCAAAGACTTTTTCTTGCGGCCTTTTTTCGTCATTTTTTTCTTGAAAGTAGGCAGACAGGAAACAGTGAAAGGAGAGGGGGAAGATATGTTGCACAGGTCGCCGTATCGGGGACTCGAACCAGGGACCAACCACGTCGAAAGCCTGAACCTCTTTATACATGGGTCCACTCCTGCACCAGCACCAAAGTGTGTAAAAGAAATCTAGTTTGTTAAACAGGAGTTCATGTTAATACAATTCAATTGTTTTCTCGTACAGAACCAAATTAAAACAAAAAGTCGGTTAAAGTCCAGTTTATTTAAAGAAAATCCTCTTCAGTCACACAATTATTTACCAGTTCACTCCTGTTCATTTGACAGAAATAAATTTAGCTGAGTGTATTGCAACCCACATTGAGTTCAGCCCAGTAAAAGCCAGTTAATATCCAGTTTATGATCTATTTATCGCCACAGGAAGAGTCTTTATTAATTCCTTGATGTTCTAATTTCATCTGCTTCAGGAAATTAAGATGATTCTAATCATCTGCATTCAGATCAGGTTGCTTAGAGTTCAGCTTATATTTCTGCAGCCATTTTCACTGTTTTAGTAGTTAGAGCAACAGGAAACTGGTTTGTTTCACAATTGACAGGAGAATTAGATGTTTTCACCCAGTGCTCATGGCCCATATGACAAACTGACTGTATGTTTCCCTGAGGCATGATTTCACCATTAGTGGAGAATTTAATCTTCTGCATTAAAAGTTTGAATAGTTGTACCGATACTAGAGTCCAACACGTGTGCAACGTGGTCTACCTGCAGAGGCTCTTGATTTGTGTAGGCCTGTTTTCATTGGCAACAACACATGCACAGAATATGAAAACATGATCATGCATTTTGCAAGGCGATGGGGCCTCACCTCTCCCACAGACTGCACACATTGGGGTCTCTGGGGTCCAGGGAGCTGCTCAGTCCAACCAGGAAGCCAAAAAGATGCAGGACTGCAGAGAAGAACAAAGTCTGCATGGTCCTGCGGGGCGAACACAAGGAGAGATGGATAGATTGGACTGCAAAACCACTTCAGTTTGGACAGAACAAGGTAAAAAGAAATCGTATTGCTTTAACAGATCAACTTTATTTCTAAGTACCGGTTCAGGCTGCAGTACGGCATATTAACGTCCCTACTTACTCTTAGGTTTTTTAAACAAAGATAATCCTTGGAGAAGTGACAGTTATAGCTTTTAAACAAGTTGGTGAAAACTTAGCAGTGACTCTTAGCCCACAGAGTGGAAAATATTGTCCAACTGTTGATTTGGAGCCACTGCTTTCGTTTTCATTTATGATAATTAACAATTCCCACAGTGATTAATGGAAAGATTTATTGTAAACTGGTTCTGTTTACCGACAGTATAATCTGCGGTTAAACGTTATCCTCCTGATTATAAAAGGAGCTAATAAAAGCTCAGCAGAGGTAAGGCAAAGAGCCAGAAATGAGCGTAACGCTGTCTGCTCCCTGCTGAGGTCCACACCGTCTCAAAGCAAACATCAGGAGACCTTCTGACAGCAGGCAGCAAAGCTGAGGTTCAGTCACCACAAGAAAGGGACCGGACTCCAGAAATGTGACTCCCAACATCATCCTGACCCCTCTGCATCAGAGCCTCCACACCCCACCCATGTCCCCATCCACACTCCAGAAACATCTGGATCTGATCAGGGAGCCAGCCAAGTACAGCAGCCCAGCTCAGGGACTCCGTCAGGCTCTCAGGGAGCAGCAGGGAACGCAGCTTTTCCCTCCATCATATTCCCTAAAATATCCACACAAATGAACAGAAGTTCAACAGGCCAGATGTACGATGTTTCTGACAGAAGCATCATGAGAACATAACGCCTCTCTGTGGAGCGGGAACATTACGTTGATACTAGATTATTATGTTGTGTGTCCCTCTGACAGATCTACAACTTCACAGCTTCTCGGATCATTTGATGGAAGCCCAGGAGGTAACTGGGATTTTGGGAGCTTCAGCTCAGGATTTACTGAAGACATACAGATCAGAGAAAGAGTAGAAATTTCTGTCTCCTACTGTAACAACTCGCTCTTTATTCTTCTGGGTTTTTATAGATTAGAAGTTTTTAAATACGCTTGATGGAAAGAATGAAGAAATTAAAAGTTTCTTCACTTAAGGAATGTTCATGAGATTAAAAGTTTTACATTTAGATGCTGTTTTCCCCTAAAATCTGGATATTTTAGTAAATTCGTTTAGTTTTAATATTATATTTAATATTTGTGTATTTTGAAAAAAAAAAAACAACAACAAAGAAAATGCATTATTTTCATATTCATGAAAACGTTTAATTGCTTTATTGATGTTTGTGTAATTTTAACATGTTGCCCCCGGTGTAAATACAAATCATCAAGAAGTTCCAGCAAGCAGCAGACGACTCCAGACCAAGTCACCATTTCCATTCAGCACCGTCGCCTATTGTCTCCACCTAACATTTCATCCAACTCTTTGTTTCATATCTTAAAATGTAACTCTAAGTAAGTAAAGTTTAGCATCTAAAAAATAACTAGTGTTTTTTTTTTCTCATCAGTCAGCAAACAATTAAATTAAGTTGTCAGATATTTAAATTAAATTAAGTTGTCAGATATTTTACCATATAAAGCTGATAATCTCTCAGTTTTAAAAGTATTTGATTTTTGTTTTCTAATCTGCACCAATTTCATAAAAAAAGACAAAATACAAATACTAATGGATTATCTGTGGAAGCCTACAAGCATGGTTTTTGAAAAATCAGGCTATCCAGATCGAAATGAAAACTGAGGCTAAAACATTCTGGGGACCTAAAGAGTAAACTTTGCATCTTCTCTTTGTTTGGTTTAAATGATAGGTTAAGGACTACTGTAACTCTGTGGAAAGCATCCTGACTGGCCTTTGCCTATGGTTGCTCTCCGAACATTTACCATGTTGTCTTTATGTTTAGTTGAACCAAACCAAATCAGTTCTTAGGTTTTAATTTTCCTGCATAGAAGATACCTGGGTGTCACTGTATAACACAGCTTGTACTTTTCCAGAACTTAAACGTTACTTTCTGGAACCTACCAGATACTTTCAAGGAATTCAGCAGGTACTTTCATGGAACTGGTAAATGACTTGAAAGTACCAGGAATGTACCTGGTACACTCCATGAAATACCTCACAAGTTCCTTGATTCCTTACATGATTGTTGGGACACTGAATCTGAAAGGAGCAATAAGCATAAAATAATTATCAAAAAACTGAATCATTCTTGTATAGGAGCTTTGGCTGTGCAACATTCGTGGGAGACAAAATCTAGAAAATGTTCAGTAAGAAAAGTTTTTTTCTAAAAACTGAATCATTTCCTTGCTTAGAGCCAACCTCTGACTTCATAAGAAATTAATGTGATGAGTCTACTTACATCACTTTTACAGCCAATCAGTTTCTGGCCAACTCTGCCTTTTTCATTCATGGTTTTGTCATTTGACTCTTCTGGCACATTTTACTTGTAAATGGTATTATCAGCAAAGTTCGTGAGGTGAAGTCAAGAAGATCATCTATACAAGGCCAACATCTGTTTCAAGTTCAAAGGATTAGGGGCAGTTCCCAAGCATCATAAGTCTCCATATAAGCACCAAGGATGCAGTTTGATTATTTAGAGATCAAATAAAATTATAACATTTTGTTGTCTGGAGAAGCCCCAAAGGAAAATTAAAGCTGCAAGCAGCGTTGAAGGCCCTCGCACCTGAGCGCAGCGACCGCGGGAGCCTGGCATCGCCTCCTACATGCCACACACGATGACACCGCTTCACTTCAACACGTCGCCAGTAGGTGGCATTTTGAGCAACATGTCATATGATCTTCGGTCATGCAGAGTTTCGGTCTGGCAAAAAGCATTGAAAATTTCGAGTAAATCGGACCTTCCAGAAGAACGCTGCAGTCGCTTGTTTGTTTGTGGGCGGGGCTAAAACAACATCATCAATTGACTGTGTCAAAATGTCCATCATTAAGTCATGATCATGTATACTACATTTCAAGTGGATCCGATGATGTATGAGGGAGATATAGCCCTTGAAGTGTCATACGGGACGCTGTTGATCCAAATTCCAATGCAATCCAATAGAGGTGTTTGGGGGTTGACAAAGATGAACTATATTTATTTTGGAGTGAATGGGACCACACATGTGTAATTTATAGCCAAACGTATGGCCGTGGCGTGACATCAGAATCGGCACGCCATCATAGCCACACTCTCCAGCTAAAGCAGTCAGTACTGGTGACTGTGTAAAACCATCGTGTTATCTGTTACTTGGGACAGTTTCACATTGATAAGGTGAAGAACATCAAACATTGACTGTCTAAATGAAAACGGGACACTTCCTGTTCTCAGGGGGCGGGGCTTCGATGATGTCAGCATCTGACAAGTGAATATAGTTCAGGCCTAGAGGCAGATCAATCCCAGAAGGTTTCATTTGTCTGTGACTTTCCTTGTAGGAGCTATGTAAATTTAGTTTTGTATGGCGAGAAGTCATATTTTGATGCGTGGCCACGCCCACACGCTTTCATGTATCAAAAAGCTTTTGATAACTTTTGATCCCCAATCCCTTAAGAGTATACTGAGTGATTTTCAAGTCTCTAAGTCAAAAGCTGTAGGAGGAGTTTGCTCAGATATGCGGGCTAGAAACAGCCAAATAACGGTCAAAATGGCAACTTCAATCCAAAATGACCGACTTCCTGTGGGGTTTGGACCAATGCTCCAAGAGACTTTTTTGTAGGTCCTGACAAGTTACATAAGTGTACCGAATTTCAGACTCCTCGGTCAAAGCATGGCTTGGGGCTGATTTTTTTAAATTTTGTAGGGGGCGCTGTGGACGAATTAGGCCACGCCCACCGAACATGTCATCAGATCTTTGTTGGGACCTGGACAAGGATCAATCACATTGAATTTGGTGCAGATCAGATGATATATGTGGAATTTAGAGGCAAACGTATGGCCATGGCGCGACATCTGACTTCGCCGCGCCGCCATGGCCACGCCCTTCAATGAAAAGACACTGTGCTTCAAACGAAGTTAGACCCACTAGTTATCAGTCTTCTGACACACTTTGAAGTTGATTGGGTCAAGAGGGTCAGAGGGGTTTGTTTCCAAGTGAAAAAAGTGACTTCCTGTTCTGAGGGGGCGTGGCTTTGATGATGTCAGCATATGACCCCATAGGATTGTCGGGAACCCGACTGTCCTCCTTCATGCCAACTTTGTTGTGATTTGGAATTTTTTTGGGAAAGTTATTGCAATTTTTAACTTTCAGCGCGAACGCCAAGTTCGTGGCCTGGCCACGCCCCCTAAGCATGGCCAAAAACTCACGATTTTGATAACTTTTAATCCCCCATGCCTTAACTGCACGTTGACCAAATATGAACCCGATAGCTCAAAATGCCTAGGAGGAGTTCGTTAAAGTTCGAGGTGAGTAAAAGCGAAAAACGGGCAAAAATCGGCCTTTGACCCAAAATGGCCGACTTCCTGTGCATTTTAGGGCATACCCCCAAGAGACTTCTCACGTTTGGGGGCGTGGCTAAGTGGTTTGGCCACGCCCACTGACGACGACATTAAAGAACAAAAATTTCATGCGGGGGACAATTTTGGGTAAAATTTGGGGCATGGCAAAGTCCCCGGAAAAAACAAAGAATAAGAATTCCTACGATTACAATAGGCCCTTGCAGTTTTCCTGCTAGGGCCTAATTACTATTTAGTGGATGATGATCCTGTAGCAGAGAGTTGAACTTAGAATATTCCAGAAGATGTCTCCACATCTACTGAGCTATGATCTCAAAGTTATTTCTGTTCATTTATCTTCTATACCACTTATTCCATAGTGGGTCACAGGGGAGCTGGTCTCCATCTCCAGCAGGAGGACAGGTTGCCAATCCATCACAGGGCAATACAGAGACAGGGCAATTTAGATAGACCAACCTAACAGGTCATGTTTTTGGACTGTGGGAGGAAGCCAGAGTACCCGGTGAGAACCCATGCATGCACGGGGAGAACATGCAAACTCTATGCAGAAACAACAGTGCAACAGTGCTACCAACTGCGCCACCGTGCAGCCTGCAAAAAACAATAAAGGCTAAAACTCTGCAAAAATAAAGCACCATCATGTTGCACACATTTGAATCACATTTACAATGTACAGAATCACAACCATCATTGCTGTATCAGTACCTGGAATATGGCAATGTTTAGTAGGCTATTATGCACCATGCGTCATGCATTAAAACTTTACCTGCCTATAATAATTTTTCCACTGTATTTGTAACTGTTGTCTCAGAAGCTAATGCCCAGGGGGAAGAGTGGAGACTTTGTGATCACACTAAGGAAGAGAGTGGTGTCAATGTGGGCTAATCACACATTATTATGACAGCAATCTTATACGATAGTATCACAATCTCAGCATATATCTCTGTCACACTATTATGTATCTGCCTTTTGTTTTAGTGACTTTGAGAAATGATGCTCAAGCATCACCATCCATTGCATTAAACACTGTAGCATACAGAATTTTACCACCAGCTAACCCTGGCTGCAACATATTTTTAGGCATGTCAAAAAGCACGAGTGCCACAGCTCTCACATATACATAACTGATGCTACTGCAACTCAAATACTTTAGCAATTACTACTTATGCAAGCGCACTGTCTGCACTGATGAAAATTCACTCTCCTTTGGATGAAACTGAAAAAGATACTAACAATACGTCTTTCTTTCTGATTAATTTGGCTCATTTTTATCTGACCACTAGGGGGCACTCATAGAGCATTGACATTTTTTCCCAGACAATAACCTTATCATATCACAGCAAAAGTAATGTACCCTATCAAACACTAGATTTCACACACTTGATCCCAATACACACATACTATTAAAAGTGGAAGCGCATCAAAAGCCACATAGACAAAGAGACAAAATCTGCTAAATTTCACCATGTTTAGACATCCATAATATTTTTTTTCAGTACTCTAACCTATATGACAAGACAGGAAGCAGCAGATGTGTTCAGTGACACCTAAAGAGTTAAACTTTGGTCTCATTTGGCCAGGCTATATTTTTCCTGTATATCACTAGCTTGTCCAAATCTTTTGCAGCAAACTTGAAAAGAGCTTCAACATGCTTTTTTTATTCAGCAGTGGAATCTTGTGTAGTAAGGGTGTGGTGGATGAGTGAATCATATATTGTTTTCAAGAGAATAACTCTACCTGCTATTTTCAGGTGTTTCTGGAGTTCTCTGTGAACGCTCCTAGGCTATTGGACAACTTATTGTTTTGACTGTACTATAAGAACAAGGTTTAAGGTGATATGAAGTTCATTCCACGCCTGGATTATGGCCCCAAAAGCACTCAGTTGAACATTCAGAAGTTTAGAAATGCAGCTGTATCCATTGCCATTAGTATGTAACAGTAAGATTTTTTGGAAAGGTCCTTTTGATTAAGATTTTTATTATATCACCCTGTGAAATACTTTGGTAATGAGCAACCTTATAATAAGGGACATCAGTTAATATTAAACCATCTGATATTGATTTGCACATAATATTTGTGGTTAGTTGTTTTCAAACAATGTAAATTATTTAGAATATTTTTATTAACACAGTTTATCAGTCCAAAAAGTCCAAAAAGGAGTATACCTCTGATTTTTGCATCTTCTTCTTTGTATTCTTATGTTCCAGACTCTAAAGTTTTTGTCTTTAGTCTGGTTATTTGCTATAGTAGCTCCTAACCAGGTCTTGCTTTATGTTCACTTGACATTTCCTCTAGTTTTTGTTAAGAAACAACAAAACTAGTTGACTTTAATGGGGATTTGTATTCCCTCTGCCTTACAGACTGTCCTTTCTGTACTATTACTAGTCTGTTCCAACTCTACTCCAGAAATGTTGTTTGCGGAATATTTTCCCTTCCCGTTTCATAGACATGTTTACATTTTAAGCAACTCTGCGTGGAAAAGCAGGGAAAATGTGCTGAAATGAGAGGAAAATTTGCCTGTGGCTTGATGAATAATACATGGGTTTAATATTAGCAAAGTTAGTGGTTCAATTCTCAGCAGAGACACTTCAAGTATGTTTATAAAATAGGGTTGTCTTATGAAATGTCATTTAATATTTATCTTTTAGCAGTATGTTTGAGCAGGAATTGGACAGCAGTGTTAGACAGCAGTCAGAGTGATCTCAGTTTGGAGAATCAGGGAGTGAATCTCATTGGTTAGTCCAGCTAACAGCTTCTCAGCTTCATCACCATCTAAAACAACTTAAACAGAAAACATTCATAGCTAGTTTTACAATATTTCTAATATGGACCATCTCCCACAGCCAGGCCTGCTCAGACAGGCTTTACAACTACAACTTAGTTCATGGTCTGCAGAAAAATGCTTAATACTTACAAACCCTCATTACTAGTGGACATGAAATCAACTGAAAAACACCTGTGTTATAAACTCTTAATGGACATAAAAATGGTTCATGAAATGAGCTTAGCCGCTTTATATCTAAACCTAGTGGGTGTGACAGCTCAACAACACAAATTGAACTCATGTAATTAACTTAAAAATGTAATATTAAAAAAACTAAACTGTAAAACATGGTGGGAACTAAAATATCGGTCATGTCGTTTGCTGTTTTGAAACACATCTTTACACATTTTCTATGTACATAAATTACTTAAACTATCATCATTGCATTCATTCACTCGTTTATCTATGCATTTATGCAGCTTCATAGTAGTATTTAGAAACATTATATTCCAGAATGGTTTATTATATTAATACTGATTATTTTATTCACAATGGGAGCCTGTATTCCCACCATCCATGTATAAGTGCTCCAGTATATCCAACTTTAAATATCAATAAATGTAATAAATAAATCACATCACATTGTGGGCTATTTTGGCTAAAAATGGCTGTTAATGGCATTGAAAGAAAATCAGTTTGAGGCAGAAAGTTTTGGGATGTAATTCAGTTATACGTTTAAATGCAACATTCCTCAAGACATTTGTTAATAATAAGGCAGCTACATATCAGACTGAATGCAAGTAATCACACAATGAAAGAGGAGAGTAAACATCTGACATAACCAGATCAGTCTGTAGTCCAGAGAACTGAAATCCAGATCTTCAGTTCTTGGTTGTTCTCACTCAACAGGAATGCTGTTCATCAGAACCATAGACTACATTCGCTGATATACACTCACCGGCCACTCCACAACCTCGCCTGATCCGGGAGGATCCCGTGGGCGGGCTGCCTCCACAACCAGGTCCGGAACACCTTATGGTTTTTCTTTGGGGGGTGTTCCTGGCTTTACAGCCTGACACACAGCCTGACACAGTTCCTGGAAGGTCATCCACCCTGCTTGGCTGACCTCCAGATCTCCTGCCTGGGTCCAAGCCTCCACCATGGTTCTGGCCACATCACAGACCACAGAGGACCTCGCTTCTTGGGTTCGCCTGGCCTCGCCGCCGGCCTCCGGACTGCCTGCATCTTTGTCGCCGCCGGTTTCCTAGACGCCTGCTGCCCTGTTTCTGGCTCATTAGCAGCCAAATTGTTGGACCCTTGTTTTTTTATGTGCCCCTGGACTCTGGATCTAGGTTTTTTGTTTTGGACTCAGGTTTCGCCCTCATTGGCTTTATTTTTGTTTTGGACTTTGGCCCTCCTTCCTGGCCTCCTCCGCCCACCCTGGTTGGGTTGTTTTGTTTTGGACTATGTTTGTGTTTTTGTGGTCGTCTGTATTACTAGATGCTCTTGTTTGAAGTTTTGTATTCTTGTTCATCACTTTGTGTTCTGACAATTCTGGTTTCCTTTTGCCTCCCTGTCTGTTCTCCTTTCATCATTAGTTTTCCTCTTTTAGTTGTTAATTACTCAGTTTCTGTTCCCTTTACATTCATTGTCCCTCTTAGCTCTGTTTCTTCTGTTTATCTTTATTCTCCAATTCCTCCTTTAACAGGTTAGCTTTAGTTACTGTTTACTTTTATTCTAGTCATCTTTTCTCCTGTTCTGCTTGGGTCTGTGTTTCTCCTTATTGGTTAATCTGTTTCACCTGTTCCCTGTTCCTCTGATTACCTGCCCTATTGTTTCTTGTCCACCTTTGTCTGTATTTAAGTTTGCCTTCGTCCTTTGTTCCACGCGGTGTCGTTATGTCTTTTCAATGTCCTCATGAGATGTCTTTTGGATTTTGTCCTTGAACTGGATAATCCTGTCACCCTGCACCTCGCCTGCATGTAAGTGGACTCGCTTTAAATTAAAGGAGTTTTCGACCACCTCTCTGCTTTTCTCTGTGCTTGTCTGCCTTTTGGTCCACCACAAAAATAGAACTATGACACAGACTTTAAAGAGAAAGTTAGTCTTTTGTTATGTTTGTTCTGGATCTTTTCTGTTTACATTTTAATTGCACAGCTGTGTTTTTTGTTTCCTTATGATGGATTGTTTTTGAGCCATTTCAGCTGTTTAATAAATGTGTCTGCATCTGGAGCAGAGCTTTGACTTTTTATATTTACTTAATGGAAAGAAATGTATTTTAGATATATATCGCATTTGGCCATTTAACTTAAAAATATCGAGATATTATTTTTGGTCCATATCGCCCAGCCCTAGCTGCACATCCATGATGAGAATCTCCCGTTCCACCACATTCCAAAGGTGCTCTATTGGATTGAGATCTGGTGACTGTGGAGACCATTTGAGTCCAGTGAACTTATTGTCATGTTCAAGAAACCAGTCTGAGATGAATCGTGCTTTATGACATGGCACGTTATCCTGCTGGAAGTAACCATCAGAAGATGGGTACACTGTGGTCATAAAGGGATGGACATGGTCAGCAACAATACTCAGGTAGGCTGTGGCGTTGACACGATGCTCAGTTACTAGGTACTAAGGGGCCCAAAGTGTGCCAAGAAAATATCCCCCACACCATTACACCACCACCACCAGCCTGAACCGTTGATACAAGGCAGGATGGATCCATGCTTTCATGTTGTTGACACCAAATTCTGACCCTAACATCCGAATGTCGCAGCAGAAAACGAGACTCATCAGACCAGGCAACGTTTTTCCAATCTTCAATTGTCCAATTTTGGTGAGCTTATGTGAACTGTAGCCTCAGTTTCCTGTTCTTAGCTGACAGGAGTGGCACCCGGTGTGGTCTTCTGCTGCTGTAGCCCATCCGCCTCAAATTTCGACGTGTTGTGCGTTCAGAGATGCTCTTCTGCATGCCTTGGTTGTAACGAGTGGTTATTTGAGTTATTGTTGCCTTTCGATCAGCTCGAACCAGTCTGGCCAATCTCCTCTGACCTCTGGCATCAACAAGGCATTTGCGCCCACAGAACTGCCGCTCACTGGATATTTTCTCATTTTCGGACCATTCTCTGTAAACCCAAGAGATGGTAGTGCGTGAAAATCCCAGTAGATCAGCAGTTTCTGAAATACTCAGACCAGCCCGTCTGGCACCAACAACCATGCCACGTTCAAAGTCACTTAAATCACCTTTCTTCCCCATTCTGATGCTCGGTTTGAACTGCAGCAGATCACTTTGACCATGTCTACATGCCTAAATGCATTGAGTTGCTGCCATGTGATTGGTTGATTAGAAATTTGCGTTAACAAGTAGTTGGACAGGTGTACCTAATAAAGTGGCTGGTGAGTGTCCTCCAGCATCCTTCCCACTCATGCCTGTTGCTTTGCAAACACTAAGTTTCATCAGTGGATGCGGAGAGTATCAGGGAATGCCATCAACATTTATAACTGACCACCAACCTTCTTATGCTTTTTTAAATAAAATGTTGAAAGGATGATGCCGCATTTAAAATAAGTTGAAAATACAAGACAAACTTTGTCCTGAACTGATAAACAGAGCAGCAGACACAATTTCATTGTAAAATACGGGACCATTATGTATTTTAAGGAATGTGGGACAACAATGTCCATAGCAGCTCAGTCAAACAAAATGTTAGGTATTTTTAAATGTTATTACTTTTACATAAGACAGTTTGATTAGTTATCACCAAGGTTGTGTTCCTCAGGATTTTCTTGTCCTCAGTGCTGACTCAAGTAGCGTAAGAATTACTTGTGATCAGACTGTTGCAGTTTGCTGCAGATAAGATACTGACAAACACTACTTACACCAGGCAACCCCATAACAGAAAGAAACATACTCCTTTAAAAGAATAATACTGCTTTAAACTCAATTCAGTGGCTGATTATCACTGACTGATGAAGGTTTGGCATGATGAGGACTAAAGCATAAAGTCAGACATTTTCTGTTTCTGATTAACATCGTGTTATTTCTTTTCTACCCACCGTCAGGAGGTAATTCCCTCTTTGGCACAAACGCCTGAGAGATCTGTGCCACAAAAACAACATTTTATAGGAACAGACATGTGGTTTTTATTAAGAGGACTCATCAACTTCAGCCACCACTTCATTGGACTGGGGGTAAATATTTTTCATTACCTTCTCTCTGTTTTAATTGACCTTTATTAGAAAAAGTCTTCTAACCACATGGGAATTGTTAAATGCTCAGAAACAGAGCTTAATGAGTGCAGGCGGAGTTGTTTTGAAGTCTGCTGATGTTTGGCGTGTTTGATGGGGTTCCCTGCAGGAGGGATGGATGGAGTGGTGGCATGGGGCAGGTAGATGTCTGGAACTGCAGGTGGTCTTACCATCAGCTGAAGTCTTCAGGGAGGCAATTCATGTTTTGGTTGAATAAAGGGAAGCAGGTGCTCTAAGACTGGAGTTTCACAAAGACTGCTTCATGCTCTCTTCTCTTTTCTCCATTACTTCACAAATTCAGCCAGAAGCAGCCATTGCTTCCTTTGAGCTTTATCCAAACTGCAGCTCTGAACCCTTTTACTTGGACAAGTTTGGCTGCAGCCAAAAGTCTAAAGGCCGTGATGTATCCCCAAACCTGATGCACTGGACTGGATGTTAGCAATGTCTTCACACCTCCACAAAGTTTGGCCTTAGATGAGTAAAAAACAGCTGTGTGGATGTATTTTTAGATGTGAAAGTGATGGAAACAGCAGACAATCTTATTCAAAGCAGACATGGATTCTTTGATGTGGTTCAATAAACCAACAGAAAATGAGCAAATAACCACAAGACACACAATGAAATGTGCTCAAACATTCAAACAAGCTCCAGAAAGTCTTACATGGACTGACGGTATGTTTTCATGATTTCGAGAAATAACACTTCAAAAAAGTCCCACACAGTGAAAGGAGCTCAGGAAAACAAACTATTTTTAGTTCTGTAGGAAATTCTGCTGATTCACTGGGTCCAAATGGACTCATACTCTCGATGTCTAAGGAATCAACCTACATTTACACACACAGCGGTGTAGGAATGCTTTGAGCCCGCAATACTCTTTCCAGAACCGCACACGAGAGTCAGAACACAAAGCCCCAACGGTTTTATATTGACCTGGTGAGAAATCTTACTCATGCTGTTGCCGTATTCTGTTTCAATTACAGACTCTGAGGCATGGTGGAACAAAATTATCATTTTGAGTTGATTTTATGCTATTTGGTGATCATCTCCAGAAATAAATTATTTTTACTGGACCTCAGGTTCAGAGTTATCATGTTGAGATGCTTCATTGACATAAAGTAACGAAAGACAAAGAAATACACTTACTGACAAAATACCCAAAATGAATGGTTCAATTTAGGACCAAACGCACACCAGCATTGGGTACGTAAATGATTTATTCTGTAAGGAGCTAACACCTGAATGCCATCTCAAATTCCCAGGGGTTCTAGAGCACCACCTCCTCATATCCTGACATGGCAACACTAGAAACCAAAACCAGATAGTTTCAGACTCCATCAGGTGCAGATAATGTTGTCTAATTAAAGTATGGTGCATCCTCTGATTCTGCTTAATTTCCCTCACTGTTTTGACTGGTTAGAAGCATCCAGCATGCACAGATTTCTGTTTTCTGTATATGTTTCTGCATGGCTTCAGGGCTAATTAGGGTAAAAATATTAGTCACACACTAGAGAGAAAATGTTTAAGAGGAAAAATAAAGCTGGATGGAAGTATTGGTGTGCGTATTATGGGACACAGTGAGAGGAAAAGAGAGGAGCTGGACTACTAGTTGGGTTAGCAAAGTTCATGTACATGTCAGATTCATCAACTGCAGAACAGATTTTCCCCTTTCTTCAAAGCTTCTGCAAACTTCAGGACTTCTGCAATTAATAACCTGAAACCTTTAAATGTCTGTTTTCTTTGAACTGTTTTAGAACTCCAAAAAGGGAAGTGAGAAGCAAAACGTGGAGGTGAAATATTGTTGTTTGTCTTGCAGACCCTTTACTCCGGATTTAAAAAAATATACACTGCAGGGGAATTTGATTTAAAGTTCAACCTTGCTACCTTGGAAATAAGTAACCCGCAGATTCTCTCAAAGCCATAATGCCCCATATAAATCAATTCATTATAGGACAATGAATAAAAACAGTTTGACAAAGGCTCATTGTCAGGTCTCAAGGCAAATACAAACTCAAATGAACTGTTGGAGTGCAACACAAATCATGCAACACAGAACAACCTAAAGGTTCATCTTTTGGAGCTTTAACTTGAAATACTGGTGTTCAGTTGGACTTTTATCAGCCTCCTTTTTAACTTAAAGCTTTAGATTTGTAGGTAAGGCTTTGCTCTTGTAATGGTAATTTATAGATTTAATGTAGAATTGAATAATTGATTGATAACATCTGTCCTCTGTATCAGTTTGCATAAATTTTTCAGCTCCTTTTGCAGGTGCCTTCTTAAAAAAAATCCTTTCAAATACCTTTTTTAATACAAAACCTAGACAAATTAAGGTCTCATTGTTTTTTTTTTTTGTTTTTTTTTACATGGACCAATTGCTGTTACACCTCTGAGCCTCCACAAAAGGCAGCAACATAATTGAGTCAGCAAGCAGATGTAAAGCAGTGAACTGGTTCCAAAATGCCAACTTCATTTGTTTAAGTGAACTTCATCCCAGGACGTGGTCTGCTCAGCCTTTAGCATCATTGTTGTCCTTTGGTTTTAATGTTGAACCATTTAATGAAAAGCTGTACACTGCAAAGCAACATTTGCTTCTTTCCAAACGTCATACTCAACTGTTTTCCAGTTGCAGGTTGAAGACACAATAAGATCCATTTACTGTTGTGCTCGGTGACAGGGCTAGCTCTAACTAGCAATAAAAGCTTACAAACATTACACAGAATTTTATTCATTCATGCACTGTGTCAACAAAGGAGCAACAGAGGGATAAAAATTAACAAAAATGTTTACACTGCAGCAATCAGCACTGTTTATCAACCCAGCGGCCATGTTGGATTTTAAAGTCCTAAATTGTGAGGAACCTCATAGACTTCCAAGTAGAGTCAGAAACTTCTCAGATATTGACTTCTGGCTTTGAACAGAACCACAGGTGTGACCTATAACCAGACATGTTCACAAGTCATTTTCACTGGTCCAAGTCAACTCTCGAGTCTTTTATGACTGCATGGCATATACAGGTCCTTCTCAAAATATTAGCATATTGTGATATAGTTCATTATTTTCCACAATGTAATGATGAAAATTTAACATTCATATATTTTAGATTCATTGCACACTAACTGAAATATTTCAGGTCTTTTATTGTCTTAATACGGATGATTTTGGCATACAGCTCATGAAAACCCAAAATTCCTATCTCACAAAATTAGCATATCATTAAAAGGGTCTCTAAACGAGCTATGAACCTAATCATCTGAATCAACGAGTTAACTCTAAACACCTGCAAAAGATTCCTGAGGCCTTTAAAACTCCCAGCCTGGTTCATCACTCAAAACCCCAATCATGGGTAAGACTGCCGACCTGACTGCTGTCCAGAAGGCCACTATTGACACCCTCAAGCAAGAGGGTAAGACACAGAAAGACATTTCTGAACGAATAGGCTGTTCCCAGAGTGCTGTATCAAGGCACCTCAGTGGGAAGTCTGTGGGAAGGAAAAAGTGTGGCAGAAAACGCTGCACAACGAGAAGAGGTGACCGGACCCTGAGGAAGATTGTGGAGAAGGGCCGATTCCAGACCTTGGGGGACCTGCGGAAGCAGTGGACTGAGTCTGGAGTAGAAACATCCAGAGCCACCGTGCACAGGCGTGTGCAGGAAATGGGCTACAGGTGCCGCATTCCCCAGGTCAAGCCACTTTTGAACCAGAAACAGTGGCAGAAGCGCCTGACCTGGGCTACAGAGAAGCAGCACTGGACTGTTGCTCAGTGGTCCAAAGTACTTTTTTCGGATGAAAGCAAATTCTGCATGTCATTCGGAAATCAAGGTGCCAGAGTCTGGAGGAAGATTGGGGAGAAGGAAATGCCAAAATGCCAGAAGTCCAGTGTCAAGTACCCACAGTCAGTGATGGTCTGGGGTGCCGTGTCAACTGCTGGTGCTGGTCCACTGTGTTTTATCAAGGGCAGGGTCAATGCAGCTAGCTATCAGGAGATTTTGGAGCACTTCATGCTTCCATCTGCTGAAAAGCTTTATGGAGATGAAGATTTCATTTTTCAGCACGACCTGGCACCTGCTCACAGTGCCAAAACCACTGGTAAATGGTTTACTGACCATGGTATCACTGTGCTCAATTGGCCTGTCAACTCTCCTGACCTGAACCCCATAGAGAATCTGTGGGATATTGTGAAGAGAACGTTGAGAGACTCAAGACCCAACACTCTGGATGAGCTAAAGGCCGCTATTGAAGCATCCTGGGCCTCCATAAGACCTCAGCAGTGCCACAGGCTGATTGCCTCCATGCCACGCCGCATTGAAGCAGTCATTTCTGCCAAAGGATTCCCGACCAAGTATTGAGTGCATAACTGTACATGATTATTTGAAGGTTGACGTTTTTTGTATTAAAAACACTTTTCTTTTATTGGTCGGATGAAATATGCTAATTTTGTGAGATAGGAATTTTGGGTTTTCATGAGCTGTATGCCAAAATCATCCATATTAAGACAATAAAAGACCTGAAATATTTCAGTTAGTGTGCGATGAATCTAAAATATATGAATGTTAAATTTTCATCATGACATTATGGAAAATAATGAACTTTATCACAATATGCTAATATTTTGAGAAGGACCTGTAGTCTGCCTATAGCAGACTATATATATGCCATGCATATTGCCTAATTTACAGATCGACATTTAAGGATAATTTAAAAATCTTTTAACCTTTATATAATTTCAAAACTCTTATGAGCTGCTTTAATTGATCTAAAAAGCAATAACACTTAAAATTTCCCCAATTAGAAATATAAAAATCAATGTTTTTAAAAAAATAGAAATATATGGATGCCTGTAACTTGAATTTCAGAATGAAATGTTTTCTTAAATGGTCAAGATGTTTTTATCAACAGTGTCATAATGCTTCAAAATAAAAAAAAGAACTAAGAATATTTTTTTCATTGTCTCCTGGGTTGTGGTTTTAAAATAGTATTTGTCTGGCAGCCACACACTGACCTTTAGGAAATGATTTAATGAACCGATGGTCCCTAAAGGGACACAAAGTAGTGGCTAAACTCCATTAAAATGCCATTAAAACAGCAAGAAAACAGAAATAAATATGTGCTGCTTTCCTATCAGAATTTTTCCCAGGAGTTTATAATAACTAAAGACAACTCAAAATAAAATCTCATCAAATAGACTAATTCTGACCCCTTTGAGAGGCCCCTGAACTGAAGAAGTCTGATCTGGTACTTTGTGCCTTCCAACCTGGAAAACCTTCCAGCAAAAGACAAAATAAATGGGGACCAGAGAACAGAAATCAGCTGATACGTTTCCTGACTGCATGCTTGACACGCTGCTCATGATTAAAGCAAAGCTCTGCACCATTACACATGAAGCTGCCCTGTAAAGTTGTGATGTGTATCACTGCATTAAGCAGGTTTAACTAATCACAATCTGATTGCGATCATCACAGAAATCTGAAAAGTCTATCATCTAGAAGAGTCAGCAGTCAAACCTTTGCATCAAAAATATGCAGCTCTGTTAAATAATAAATCCATTAAGTGGCTCCAGCACAGAATCACACAGAAACTGGAATAAATTCCTTCATGTGACACTTCAACCACAGCCACAGACCCCTCCTCCACTACCACCCTCACATTAAACTAGAGTAACTGCAAACTGAATATAAAACCCATAATCCTCAGCATCTGGGTTATCGTATTGGCTCGCAGAACAGATTCTGCAAACCGCTCTGAGGCTGGCAGAGCACTCTTCAGTTGCAGCCATGCCTCACGTTCGCTGGGTGGGGGGCAGGAGCCAGAGAGAGACCCCTAATGAGACTCTGGGGATTTGCAGAAAACTCGACAGAAAGTACCACACCCAGAAACGCGAAAAAACAAAAAACAAGAGCCCACATTAAGAAAACACACCCACAGATTTAATGACATTTGTCAATTTTCCACTTTATTAACCCAAATTTCAGTGCCTGCTGGCTCACACTTCACAGTTTATAGCAAAGTCTTACAGTAAAAGGTGGTACGCTGATGCAAAAGAGAACCCCCACACTGGAAAAAGGTTCTGGGTGGAAAGGTTTTGGCAGCTTGAATGCAGATGACTGCTTTCATGGGGAGTTGCATGCATGACAAAATGGTGATCTAGCGAGGGAATGGAGAGGAGGAGGCGTTCCAGAGGCCTTGGCAGGCTGGATTTCGCTGAGTGAGCCCTGCACTCTGTGCTATCTGCAAAACTAATGAAGGTTAGAGGAGAGTTCCTGAACTTCTGGTCTTTTGAACCAGCACGCCACTGAATCTTTTGTCAAACATTTCACACACTTGTATTCATTTGGCTTCATTATTTGCAACAGTGTCTCATAAATATCTCATGGAGTCCACAGTGAAAACACCGTCAGAACTTATGTGGATCATTGTACCGACAGGGTGTTAAATTTGATGACAGATGCATGGAACATTGTCTCCTGAGTCTGGTTTAATTTGAAGGGGGCTGCAATGAAACATCGTGCCCACGCTTCTTCATTTTAGAGCAACACTAGGGAAGCTCTTCTCAGATACTTCTTACTTTCTTATTTAAAATAATTTAAAACAAAACAAGAAAAAAACTCATGGTCATGTTCTTGTAACCATGGCCTGGAGATTTTAAGAAGTTTTGGTTGAACAAGTTCAAAGTGAAGTAAGTGCTGCAGAGCTGAAGCAGATTTGGACTGAACAAATCTACGGTGATGCAATGAGACGGCTCCACCTTTACCCCGTTCTGGTAACAGGCTGCTCGTTAAACTCAACGTGTTTCTCTTGGAGAGAGCTCAGGAGGTGCTGCAGCTCATGTTCACACAGTGATGGAGTACAGAACGCCTAGATAACAGCGACTGCACTGATAAGGTCACCAGGACGATGCTAAACGTTGGGACATCAGCATCATTTAAATAGACATTGGGCAGACTCTGTGTCACTCAGGTAACAGGAGGAGCTGCAACAACACTGATACAAGTCCAGCTGATTCTCTGATTCTGATACTGTTTAGTTTGCAAAGAAGCATGCAGCTTTGTGAGGAATTTCTCAGCAAAACATCCACAGAAGAATCAAAAACTCTGATTGAAGATGGTTTTAGAGAACTTCAAGCTGGTGTTCAGTTTTTTTACTATGTTGGGTTGGGATTAGCACCTCTGAATCTGAACAAGTCCTGGGAAAAGGGACTGGATTTTCTCTGCCTGTGGAAAGACATTTACTTCCTCCCAAAGGGAAAAGTTCTCCTTGATTTTCTCTTCTTGAACGTATACATGCTGGATTAGATTGATGGGAGCTCCATTACTCACAGTTAAGGAGGAAGGAGGATGGCGCTTAGCTCCAAATGTAAACTTCCTTTTGACTCTAAAGGGGCATGTCCACTACAGGAACCAGGGTTACAGTCTGGGGCCAATATTTACCCCTTGCATTTCCTCTGGGGAACAGCCAGTTACCAGGGTAGAAAAAGGCCCTGGTGGGGAGCACGGTTTGTGGAGGGAAACTCCTAAGCTTAATGCAGAGCTGTCAGAAGGATCAAAGATTATGGCTGTCCAGTTTAGTCTCATTTTCCTCCAGGTTCCTTAACCTGGTTAATAACAATCTGCACTTTGCAGGGAGCAATATACAAATCCCTTCTAATCTATACTTACTGCTTAAACAGTTAAACTGTTTTTACATTTTTATTCTCCCTGGCTTGATTCAGCCTTTATGTGTACTGATCACTAATTGTCACATTGTTAAATTAACAAGGATGTTCAAAAAGCTGAAAGTAGCAAAGGCAAGACTGTTTTTTTTATTTCTGCAAACAGAGTTATGCAGAACAAATTTTTCTTGATTTATAACAAAAATAACTTATAAATGTTCCAGTGAATTATTAAAAGCAATAGTTGCCCAAACAAAGATGTTCTGAGACAGAAGTCAGTGTGCTGCCTTTGTTCTTACTTCTTTAACTCCAGCTGTTATTATCAGCCCTGCACATAAACAAATACACACTGAGGTATAAGGCCAAATAATACAACATTAGTTACATTCTAGCAAACAGATTTATAACGAGGGCTTTCACAGCTCTCTCTGGGGACTTCGATGAGAAAACAAAGAAAACAGTTTTTGTTTTTTCACTCATTAAGAGTTTGCTTTCTGCAGATGTGTGATCTGTTGTGGTTTACTCTGATACCCTGTTGTTTTTTTCTCTCTGCCTGGGCTTGGTGCCCATTTTAGCCCTTTTTCTCCCTGTTGCTTCAGTCCGACACTTTTAAGCCTCCAGCTCTCTTACTCACAGAGCTGTGGCGCAAACAGCTGCCTAGTCCTCCACACTGCAGACCCAAAACCACGGGCAGGATGGCTGTGGCTTTGCTGGTCAGAGAGAGTCGAGAGGTCCGCAAAATAAATCTCACCTCTGCGGAGCAGAAATCAACAGCCGAAGAGAGCCACTCACATTGGACTTAAGCTGGCCTCTTTAAAAGAGACATAAACCGAAGCTTCTGCGAGTGAGATGGTGGAAAACCCAAAATGGAGCTCCTGGCTGAGGTTTCAGGACATGACCATACAGTGCTGTAATTATATATGCTCTAATGCTCTGTGGATCATGCTGGCACAAAGATGCACAGAGTTCTTGTAAAATAAAAACACAAGTTCTCCACAAACTGTGACCAAAAACACAGCTTTGCATTCTGCTGCAGACTCACAGCATGGAAGGGGTGAGAAGCCTCCAGATTATGGGCCAGCTGCTTGTAATATAGATTAACGTGTGGGTCAGTGCTCACCACATGGGCAGGTTCATCCCAGTATCATTTGATTTATTGCATTAAACACCAACAGTGTAACTTTTAGTGCATTCAGGCATGTGAATGCCACGTCTTTATCAAGTAACAGCAATGAATCAGACAATCAGCATTAGCTGTCCTTTAGAGCCACTGAGGCGTCACATCATCCAGCATGGCTGTTTCTTGCACAGAGCAAACCCTGCACAGCCTTTCAGACCAAGATGTCTGTGATGCACTGGTGAAGCTAAAGCAGTAGTGCCAAAGCACAGGCTGGCTGTCTTTTGAGCTCTTTTCTTTGTGGCTGATTTTAGGAGCTGAGACACTTAACTTTTCATGATTTATAGCTAAAGTGAAGATGGGAAGGAAGCTTTTCTCCTGCTCTGAGCTGAAGCGTTTTTACTGGGCAAATTTAATTAAATGTCATCTAATTGCAAAATAATGTTTCCACTTTATGTAACTTGGTGCTTCAAAGTCATCACAGCCAAAAGTAGGGATATTCAAAGTGGAAAAAAGGTAATCTGTTCAGATTATCTAAACTTCCTTTAACAGTTTACATTTTTCTTAGAACTTTTTCATGTTTTATTTTAAAGCAGTTCAATGATAATTTATAGTAGTCATTGTAAGATTAAACAGAAACCTCAAAATGGTATTGAGTGAACTTTAATAAAAAGAATAGCTTTCTATTTAGGTGAAAAGAGTTTTATTTTTACCAGATTATTGTCCAACCATATTGAAACCTCCCCTGAATGGATTTACTCTGAGTGGGATGTTTCTTTGGGCTGTGAGGTTTTTCACTGATCCGTTGGAGCATCCTCTGTCCCATTGTTCCAGCATGGATCTGTTATTTCAGACGCAAACTTCCTCCACTTCTTTTCCTGCTACTGAAACTCAGGAAACTCTCCAAACGCTGCTGATGAGAGCGAACTGATCAGACATAACCCATTGACCACTGACTCATTTAACTGCGTAACAGTTTCTATATATCTCTGAACTGATATTAACTGATATATGACTGCTATGATGAATTTGAGCACAACTAAAAAGAAACAGGTGTGAAAAATGATTAAATATGTCATTTAAATAGAAAACATTAAATTTGAATGTATTTTCATGGCCTTTGGTTGGCAGTATTTGTAGTCTTTGTTTAGGCAGAATGGCTTAATAAATAAGATTACTGGCTTTGGGTTGTTCGCATTAACAGGCAGAAACTGAATGAAGAATCAACAGAAGTGGCTCCAGAAACTCTTAAAAAGAAGGTCAGCCGAGTCAAATTAAACATCAAGGAAAGGACAGAAGAAATTGAACCGTAACAGTAATTTGTTCATCTTTTCATCTCATCAGAGACGAATTTCTCCTCACAAAGCAGGGATTCAGGCATCTACAGTTTGTGATGGTTCAGAGTTCACTGGAGGCTTGTTGTGTTTTTATAACCTCTTCTAAAATTTTCTGAGGGCTTTTGACCTCATGGCCTGCTCTGTAAATGTTTGTAAATCTACAAATGAATTAATGTTGCATGACAGGGAGGCCTGTGTACGACGCAACAGCCTGTCTTATTCATTTTCTGTAGCTGTTCTTCCCACAAACGACTGAAAGGATTAATTTCCACACTGATATGGACTAAAGAGAGATGCATTAATGATCAAAGAAACTGAGTTTCATGGAGGAAAATGAAGATAAAGATTGGGCTCTGATGTTGAAGGAGAATAAAAACCAAGGCATTAGAAAGGATGATTGTGTAATTAAACTTTCCCGAGAAAGTGGCTGTGCAGCTGCAGATGTACATATTTTTTATACATAGAATCCTTTGTATCTCAGATGTTTTATGTAAAAAGATCAGGTCTTTTTTATATGTGGAAAATAAATATAATCTTAGCATTAGCATAACCAGATATAAACAGGGAAAACACAACTAAAGCTTTTAAAATGATCTGACTGAGGAAAATCTACAGGTGAGTCAGGTGATCATGCAACACTTCGGATGAAATCAGAATTTTTAATCTGTGTTCTGTTGAGAGGTTATGAACAGTAAATATCTTACCTATGACAAATATTTCTCTTAAAATCTTCAGCTAGTTGAAACAGAGGTTGCTTTTAGAGCTGAGCCCCAGTCAGAGTGATACCAAGCCATCGATGATTTCCATCGTCACACATACCTTCCTACACCCTTCAGACCTGGTGAATGTTTTACCTGGTGGTCAAAGCAACATGCTAGCTGCTGAATAAACCACAGGTACAGTGGGCTTCATAGACTCAATACAGCACAAATGTGAACCCATATTCAATGCAGACCAAGGTGGATCCAAAAGTAGTTCAGAAGGTTATTATGGGGCTCAGGGTTTACCAATACCGGGTTTCATGCTGCTCTAGAAAGTTGTTTAAAACATGAGGTTTGACCGCCTTATGTTTTTGTGTTTGGCTTTGGAGTTAGACCAAACGCAAACACGAACGTAGGATGAGCATCAGGACAGTTTAATGAGAGGAAAACTTATAGAAAACAGAACAAGGAGAACAGAACTTGAAGAATAACATACAGGACTTCGGGAGGAACAGAAGTACAGGCAGGCAAACGGATAGTAATGGGAGGACCCAGCAAAAAATAATGACATTCAAAGAGCTTAAATACTGAGGGAAGAACGAAGAATGACATTGGATGCAGGTGAGTAAATCAGAGGATAATGTGAAGCAGCTGGGGCAAAATGGAAGCTTCAACACAGAAGGAGCTGATCTAAGACACAAAAGACTAATACTGACCAAAGGGAATACACTAGAATACTCAGGGAACAGAACACAAGAAATAAGTAAGAAACTAAACCTAAAAGAATGAACTAATATGGCAAGACGTTTTAGGACATAATACACATCAGGGAGACTAGTTGTTTTGCTCCATTCCATGTTTAAAGTGTGTGGGAATATTTTCAAACTCACACATTTTCCTTGCAAGTGAAGTAAAAATCTAGGAGCTATTTTTCAACCAGCTGACTGGCAGTGCACAACATTGGGTGGAAGAGGGTCAATACGGGAGAGGAAACTCTGCAATTTCAGAGATTTCACAGTTCAGAAATTTTAGTATATCTTCATAACAGTAACCGGGCCATTCAAATGATGGAAGCAAGTAAAGGTTAATTTATTTAGATGTTTTCACAGACAGATGAAAGTGATTCACATAAAGGAAACAAAACAATACAACCAGAGATGTCCAAGTCTAACAAAAAGCTTCTTGGAATAAAATTGTCTTTAGCTGCTTTATAAAAGTATCAACAGAGTCCAAACAGTCTGGGCGCAACAGATGGGAAGGATCTGTCTCCTCAAGTCCTGAAGCGTGTGTGTGGAACCACTAGAAGGTTCTGATTCCGATCACCTCAGACTACAGGAAGAGGAATATAATTGAATGAAATCAAAAATAACGGAAGAGTCTACTACAGACAAAGACTGGTTGTCAGCTTTCAACAGAATGTTATTTTATTAATGTTTTTGAACGACAACCTTAAGAACCAATGGATGTGGTGAGGACAACTACCAACCATCAGATTAGACAACCTGTTGGCTGCTATTGAGACTTTGGACACAGGGCGGTGGAGAGACATCGCTGAACAAGGAGTCCGTCACTGATTTCTCAGGTAGGTTTTCTGCTGCTTGGACATGAAAATATGACACGTTCTGCTCTCCACCCAAAGTGCTGTTTAGTCTCCTCCATCTAAGGAAAATAGCATTTAAACAAAATCCTCTCCAGCTTTGTAAGGTTTCTGTATTTGTGGAAGTACAATAAATAACTTGTAGCTCACCAAATGAAGGAATGAATATTAAAACAGAGTGTTGAATAACTATTGATTGATGATTGGATTAGTAGTCATCTGACCGTCCCAAAAATCAGAAGAATTCCCAAAAAACACACTTTTATTAAACCATCTTAGTGTTCAGATTTTATACACATCAGCATACCTAAATATAATCTATTTCCACATTTCCTGCTCTACAGTGGGGGACTGACCAGAGGTGAGAAGTTTCCAATCACTTGTTTGATTAGTAGGTTTTTATGAGGGGAAACAGGCCATCTGATCCTCTATATGGAAACGCTAAATCTACTGCGAGGGTCAGAACCTGCCAAGTCATCACAAAAACCCTGCATCATCCCCCAGCCCTGCTGTCCTGCTCCACATAGCTCAATATATACATTAGTTTTGTTATTAATGTCCATTGTGATCTTTGTTTGGACAAAGATTATGCTTACTCCTGCAGTCCAAACTCTGTTAGACAGATGTGAAATGAAACCAGATCTTCTACAAACATAGAAACTAAAGGAAGTCACAAATTGTTAATGTTCTCAAACTGAGCAGATAAGAAGCTTCTCCAAGCAAGAATAGAAGAACACAGAAACTGGTGTAGCAGCTCTGCATACGGGCCAATCTACAGCTGACTCTCTGGGGGTTCTGTGAAGACTGACAACATTACCCTGATGTCCCTGGAGGTCTGTGGGAAGAGTCATCCTTTGACTCAAGGCTTTGGAGATACATTTGGATGTCTTTGCAGATAACATTCTTGTGCTTCGACTTCAACATAAACGTTTGAGTCGTTCCTGCATGAAGAACGAGGTAATTTACGGTAACAGTCTCTAACGTCGCCACATCTGCTTCTGCTTAAGGCAACACATCGCTTGTGACTGGATGGGATCTTTTTTTGCTGCTTCTACGAGCTGAAACGGTTTGAGCATCATTTTCTGTTTTCTGGTTGTTTTTCTGACATTTGTTTTTAAGATGAAGGTGCTGGACTGGTCCTGTTACACATGTAACACCTGAAAGATTTACCCTGCACTAATGTGTTACTGCATGCAGGGAGGTGACGCCGTTGAAGCGAGTATTGTGAGAGCTGCTCGCTGTGAGGCGAGATATGAAGCCTGAATAAACTCCAGCTGGTCTGCTGTAAGTAACTCACTGAGATGATCTGCTGAAAACAGCACTGATAGAAGCTGCAGAAGCAGCAGGACAGTTCAGGGTAATCAGAGAAGCTTTTATCAGCTAATAACTTGACAGCATTTTCCTTCTCCATCTGAATTTCCAGGAAGCCCAGTCTACGATAGTAAATTCCTAAAACCTTAACTCTGTCGATTTACAGACCAAACTCTTCTGGAACAGTTTGTGCTGCCTTTCTGGAAGACGAAGTTAAAATCCTGAAACTTATTAAGGTGATCACTGCCTTTTCTTCCAAAAACTCTGCCTGTAACTCCCCCCTCTCCAGATGGGCCCCATCCTGCAGCATCTGGACGTAAAAGCTTTATTTTCTTCTCTCTAAAACTGCAGCCACGTGTACAGCCTGAAGGTGAACCTTTGGAAATGTTCCTGCTCTTGTATGCAGTGTTTCTGGACTGAAACCATTTCAGCCCCCACAGGTGGTGCTGTTAGTTGTCCCTGGCTGCCTTGTGACAAACAGAAAAGCTCTATTTTAGAGATAATTCTGGCGCTGCGCACCTCATTTGTCCCATGAAACACTTGAGTTTGACACCTGTGTATCTGTCCCACACAACAGGAAGCTGAGGAAGGCCACAGAGGAGACAGGATCCAGATACCAGTCACCACACAGGGCAAACAGCAGCGTGGGAGGGCAAGCAGTGCAGGGTCCTGCAGCCTGTCCTCGTGTGTGGGCACAATGTGATCAAGGAAACCGAGCTAACTCTTAACTGGTTTCTTTTTTTGGACACCCAAAGGTAAACAGAAGCAGCAAGAATCACAGCAGGTCGTCTCCGAGTCATTTTTTACCATCACAGTGGGAACTCTTACATGTTTCCAAGCGCTGCTGCAAATGATTTGATCATTTTAGGAGCATGGAAGCAGTTTTGTTGTTACAACCTTAATAAAGCGGAGGCTACCACTGAGCATTTCTTCAGACATTTATTGTTAGTTTCTTTGAAGGAAAGCATCCTTTACTAAGTACTCCTTTATTACTCACCTTAATTCTGCCTAAAAAATGTTGCCACATTTCGTTGCGTTTTTGACAGGCGTCAGTATATGTTGTCAGGATTCTATGTCACAAAGCAACACATGGTAGAGCTGAGTTGGGATGAATGATACATTGCTTTCTTTTCTTTTCTTTATTTTACAAATATATATCTGCAAAGTGTAGCAGGCATTTGTATTCAGCCCCTCTGAGTCAATACTTTGTAGAATCAGCTTTCACTGCAAGTCCTTAAGGTTAGGTCTCTCCTAGCTTTGCAAATCTAGAGGCTGTAATAAGTCAGATAGAATGGAGAGCAACAGATATAGGTCTATACTTTGATTAGACCATTCTAACACATAAATCTGCATTAATGTAAACCACTCCATTGTAGCTCTGGCTGTATGTTAAGGGTAGCTGTACTGCTGTAGGATGAATCTCTGCCCCAGTCTTCTGCAGCTTCTACCAGGCTAACTGATGCCACCACCATGTTTCATTCTGGGTATGGTGTGTTAACGGTGATCTGCAGGGCACGTTGTCCATTACAGGGCATATAAGCAAAAGACCGAGTAGAGATTTGTGCAGTGCAACAGTAATAGTTGTCAACAAAATGTCCCTGATCTCTGCAGCTCATTCATAGTTACGATGAATTTATTCACTGTAACTCCGAATACAACTAACTTCTTCTCTGATTAATGCTCTCCTTGCCAACCCTTGTTGACCTCCATGTCTTGGTAGATCTGCAGGTGCTTTGTCCTCTCTCCCTTTTCAGATGATGGGTTGAACAGAACTCTGTGAGACGTTCGGAGCTCGGCATGTTGTTTTAGAACCTAACCCAGCTTTAAAGTGCTCCACATCATTCTTCCTGACTTGTCTGCTGTGTTCCTTTGTCTTTATGATGCCGTTTGTTCCCTGATGTACTCTAACAAACCTCTTAGGCCAGAAACAAACAGCTGCATTTAGATTCAGATTTAATTAAGCCCAGGTGGATTCCGTTGACCGATTAGGTGACTTCAGAGTGCACTACAGCTTGCACCAGATTTTATTTTGGGGTATGAAAGTAAAGGGGGGAAATACAAATGCATGCCATACTTTTCAGATAAAAAAACTGAAAACGTTCCATTTCACCATTTTGCACAACTTTGTTCCACTTAAAGTACCAATACAACACATTGAAGTTTCTGGTTTTAAACATGACAAAATGAAAGAAGCTCAGGTGGTATGAGTATGTTTGTAAGGCCTCGTATATCAGTCTCGTCTTTTCACCTTTACCTAATTTCACAAACAAAAAAGCAAAGAAAGTCCAACCCTGGGCCCACGCCCCCCCTTTCCTTGCTCTAGGTTGCAGAGCACAACAGGAATAAAATCAGCTTGGAACGACAGGAAACACAAAGGCAACATATCGCTGCTGCGTCTCAACAATTATTTCCTCTGACATGTAAATAAATGACAATTAGAAAGAAAAGCTCCCTGAAAGACACCATCAGACCTACTGCTTCTACCTTTTCCCACAGTCACTCTTTTAGGCCCCTGATTGCTCCTATTTTACAAATAACTCCATTTTTTCCAGGCAGAGCTTGTGTTCTTTGGAATAATTTGGATGCTGACAAACTGATATTTTTTCGACGTGGCTTTTCTGGGCTTGAGTTTGTCTTTTAGAAATGGACTGGAAAATGAAGCAGTCAAGAATAGGGAAAATAAGTAATAAGTCTCTAATAAAATGCAAGATGGACAACTGTTAGTTTGAAACAGCTGGTGAAGTGGATCTGCGTTTGAACTCAAGGAAAAAACATCAAGAGTCCTCGCAGTTCATGTCCATGCAGTGCCAAGCATGACATAAAGGCCATTTGTTTTTAACATGCAAAGCTCACATGCTGAACACTGAAAGCCTGAAATTTCATCTCTAAACTGACAAACATTGTGCTCAGGCTCCCACGGCTAATTTTATTAGCACCTAAATCAAGCAACAAAAACAAACATGACCCAAACTTCTTCAGAACGAGTGAGAGCCCCCCTGATCACTGCATGTGGAGCTGCATGCCCTGTAATTCCACATCTCAGGTTACCCCTGGTTCTAGTCGTCCTGCACACACACCACAGCAAGACCCGAGTGAAATCTTAATGAGCAATGTCTCCACTGCAGCTCCACCCACCAACCACCACCATAAGCAGCTTCAGGAAAGACCCTCACCACAGTACAAGGAGTCTGTGGTCACTCTGTCAGCCCATTGGATGCCTCCCTCACATGTGCCCCCAAACCCCCCGACCTCTCCTTTTTTTATGATTTGAGCCGAAGCCCAAAGAAACTGCTCGTGTTCTAAAGCCAGAGCAGAACGAACGACCCAAACCCCCCTTGCAGGATGGCTGCAGTCCAATCTGCTCCAAATTATTTGCACGGCTGTAGAACATATGGAAGTGTAAGCCTTATGTAAGCCTGTGGTAGGAATATTCAACAGCGTCACCTTGTTTTGAAATCCCAGAGCTCTTTGTTATTTTCAGCTGGGCTATTTTTACATCAAAACGGAAAGTTTATGAAAAACGTTCGCTGTGACTTTCATACAGCAGGGATGGACAGAGACAAACAAGCTGAAACATATAAACACAAGTAGGTTTCAATCTGCCGATCTTTGATGAGAAAAACTAGTGAAACACACACATCAGGGAAAGAACTGCCATTCATATCTGATTATCTAAATGTTTATTTTACTGTCATCACAGAAGTGACTTCTTCTAACCATGGGTTTTAAACATTGTAAGACATTTGATCAGTATCACCTTAATGATCTGATTGCACTGGTGCACGGACCCAGGGATGTCATGCAGAACCTACAGTCACGTCAGAACTCACCCAGGAGGGGATCATTACTACAAGAAGATGTTGCACAGTAAAAATCAAATGCTTGATAACCAGTGTTGACATCATTGTTAATGCACCATTTAAACATAGAGACACATTTTGGATTTTAAATTAAATAAACCAAGTAAAAAAAGCGTGTCAGGAAATGTTGTGGCATTCAGAAAAGACGTCCTGCAGACCCTCTGGCTGCCCTGTGTGGTGTTACAGTAAACTATTGTAAAGTCCAGAAGGATCAAGTTCATGTAAATGACTCCAGCTCTCCCTTTTAAATTCATTCCTCATCTCTTTGTGTCTCTGGCCAGCATCATCTACTACCAAAACATATCCAATCCCTTGCCTGAAACCAAGCCCTCCTCTGGACAAACACATGCTGTTAAACTAGATCTCCAGCTGCCAGGTGAAGAAAAGATTGAAGCTGTAATGTTTCTGATCTCTGAAACAGCCCTGAAGAGGGCAGATTTCAACTAATGGGGATCTCATATGAGCACACCGAAGACAAAGACTTTTTCACAGCACAGTTCAGCTTAATAACTGGATCCCGGAGAACCATGGCACGTTCGGATGCCTTTAGGAATTATTGGAAAAGAAAGAAAACTTCCTGTTTGGGTGCCAGAACAGATGTGAGGTCAGGGGTCCAGACAGGAGAGATTCTCTGACAGCTAATCATACCTTTTTCAACAGTTTCTTTACAGTCACAAAATGCCAAAGACTTCTTAATCAAAACATTGTTCGTTCTCAGACATTGATTTAGTGTTATTTTATGGCTCCAGTGTGGAAAAGAAATTTGTTTTTTCTTGCCAAAACAGTATGCTTCAATGCAACTGAAGTTAATCATTCTGAAGCTCTAAATCTAACTGTAAATGTGTCAGTCTGTCAACACGTAACTACAAACAACTGTTTACAGTGGTTTATCTTTAATTTGGTGCCTACCTTGTCCATTAACATACCATTTTCTGAAACTCTGGACCACAATGTCTCAGAATAATCTCTTAACCAATTCCACATGATGACCCAGTCAGCTGAAACGGGCCAGAGAGCCTTAGATGTTATTGTCTTCAAGGAGGCTGAAACCAAGCATTACTTCATCTGTTTAACTTCTCTGACAGCTCATGACAGTTGAGTCACCATCACGCAGCCGCCACGTTTCACAAGCTCGACTTGCTCCTGAACCTGGAGCGAATCGCAGCGGCTTAATGAAAATCAAACGGCGGCAGAGAAGGGTGAGGAGAGAAGGAGGAAGCAGCAGACCAACTCCCAGCCACTTCCTCTACAATTAATTGATGAGGGAGACTTGGCAGAAGAAAACAGTTTTTATGAGTCACACTTCGAATAAATCTGGAGAGGTTTTCAAAGCAGCAGAGGGACGGCAAAAAACAAAAAAATGAAAGGCAGGAAATCGTACAACACAATGAAAAATGTTCAGTGAAAACCACAACACAACACTTAACACAAAACCATTACCTGGGTTTGCTGGAGGTCCGGTAAGACTGAGCACAGCAATGAAATCTTATGCTCTTACTGAAGCATCAACATTAGGCTAAAGTTCTGTTTATTTCTAGATAGGAATAAATCATGGCTGATGAAATTCAAAAGATGTAGCAAAAAATGTTGAAGTAGAAGGAAAATAATAAATACATTTTCAGCATAAAAATCTGCTTTACTCAGCTATTCCTAAATTAAACATGGTGGTGGCAGCATCATGGATGTAAAAACCTATGTTTACTGATGCTCACCATCCAATCAGACTGAAACTTCACTGTTCTGTGAAGAAGAAAGCAGAAAGGACATTAAAAAAAAAAAGTCCAAAAAGGCGTGCCGCTGTAAGGTATTGGCTTGAATACAAATGCACACCACACATTTCAGATTTTTACCTGTAAAAGATTTTATAAACCATGCATGCTTTTCATAACCTGTGTGCTATTTACTGTTGATCTGTCAAATAGAATGAAATACACTGCTGTAGTTCAAAGAGTCTAAATACTTTAGCATAGCTAGTCACAAAAGTAAGTAAACTTGAACAAATACTTTTACAGCTGGAGTCTGAACACAAAAGGACTGTGAGTTGTGACAATATATTTCAGATTATTCGAGGATGAATAATTTTAAACCACTAGTCTTCACTTTAGGTCTGCCTGCCAGAGAATTTAATATCATAACGATAAACTCTACCTGATTATGTTGGCAAACCCCAAAATTTTAACTTTTCCTATATTGTTACTCTGATGGCTCCATTAGAGGACCAATAAATATGAATATTTAAAAAAATATAATTAAATGCAGTTATTGTGTGCTGTGTAATCACTATTGACAGACTGGACCCAGTGAGAGCCGGCCCAAAGCGTAAGCAAACTAAGCCACTGCCTAGGCACCTCCAGGCCAACAGGGGGTGCCGCTGAATGCTTGACACAGACTCCAGACATTCAAAACTCAAAATCTCAGGGTGTGTTCCAATTCAGGGGCTGGATCCTTCGAAGGACCCTGCCTACGTGGGCTGGGTCCTTCGTTGACCGCTAAAACCACGGAGGCTGGAAGTGAGTGGCTGCGGATTGGGACGGTCTAGCCTCACCGTCGGTAAGGCTGGCGAGGCAAGCCGGCAGTTACTACGCCGGGAACGGAAAACTCCAAACACGTCGGAGCACGTTTGAAATTAAGCGATGTCTTGATAAATCAAGCAGATTTTTCACGTCTACATAGTTATATTCCCGCACTAAAAACATTGTAGAAGTTCATTTGTGTCACAGAAAGTGTAATTTTTCACAATTTAATCACAGCTTTTGCCGCTGCGGTCCGCCCCTGCTTGACCAATCCGCTTCGACCCGCAATGAATCATGGGAAATGATAGATTGCGAAGGATATTCACGACCCATCCTTCAAATCGGGCTAAAGGAGGACACATTTGTCGGACGCATTTGAAGGAGTCTCGGAAGGATTCATGAATCGGGACAGCCTTCGTCGCCGCGCTGTAACGAAATCAGCCAACAAATACGGCCTTCGAAGGATGCAGCCCCTGAATTGGGACACACCCTATTCTGGATTTAAAAGAACTGTCAAATATACAAGATGTAATCCATGTTCA